>NC_141605.1:2510764-3225764 GCF_047967505.1 Dipteris shenzhenensis | reverse complement strand
ATATGTATGTATGTATATGGATGTATCATTTGTTGTTACATTTCCACTCAATGGTATTTAAGAACAGAAAAACCCCTTTTGATCAACCCAAAGAGATTGACTATAGACTTTAACCATGATAAATCATGAGCATTAAACATATTTGACATTCAAAGACTTACTAAAAATGGGATATGTTGTCACATTGGAAATACATTGTATCCAGTGATGATTGTACACTCATTAACAACTTCTACATCAAAGTAAATTAACAAAATGGCATTGGAGAAGGTACTCAATGACGCAAAGAATGGGGTATACCTAGTAATATTTTATAGTAAAGTCAAAATACATGACAAGACAAAAAACAAACGGATGTACAATACACAAAACATCATCAAGTGTGAATTTTGTCTTACTTAATTTTGACATGGATAACAACTGGGGAGTTGCATTCTACACCTTCCTTCCTAGCGTAACATAAATTATTCTAACAAAATTTTAGGTTGGATGCTGGCAGGTTAGTATCTCTCCTTGAATTAAGGATGATGCCAATATTTGTTGTTATCTAACTCTCTCATCAATTTAAAAGCTAAAAATAAGGCAAGCCCGATAACTCATTCCATTAAGTACTTTTCTAAGGCATGGCATATTTCAGCAACATTATATCGATTGATGTAGCTTGTAGCTTCTCTTATCAATGTTCTTCAATACATAGGTCTCAAATAGTAGAGCAGTTTGTCCAAAGTAGAAAAGTCTAGGTAACAATAGTAAGGACAAACCAAATCCATAAAAAATGAGCAAAACATTAGCGACAATATCTAATTTAGAGGATAATTGTTGCAAACCAACTCCCAAATTACTAAGATAATCCCAAAAGGCTTCCTAGATGTAAGAGCTAAAGGAAACCAAATCTAATTGCTCACTACTGTCAAAGCCAGTTCCCTCATGTAGTAGAAGCTGAGTGAAGCTTTGCAAAATTGGACCACATTATTAAACTTCATAAAAAGGAGAAAGGAGTTGAAAGCTACCTTTAATGGGACAATTCACGAAAAAGGAAGGTAGATTGTGAGGAATAAACTAGATTGTGTGGTCAAATCACAATGGCTATGGCTTACAATCAATACTTTCTTTCACATGCATTTTAAGTAGGAGCACCCCACATTTAAAATGTCATTGAGCTATTTTGGCATTCTCCTCTTAGTTTCTAAAATATGGCTTTTGCACCTCTCGAAGACCCCCACGAGTGAAGTGCACCTGCCCGTGGCAAAGGTCGACATAGGGAAAAAGTTGACCAATGGGTAGTTATGTACTATGTTGATCTAAAAATTATGTGCAGCCCTCCTAGCTCCAGCTTTTAAGCTTTCTCAGCATCCACTAAATGAGCAAGGAATAACCAAGTATTTAGGGCGAATTGGGCTAGAAGGTTCATGTCATGAAGTTTCTAAGTTTTATTGTCATATGCCATGACCCTTCTAGCACACGAGGAGGGAAGAAGGGGTTTGTGTATGTGCGAGTTGAGTTCTTCTTGGGGGTAACAGTTGTTGTCATTATTTGATCAGAGAGAATAACATCCCGATCTTCATTAGGGAGTCCCTCCAAATCACAAAACTTTTAAAGTCAATGATTCTGGAAGCGAGAAGCATTTCAACCCCAAATTATCAGGAGAGAGGGGGCCAGCTAGAGATGGGAGATTAGAATAGACAAATAGATTTCTCATTATTTCTGGTGACTTCTTAGTGAAGTCCATTAGAGAATTATTATCTTCATCCATTAATTCTTCCACGGAATCAGCAAGTTGTTTTATGAGTGCGATGGTCTTATCAATGTTTCCCTTGCCTAACACCAAAATTTGACACTAGTCATTAAAAGAAATTTGCATCAGTAACAACTTTATGGAGTTACTTTGATCTCTTAATTATTGCAAGTCCAAAGCTATGATAGCCTCATGGACCCTCTTATTAAACATTGAAAGTTTAGCTTGGCAACCCAAATAGGGAGTAGGAAGAGGCTCAATATAGCCAAGGGCTCTCAAATTCTGATGCCAGGAGGAGAGTTGCTACAATCAAAGAAACAATCAAGTTCACCATTAGAATAGAGATATCTGTTATATCCAAATGGTGTGACTAATGTGTGTTTGTCCTATCCATATCTACACTCTCCACCCTTAGCAATTTCAATGTCAATTTGCCATGCACCTCAATGGGGTAACACACCTTTTCCAAGCTGTCAGTATATTAAACCCATTTCACTTTTAAGAATGACCCCCCATATTTAGGTATCAACTTTAAACTTTTTTGCAAGGAAAACCATTGTTCCAAGTACAAAGTACAAGAAACCCAAAGGGCACTCCTTTTACATTTTTCAATCCCAATATACATCTAAACTCTAACATATATATATAACCAATCTTCACTTCCAAAGGTCCCTAAATTTGCAGCCATATCCATGTCTATACCCAATAATATATATGAAAAGTCACACATAATTTGAACCATAAGTACATTGGAATTCTTCTGCTCAACTAAGTTCTCGAAACAACTATCTAGTCAACTTATATCAGTTTTTCAAAAGTTTTTCAAAGACTACAACACAAAAACGCTACAAAGGGCTACTCTATCAAAGCAAATTGCTCCATCCATAATCAAAAAGTTATTCATCAAGGGGTATTTATGAAAGTCTTCTCCCTTTCATATCATAAGGGCTACCATCGGCGTGAGAAAATGTTGCAAAAAAGAGGAAGGACTCACCTACCACCATCCAAAGAAACCAACCACAGTTAGCACTCAATGGGAAGGCAGGCTTCAAAACCCCTAGATAGTTGTTATCCATGTCATCCCACAAAAGTCATCAGAAAAGCCTCGGAACTCTTAGTTACTTAATGGGTACCTAGTAAGCCCAGAAATTAATATAAAGTGTTTAGATATCATATCTTAGGCAATATATACTAGCCAGTAGACAAGTAAATCCCCCTCTATTTTTTGTTTTCAAATACAGACAAATCTCATAGCATATTTTTCCCTTAAACAAACCATTATCACCATCTGTCATGCAAACTGTTAGACAAAGGATGCTTCCACATCATTAAGATTATTCAAAACCCAGTCCTAGAATCCGTTGGATAGAGTATGGAAACAAGGTAAACTAGTTTTTATCACAAAGCATCCAAACTTTATTGTTGTAACCAGTGTAGTAACTCCTATTACTCCATACAGCCATCGATTTTGATGTTCCAAATCCTAGAAATGATCTCCTAATTTTGAAGTACATGAGCCATCTGTTGAAAGAATCATGGTTTAGAAACATGACCTAGGTGAAAGGTGAGTGTATGCACATGGTTCACATGGAGCATGCATATTGTACTTTGTGGTGATCGATGTAAACAAGTATGTGGAGGAGGATGTACACAAGTGTGTGGTGTATGAACCAAATTGGGTGGATCTCTTGGTCCTATTTGAAGGGACCCAAGAGAGTCTTTCTTATGGACTGAAATACAAGGTACCTAAACTTTGTATAGCTATAGTCTCATCGCGTTTGGTCTCTCTTTTTCTCTCTCCTCATCTTCTCCATGCTTAAGCCTTGTCTCTCTGATGCAAGTCTCAGCTTCCACCTTTTTGCATTCACTCACTCTCTCTCTAGTGAGCTCATAGATCCTCAAATCTTAACATGGTATCAGAGCTGTGGATAGCTCATTTCCTTTGAGAGGTGTGAGTTTCTTCAAGTGTTTTGCATGGTTGATTAGTGGATTTTTTAATCTCATTATGAATTGCTGAGTGAGGGTTCTTTCATGTAGAGGTTCTTTATTTCGAGACAGTTGTCTTGAAGGAGCTGCATAGCAAAGTTCAAAAGCTCCAAGGCAATATGAGGAAGATTTGTGCAAGAATAGCTCAGAGAAAGAGATGTAGAGTGCAACCAACAGCCTTAAAATCAAGCAAGAGCTTGTAAAGAAGCCCGACATCTTGCAAGCAGCCAAAGAAGCTTGCGATGGCAAAATGAAGGATGAGCTTGAGTGGCGGCGCAAGGAATAGACAGAGAGGTAGAAACATTTCCAAACCTTTAATTTCATCCACGTGGCTTCTAATTAAGCCCTCCTTGAGTTTCTTCTTTCCAAAGTTCCTAAAATCTAAGTCATCTCAAAGATTTGACTTGATTATTTGCCACATAGTCTTCATTTTTTGTATGTCATTCTTTGGCAAGTTCTTGTCTCATGTCTTGAGTGACAATGGTCCAACCTCATTTTATTCGCACTCTTCAACTTTAAGTGCTATCTTGCATATATTCAAAATCTCTTAATGAACAAGAAATCATCATTGCCATGGGAGAATGTTCAATGCAAGGAAAGAGAGGAAAATATGACCACATATTAACTCTTATTTCTCTTGGGTCTTATAAAACTGACAATCACAAAAGTGCGCTTTATATGTATGGAGTAGAAATTGCCCTTGTCCATCAAATGAGGCAAGAAGTAAGACCCTCCTTTATGTACCACACAAAGTGTCGCAAGAAATCTATTGTGTGCAATAAAACAAGAGATGTAAAGGAGTGAAAACCCGGACAACCATGAAGTTCATCATTCACTCATATTTGTAAAAATCTCACCTTGTACATGCCTAAGCTACAAAGGCATCAACCTTGTACTCTAGAAAACCATGTATCCATGTAGCCAAAGTAACTCTCTCCCAGTGCTACGTTAAGGGAGGGTGTTGAAAGATCATGGTTTAGAAACACTACCTAAGGTGAAAGGTGTATGCACATGGTTCACATGTAAAGGGTCACATGGAAGGCCATGGGCCTCATTGATGGATGGTATCACATGGAGCATGCATATTGTACTTTGTGGTGATGGATGCAAGCAAGTATGTGGAGGAGGATGCACACAAGTGTGTGGTGTATGACCCAAATTGGGTGGAGCTCTTGGTCCTATTTGAAGGGGCCCAAGAGAGTCTATCTTATGGACTGAAATACAAGGTACCTAAACTTTGTATAGCTATAGTCTCATCACATGTGGTCTCTCTCTTTCTCTCTCCTCATCTTCTCCATGCTTAAGTCTTGTCACTCTGATGTGAGTCTTAGCTTCCACCTTTCTACATTCACTCACTCTCTCTCTAGTGAACTCATAGATCCTCAAATCTTAACACCATCGACCTAGTAGGTACCATGTGCATTGCTGATACAAACGAGGTTTTTTACATGGACATACCACTGTGAGTGATGTAGTAAGTTGGGTAACTCTACTAGTCTAGGGTGCTTTTATTTCTAGTATGAAATACTGGCCATATTAGACCTGACCACCTTAAACCACCACGAACACTGTGCAGACAGAACCATGTGATAACAGTATGTTTATGGTGGGGGGTGAGTCAGTGCAAAGGCAACAGTAGCCTAGGAGCTATGGTTTACTATATGTAAAACGAACACTCCAAAAAGTGCACCATAACTTTACCGCCCATGTAAGGCCAATCCATTGTTTCTCGTATTGCTCATCTCATGCCCTAGTTTTATCTAAGCTAAAGTCCAAGGAGCCTACAAAAGGCTACAAGATATCCCAAGTAATCTAGCCCTTGCCCTTATCCATACACATAAAACTTGGTTTAACATAGACATGCAATTCAAAAGAATGACTCTCGTATAGCAAGGTGAAGAATCAAAGACAAACAACTTATGGAATCAAGAGAGAAATATGCAAAATTTGGACCAATTAGATACCAGTGTCTTGTGTTGTAAAACTGATCCCACTATTAGACTAACTAGTCAGTGAAGTAATGCTCATCATGGTATACTTTGCACGGGGCCAACATCTAGGAATCAGTGCTACAATAAGAACTTAGGCCACAGTAATCTACCGTGCTTCAGTGAGTTTCAAACCATAACGCATACTTCATTACTCCCAATAAACAAACACTCCACATAACTCTAGGGGCTCTTAGCAGACAACCATAATCCAGGCATCTCCAATATCAAGTTCATGATACACGAAAGGTTGGAAAGGTGATGTCAGCTCAAGGCTCACTCACAACAATCATTAAAAGATGTTGATCCCATAGGACTTTTTCTCAATGCAACAATGTTCCCTCTGCCTAGTCCGATCAGTCAAGGGCTTATTCAATCTACTACCCAAGTGTGGTACATAGAATATACCATAATTTGAAGTATACACTCAACCTTGCGACGGGTTTCATCATGCCCCCTTGGGGCACTCACCTGCAAAACACTAGTGGGGAAGCATCACCATATGCTTATGAATTTTTGGGCGATGGAAAAAATTAACTATGGTAGCGACATAGCTACTGATTGGCAGTACCAAGATGAGGGAAAGAAGCAGGCAATCATCGATGAATTGAAAATACAATATCCTAACCCTCCAAATTGGCAGTTCAATTCGGATTACATGAAAGAGCGCATGGGGGTCCTCTTGAAGCATTGTAGGTCAACCTTGCGTACTTCCATCGTAAAGGGGAAGGCTAAACCCAACTGGGTAGACAAAGCTGATTGGAAGTTTTTCAAGAAGCAGTACAGGGACCATCCCGAACTATTTGAGGGTCAGAGGAGGGCTATGAGGAGATGGCTGGACTCCATAGGTACTTCGCACTTTGGTGCAGGCAGACGGTTGGTGTTCAAGGCTACCGTGGTAAGTCTACTTCTTCTCATTTAATATATTGTTATGTTTGTTTTACTACATATTGCATGCACTTTATCTAACTCTCAGGGAAGTGTTCATCACACCCAACCACGGCAAGTTGTAAGGCATCAAATCCCAATAGGAGCATTGTAACACTCTACTAGGAGCTCGTTAATAGTGGAAAGAGCTAGGTCGACACACACTTTTAGACACATGGTTTAACTTTCAAGCACTTTGAGAATTTTTTGACTTTGTCCACCTTTTAAGCAATTTTTAAACACTTGTAAGCTCTTTTTGGGCCTTTTAGTAGATTTTACACATTTTTATGCACTTATAGTACCTTTGATGCACTTTTTAAACACTTTAAGCACTAATTTTGGTGATTCTCAATGCTTTCAAATTCTTTTGCTATGCAAAGGATGAAGAGTACAATATCTTGAAGTTGTTATGTGCACTTCCAATTGTGAGAAGGGTGATTCTTGAATGCATGTATACACAATGTTTTCACGGTGTTGGTTGGCCACTTTTTTTTGAAGATTTGGTCGAGGATCACATTGTGGAGGGTTTTCAATAAGTGGTTATGCATCATAAGTTGGTCTAGGTATACTAAGGCTATATGGGATCTTGTTTGGATCTTGCTTGGGATATTGTTTGAATCTTGATGTTTCCTTTTTGTGTTTCATCATGGTGAAGATTCCAGTGTTTCGAGGGACCCAAGGGGAAGACCTGGATTCTTATCTTTGGATTTTGTTCAAGGATGTTGGCTTTTTGGATGGTCCATGAAGGATCAGGTGAAGATTTTGCCTTATTTTCTTGAAGGTGTAGCCTTGAGTTGGCATGAGGCCTTGCCGGACTCTACCAAGGAGTGGTGGGACCAAGTTATGGCTGCAATGAAGCAGAGATTTGGGGCAATGGAGTCACAACTGAGTCACCAAATGCTTTGATGTTGTAGCTGGATTGGTTCTATCAAGGAGAGGGTGAGATGGTCTCTAGGTTGGCAATCCGATATGAAACTTTATGGACAAAGTATGAAAGGGCATCTTTGTAAGCTATGGAATTTGCATCATCGGCCCCTCAAAGTCCTCAGGTGTGGAGCACTTAAAGATGAGCAAATTTGTGATGGCTTTGGAGCCTCATCTTCGCTCAAAAGTAATGAGTAAAGATCCTGCAACATACGTGGAGGCACTTTGCATTGCGACCAAGAAAGAAGCTTCTCTATAGATCTAATCCTCTTTTGTGTCTCAAACAGTTATGTATAGTATAGTTTGCTATTGCTACCTCTTAGCACCTCTTTTTCATGGGAATGTTATGATTGTATTTGCTAATATGTAATAATAGATAATTGGATTGTGAAATTTACTAGACACCTTTCATATGGCAAAGGAGGTATATGAGACGGAATATCCATAAACTTAGCTTAAAAGAAGAGTATCATAGTTTGTGCCAATAAGGAGCGTGATATGGCCCTTGGGCTATTGAGTAGAGTCATTCTCGTAAAGAATTGGGTTGTTGCAGGTATATTGGGATTTGGGCTAATGGATATAGGAAAGAAACACCCCCTTATTTACTAATCTACTATTGTCATGGGGATGATTATATTGGGTGATGGTGTATAGATACAAGATAAGTGACAAGCAGATGGTTATTGGTTTTATAGTTTAATGCCCTTCATAAGTATTCCCCCCCCCCCCCCCAATCTCACATGTCCTCTGCTCTTTAATGCCCCTCCCCCTCCCCCCTTTTTTTAATTTGAGCTCTCCCCCTCCCCCCACGTGAGACTAATTATTGTCCCTCCCCCTCCTCCCTTTATTTTATTCAAGCCCTCCCCCCTTTATCCCTAATATTTTGCCATCATATACCCCTCCCCCCACACCAAGTAATTAAATATTTTGCCCACATCATATACCCCCCACACCAACTAATTAATATACCCACATCATATACCCCCCACACCACTTTATCCCTAAATATTTTCCTATAATATACCCCTCCCCCCACATGAACTAATTAATTAATAGGGGTGTTTTCTCACTAGGGGCCCCTATTGGAGAATGCGAGGATTTATGGCCCCTTCCTTATGTGCCCTCACATGTCCTCTGCTCTTTAATGCCCCTCCCCCTCCCCCCCAATCTCACATGTCCTTTGCTCTTTAATGCCCCTCCCCCTCCCCCCCAATCTCACATGTCCTCTGTTCTTTAATGCCCCTCCCCCTCCCCCCTTTTTTTAATTTGAGCTCTCCCCCTCCCCCCACGTGAGACTAATTATTGTCCCTCCCCCTCCTCCCTTTATTTAATTCAAGCCCTCCCCCCTTAATCCCTAATATTTTGCCATCATATACCCCTCCCCCCACACCAACTAATTAATATACCCACATCATATACCCCCCACACCCCTTTATTCCTAAATATTTTCTTATCATATACCCCTCCCCCCACATGAACTAATTAATTAATAGGGGTGTTTTCTCACTAGGGGCCCCTATTGGAGAATGCGAGGATTTATGGCCCCTTCCTTATGTGCCATTGCCCATGTATATATAATTTTACAACAACTTTATATTAGTATAATGGGATAGACCCCATTAGAGGACCCCGACTAAGTATTAATTTGGTATGGATGATCACACCGAAGCAATGTAGATGCTGTAGAGGGTGGGTTTACATAATTAATTATCATGATAAAAGGAAAAAAAGGATTCATATAGAGCAAAAAAAGAAGGGCACATTAATTAAATGGGTCATAGCGCTATGGCTTCAGATATCAGAGTTGGGGTAATAAAGCATATGCATACACTAGATGTGACAACCCATGGACCATTTAATCATGTTGGAAAATGCCCAAGGCTTTTTCTCACAGAGTGTAACTCCCTCCCTCCCCACCACACACATACTTGCTGCTCTCCTCCCCACATCTCTTTAGTTAGAATTCTACCTAATTGAAGGCATACCTTTGGCAAGAATTCATCATCATGCTCTTTGATGCCCAGCCTTCCATAGCTTGATAAGTTTTCTTCACAATGGAATCCAAGGTTTCATTTGATCTTGCACCATGAATGCTCGGGTTTGTTGACCTCACTCACTAACAAATGCTTTACTATTCTAAATTGATTCGCCTTGACATTAACTATTCCACCCACTTTTGAGCAACTCTGTAGGTAGAATAGACATGAAGAGAATATCATCGTTACTATCATCATTGACTGCATTGATCTCCTCAATCTTCACTTTTTCTTTGTCCTCCCTTGGACTCTCTTTCCTCTTAGTTACACCCTAATTTGTATTATGTTTCTTATCCTTTTGCTCTCTTTTCAGCTTGTAGCAATCCTTTTCCATGTGGCCCTTCTTGCCACAATGGTAACACTCAATGTTCCATGCCCTAGATTTGCTACGAGACTTCCCTCTTTCTTGGGACTTCCCCCTAAACTGTGATCTTCCCCTTTGCAGATTTAAGGCTGCATCCTGCTTGTTGCCATCCATAGACTTTTGTCTAATCTCCTTGGCCAACAAGCTACCCACAACATCATAAAACCTCAGTACCCCACCAGTTGCAGAGTTTCTGATAGCTGTATGGAAGGTATTCCATGAGGATGGCAACAAACACAAGAGGAACATTGCCTTAGACTCTGCATCAAAGTTTAGCTTCTGAGCCTAGAGTTGGCTGAAAATAATATTGAATTCATTTAAGTGAGAAGCAATTGAGACCGCTTCCTTCATCTACAGCTCAAACAACCTCTTCATGAGGTAAACTTTATTAGAGGCAGTTTCCTTCTCATACGTGGCACATAATTTCTTCCACAAATCTTTCGTGGTTTGCTCATTTACTACTGTGAAATAAACTTACTCTGCAAGATGAAATCTAATAGTAGACTTTGAAAATGCATCCAACTCATTCCAATCATCCTCGGACATAGCTATTGCAAGCTCTTCCAAGGGTTTAATCAGCTTCTTTGAATAAGCACATCCCTTATCTGTTTTTTCCACAGATAAAAGCTTGTCCCATCAAACTTTTAATGCTAAAAAACTCCTTTTCAAACATGGAAGAGGATGCCATGATGCAAATAAAGAAAAAACCAAATTCTAGTTCCTACAAGAAAGAATCACACCAAATACTAGGTGCACCCGAATATGTCTACCACAATGGAAGGTAATATCACCAAACCTCAAAGGCTTAAAGCACCAAAATGCATCTGACTCATGTGCATTATACTATGCATCCATATGAGCAAATCTGGCCCAAAAGTAAATGCCAACCTGCAATGACAAAACAATGACAAACAATAAGAGCCAAATGCCTCAAGCATAAACACTGTCCATGGGCATAAGCATCAATAATGTCTCATCCAAGAGAGCCAAATGCAAAAAAGAGCCAAATTTCTTGAGCATAAAAACCATCTATGTGCATAAGCATCAATAATGTCTGCATAGCACTATCAGTGCATCAACTGCAATGTGGCAAAGACCCTCAGCATAAAATAGCATCCATGTGCAAAGCGTCCATCAAAATAACATCCCACAAGGCAATCTGGGCCTATCAATGCATCCAACAAGGACTACAATGCATCCAAATGGTCAAAAAAGCATCCATTGTAACTCAATGCAAACCATTAATGAGTGCACATGGCTCAAACTACAAATATAAGGTATGTCCCAAAAATCATGGCCCCATGGCAATGACCGCTACTGAAAATAGAATTTGAGATGCCTCAAAACATGGGCGTCATTGCATAACTAGACTTAGCAAGACAATCTACAAATATCTCTCTTTTGTTGGAACTCTAAAATCCCAACCGATGAATAGGAAATGGGGAGTCAATCCTTGCAATTGACCTGTAGTCCAAAAATCAAAGTTTTGAACATTTGAATGGATTTTTGATAGAGAAACAAATCGCATCTCACAGAGGCAGAACTTCTCCAAATCTCCATAGAATTATGTAAGAGCTGATAGTTAGGGGGTTTTGGGCCTCCAGAACGCAATGGACAGTTTTGGAAACCATGGTCCCAATCATTGGGTCCAATACACAGATTGAAAAACGTTTTTGCAGATCGATCTGTTTGTAAAATATCCATTGGAGTGCAAATGATAAGCAATATAAAGGTTTTAGGACCTCCTGAGTCCACTCGAACAGAGAGATCTACGAATGGTTGCTTCAAACTTGAGTTCTAACACATTGGCAGAAAAACGTTGAAGTAGAGATAGTGAGTCAGAAATCCAATGAACTGATCCCAAATTCAAGAATGAAGGGGTTTTTGAACTCCCAAAGTGCAATGGATACTAAAAGTAGGCAATGGTTGCCTATGCAGGTCATTCCAGACTCTCAATCGCATCGAAAGGAACATGGGAATCATCAAAAAACCTCTTTTTGCTCCAAAACCACCTGTAGGCTTGCAGAAAACCACTCAGAGACTTCCAAAAACCACTTGCATGCTTCCACAAAGTTTTAATACCACTTGGGTAGATCAGAAAAGCACCCATAGGCTTGCTCCATCGTCCCACAGAGTTGTAGCAGTAGAGACTCCAGTCTCTAGGCACACACACGAGCTCAGCTAGACCACCCACAAGCATTAGATAGACCACTTGGGCTCTGATACCAGTTGAGAGTGCTCTCAAGAGAAGTGTAATGAAAGAGGGTGAGAGAGGGGGAGCCAAAAGAAAGCCACACATGTTTTGGTGGATGCAGAACACCCTAATCTTTTATGTCATCCATATATATATGTGTTTGAGTATTGTACATAACCGGGGTTGGGCCTTTAACCCCCACAAGAAATTCAAAATGTAGACCTGAGTATTCTTTGACTTAAATCCTTGTAGATTTTACATGAAGCATCAGAACATCCACGTAGTGTCAAAAGACATTGAATATGCCGAGACATCATACAACGTTATCATATATAGGTGCCTGAATTCTAGGGGCACATAGTACATAACTAGACTCTCTAAACTTTCAGGGACCATTAACACATTGGCCAATAAGATGAATTATTGAGTCACATTCATGCCAGCCCAAAGGAAATAGAGCCCTTGCTAAAAGGTCCAAGCCAATACATCGATTTATTTGGATCATTCTGCCACAATAAGCAAATGTGTAGAAAAAGAGAGACTCTTCACGAATACCAGTGTAACACTACTAAAACCTATTGCAAAAATGACTAAAGGAGCTTCGAACAAACCAACTAAGGAGAATGAGGGGGCAAGAAGGAAGGGAGGGAACCATAGGAGGCCACAAATGAACTAGGGAGAAGGAGGGGGAAGGGAAGAAGATGGCACAAGTGGTATACCTTGAAAGAAGATCATGCAAGATGCACCCAATGGGAGCCAGGGGGTAGAGAGAAGAGCAAGTCACCCAAGAGGGAGGAAAGAGTAGGAGAAGTGTGGCCTATGAGAAAGCGTGAAATAAGGGATATCCAACTTGGCGAAGGGGGGGGGGGAGTGTAAATGTTGAAAGAGATCCATTTGGGTGAGAGATGCATCTAGGGAGGGTTACAAAATAGCCTTAGAGATAGGTATTAGGGATAGGGATTTGAGCCATCTCAGATACCACGTAGTTAGTGAGATTTTGGAGATTAGCCACCAACTCGCTTGGGTACCAAGGAAGCATACATTCATACCATACTCCAAATTTAAGGCCAATTACACCTAGTCATACCCACCGAATGGGGTATTTATGTAATCATATTCTTCCACTATAGCCACCTTAGACTTGATACCTATATGTCTCTTAAATGTGAAAGGTTAATTGATAGGGAAGCATTCCAATAAGAGATATAGGATATAATCTAGGGCTAATCAAGGACAACAATAGGGATTAGTGACTCAGGACTTTGAGAGCTAAAGGCTAAAACACTCATTTCTAAACCTAATTGTATTTGCAAATTTGGTTAAGAAAACAATCGTGTGTATGTTTACAAGACATATGCAAACCAATTCCCTACACTCTTGAACTTTTATTAAACTTATTGATTCAATACAAATCAAATTCTAAGAATCAATTTGTACAATAATACAATGCTTCAAATTGTTAGGTGGAATTTCAATCGAATGCTAAAATTCTATTTCTATTATTGTCTTTATAAAAATTTCCAGAAATCTAGATATCGATTGAAATAATACTATTAATATAAATACCCCAATATACTCGTCGACCTTTGTGAAATTTGTCATATTAATTGACAATATAACATTTTGTTAGAACATTAGAAGCTACATTGGGAAAGAAGTTTTAGAGTGCATCTCCCCAATTGTTATCCATGTCACAATTAGCTAAAACAAATTTACACTTAATGATGTTTTGTCTAGTGTACATCTATTTGGTTTTTGTTTTGTCATGTAATTTTGACTTTGCAATGAAATATGTTAGCTATGTCCATTTCTTTGCGTCATTGAGTGTACCTTGTCGAGTGCCATTTTGTTGTTTAGTTTGATCTAGAAGTCGTTGATGAGTGAAACATCGTCAGTGGATAAGATGTATTTTCCAATATAACAACACATCCCTTGTTTAGTAAGTGTATGAATGTCCAATACGTTGATTGCCCATGTTTATCCATGGCTAAGGATTATAATATATTACTTTTGGTTGATCAAAACTATGGTATGTGACTATGGAGAGAGAGAGAGAGAGAGAGAGAGAGATTTGTGTGTGTTATTAAAGTTTAAGTTCTTTTCTTATAGAGTTGGCCGTCCTCATGTGTATTGGTTTTCTAAGGTTTGCTTTAGATTAAATAACTTAACATTTTAATGATAAATAAATAAATATTCATGGTTATTTATTTATATATCTCTCTCTCAAGTTTAAGCTCTTCTCTTATAGAGTTGGCCATCCTCGTGTGTATTAGTTTTCTAAGGTTTGCTTTAGATTAAATAACTTAGCCTTTTAATGATATATAAATAAATAAATATTCACGGTTATTTATTTTTATAGCTCTCTCTCTCTTTCTGTCTCTCTCTCTCTAATCTCTACTTTCTCTATTTTCTTTTTCCTTTTTTTAATTCCTTTTGTCTTACTAATTTATTGATTTAGAATATTCTCAATCTTTTTGGTTGCTTTTTTAGACTTGGGCTTATTCAATTCTCTATATTTATTTAAATATTTAGTTTTTAAGTTTATATATAGATATATAGATACACACAGACATGCACGTGCACGCGCACACACACCCATAGTCACGTAACATAGTTTTGATCAACCAAAAGTGATAGATTATAATCCTTAGCCTTGATTAAACATGGGCTAGCAATGTATTGGACATGCAAACACTTACTAAACAAGGGATGTGTTGTTATATTGGAAAATACATCTTATCCAGTGACGATGTTTCACTCATCAATGACTTCTACATCAAAGTAAGCAACAAAATGGCACTCAACATGGTACACTCAATGATGCAAAGAAATGGACATAGCTAACATATTTCATTGCAAAGTCAAAATTACATGACAAAACAAAAACCAAATAGATGTACACTAGACAAAACATCATTAAGTGTGAATTTGTTTTAGTTAATTGTGACATGGATAACAATTAGGGAGATGCACTCTAAACCTTCCTTCCCAATGTAGCATGTATTGTTCTAAAAAAATGTTATGGTAGGTTAGTATCTCTCCTTCAATTAATATGACAAATTTCACAAAGGTCGACAAGAATATTGGGGTATTTATATTAGTAGTATTATTTTAATCGAAATCTAGATTTTTTGGAATTTCTGTAAAGACAATAATAGAAATAGAATTTTACCATTCGATTGAAATAACGCATGACAATTTGAAGCATTGTATTATTGTACAAATTGATTCTTAGAATTTGATTTGTATTGAATCAATAAGTTGAATTAAAGTTCAAGAGTGTACGGAATTGGTTTGCATATGTCTTGTAAGCATACACACGATTGTTTTCTTAGCCACATTTGCACACACAATTAGGTTTAGAACTGGGTGTATTTAGCTCTCAAAGTCCTCTGTTACTAATCCCTATTGTTGTCCTTGATTAGCCATAGATTATATCCTATATCTCTTATTGGAATGCCTCCCTATCAGTTGACCTTTCACATTTAAGAGACATATAGGTATCAAGTCTAAGGTGGCTATGGTGGAAGAATATGATTACATAAATACCCCATCTATTGATAATAAGGGTAATTCCCCCCTCCGATATATCTCCTAGTTCCTACCTAAAATGTTTTAAACCCCTCATGGAAGATACATCCTCCTCCCTAAGTATTGCAATCTAATATGTGGGTAGGACTAGGTGTAAGTGGCCTTAAAAGTTTGGAGTATGGTGTGTGTGTGTGTGTGTAGAGAGAGAGAGAGAGAGAGAGAGAGAGAGAGAGAGAGAGAGAGAGAGAGAGAGAGAGAGAGGAGAGAGGGAGGGAGGGAGAGAGAGAGAGAGAGAGAGAGAGAGAGAGAGAGAGAGAGAGAGAGAGAGAGAGAGATTCATGTGTGTTGTTAAATTTTAAATTCTTTTCTTATAGAGTTGGCCGTCCTTGTGTGTATTGGTTTTCTAAGGTTTTCTTTAGATTAAACTACTTAGCCTTTTAATGATAAATAAATAAATAAATAGACATGGTTATTTATTTATATGGTTTGCTACAAATCAAGAGAGAGAGATTTGTAGTCTCTTGCTTTGAGTGATAACAACTAGTGAGAGTAATTAAAGAGCAAGAGCTTTGAGAGATCAACAGAGTTGCTCATACGTAGCCCATGATTAGAGAGGTGGAGGTTTGACTGCTCGTGAAGGGAAGGCTAGTACATGAGTGTTGTAGGTGTCTAAAAACCCTTTAGTGGCACAATCCAATGCAAGCGGCACTATACACCCTAAGCCTTAAACCAACAGAAGAGTAAGATGATATAGTTGAGGCATACTGAGCATGGTTGAGTGCGAGTGGCAAGTTGATTAACATGAGAGAGGAAATGATTCATGGAAAACACTAGTGAGTTAAATAATGAACACAAAATTATATTATCTATGTGTAGAGCTAAGTGCAAAGGGCTATAGACAACTACCATAGGAATTGCATAAGATTCAACCTCATTCTAGCAATCACATACCGAAATCCCCCCTCTCCATTATGATGTATAAAAGTTCAAATAATCTTCTAAACTTCAAAAACCTCATATAGACGAGGTGGTTAAGAAAATGGTAAATCTATAATATATTGCATCCAGGAGGTGTAAGATGAGATATTACTATCAAATAAATGGACATTTTCCCACGAGTATGGTGGTCATTAGGGAAAGGAACAAGTGGAGTTGATAGTTATTACAACCTAGGAGCATCATAGAAGCTTAAAGGAGCAGATGCATTGTTTAAATGATTGTGTGAAATAACAATCAAAAGCTTTAGAACTTATAGCAAAGCCTATTCATTGATTATCAAAGATAATAGGTATCATGGCCATTGAGACTCGCTCCTTACATTTTGCATATATCTTGAGATCATTTTGAAGCATATTCTCACGAACTTAGTAAAAGAGAGAGGCAAGTCTAAAGCCTCAATGTCATTATCAACTCTTTAAGAAACTTATCAATGTTAAATCACAACCTTGAGAAATCTATATTAGCCGGATACTTCCCTTTAGTATGTTGAATAAGAAATGTTGATTCTTTTATATGGGTGAAGAGACAAATGTTTCCCTTTAGTATTTTGATTAATAGATTTCAACTCTTTGGAAAGAGGTAGTGCTCTTTATGTTTATTTACAGTATTGTTTAGCACCAACAAGAATAAAAGGATTAGATATTAAAAGGCATTGGATATTGAACTCTTCCATTTGGAATGGGAAACATTTAGAAGATGATAAAATATATTGAAATGCCCTAGAAAATAAAGACGAAACATTTGATGATGCTCAATGGCAGCCAAAGCGAAATACTTGTGTAGATGTGGACCTAGCTACCTATTAATAGCATCCTAGTTCTTTGCATTGTCACTTTCATGATTTGGCTCATAAATTGCATGTATCGAAGAAAAATAGGTTTACCATAGGAGGAGAACAAAAGCTATATTTCCATGACATATCAAACTAATGAAAGTGCTATCTAATCTCAAGTTTTATTTTTCTCTCAATGAAAGCATGAACTTGGAGTGAAATAAACAACAAGAACATTATTCACATCCTTTTCGAAGAAAAACAATTCATTAGGGGAGACTAGAAACATGGAAAAGATGATGGGATATGCCTTTCTAATAAGAATCTTGATGGCGATGGCTATTTAGAATCAACTTTATTTTTATATGTTGAAAAGTGCACAACCAAATAGCATGCTCAAAGCACTTGAACCTTTTGACCATTGCTTAACCCACTTACTGTATCAAAGAGAAGCACTCCATTGCATACTCCATTTTATATTGGTTAAAGATGTCCACTAGGTGTAATGGTCATTTTGGCAATATGATTACATTTACTTGCTCAACAAATCTACTACATGTATGGAAGCCTTTTGTATGCGTGTATGCATATGTGTGTGTGTGCACGAGTCTACATATGTGCGGGTGTGCACATATGTTTATGATGCTAGTTAGATAAAAATGCATAGTGGTGGTAATTGCCAAGGGTGTGATTGCACTTAGTGTTTGTTTCTTGTACTGAATTAACAAGGGTGGGCATAAGGAAGAAAATGTGGAGCAAAAGAGTAGGTATAGTGATGCAGTCTAGACATGAAACAAATGATGTCTAGTGGGTGTAAGTGCCTACATAGAAAGCTAGATCTCAAAGCAAGCAATAGAAACGAAGAAGATGAAGAAGACCTGAGGGACGATTAGATAGGGAGATGTATGATGAGCTTTGGCTTGGATGGATGAACTAAGCATTGTGCCTTCCTAGTATGATGAGCTTTGGCTTGAATGGATGAACTAAGCGTTGTGCCTTCCTAGTATGTCCCCCCTTTGAAAAAAAAAGCAAAAATCAATAGTATTACTCTCCTCTCGCCCCCCAAGAACTCAAAATTACCTAAGTTAAACGTCGATCCCCTTGATTTGAAACATTATCCTATGCTACACAGCCCTCAGGCTCTCCAGTGTTGCCTCGCCCTTCTACTCTAGCCCTCTTAGCCTCGCATGCCATCTCTCACTGTCTCTTCCTCAGACTAGGCCCGTTCTGCATTGTGGCATGTTCTTGTTGCATGGTGTTCCTTGGGCAAAATGGTATCACTGCCTAGAGCTATCTAGCTGCTACCGTAAGGATCATGTGAGCGTGTAAGTTAAGGACAAGGCTTTCAAGATGGATATGCGTAGTGGGTTGGCTTTATTTCCTCACGGCTGGTTGGCAACGGTGGTGGAAGGAGAAGCGGTTGAAAGTTTCGGGGTAGACTAAGGTTAGGTTTTCTATTGGGTTAGGGCTACGGTTGCGTTAAGGGTCGTGTTAGATTATTATTAGTTAGGTTGGGTTAGTGTCAAGCTAGGGATTAATCAAGCAACCTTTAAGAAGGTATGTAGCAATGTGATTAATGTGAAGTAATGTATATTTTGAAGTTCTAGATTAAATTGGTTTGTTAGCATGCGATTTTTGTTAACATTTTTTAAAAATGTTGGTGTTCGAATCATGTTGATCATGCATTCAAATGGGAAGTTACAAATTTTTATCCAAACTAGAGCCAATAGGATAGAGCCCCCCGGTTTGGTAAAACCCATGTGTTATTAATTAGTTGTTGTGGAGGGGGGGGGAGGGAGGGGACGTAAATTAAAGAAATCGACGAATATTAGTGCATTTGAGGGATGAATCGCGAAACGTGCTGACTCGAGAAGGCTCGTGGAATGTGATGAATTTGAGAAGGTTTGCAGTGAGAGTTGAGGGAGAGAGAGGGGGCTTGAGTGGATGGAGGGGCCCTGACCGGATGGAGGGGAGAGAGGCGGCAGAAGGCAAAAAGGAGAGGTGGGAAGACCGCAATAGAGAGGTGGAGAGGAGAATGAGAGCTTAGGTTAATTTAATCGGGGATTGAGGGGGAGCTAACACTAATTAATTAATTGAAAGTAGAAGAGGAGCGATAAGGAGCAAGTAATTATGGACAATCTAGATGGTTAGCATGGATTTCCTTGTTTGAAGCTTCTAAAATAAAAAAAAGCTCCTAGAGTTGGGCAAGTAATGATGTGACAGAAGGACATGTCAAAGGTTAAAAAGCCGGAAGGGTTGGACCAAGTCAACGCTAAACCACGGTAAGGTGACCATGAATGGCAAACAGAGTACGATGCTACGAACCAAGCAGTAAATGTTACGCGGTATGGTCACATAGGGTGCGGTGACTCTGTGTGCAGGTAGCTCACTTCACTCGTTCACCACTAGATCGATCTCCACCCAATGGCTTCCTAGATCCCCCCCCCCCCTCTTCCCTCCCCTTCGCCCTTTCTCCCTTCGTCATGCGGCTGCCTCGTTTGCCCTTCCTTCTGCTTCTGCTCCGCCTCCTCCAGCACGCCCTCTCTAACTCGGAAGGTTCGTCTCCCCTCTTTGCTTCGGATCTGTTGTTTTTTCTCCTTCTATATGAGGTCCTGTTTTTGTCGGGAGACCTGCCGCGAGAAAGTTTGCAGCTGTACCGTCGC
Organism: Dipteris shenzhenensis; assembly: GCF_047967505.1. NCBI lineage: Eukaryota > Viridiplantae > Streptophyta > Polypodiopsida > Gleicheniales > Dipteridaceae > Dipteris > Dipteris shenzhenensis. The sequence continues at coordinate 3,205,645 of NC_141605.1, read as the reverse complement.
AAGTCCCGGGACAGGAGCATTGGACGATCCGACAATGGGTTGTCCGGAGCGTACTTACTGATTCTCTTCTAGTCGACTTCGTAATTCTCTACAAGAGGACAGGGAATCACTCATGTTGTTGTAATGGCACACAAAGGCATTCTGGCTACGATGTCTGCTCGCATTGTGTGGTTTATGGACAAATTGTCACGGGAGCCTTAATGCGGCTTCACTCTGGAAAAATTCGAGCCTTAATCGCCTTTATAGTCGTGCTTTTTCAGTATCTCCCCGGGGTTTCTACGTTGTCTCTGTCATAACTGAATTTAATGCAACCTACATGAAAGGAGAAGGTGTGCTTTTGCAACTTTGTTTGATGTGATTCGACCTTACTCAGTATGTGCTTTAGGAGGACATAGACCGATTTTTGCATACTGTTTCTCCGGGCATTTGCGAACAGACAATTGCTTCGCGAATTAGTGTCAGGATAGAGAGCCGGTGAATTCTACCAGGAACCACACGGATGGTTAGTCAGATTGCTCTCTGAGTATCGTCAGGGTAGAGGATAGAGGTTACAAGGGCTGTAAGTATGATAGGTATTTTAATCAATGGAACCCAGGGGAAGATTATATCGCAATTTGGTTGCGAGTAGTGTTCTTATGACCGTGCAGCTTGCAAGTGGTCCGGGAGACATTACATGTCCGACTGAAAAGCAAGTTTTATGTAACATTCCGGTAGGTGGATGCAAGGACCGATTGAGGTTTGCTAAGATAAATGCTGCAGTCAGTTGTTCTCGCTGAGGTATTCCTCTCTAGATTGTATGCGTTTCAGTGGATGGCGATATGCAAAGCAAGGCGCTTTCCAATAAGCTTGAGTGCACCAGATCCGGTCAGGGGACGGGTTACATAGGACAGGGTTGGAAGGGAGGCAAGTTTGGATTTTGATGTTGATTTGATAAAATTATACAAGCCCTGCAAATGAAATGGATCATCGAGGAGATGAATTTTTCTAAACATTGGTAACCAGAGCTCCAATTGGACCTCAGCTTCTCTATCCTATGTTACAAAGTCATCTGTGCCCGAACGTAATACTACCCTTAAAATTTGCATGGTAAAGGCTCTGTTGCCACGGAGCTCTTGCACAAAAATGAAGCCACTAGGAGCTGGTAATGTGGCCTTGCAAAGAATTGACGTGCTGCAATGATATACTTGCAGGTTGCTATCATGTCTCAGCTTGTGGTTACCCAAGCCTTTTTATGAGATACTGCATGAAGAACTTTTTTATATGGACATATACATGCCACACGGTCATTGATGAGACGAAAGTATATTGAACCTTCAGGGCTTTTAAGCAAATAAAAGTATGAGAGAGTTTGTGAATTTGAGATGGCAGAGACGGTTTCAATAAGTTATCTATATCTTCCACGTTCTGCATCGCTTTTAGAGATACCTGTAATACCCTTCTGCAAGTTTGGTGTTGATATCTCTTTCCAATGCTCTCGTGTAATTTAAGACATATGTAATCATCATCTATAGAGATACCCAATGCTCTCTGTAGTTTAGAGATACCCAATGCTCTCGTGTAATTTATGACGTATGTAATCATCATCTATAGAGTATGAAAATCTTGGGAGTTGCGTCTGTGCAGTTTAAGACATATGTAATTATCATACACAGTACGAAAATATTGAAAGTTCACATGTTAGCTTCTTTCTTGGCATGGGCTGACACCTTGCAGTTTGCCAGGTAGACTGCCTGACAGACAGCTGCTTGGGCACTGATGACGACATAAGTGTTGCTTTGCTTGCTAAGTATGTCTTCCTTTTGTTTTTCTTAAAAGTTTTTGTTTACCTCGTTTTTCTTCTCTTTCATATTTTCTTTTATATTCTCTTTTATTTTCTGTGTAGATTTTTGATCTTTAGAACAACATTAAATCTAAATTTGTATGATTGGACTTATTCTAGTCTTACAAAGGTATATGCCTGACAGACAGCTGTGTATTGCTTGTTGCGGTCATTGGTTGATTGGGCCACTAATTGGCCCCAGACTAGATCCGATGGGCCACCATATTTATACTGAGTCCCCTGTCCTAACGGGCATACTCCCCTTCTGAACCGTATGTTCATGTTGAGGGCTCAGGGCGGGCCGTTCTGGTGCCTATTTTGAATTGACAGCTCCATTTTTATGCACATTAATGGATTTCAGCAGATGATTGCCCGCAACTGGTGGACAGGGCTAGCTGGTGGTAACCCTCCACATGTTGCAGTACATCTTCACAGTGGTCTGCAATATTGTTGTCCGTTAATCTCAGCTATATGTAACATCACATCTGGCATCAGGGTAGTGGTTCTTGTAACATAACATCTGGCATCAGGGCGGTGGTTTTAAGGATAAAATTCTTCTGCCGTATTAGCAGACATGCAAATTTCACCTTGTGAAGTTTTCGTCCAAGTTGTGGCTTGCTGGTATTGCGATAATTCTTTCTATCTTAAATGGTGCGTTGCCCTATCAGCTAAATTTAGATGCTCGTTTGGGAGAGACTAAAATGAAATCGTTTAGACTTCACAAGCAGTTGTAGCTTGAATGAAGAGATTTGGACTACTTTTTGATTAGCCTTCTCCTTCAGTGCTAGCCTTTGTCATGGCTGAGTTTGCCCTTCACCTCCGGAGTGCTGACAGAAACTCAGTACGAAGACTTTGTATAAATGGGTGTTCAAGTATGTGTGGGCGTGTGGATTTGTATGTGTGAGAGCATATTTTTATACTATAGTCTACACCTACTGTTGGGAGCTGATGACGTCAGTGGGGATGTCATAGTAGCTAGTCCCTGCTATGCGTGATGGAGTCTATGGTTTTCAATCTTATGAGTGACTATCGTGAGATTGAAACTGCACTATGTTGTGTTTTTAGAGGATGAGTTTGGGAATGTTCCTGGATTCATCTAGGTGTATGTATATATATATATATATATAGTTGCATCATTTGCTCTTTTGGGTTTGAGTTACGAGTATTTTCTGGTAAGTTTTTTTCTCCCATTGTAGCTGATGTTCTTCATAGTGAATGATTATGTGAAAGCAGCTCTCACATTTGATCTCAGAGCTGTCCAATGAGTTAGACGCAATAGGCAGAGAACTTGGAGGTGATATCAAAATTTTGCAGTGCAATAATTAACAGGGATCACTTTCACTGGCTCAATGTCATAGGCCAGCCTTCTTCGTCTCAACTGGTCTGTCAGCAATGGATGGCACAAGACAACTGCATGTGAAAGAACAGACTAGGGGGAGAGGGATGTAGAGAGGCGAGGAGAGGAGAGTGGGAGTGAAGTTTGCATTTGAGAGTGCAAAAGAGGGTCTGAACGGGTGGAGAAGCAAGGAAGCAATACTTTTGTTACATAATTTGGGTGAGGAGTCAGCTTGTATAGCTGTCCCCATTCACCAATCGCTTTATTCACTGTCAAACAATGATCCTTGTTGAACAAAGAAAAAATGCAAATGATGTGGGTACGTATCAAGTTCTTGCTGCTTCAAAACTGACTTGGATGGAATGGAAAAGGAGATTGCCTAAGTTTCATGCTGGCAATGAGCTTTGCTGACCTGAATTTTGCAAAGTACGGTTGTTAATTGTCAGGTGTAAAGCTGGACTGCATCGAAAAGTTTGGGACCGAACCCATGGGAGCAACTGCTACACCTCTCCTTGATACTAAAAGTTAGTCAAGGGTCTAAACTGGGACTCGTTGGTACAGAGTTTGTCCTTCCATACTAAGCTCTTGAACTACAGGATGAAATGATTCTATTTGCCAATTGATTTATGGCGCATGTCTTCCATCTCTAATAGAGTGGCTGACACCTGGGCGTAAGAATGGAGAACATGGATGTGACCAATGATGTTGGCTACATTTGATGCACGAAGGCATGGCCTCTTTTGTGAGATGATGGCAGCGGTTAACATACAATTATTACTATTCGTCTTGCACAATTTTAAAAGATCCTTGCATTGACTCACAAAGCTCTGTCTGTTATGGCATGCTTATTTAAATCACATCCACTGACATTGATTTGATGTTTCTGCTGTCCTTTAAATGATTGAGGGATGTTTATGGCTGAGTGAGGCACTTCTCCCTCAACGTGTTGAAGGTTGAGTAACTTCTCCTCTGTCTTTCCGCATTTTGAATGATGCTCTCCATCATTGCCCTTGGCCTGTGGTTTTTTGGCATGTGGAACTAGCTCTGTTGCATTTGTGTTTTCATCTGCAAGAATATGATCAGTATCTGCTGCATATGATGTGTGATCGCAAAGCAGTGGAGTAAATTTACAAAGAACACATCTAAGGACAATTCTCTTGCTGAAGCTTAGGCGCTTCTAACTATCAAAATACTGCGGGCCCATTTGCAGCCAAATCCCCGCAGCAGAATGTTCCCAGGTATAACCTAACTTTCAAGATCTCAGGGCACACAGGTGATATGAAAATGCACAATTCTGGAGCTATGCCATCAATAAAGGCAGCCTAAATGCTCCACATATAAGTGGATAAGGGATGATACAAGAAGACACAAAACCTGGGCTGATTGGCCACAACATGGACAGCCTAGGGCTGATCCACCTGCAGCCAAAGGGGATGATTGGAGAGCCCTTGGAGGCCCATATGGGCACCAGGATAGACCCAACCTCAGATAGAACCATGGACAGGGGGTCCCCTGTCTCGTTTGTACCAGAGCAGGTAGGGTCTTAATGGGTTAACCTGGGAGCAGCTGTGATTCGGGCAATGGCTGGGTTCAGCCCAGATCCATGTCAAGAGTTCAGTACAAAACGCTGATCGGGTGGCCTAGAGCCTGCTCATGAAGGGGGGGAAGGCTGGAAGCCCTCTTCTATATAAAGGGCCCATTGGGCCATTGTACTCATCCCACCCAGAATCATTGACACCTAAAGGGCATGCAACAAAGACTGGGTGTAGCAGATATTGGAGGCTTGAGGAGTACATGTTTAGGTGCAGCTGCTGGGCACCCAGTCCACATGGCTGCTACTCATGTGACTACCAGATCTGCCGCCCACATGGCACCAATGAATGCTGCCTACATGGCAGCTAGATTGCTGCCCATATTTGAACATCCCGTCTCAATGACCCATTATGGGTCGATACTCACCTGTTCAAAGAGACGCTCTATTAGCTCCCACAAGAGAGCCCTTAGGAACAAGGCGAAGGTGTCCTTGAGCCACTTCCATTGTACTCACCTTTTCACCTAAATTTGGAATGGGCATCTTTTTAGCTATACTTGAAAGAACTGAAAGAGATGCACATTTGACGGAATTGAGTCTCCTTCCTCCATTTCACTGAATTGTCCCTTTCTTCCTTGCAATCTTTGTCTTTCAGTTTATGTATAGATCATTGATTTATCTCTTTTGGGCTTTGATGTCATGTCAAATTAATTGATGCTTGCTCAAGATCTTACACAAGATGTGTGCACAGAGTCTGCATGAAGACACACAGTTCTAGGTAACCTTCAGCAATCTAGACAGCCAAAATGACAGATTACCTTGCTCCACATAAACATGGACAAGAGCTGACCCAAGTGATTGGACACCACATCAACAGCCTAGAGGTGATCAGATTGCAGCCAAAGGTGTAATGAAGGGAAAAAGGTACACCACTCTCCCGGCTGATCGACTTTCATGACCAGGTTTGTGTTGGGCTCTACCTGATGGAGATGTGGCGACACAGAGAGACTCTATTGTAGCAGATCACGTAGCAGGAGGTGACAGTGCCCCACAAGGCTGACCGTGGGCAGCGACTGTCATAGATTTTTATGCTTTTGAGTCAGCTCCAGGATATAGTGGTCCGTGGAGTAGAGGAGAAGGAGATAGACTACAGCATGAATAAGTGGCAAGAGACGGCACAGAGCAGTGGAGTCGGGCACAGAGACCACACATGATGCAGAGATTGACCAGAGCACACACAATGGAGGTCCAGCCCATCCTAGCTTTACTCAGAGGGGAGCATCTGAGCAGAGGCGTCACTCTTGATGTGGCCCATTGGATATAGTGATCACGGAGACTGCACCCCCTCTCCCCCCAAATAGCGAGAGATGACCTGACAGACAGATTTGGGACATCTTTGCAGCCCAGAGTAGAGCCACCATGGCAACTGGTTATATTTCTTTTGAGTACTAGTTTTTGAGTACTGTTTTCTGAGTACTAGCTTTGAGTACTAAAATGCAATCGTTTAGTCTTCACAAGTAGTCGTAGCTTGAATGAAGAGATTTTGGGCTACTTTTTGATTAGCCTTCTCCTTTAGTGCTAGCCTTTGTCATGGCTGAGTCTGCCCTTCACCTCCGGAGTGCCGATAGAAACTCAATGTGAAGACTTTGTCTAAATGGATGCTCAAGTATGTGTGGGGGTGTGGATTTGTATGTGTGAGAGCATATGTTTATACTACAATCTACACCCATTGTTGGGCGCTGATGATGTCAGTGGATAAGTTTATGGTTTTCAACCTTATGAGTGACTATCATGAGATTAAACTGCACTATGTTGTGTTTTTAGAGGATGAATTTGGGCTTTTCCTGAATTTATCTAGATATATGCTTCTGCCATATTAGCAGACATGCAGATTTCACCTTGTGAAGTTTTCGTCCATGTTGCAGCGTGCTGATATTGCAATAATTCTTTTATCTTAAGTGGTGCGTTGCCCTATGAGCTAGATTTAGATGCTCCTCTGGGAGAGACTAAAATGAAATCCTTTAGTCTTCACAAGCAGTTGTAGCTTTAATGAAGAGATTTTGGACGACTTTTTGATTAGCCTTCTCCTTTAGTGCTAGCCTTTGTCATGGCTGAGTTTGCCCTTCACCTCCAGAGTGCTGACAGAAACTCAATACGAAGACTCCCTTCGTACGACGAGCGCATCGGCCGTCCACTCGCATCTACTCTTGACAGGGACCAATTGGCAGACCCTGTGAGCCACCATCCATGATATCTTTCGTGGTCTCAGGCTGGTCCAAAATTGTGGCGAGAAGCAGTTGACCACCTCCTTGGGAACCTCCTGCTCTAGCCAGTGTCGCTCCCTTGAGGGTGTCCAACTTGTTGCCTCTAACTGGATGCGTCTGTCAATGTGTGCCATGTAAGAAAAGAAGGGCAGCTCCTCTATCCTATTTGAGTGCCCCTGTCGTACTGGCCAGAGCCACTCCCCTGGGTCCCACTGTATATCTCTAAGTGGCTTGCCCTCCCACAGCCAGATACGCCAGACCGTGCCCTCTGTGCTAGATAGGATCGTGGTCGGATCAATATGCCACTCTTTGCCCCAGTGAACAACAACCCTAATCCTCTGCCACTTTAGATCCTCTAGGCTGCCAGCCTCTCTGACTCCCTCTCTGACTCGCCCTTTAGGAGCCCACTTGGATAAATCCCAGATGCTCCCTAAAGAATCGGACCTTGAGAGGCACCCCCGTGCGTGAGAACTGATAGTCCAAGCAGTGGGGTGTCCAGAGGCTGTGCAGTCCCTTGCACCACGACTCATGGATCACTGAATCAATCTCTGCCACCCATGTACGTGCTCCTCGCAAGTGAGAGTGTGCTTGCATCTTGGCCTTTGAATCCTTGGGGAGCTGTCTCCAAGCCCTGAAGGATCTAGGTGGACCAGTGTCCCAATGCGCCCATCCAATGTGCGTCCTCTGCCCTAGTATGGTCCATTCGTAGATACTTGCAATCTCCATGCGTACGGCTTTCAATATTCCAAGTGGGCAGCACGCTCGTCGTCGTCGATCTGCCATTCGAATCAGGAATGGTGCTGGCTCCCATTGTGTCTAGTCCATCTCCTTACACGTCTTTAGTGTCACAATGTTCACCCCGAAAGCTCCGTCGACATGCACATGTGAAAAGCCTGGAGCATGTGCTCTTGCAAAACTCATGGAAATCCGCATACAGTGAGAGGCACGGCTGGAATTGGAATTGATGTTGCATGAAAGGCTTGCACCTCGAGTAGTTGCAGCAACCGCCCCAAAGAGATCTAAATTGGCGCATCCAGGAGATCCTCCGCTCCCGACTTGTCAGATTGGGTTGTTGCACTCTCCAACTGCTCTCTTTGACCTCGGGGTGCCAAAGAATCCATTGTCTCTCGAACTCCTCCCTGTAGGAAGGACTGGCCAGGATGAGTCCCCCTACAGGAAGGACTAGCCCGGATGAGTCTCCTTGAGACCCTATGCCATACCTTGATCAGGCTCCTCATGAGTGGGGAGCCCCTCCTTGTGAGCAGTGTCTCTGAGAAGATCCACCTGTAAGACCCTTGTCATTGGCCACCTGTTCCCGAGAAGTCCCAATCCGAAGGAGGAGTTTCTAAGGCTCTGTTCCTAGAGTGAGGCCTCGAGCCACCGGCTTGCTTAGGAGGGCTCGATTAGGAGGGCCCGACTCTGCTTTCTTCAAGTCTATGATGCGCAGCCAACCCCTCGACTGTGGGAGGATCACTATCTGCCATGCCACTCCAGCCTTGGTGTTCCTCGCGCCATTCGAGCCGCCCAAAAGAAAGTTTCGCACCAATCTTTTGCGCTGGCCCATGCATCCTCTATGAAAACACCAGCATGATGCAATACATTAGGACATTGCGAGTAAGACCTGGTTCTCCACTAGGGCTCTACCTGCAAGAGAGAGCTTGGCTGAGCTCCAGTAGAGAAGCTTGCACCTAACACTCTCAAGAACGCATGCGATCTGTTGCTCTGCCAAGATATCCATCTCCACTTGACATCGTGGGTATCTCACTGTCCGCCCCCGTGGGATCCACTTGAAGCCAAGGGTCGCCCCCGCAGTCATTAATGTCTTGAACCTGCTTCGTGCTTGTGATTTAAGTCCAGGTGATCCGTGCCCCAGAGGCCTCGCAATAAATGGCTAGGGCCCCCTTGACCATCTCAAGGCTCCCCACTATGCCCTCCACAAATAAAGCTGTATCATCCGCAAATTGTGAGTCCAGCAACTCATCCTCCTGGCTGATCGGGAGTCTCATGCCGGAGAGGCCAGCGGCCTGAGAGCGAAGAAAATAACCCATGGCCTCCGCCACAAAGAGGAAAAGGAAGGGGGTAAGAGGGCAACCTTGTTGAACTGAGTGGGGCAAAAGAAAGGGCTCTCCCGTGTCGTTGTCGATGGTCACTTGACTAGAGCTCTCTGCATAGAGGGCTGAAACCCCTCTGATCCATCTCTCTGAAAAACCCAATCTTGGTATCATACCCTCTAGGAAGGACCACTCCACCCTGTCGTACGCCTTCTCGAAATCCAAGAGAAGGACAGTGGGAGGCTGTGCCTCCTCCTTGGCCCAATCCACTGCCTCCCAGAATGTAAAGAGGATGTTGTAAAGCCAGCCTGTGTGTCTTGAATGATGTCTGGAAGGTGGGGCCTCAACGGTAAGCTCAAGACCTTGGCTAGGATCTTGTATGCGGTGTTCAGCAGCTCCACTGCCGAATGTCCGCTATGTCCCCCCCTTTCGAGTGTAAACAGATCCAACCATGACTCTGGGAGGGTGGGAGAGAACTTGTGTAAAAAATCTCATGGCAGGCCCGCCTGAGCGGTGTGCGAATCCTCTCTCAAACAAAGCGAAAGAAAGTCGGAGTAAGTCCATCCTCCCTTGGGCACTTTTGAGGAGGAAGCACCTTAAGAGCCTCCCAGAACTCCTTTGTGAAGGGCCTCTAAGCGTCTGCTCAGGCTTGTAGATACCACCGTTGGGACCTGCTTCCACACTACCTCCCTAGCCACAAGGCATGCAGGGGTCTCCTCCTCTGACTGAAACAGCTGCCTGTAAAAATCCATGGTCATCTCCAAAATCTCCTGGGGATTCATGTGTAGCTGACCTTGTGCGTCTCTCAATTGCTGCATCTGCGTCCCTACTGAGGTGGCCTAGTGGCGTGGAAAAACTGTCGAGTCATCCTATTCCCTTGGACGAGTGATAAGAAAACTACGCCATCCGCACATCCATATCATGCAAGATCAGCCTCGCGGCCTCGTATCTCTGACTGAGCCACTGGGAGTCCGGCCCCTCCTCCCTGAGTCGCTCTATGGAAGCTAGATCCCTCCTCAGGGCTCTCTCCCTCCCTTGAAGAGCATGTCTCCTCCTGAGCGCTTGGTACTAGAGCTCAACACTGCTCCTCTGGATCGCCTCTGCTACCCATGTTGCCCATGCCTCTGAGGGTACTCCCTTTGGTTGCTGCCAAATCTTCACTATGGAGTGCTGGACCTCTGCCTCCTGAAGCAACTTCTCTGGAATATGGATCCCCTTCTGGGGAAGATCCAGGCGAGACTGCTCAAGATGGAGTATAATGGGAGCATGATCAGACATTGTGGTCTTGCTAAGATGCCTGTGGCTCCCCCTCTGTGCATGGCCCAATCCCCTATGTAGAATTGGTCCATAGGCTGAAGTAAGTGGTCGCGTCTCCTCTGCCCAAAGGAGAAGTGAAGGGTAAACTTTGCCTCCCTCCAGGGATCCTTGCTGGTGATCACAAAAACAAACTGCTCCCAGGTGCTCCGCTTTGCTGCCGACATCTCTGAGAACGAAGCCCCCCTTGCTTATCGTCCGCGAATTCTAGATTGTTGAAGTCACCTCCAACAATACGTGAATCCACATTTGGCTGGTGCATATACGTTCAGGACCCCTATCTTGAGGCCCCCTACATGAAGCCCCATCCATACTGCCCTGCCTGCTATAAGCTCGCCCTGGTCAAAAACCTCTGAGGCCATTGTCTGCGAGGCTGAGATACAAACCCCCTCGCTCCTGCCAACTGCATGGGATCAAATCTTGGGCCCCCTACCTGGAAGGAGGTGATGGCTACGTTCGATATCAGCCGAAGTGAACATATGCTCCTGGATCAGGAGGAGGTCAACTGACCTTCGTACTATTGCTCTCTGCAGCTCCTATTGAAGAATCAGTCCATGACTCACCACCGTCCAACTCATGAGGAGGATGTCAAAGAGAACAGAGCTCGCCTATGAGTGGGAGCTTGTTCTAGAAAACGAGACTTCTGTGATTTTGATGGGGGCTTGGAGGGAGAGTAGTTTTTGTCTGTGCGTCTATAGACAAGAGTAGCAACCGGCTCAACTCCCACCTTCTTCGCCCACTGCATCATGAAAGAAAAGTAAGCCTCGAACGCCTCTGCACATTGCTGTAGCGTCCAGTGCTGCTGTGTCGGCCGGTGAATCCTCACATCAGGTGCAGCCAGATCACACCTACTGCTAACCCTGAGCCCAGTCTCTCTGGAGTGAATCCCAGCTGGATGAAGTCCAACGAGCCATGCGCGTACCACAGGTCCAGCCTGCAATTTAGAAATTTAGTTTTTTTACAGCTTTGGTTTTTTGTAAATTTTCTCAGAAATTCATCGGTATCTGCAGGGGGATATGTGGGACTCAGATGTTTTGGATATATGTGTATGTATGGTGCCTATTATCATACTTGCAAATCTAAAGCGAGGAGGGGCTACAGAAAAAGAACTTACGCCACTTTAAGGCTATGTCTATGGCAACAAGGGACTGCAGAAAATATTTCACACCACTTTAAGTTCTGCACAAGCTGCTCGGCATGTATTTATAGTCCAAAATGCCTAGTGGACTCTATCCCTTAATATTTATTTGAACACATATTATGACATTGGACAGGTTCATAGTGTCCTTGTCAAGGCATTTGTCAGCACACTAGTTCTCATAGTATGAGGGGCATTGTGATAAGAAACCATGGGTGTGAATTAGTATTGTTTATTGCTTCTGTCTATTTTCCGCTAACTTGTATGTTTCAAACTAAGGGGTTGAAGATGTGAGGACAGCACAGTTGAGCTGTGCAAAAGGATTCATAAACAGTCTTCTTTCTTGACTTGCGTAAATTGTTGAAACTTGTTTGGGTTGTGCTGAGCCCATAGTGAAGGATCATGACAAACCAAGTCTTGTAATGGCTTTGTGAGTCTTTAGGTCTCATCACTGGCCTGTTATTATTCTATTTTCTAACTGATGAGATTGCCCACTTCGTGTACGTTACACATGAGCAGTCCAGAAAGATAAGCACATGATAAAGGAGGTAATATACATAATGCAGGCCTTTTTTGCAATGTGCGATTACTAATCTTTTTGAAAATTAATCAAGATCAACTGACTAGGTTGATGTTGTTGGCAACCAGGAGATGCATTGCATACTTTGAGGCAGAATCTTCAAGATCCAAGCAATGTTTTACAGAGTTGGGACCCTACACTTGTCAATCCGTGCACTTGGTTTCATGTCACGTGCAACAACAATAACTATGTAATCAGGGTGTAAGTTTGCTGCCATACCTTGTTTAGGAGAGCAGGCCTTACTTCAGATTATAGCTGTGGTACCAATCCTGTTCTTGTTTAGGAGAGCAGGGCCTTGTTTTTTCAGATTGTAGCCTTAGTACCAATCAAGTCCTTTTCCCTGCACGTATTTTTATTGCTGTCCTTGTCACATTTCAGTCATGACAAGTTAAATAGTAGGAATTATCATCATCTTTCTTATGCAGTGATCTTGGGAATGCCCAGTTGTCGGGCCAGTTAGTGCCTGACCTTGGTGAACTTCCGTATCTTCAATACCTGTAAGTTTTGGGCTTTATGTGAATGTATAATTGTTTGTTATCTAGTCTATTAATGAGAGAGAGTCTGTTGTGACAATGCATTTATATAGTGCAATGTCACATGCGGTTGCCTAAAAATTGACTCAAGTTTCTTTGAGGCCATTGCAAGTTAAAAATTTAATAGGATTTGGAAGTTCCTACAAGTTCAAGTCCTGTAGCAGTGCTTCTCAGGTTGACTAAGACTTTCTCTGGGAAAAAAAAAGAAGGGTCACTATAGCTTTCTTGCAGCAGATTTGCTTTTACTTACTTGTCCTTCTGATGTGTTGAATTGTTAGGGTTCTAAAGATCAGATTGTTTATATTGAAGCTTACATTAGCCTTGATTGTCACTCTTATAAAGTCTGATTTGTTCAGCCGTGGTAACTCTCCAACTTCAGATGACACGCGTGCACAAGAATATTCACTATTAACACGCAGATGAGGAATTATGAACGGCAGTAATGAACAGCAAGATGTTCAATGTATATTTCACCAAAATATGTGAAAACCTTTCACACGTGCTCCCAAAAAGGACCGACAGCTGCAGCAATCGTGCTGCCTTGGATGCTCAATGGAAAGCTCTTTATTTCTGCTCCAAACTCTGTCCTGGCACTCGTTCAAGCTGCTTGCTTCTCATTGAGCTTGAGTGGCTCTTAAATGGATGCCTGGCAATGCCCCAAGAGCCTATCAGCTAGATTGTCTAAGCATTTTTTTGCTTAGGTGCTCTTTTGGGAGAGACTCAAATGAAATTGAATAGTCTTCACAAGCAGTTGTAGCTTGAAGAGAATGTGGACTACTTTTTGATTAGCCTTCTCCTTTAGAAGTTGTAGCTTGAATGAAGAGAATGTGGACTACTTTTTGATTAGTCTTTGTTGCGGTTGAGTGTACTCTTCACCTCCGGAGTGCCGACAAAAACCTAGTAGGAAGACCTTTGTATAAATGGAAGCTAAAGTATGTTTGGGTGTGTGGATTTGTATGTGTGAGTGCATATATTTATACTATGGTCCACACACATTGTTGGACGCTAATGACGTCAGTGGGGATGTGATAGTAGTAGCTAGTCCTTGCTATGCATGATGGAGTTTATGGTTTTCAACCTTATGAATTACCATCATGAGATTGAAACTGCACTATGTGTTGTGTTTTTAGAGGATGAGTTTGGGCATGCTCCTGGATTCATCTAGATATATATAGGTGGGGAAGTGTTATGTTTCAATCGGGATGCAACATGACCTCAGATGAATCAGTAAGCGGTTGCATGGGGCACGGTTGGCGACATATTTTTCTCTCTTTATCACATAGCCTTGTCCCTTGCAATTGGCTCTTTGGTCCATGCATTCTTGCCTTACGTGCATGTTTGATTCGGTTAAGCTTGCTTAGTGTGTAGGTCTCAGAGCCGTGACCAAGTTTCGTGCCACTTCATTTGTCACTGTGTCCTTTAGCTGCTGAATTTCCTCAAAATGTGCTTTGTTTTCATCTACACAATTGCTCCTTCATTCTCTCTTATGCTCTGATCAATGCATTTGAGAGTATCTCTTGTGTTATTGCGACATCCGTGCGAGGCCTTACACATTTGTCGTCGTGTGAGGAAGAATCTATGGGGAGTCATTTCACAAAGTGCCAAAATCATCTTTGCGAAGTATCTAGGAACATCCCCTTGATGAGGCTATTTGATATACGTGTCGATGTAAATATTACGATTCGCGTGCTTGCGCTCTAATTTCCGGGTGCCCACAATCATTGATTTTCAATCTACCATGTTGCTCAACAAGCTAAGCCTCGGACAAGTGCAACAAATCTTAGTACAAGTGAATATGTGATCTAGAGGCAGAGATCAACATTCAACCTGCACAAGCCAACTCAGTCTTTTTACGTACAATTCAGAATTTGTGTGTGTAAGAGAGAGAGAGAGAGAGAGAGAGAGAGAGAGAGAGATGATATGATATGATATGATTGTATTAATGTCCTCGTGAGACCCTTCAGGATCTATGGGACAGTGATCACTATCAACAAGTAGTGATTGTTTACATCCATTGAAAGAAAATAGCATAAATAAAAGCATAAATGTGCTATGCAGTGAGTACTTGTTGTGCTAGCCTGTGTGCTAGACCAAGTACTTTGTTGCAATATTCTAAAATTTCCTTTATGTAGTTGCCTAGCTCTTTGGCTGGCCACTCCAGTAGGGATTTCAGGTTGCTTCTATTGCCCCCATAACATTCTCTGATTTGCGCATATGCTCGACATGTCAGGAGTACATGCTGCTCATTTTCTACTTCTCCTGCGGGGCTGATTTTACATACTCTTTCCTCTCTTGGTACCCTGGGTCTTGCCCATCTTCCCCTCTCCACCTTGAGATCATGTGAGCTGGTTCTGATTTTACAGATTAAATGTCTTTTAAATATTGATATGTCTTCCCCGAGGTATTTCTGCATTCCATAGCTGTCCATCGGATTGATTTCTTGCTTATAAAACTGCATTTTTGCTCTCGGTTCTTGCCATAGCTTCTGTAGCATTCTCTGCGTCACTAACTCCCTGATTTCACATGCATCTTCAGGGATGTCAGCAGCGGTTATACACCATAATTCCATCCATTTCAGCCCCTCTTTGTGCCATCCAGCGTTCGCGTAGCTTCCATTGTTTTGTGTGGTATCCTATTGGCGTCCATCTTTCCAACTTTGTTGAGGTATGCCATGAATTGGCACAATGCCTCTCCTTCGAGAGGTATCATACCTGTCTCAGCCAACAAGATGGGGTACGGTGTTTGTGCTTTCACCTCTAACTCCCCTATGAGAAATCATTTATGCAAAGTCTCTATTTGGTTCCAGTAGGCCCTGGAGAGCCTAGGTGCCCAGGCTGGACTCCTGTAAAGGACCACTGTTTGTACGAGCATGGTATACAAAAACTTTCTCATTTCCCAGTTCCACAAGTGTGCCTTTCTGCACTTGTTTTGGAAGCTATATAAAGCTTTCAAACCTTCTAGGATTCTTCTTTCCACATATGCATTCCACTTGTAAGTGTCTGCAAATTCCAGCCCCAAATATTTGTATGTAGTGACATTGTCCAGAGGCTCCCCCTCAAAAGTGAAATCAACCTGTTTATTCCAAGTCCCAATCACCATCACTTTTGTCTTGGATATGTTGACTTGCATTCCTGAGTGTTTGCAGAATTTTCCCAGTGTATCCAAATGTGTTTGCATCTCTTTCTTGCTTTTTGCGAAGAAGACTACATCATCTGCGTAAATAAGCAATAAGAGGGCATAGCCTGCAATCTGGACACCTTCGCCGCTGTGTGTTCTCATCCACTCTTCCAATTAATCGATGAACAGACCAAAGAGAGTTGGTGAGAGGGGGCAGCCTTGCTTGACTCCTATGTCACTGCTTATGATGACTTTTCCTTTAGAGCATGAGCCGTCTACAAGTGGTTGGGCTAATTCAGCTAATACTTTCTCATATAACCTGTATGTGGCTTCTCTGATTTCCTAAGGGACTTCGAGCTTTTCCTGTCTTTCCCATAGCTTTTTGTGTGGAACTGTGTCAAAGGCTTGCTTAAAGTCTACAAAGCAACGGTAGACTACTTCTTTCTTATTCTTGATCCCCTCCGTTGCAGCCCGTATGGCCACCAAGTGGTCTATTGTCAAATGTTTAGGACGAAACCCTGCTTGGGATGGTGCCCTGGCTCCTTGCTCTCGCCCATTTGCTGAGTTTTTGCTCAATTATTGTGCCATATAACTTGGCCATTAGGCTACTCACCATGATGGTGCGGTAGTTTTTGGCCACTTTGCTGTCTCCGCTCTTATGGATTGGTATGATCCTGCTAAGCTGCCATTCCTTGGGAAAGCCTTCTTCTAAGACTCGATTCATGAGTGTAGTGAGCATTTTCTTTGTCTTCTCACCCCCCCATTTCAGCATTTCAGCCACTAGCCCTTGTGTGTCTGGAGCCTTTCCGTTTGCGAGCTTTTTCAAACCCTTTCCCACATCTTCCTGTGTTATGACAGCATTTACAGCTTTGATGGAAAAGTTATTATTGACCCTCTCTTCTCCCTCTCTCTCAAAGAGGCCTTTGACGAAATCTATCATGTCTTCCCATGATGCTTTCCTCTCTTGGGGTATGCTGCCATGTAGCTTTTGGAAAAACTTTCTGGGATTTTGCTTAAGCTCATCAAAGCTCTCAATTTGTTTGCTCTTGTGAAAGTCTCTTTTTTTGTTTCTTACCAATTTTTTGTAGGCTCTAGCTTTGTCCTCCTTCTCGGTTGTGTCTGCTGTTGTCCATGCTTTTTTTGCTACTCTGCATTCCTGATCATACCAGTGGTTGCAGGGCATGCTTTTGCTCCTCCCCTTGCTTTTTGTAAAGCATTCATGAGCTGTTTTCTGCAGTAAGTCTGTCATGCATTCACTCATTTCTTGGCATGTGGGAGGCGTCTGACAGCGTGCTATTTCTTCTTCTAGTTTCTGTTCATATATGTGTGCCTTTTTATAATCCAATCTCAGCCTGGATTGTGCAGGAATTTCCTGTTTTTTTACTATATGCTTTGCCCCTACGATGCCCATAGATATTGCTCTGTGATTGGAATCAATAGACTCCTCTTCAATCTTGAAGTGCTCAAGTATGTGTCTTTCATGCGGGGTCATGATCACATAATCAACTAAGCTCGACCCTTGAGGAGTTTTGCATGTGTATCCCTCCGTTTGCAGTATGGGGTGCCATTGCAAATTTGTATTCCAAAGCATCCGCATAGGGCGAGGTGTTGTCTTCCCATTTGGGTAATTTCCCTGTCATCTCTGGATGTCCTTTTCCAGCCTTTTCTTTTTGCATTGTCCTCTTCCATTTCCTCCATCCAAATGGGATCTTTCCCTTCCACTGTAATGATCCCTTGTAATGATCTTGTCCTTGCGTTGAAATCTCCGGCGAGGATAATTACATGCTCTTTAGAGAACTGAGCTTTGTCTTCTCCCAAGTGCATAAGAGGGTCCTCTCGGGATAGATGGCTGTTTTGTTTGTATATGGGTGATTGTAGGGGTGCAAAATAGCACGCTGCCAACCTTATATTTCCCTCTTTTGCTGCTATCTCTAACCACATATATTGTTTATGTGGATCCTTCTTTATGTCCTCATTTTCACTCTCTTCCAATGGTGTTGATGATGTCTTCTTTTTTTGGCATCTGTTGTTCAAGTTTATGCTTTGTCTCTACCTGCCCTTTTTGCCTAGATATTTCCTTTTCTATTTTCAGTTCCATGCTGTGAACTTTGGCATATCCTTTTTCTAATTGGCTGTCCATTTTCTGTTCTATGCTCATAACCTTTGTATACCCCTTCTCTATCTTGCTGTCCATGGCTAGCATTTTCTGGGCCATCTCATTCATGTTGTTCTTCAACTGTTGAACCTCTTGGTTCAGCAAGGTAATTTCTTCCTTCATCTTGACCATAGTCTCGTACATTTGCCTTCTTGTAGTCTTGTAAAAACTGGAAAATGGGGGCATTAGGGGCCCAATCCTCAAAGGGGATCTTCTGGGTTGAACATTTTAGAAGTTGGGGTAAACATTGTGTGAACACCCCTCTGTGACAGTTTCCTCTGTTTTAGTATCTCGTTTGTGATGCACCCCTCTGTTGAAAGCCTTGTGGAACTTTGCTTGTGAAAATTGGAAGGTTGTATTGGGGTTTCAGAGCATGGTCTTGTTTTCCTTCTCAGGAACTAATGATTCTTAGGCCCGTTAGGAACTATCAGGCTCGATCCTTTCTCTGTTTGCAAATTGAACAGGGCATAAGGGGATTCTACAAATCCACGTCGCTCTTCTTGTGCGTGAATTTATACGTGGCCTATGTAGGATCAAGATGTGATCGTAATCGGGGCGCATTTGATTGAAGACCATTAAGCTTGGGATTGGATTACGTGACGCCTATAAGAAGCGTCCTGCAATGATTGCGTCGCTCCAGACCTTACAAGGACTTTTGGGCATACCCGTCGCCATTAGTGTTGGTCGTCCATCTGTCACGAGAGAGAGAGAGAGAGAGAGAGAGAGAGAGAGAGAGAGAGAGAGAGAGAGAAGAAGAAGAAGAAGAATGTATTACCGTCCTCTGGGGGCCGAGAAACCGACCCATGGGACCCATGAAAATCACAATACAAGTGTCTCCCTTCTTTTATGGAAGGGGTAGGAAAACAACTATTCTGAAATACATTGAGTAATACAACATTCCCGATATTGAAGAATCTTGGCAATAAAATTGCCCAGAGTGGCTATATGGGTATGTGAAAGCAAGCTTGCGAGGGTGTCGTGTTCCTTTGTAATGTTGTTAAAGTCCCTCCTTATGGATGCATATCGTGGGCATGTAAGGAGGACATGTGCCTCTGTCTCTACTTGTTCTTGGTCACATAACTTGCAAAATCTTTGTTCCCTTGAGACATCTCCCCAAGCACCTTTCTCTACCTCCAAAGTGTGTGATCGGGTGCGGATGAGTGCAATACTTCTTCTTGCATTTGCAGGTGTGGGTATAGTTATGTACTTTTGTGCATTATCTTCCTCCTTGGAGTAGGTGTCCCAATAGATGGGATTGATATGTGTACAATAGTACTCATACTTAGCCCTTTTCTCAGCTGATTGCCATTTTTGTTGCAATATTCCCAACAAAGCTTTATGAAATGCCTTCTCATCCATTTCCCCGGATGACATCTCAAGGTAGGATGTTACTCTCCATCTTTGGAACCATCTTTGAATGTCTTGCCACCAACCAGATGATAACATCTTGCTTTTGTTTGTCTTTTGAGGCCTTTTACTTGCTTCCCATGCTTTCATTGGTAATCTCTGCCACCCCATGTTCTTGACCTTCTTCACATATTTGAAAACCCTTCGTAGTGCTCTTAGTTCAATGGGCCTTGTACCAGTCTCAATAAGCATGATTGAGTACGGTGTAGTAATTTTGACTCCTAGATGCCGTCTTAGAAATGATTTCTGTATTTTTTCAATATCATTCCATTTTGATGCTGAGATGCTTCCTCCCCATACTTCTACTGCATATAGCACTGTTTGCACCACATATGCATCAAATAGAATCCGTTTGATGCTCCATCTCTTAGTGTCACTATTTCTGCAGTCATTTTCAAAATGATAATACTTTCCCCACCCAGCATCTATCCTTCTATGGACACAATCATTCCATCTATGATTTGCTGGCACATCTATTCCCAAGTATTTGAATGTGTTTACCCTCTCAATTTCCTGCTCATTGAACATAATACTTGGGGTGTTTGCAGGCTGCTTTGTTTTTACTATCATCATTTTAGTTTTGGTGGCATTTACCATGAGTCCACTCTCTGCACAGAGCTTGTGTAGAATGGGCATCATCCTCTGCATACTTTCTGCTGTGTATGAGAAAAAGACAACATCATCTGCATATAACAACAGTAGTACGGTGTATGCACATATTTCAGGGCCCTCTAGCTGCTGCTCTTGCATCATTTCTTTGACCAACTCCTCCAATCTGTCAATACATAGTCCAAATAATGTTGGTGACAAAGGGCAACCCTGTTTAACCCCCATATTACTGTGGAATGTATTTGACAATCCGTTTCTGCCTTTGAGTTGGCAAGTTACCCTCTCATACAATCTGAAAACTGCTGTTTTTAAGTGGTTTGGCACTCTTAATTGGTCCATTCTTTCCCCCAACTTGTTTCTAGGCACTGTGTCAAATGCCTTCTTGAAATCTATGAAGCAACAATAGAGAGGCTTTCCTTGCAACCGGCTCTCTTCCATTAGAACCCGTAGTGTGACCAAGTGATCCACAGTGCTATGGTTTCTTCGAAAACCAGCTTGTCCGATGGCCCTCTTACCATTTAGTTCTGCCCATATACTAAGTTCTGTCTCAATGATTGTGCCAAAGAGCTTGGCCATGGTGGATCCCACCATGATGGTTCTATAATTGGAAAGCTGGTTACGATCTCCACCTTTATATATTGGTTTTATCCAATTTTCTTGCCACTCTGGGGGGAAGCCATTGGCAATTGCATCATTAAGCAAAGAGACTAGGCATATTCGTGTGTAGTCCCCTGTCCATTTTAGTAGCTCAGCCTTTATATGCAATGTATCATCTGCTTTTCCATTGGCCATTTTCTTCAAGCCCTCATTCACATCGTCCAAAGAGAAAATATGTGGGCTATTGTAGTGAGCTATGTCTGTGAATATAGGTAAGGCATGTGGATGGGTGTAAAGTTGCATACATATTGCTGTCACCATTGGAAATTCAAATGTTTGGAAATTCAAATGAGAGAGAGAGAGAGAGTTTATTAAAGTCTTCGGAAGACCGATGGGTCTATAAGACTGGGAGAAACGTGATACAAGCAAGCTAAAAAGGTGGACCGAGTTTATTAAAGTCTTTGAAAGACCGATGGGTCTATAAGACTGTGAGAAACGTGATACAAGCATGCTAAAAGGGTGGAGCTACTAACCAAGAATCAACACCCATGCAAAATGCAAAATGCTACATAGTCGTATCAGAATAATCCTCTACATCATCACTATCATCCTCATCATCAAATCATCTATCATTAGAAACCAAATGAAATATGCTCTAGTATCACAGCCAAGGTCCCTTCTATCTCCCCCCGCCAAGGGTGACGAGGGAGCGGGAGCATGAAATCAAAGATAGAATGCTGCTGGTTGCCTGTGGGTGCGGCCTGCGCTGTTTCCGTCCCCAAGTATAATTTATGCATCAACTTTCTGCTTGAGCTGTCATGTCACTGGCTATGGGTGGTGATCGTGTCAAAGGCGTGTGGGGTGGGAGTTTATATGGTACGGTTGGAAAAATTCAGTGATCATGCTTTGAGAAGAGCCTACTAGGGTACACTGCTCTCGCCTCTTTGATCTAAGTGTTGGAGATATCATAGCCAAGGAGTGTGGTGATGTGATGTGTTGGTGTGTAGTACTAGGAGTTCTAGTACTAGTTCATGTGTGTGTCATGTGTGAGTGCCACATGTCACTATGGGACTTATCCCATATACACTCAGTGCAAGTGTGTGTTGTAGCGTATAAGGCTTGTACTTCTCATGATTATGAATAAGATAGCCTTTAATTATGTCTTCATTCATGTATCATTTCTTCACACCCTAACCTTCTCTCTCCCTCTCTCCACGATGTTTATAACATGGTATCAGAGCAGGTTCACCCTGTCATAGCTGCCAATCTTCCTAGACCTAACCCTAACCCAAAACTCTAATTCTGCTCAAGCCCTTCTTTCTGCAGCTGCCTCAGCCCTGCTCATTTCCGCCTTAGATTCTGCCTCATTTTAATCTCCTTTCAGCTCCTTTCTACCCTTTTAGGGTTTTTGCACAGCCGCCATCCTTGCTGCCCTCATTTCGTCTCTGTTTTGCAGCCTTTGTTGTGCTCCTTTCTGCCCGCCTGGCCTCTCCATAACCTCGCCACATAGCCGCCTCTGCTCAGAGCTCGTGGAGCAGCATCTAGGCCTCTTGGAGCTAAAGTCGGCGCAATCTATCGTTCTCTATCGGCTGGCTGGCACGTTTTCTAAGAGACGCTTGCACACAAGCTGAATTTGGAGTTGTTCCATTCCCGTTTTTTAGGGTTTTCAGGCTGCTACAACAGAATTAGCCCATCAGCAAGTATTCAACAGGCCGCCCCTGCAAAAACACAGTTTTTTTGCCAGTTTAGGGTTTAGTTGAGGTCATTTTCAGCTGATGCCTTCATCTCTACTTTCGCCCACATCTATTGCTACTGGTGAACAAAAATTCTAGGTTCATTTGGTACTGAAATCTGTGAAAAACAGTCAAAACTGTGATTTTTGACCTAAAAGTCGACTTCTGCAATTTCAGCTCAGAATTTCAGTATTTTTTGGGGCTTTCTTTTGGCATATTTGGCCTTTGCTGCACTAGGGTTTACAGTTCTGCATGTTTTTGAGAAAATCTCAGAAACCCTAATTTAAAAAATTAGGGATTTTTTACTGTTTTGATTCCTACAGTTATATTACATGCAAGAACAAGAGAAACACCATGCCAATCTTATTGTTGAAGACAAGGCCAAACGTGAAGAGCCCCCTGAGGAGATCCATGCAGCTACAACAGAATTTCACGGCCTCTCTCTTGAGGACGAGGACCTGTTATACTCTAGTCGAGATAGCATGGCCTCGGATAGATCGGTGGGCATTTTCTCTCTCTAGCCGAGATAGCATGGCCTCGGATAGATCATAACAGGACCCCTACGACACGGATTGGGCTTTCTAGGCCCTTTATGCTATGTGTGCTTGTGTTGAGTCAAATAAAGGTTTTGAGCCTTGAGTTGTCCCTCTACAATGAATGTATTTGGAGTCAATAAGAGGTACTTTGCCCTGGGTTGTCCCCCAAAAATGAATGTATTGTCTTTTACTTTGGTGCGATGATGCTGATCACCCAATTCATAGTAATAAGGGGGGGTGACGAGTGATGGTTTTCCCTTGCCGGCGCAAGCCGATTGAGAAGTCATTATCACATGCGAGGTGTTGGACAATTGGACTTGCTCTTTGCAGTATTGCGGTGGAGTGGGGGATCAGTCTACTCTTTGCGTATTGGGTCTCACACTCTTTGGTCTGAAGGGGGGTGTTGGAGATATCATAGCCAAAGAGTGTGGTGATGTGATGTGTTGGCGTGTAGTACTAGGAGTTCTAGTACTAGTTCATGTGTGTGAGTCATGTGTGAGTGCCATGTGTACTATGGGACTTATCCCATATACACTTTTTGCAAGTGTGTGAGTGTAGCCTGTAAGTCTTGTACGTCTAATGATTATGAATAAGGTAGCCTTTCATTATCTCTTCATTTATGTATCATTTTCTTACACCCTAACCTTCTCTCTCCCTCTCTCCACCATGTTTCTAACACTTAGTATGCGCTCACGGTGTCGGACTGCCTCGTGAATGAAGGTGGCCAAGCATTTGTGGTATGGAAAAGAGAGGAAGTGTGGATAACAACCCGGGGCTGTCTCTGAAGAGACAATAGAAGCGTCCTTGAATCTCATACTACATTGGATATCTAAAAAATGAAATGCTTCTCTGACTCAATCTCCTGTAGGTTACACAAGGTGCGTATGTGCCTCTCCTTGGGTAAACCCTTTGCACTGCAACTCTCCATGTGAAGTCTATGTGAAGAGACCCGAAATTGCCCAATAGAGATCCTAAGTGAACGGGGTAGGTGAAGTGCATATCCTGGTGGGTCAATAAAGCCCTCCTTTGAGATATGTAGGTAATGATCTTTGTAGAAGCTGAGCTTCACTGGGAGCTAACTTAGTTCCAACGAGGTCCAGAATGTGTAGTTGCAAAGATCCTCACGATGACCTGGTTGACCTCATGATATAGGAGTCCGGAGAATGGCACGTCAATGGTGTACTAGAAGGGAAAAAGTCTATCTATGTGGAGCCTTGATCGCTCAATCTCCTCTCTGTGTGTGCAAACCAGCATCTTTAGTCACCCGCGGCTAATAGTGCCATAGAGGAGGGCAATGCTAGCCATGGTGATATGTTGCATCCAAAAGTCCAATCCTCGTACCCCTGACCCGATATTGGTAGGTGATGACCTGAAATGCTGCATCGAGTTGTAGTGGAGATGACCCAACCTTAGTGTGGATGATCTGATAAGGAATTGGCGGTTTACTACATAAGAACCTGTATGCGCTCCACACGAGCCCACTCTCCCAACAAGCGCTGCCATACATTCCCGTTGGGTGGACCAAGGAGTCAAAAAGTAAGTCCTTGGTTCGAGGGTCTTGAAAGTGTTAGCGGAAGCATTGCCTCTTTAATCTGGCCAACGGAGCGTACCCTCTGTTGAGGTGATCCTGCATTGCGGGTCTCAAAGTAAAAATAGGTCCGAAAAAGAGAACCCCCAAGTATGTGTATGACGAGACAATTTTAACCGATGACCCATCAAAAGTGAACTGCTCTTGATGCATAGCAGCCCAAGATGTATGGAAGATCATAACCTTGGTTTTACCAAGGTTGAGCTTTAAGTTGTGCGATTCACAGAAAGTTTGTAGTGCATCTAAGTGTCCACAGACCCTCTGCCGAGGAAGATAGGAGTACCACGTCATTTGCATATAGCAAGATTTGAATTAGAGTGCCAACAAGAGAGCATTTGGTCCCCCCTAGTGTGTGCATAACTGTCTCAAGCTCGTTAATGTAGAGGCTAAACAGGGTTGGTGATAGAGGACACCCTTGTTTGCCCCCAATAGTACTCAAGATCTCATTCATCCATCCAAACCCTGTTCGAACTCTACCTGAGACACTCTTGTAAAGTGCCATGACAACCCAAATGATCTCATGATCATAGCCCAACTCCTGCAGACATCTGATGAGGCGGGCTTTCGGAACCGTATCAAAGGCTTTGCAAGAATGCACAAAGTAACAATAAACCCTTTGTTTTCGTGCCCTCGTCTCCTCAGTGATACATCTGAATGTGAGAATGTGATCCATGGTTCCATGATCACGTCCGAATCCAGCCTGCCCATCTGCTCTAAGCCCCTGCATCTCTGCGAATTGATTGACCTGATGCATTAAACTTGGACATGACATGCCCGATCATAATGGTCCAGTACTTCTTTGGGATCATGGAATCCCTGTTAGAATTATTATTATAATTCAGCAGTGACCAATGTAATGTAATAAGTAGGTTAGGGGCACTTTTCCCTCATTTAGAGGTTTTTCTCCTTAACCACAGTTAGTTCACTAACTACGGTTAGTGAAGGATAAGGTTTTGTCACTTAGACAAAACCCATCCCACTTCTTGTATTAGTCACTTCTTCTATTGCAAGTACTACGTTCAGCTCTCTTGCTTCCTGCTCTCATTTCTAACCATCCCCTGCCTTGTGGATGGGTGAGATAGTATTAAGAGTCTAGGTGCGTGGGAAGCCAAGGCAAACAGATTCATTAAAGAGATTTTGCTAGAATGGGGCTAGGATATCAATGCCATATGCAATGAATTCAGTGCATAGGCCCTTAGGATCTTTCGCTCGACCATTATGAAGCTTCATCACGGCATCCTTAACACCCCCCTAGTAAAGAGTGTGCAGGAGGTGGGGTGAGGTGTATGTGACGTCAGGAGCTGGCTGATTTGGAATGTCGTATAGTGTGTGCGCATAATCATACCAGACCTTAGTGTCGGTGAGGGTGAAGGGAACCAACGCTTTAGAAATCTCCGCCAAAAGTTCTTGGAGTTGTTACTAAACAGGGTGTTCTGTAGTTCCTTCTTATTTTAGCGGACAAAATCTTGTTTCTTCCTACGTACCAATTGACGATACTCGCATATCGTTTCGGGTTTGTTCGGAAGGTTTCGTTTGGTTTCGAACTTGAGAGGTCGGCGTAAAGCTTTACACTCATCATCATGCCAACTATTACAGGGGACGGTCCCAAGTGGCGATGGATGAGTGGAGTGAGGAAAGGCATGAAGGGCAGCCTCGTGAAGTGAGCGGGTGATCATAGCAGCACGGTCCTCTAGTAGGGGTATGAAATCAATATATGTGAAGTGTAAAAAGGGGGTTTGACAACCTAGGCGAGAGGCTACAATTGAAATGTATGTCATGATAAGTGCTGTGAGTGATCTGTGGAAGGAAATTTACTTTGAGACGGGGTGTGGAGATATGGAAGAAGAGGTATGTGTGGTCCGCAGAGAGAGAGAGAGAGAGAGAGAGAGAGAGAGAGAGAGAGAGAGATATGTCTGCAAGAGGCCTTGCGGACCTATGAGACAAAGTGCGAGTCCAAGAAGTGCCTCATACAAGCCATTGAGGGCTGAAGCAAAGGGTTCACTAAGACCCTTGCTGAAAACAGAGAGAGAGAGAGAGAGAGATTAACGTCTGCAAGAGGCCTCGCGGACCTATGAGACAAAGTGTGAGTCCAAGAAGTACCTCATACAAGCCATTGAGGGCTGAAGCAAAGGGTTCACTAAGACCCTTGCTGAAAAGAGAGAGAGAGAGAGAGAGAGAGATTAGCGTCTGCAAGAGGCCTTGCGGACCTATGAGACAAAGTGCAAGTCCAAGAAGGACCTCATACAAGCCACTGAGGGCTGAAGCAAAGGGTTCAGTAAGACCCTTGCTGAAAATAGAAACACAGAGAGAGAGAGAGAGAGAGAGAGAGAGAGAGAGAGAGAGAGAGAGATGTATTAACATCCGCGGAGGCCTCGCGGGCCTATGGGACAAAGTGCACAAAAAGAAGACTCATACAAGACTCAATGGGCTGGAGCAAAGGGCGTGCTAGGGCCCTTGCTGAGTAATAATCTATGCTAGCAAAATCACCATCAATGAAATACAAACTGAATCAAATCTCTTGGAGCTGAGAATAAAAAACCGAAGTCCGCCGGCAGAGTGATGTCTCTTTGGTGAGATGTGAAGATATCTCGTATCTACGTCTGTCGAGCTGTCTCACGTTGTGGCAAGGGACACGGTCTCCTCGATCTCTGATCTCTCTGGGCTATGTCCAGAGTGACCCCTCGTCAGGTTGGACCTCAATAGAATGTGCTCCGGGCACTTTGTCTTGCGCGTTGTCTTTGCGTCCCTCTCTTGGCGGCATGATGTCGATTGTCTTTGCTGATCCAGGCTGCCCTCATAGGAGCGAGCTCCTCCTCTACTCCGCTATGTCTTGGAGTTGACTCAAATGTATAAAAGTTTGTGAAGTGTTCCTATTACCTGTCAGGCCCTATATCTTGTGGTCTAGCTTCCTCTTGCTCTCTGATCTGTCCAGTAGTGTCTCCTTGTGCCGGTGCATCTCCATCAGATAGAGCCCAATGCAGACTTGGTCATGGAAATGGATCAATCGTGATAGTAGTAAAGTCCACTTGAGACCCTTCAAGATCTAAGGGTCGTGTGATCACTATCAACAAAGAGTTGTCCTTTTACATCCGGTGAAAGATAAAAACAGTATAGACTTGCCTAGTACCTAGTACTTGTTGACCGAGCTTGTGTGCTAGTCTAAGTACCTTGTTACGGTGTTCCAAAACTTATTTTATATGGCTTCCTAGCATTGTAGCTGGCTGTTCTAATAAAATTTTCAGGTTGTCCCTGTTTTCATTATATCTTTGTCATATGTGTGCATAGGCCCGACATCTTAGGACTACATGCTGCTCATTTCCCACCCCACTTCTCTCCTCTTGGTACCTAGGTCGTGCCCATTGGATTACTTTCCGATTTGTAGAATTGCATTTTTGCCCCTCGGTTTTTACCAATATTTTTAGAGCATCTTTTGTGTGACCATTCCCTTGATCTGACATACATCCTCCGGTATAGAAGCAGTTGTATCACCCAATATTCCATCCATCTCATCCCATTTCGGTACCATCCAGTGGTTTCTTGCACGCTGCCACACTCTCGAGACTCGTGAATCTAGATTTGCGCGTAACCTACATCTTAATTGTTGGGTCGATTGCCCGTTGTTTTAGCACACATAAATGCATCTTGACCGGATGGGCTATTGCAGTCGTCCCATGATTAGAAATCTTAGAAAGTGGCAACTTGCTTTGTAGTTCTTGCCCACTCTTTATAAGAACTCACTTCCCCTTGCATTCCACATCTCCTCGGGTTTTCAATGGACTATTTTGCCTATACTGGCAGGAAACTGGCTGAGCATCTTCAGAACATGCATTCGTAGTATTACGAACTCTTTGAAGGGGGTGATGGAGGCGACCCCTGTAGCTTCCAATGCCTTGTGAGGTGTTCTGCCGGCATCCATTGTCATCCTGCTTCAACATGTATCCACTTGCTTGGTACTATTTCTTTTTGTTTTTCAATAGTATGCTTATTAAGAAATGAAATGTTTTCCTTCTGTTCAGTTACGGACAATGGGGACTAGGTCTAGCATTTGAGGGTGGACCCCCTTGCTTGGGGTTATGGGCATTAGTGACCCACAAGAGTGATGGCCTCTCTTTGAGAGGGACATCTAGAAACCACACCCCACCTGAGTACCCAAACATGGGACCAATCAAATGCACAGATTGCATACCGACCTAGGAACCATTCAAGAGAATGTTCCTTGAGCTTTGGGTGTGGGCCTGGCAGCATGCCAAGAGTAATGGAGATACAAGATAAGACGACAAACAAATGAGCTCAGTATGGCTCAGTTATGACCTTAGAGTACGTCAATAGATAGTCTAAGCTGTTAGGAACCTGTGGGTGCGATCAGAATTAAATTCTGACAACTTTGAAATTTTAGGGTTTTTGGGAGTGACGTGGCAGCTGACACGTGGCAGATTGCCACATGGAATCTGAGCTGGCAGGTCAGTCCACCTGTCCCACACATGTGGCAGCATGCATGGCAAGTGGCAGGGCATGCAGGCCAAGTGTTTGGCCCCAAATCTGGTAGATTTAGGGCAAGTGGTGGGCTGTCCTCTTTGGGACTGCAGCCCACCAAAAATCTGGGACAAGTGTCCACCTTCCACTCTAGGTCTAGGGGGGGGGCTGAGCCTATAAAAGAAGGCCTCTCCCCTTCATTCCTCACATGAAAATTTCGTCACTTTTCTTCTCCCTCCTTTTGGATGATGCAGCAGAACCTCTCCAGCTCCTTGGGTGCAGCCAGCTTCTCCCCAGGCCATTCTCTCACCTCAGCAGCACTTTCTCTCTCTACAACAGCACATTCTCTCTCTACAGTTCCAGCCTCTCCTCTCCAGAAATCTGCCCCCTCTCAGCTCTTCTGGAACAGCAGCAGCATCCTCTCTCCTTCACCTAGGCTGGAGCAGCCACAGCCCCTTTCTCTCTCCTGCTGCAGTCTTTCTCTCTCTTCTGCAGAATTTCTCTCTCTACTGTTCCAGCCCATTTCCCTTGCAGAAATCTGCCTTTCTGTGCACCTCTGGAACAGCAGCAGCTCCTCTCTTACATCTCCTCCCTTGGGATCAGCATTGGCACTCTCTCTCTACAGCTATCACTCCATAAAAGCTTTCTCTCTCTAGCCTACAGGCTGTTTTTCTAAGCTGTTCTCATTCCAGCCCCATTTCCACACTCCCCTCACCCAAGGTAGCTTCAGAGGCATCAAGGACTTCATCTACAAAAGGGTCAAGTCACGAAGGGAGCCTGTATTGTCAAGTTTATCTCATTTACAGCACTATTTCATGTTGTTTCTACTATCTTTCTAGAAACTAGTGTTTGTCTCTAATGTTGGATGTAAGTGGTGATTGTTGCAGGCTTCTTCCTTGTGGATTGGGCAAGCCAAGAGCTGAAACCTGAGCTTGGAGTCCTCCTTTTTGTTGTCTACCTTGTACATATGCTTTTGAGTCTTGTATCTAGGTCCTAGGTTTTCACTGAGTTCATCAGTTTGGAAGGTGCATTGCACCTTGGTCTTGTATCTCCATTTTCAAGAATAAAGTGAGCCTGGATAAGGGGGGGGCCCCGTCTTGGCCCCTCAATCA
The DNA here is from genome assembly GCF_047967505.1 of Dipteris shenzhenensis. Taxonomy (NCBI): domain Eukaryota; kingdom Viridiplantae; phylum Streptophyta; class Polypodiopsida; order Gleicheniales; family Dipteridaceae; genus Dipteris; species Dipteris shenzhenensis. The sequence continues at coordinate 3,175,752 of NC_141605.1, read as the reverse complement.
TATTGCATTCTCCAATGATGTCACTTTGTGTTTAAGCTGTATAAGTCTTAATTCCAGCTTAATTGCAAACTCTTAAGTTCAAGTAATGTGTTTGGCAACTCGCAATCATCTCATTCAATTGCCTCTGCAAAATCCGTTGTTTGAATTGATAGAAAGCACCGAGTAGTTTACATCCATGTTCTCAACTTTGTTGAGGTAAGTCATGAATTGGCATAGTGCCGCCCCTTCAAGAGGTTTCATACATGTCTCAGCCAATATGATGGGTAGGGTGACTATCACAGGCATCCTCATGCCGTGGACATGCTGGCAGCAGATCCAGCCACGTGAACGGCCATGCAGGCAGCCACGTCAACACCTAGGTCCATGTGGACTGCCACGCAGGCAGCCATGCCGCTAGGCTACCATACAGGCAGCCAAGCCATCTAGCCGAGCAGGCAGCCTGATTTCACTGGAAGAGGAGCTTGAAGGCAAGGACCTTGTTGAAGGACGACCTCAATTCATTGCTTGGGGGAATCTATTTAGACGTCTAAAGGATTGTAACTAGGCGGGAGGTCCAAGTTCAGGCAGGGTGTACGACACTCTAACTTTATCCTTTTCAGTTCATTGTCATGGCTAAGAAGATATCAGATCCCTAACTAAAGGAAGACACAGGCAAAGCTTGATGGGACATTACGAATTGTGGAAGATGAAGGCCAGGAGCCATTTAGTGTTGAGGGGGTCGTGGGAAGAAGAAGAAGAAGAAGAATATATTATCGTCCTCTGAAGACCAAAAAATCGGCCTATGGGACCTGAGCAATACAAAATCCTCGTACACAAAGACTCCTCCCTTGGAGGGGAGGGTATTAAGACAAACTACCTTTATGTCTTAGGTGAGTTCCTGTGCTTGAAAAGCTTATAGACAAACGTTCCTAAAGCTGGGGGTGACCCGCTATGTAGCATATCAGCCAGTCTGTTATGTCCCTCGAGAAGAGAGCTAAATGCTTTCCGGATGTGAGTATAGTAAGGGCATATCATTACCATGTGTTCTTCAGTTTGTGCCATTCCCTGGTCACATAATTGGCATATTCTGCTCTCTTTTGGCATATCTTTCCATCCTCCTATTTCAATCTGCAGCTGGTGTGATCGGGTGCGAAGTGAGGCCAAAGCTCTTCGCTTATGTATTGCCATAGGTGTGCAAATGTACTTCTGCGTGGCTGTTTCTCTTCGTGTATAAGTAGCCCAATATTTGGGGTTAATAAATGTACGGTAGTACTCAAACTTATCTCTGTTTTCAGCTGTTTGCCATTTCCTATGTAGTGCATTCAGCAGGTCAACTACATCAGTGGTGACGACACTAGCTGACTTGATGTTAGTGAGAGCATGTTAGATCCGTGATGCGAAAGCCTTGGCTATCATTGTGGGTATCACAGCGGACGTGGTGCTTCCTCATGTACAGATGGCAAATTCTTTCTTTGAGGCGTGGACATGTATGAGCTCAACATTGAACGAGGATCTTGGACCTTGAGATGGATTTGTATGGCATGAGCATGAATGTGGGGGATTCAATTCAGGATCAAATCTCAAGATGAAGGTCGTGCGGGATCAGCTGACGGCACTTGGTCAAAGAATGAGCTCGACCAGGATGGCAACGTTATTGCTGGGAATGCTCTTGCGGAGCTAAAGTAGTTTTGTTACTATAATGATTGCATGGCAAAGGGTGGCGCCAGTGATGCTCGAGGAGTGTTGGAGAAATCATAGCCAAAGAGTATGTGTGATTTGTTGTACTAGGAGTTCTAGTAGTGGTTCATATGTGAGTACTAGTAGTCATCTTAGGAGTATCCCATATGCACTTTGTACTAGAGTGTGTGTGCCTAGCCTATAAAAGGCTCGTACTTGTGACTTTATACTTGATGAATGAATGAAAGCCTTTCATGATGTCTTCATTTGAGTATCATTTCTTCTCACCCTATCCTATCTCTCTTTCTCTCGCACATACACACACTCACCATGTTTCCTTCTAGGAGCTTGTTCCATTGCTGCTGCAACAAGAAGTTTGGGAAAAGAAATATGATGGGATAGATGATAAAGCCCTAACAGCTCTGGACAAGAGCAAAGGAAAGGGCAAGGGTAAGCCTAGCAAAGTCAAGCCTAAGAAAGACAAATTTGACGATGGAGCGGACTCTTGAGATGAAGAAAACAAGAAGAAGAGGAAGAAAGAGAAGAAACACTTCGATTGTGATGAGTTGGGGCATTTTGTGAAGGACTGCAGGAAGAAGAAGGTTGATAAGAAGAAGGGTGCCAACTTAAAGTCAGAGGAGTCAAGTGCCAATGTGGTGGTCAGAAAGGAACTTTTCTTAGTGGCATCTACTGGTGTTGCTGAGGTAAAGTATGCAGACCTCGGTGTTATGGTCAGGTTGTTTGACATTGAGAGATGGTCAGAAGAGGAGTCAAAAGCTTTTGTGAAAGTGATTGGCAATGATGAGTGCTCAAAGCCATCTTGGTGCTTGGATGGTGTTGCTGGCACAAAGGGGGATTTTTTGATATTGAGGACTCAAAGTCGGATGGGGGCTGTGACTTAGAGGGGCTAACATAGGACTACACATGGAGACTTAATCTGGATTTATGTTGGGGATATAATTTTTGAGTATGCTATTTGGCTATAGACCTTGCCAGATGGAGGGTGGGTTGAATAGACCCTGAGAACATGGTGCATCGAGGACTTCAGGTTGTTCACTCATCATGAGGGGGACAACTAGAGGATACTAGTACTTGGAGTTTTTGAGTTTGAAGGCGGGTTCGTGATTGAAGGTGGTGGTGCCATCAGGTGCTACCTTGGATGGACCTGTGTACCGGATTGGTGTGCTTATGGAACCGGATTTGGTGGAGCAGGAGCCACTAGATGAAAGTCAGGATTTGATATCGACACCACAATGATTCAGTGGGCGATGACACAGGAGCTACTGTAACATCTTCATCAACAGAACGACATCCGGCCAAGATGTGGCGGTAAGAGGGGGTGTTGGAATAGTAGAGGTCACCTCCCCATCTATAAGCCCCCAAATGAGGAGTGCATCTAGGGGGGGGGGGGGGGGGGGCGGACCATAGAGAAAAAGAAAGGGATTTGGGGCTGCCATGTGGTCAACACAAGAGAGAGAGTACCTTGAATGGAGAGCCTCCATGGAGGGCATATTTGATGTGGAAGTGCCATGTGGCTGTCCACAAGTGGAGAGGGCCAGATTGCGCAAGGGATCCAACAAGAAATCAACCGATGACGTCAACAGATGTATGGACACCAGGAGGTGTTGCTCTAGATGATGTCAAGTGAGGTAGGAAGGAGCAGCAAAGCAGCACCAATTGGCATCATCCTATAGGCCCTTTGGTGCTGCTCTGCCTGCTTAGGGATCTAGAAGTGCCAAGCAGATAGTAGGAGAGCTTTTGGTAAGATCACAGGACCATGGTTTGGTGGGACTCTGCATCGATCGTATTAAGGTCCGTGTGAGACCCTTCAAGAGCTATGGAAGTGGTGGTTACTATTATCTAATAGTTATCCCTTGCATCCAGTGAAAGAAAATATTACAAACTTGTGATGTTGTTAGTACTTGTTGGGCTATCTTGTGTGCTTGTCCAAGTACCTTGTTGACCTTTTTTAAAGTAGCTTCCTAGCTTTTCGGCTTGCTGCTCCAGCAGAATTTTCAAATTATTTCTGCTGTCCCCGTAACCTTCTGTTGTGTGTGTAGGCTCTACATCTCAAGAGTACATACTGCTGATTTTCCACTTTGTGGGGCGGGAATCCTAGGTCTTCTCACCTATTCCTCTCCACCTCTAGATCTTGTGAACTTGTCCCTATCTTGCAGATTAGATGTCTTTTGAACATTGATATGTCTTCCTCGAGGTATTCTTCATTCCATAGCTGTCCATTGGGTTAATTTCTTGTTTGTAGAACTGCATTTTGTCCCCGGGTTTTACCATAATTTTTGAAACATTTTCTTTTCTTTTTTTTCTAGAAAAAGATAAATTCTATTAATGCTTGAAAACACCATTCAAACAGCTTCCAAAAGGAGTTGCCGATGAAAGTACAAGAGAGGTATAGGAAAGCCACCTGTTTTTGGATCTCACGGTTCACCGCCTAGAGAGATTCCGAAAAAGGAGCTAGCAACCAGGGTGGTGGTCTATACATCCAGCGAATACCCTCACGGAGAGGGTGTGGAAGATTTCTGCCGGCCCTGCTTGGCAGAAGCGTCCCCACCTTTTAGCGCGATCGCTCTCAAACCTGGAGTACCGCTCTCGCAAATGGCACGCAAAGTGAAGATGATATCTTGCTAGATGGCTACTAGGCTAGCCGTCGGAGAAACCGGCTGGCCTCCCATTACCCAGCTACACCGAGCGAGCTAGATGTTCCAAGCAGTAATGCTGGATGCTGTCTCCCACACACTATCTTCCAGTATAGGTGGTGGTTGTAAATGGGAAGGCTGAAGCGTGTCATGAATGTCAATCTTGAGGATCTGCTGTCCATGTATCCTGTATGCTGATGAGACATGATTGATAGCGAAGGTGTGGCCTCCCTCCGTGAGCCAGGCTGCCATCCCCCAAGTGAAGTCCCTACTCATCCTCTGCGTGCTCGCCACAATCGTGACAGACGCCAACCAAAAAGCGAGAGTTTGGCGGAGCTCCAGTGCAATAGCTTGCGTAGAACACTCTCTAGGACTGGATTGAAGTGCTGCTCTTCCGAGATGTCAATGCCAACCTGGCAGCCTAGGTACCTCGCCCTTTTTCCTCTTGGGATCCACCGAAAGCCAAAATCAGCTCCCCAATCTCTAACCTCCTAGATCTCCTTCGAGTTTGTGAAGAACCAATAGATTTGGTCCAATTTATGCGAGCACTGGAGGCATCGCAGTAAATGGACAGGGCGCCTTTGACCCTCTCTAGACTAGATGCTGAGCCGTCCACGTAGTGGGCTGTATCATTTGCAAACTCAGAGTCTAGAAGCTTCTCCTCTTGCTAGATCGGGAGCCTCATCCCCGTAAGGCCTAGCGCCTGAGAGGGGAGAAAGTACCCAAGGGTCTCTGCTACAAAAGGAAATAAATAGCGAGTCAATGTACAACCCTGTCTCACTGAACGGAAGAGAGGAAAGGCTTCTCCTGTGTGTCCCCCAATACCATCTAGTTGGAGCTACCCGCATAAAGAGCTGAAACCCCTCTGATCCATCTCTTTGAGAAGCCAAGTCTCTGTATGGTACTCCACTTTGTCGTATGCCTTTTCGAAATCCAGAAGAAGAATGGTGAGAGGCTGTGACTCCTCCCTGGGCCTCCCAGAAAGTGAAGTTGTTATCTAGGATGCTACGCTCTTGGACAAAGCCGGTGGCATTTTGCGGATGATGTCTGGTAAGTGGGGTCGCTGACGCAGGCTCAAGACCTTGGCCAAGATCTTGTAAGCGGTGTCAAGGAGGGTGATCGGCCTCCACTGGCAGATGTCTGACCCCTTCGAAATCAGGCATATCCATCCTTTGCTCAAGGAGTTGGGAGGGAATCGGAGTTGAAGATCTCCTGGTAGGCTAACCTGAATGGGGTGGAGATAAACTCCCAATAGCACCGAAAGAAGCTCGGAGTGAGGTCGTCCTCTCTGGGGCACTTCTGGGTTGGAAGACCCTGTGGGGCCTCCCAAAGCTCCTCATCATTCAAGGGCGCCTCTAATCGTTTGCTAAGACTTTGGGTGACTAAGGGGAGCTGCTTTGAAACCACCTCTCTGGCTGGAAGAGTGGTGGGCGAGACCACCTCTGATCGAAGAAGCTGTCGGTAGAAGACTGTGGTCATCTCAAGGATCTCCTGAGGGTCGGTGTGTATAAGTCCTTGTGAGTCCTTGAGTCACTGGAGCTTGATCCCTGTGGACTGTGGTCCTGTGATCTGAAAGAACTGTCTAGTCATCTTGTCACCCTAGTGAACCCATCTGGCTTGGGAAGAGTGATAGGAGAACTCTGCTTTGTGGACCTCCAAGTCCTGTAGCTCCAATCGTGCATACTCCAGGCGGTTTCTGGTCCACTGGGACCGTGGGTCCCGCTCTCTGAGTTGCTTGATAGATGCTAGGTCTTGCCGAAGTGCTCTCTCTCGCTCTTGAAGGGTAGCTCTTCGTCTGATGGCCTGACACTGGAGCTCCTGATTGCTTCGTTGAATTCGCTCACCCACCCTTGCCTCCCACCCCTCAAGGGGTTTGTCATCGGGCTGACTCCTGAGCTTTGCTATCGCCAGTTGTACCTCCTCCTATAGGAGATCATTTGGTATACGAACTCCCTTTTGGGGAAGTCTGCGACGAGGCTGCTCTAGGTGAAGAACCGTCGGAAAATGATCCGGCATTGTGGTACTGTTAGAATGTCGGTGGAGTTGCCACGGAGTAGGGCCCAATCCCCTATGTAGAATCTGTTGATGCGCTACAGCAGCCTGTCATGAGAACTGCAGGCTGCCCAGAATTTTGAAAAACTCAGTCTCGCGCCATGGATCCTTGCCACAGATCTAAAAAATGAACTGGTCCCAGGTACTCCTCTCCCCAGCTGGCATCTTTGCGAAAGAGGCTCCTCCCTACTTATCCTTTATGAACTCGAGGTTGTTGAAGTCACCTCCAACAATCTACGAGTCCACCTCAGGGAGGCAATTGTTGAGCCGCTGCCAAAAGTCTGGTCGGTGCCACCTGCAAGCGGGTGCGTATACATTCAAGACACCAATCCAGGCCTCTTCTGCCTGAAGGCCCATCCATACTGCACAACCTGGAATGAGCTTGCCCTATGCAAATATCTCCGAGGCCAGCACTTGAGATGCTGATATACATGCTCCTCCACCAAACCTCTAGGCCCCTCCTAGGGAGGAGGTGGTGTTGACATGTGATATCTGCCGTTGATAATGTGTGCTCCTGAACCAAGAGCAAGTCAATTAGTATGCCTACCAAAGCTGGCTGCAATTTTTGATGGAGAATTAGGTATTGCGGTCGACTAAGCGAACGGTTGTGAAGCCCATGCACGTTCCAACTCACCACTGTCAAGCTCATGGGGATGGGGCGGCAGCAAACAAGGCTCGCCTGTGTGTGGAGCCTGCTCTAGGAAACCGGACTTCAGAGATTTTGCCGGAGGTTTGGAGGGAGAGTGCGTCCACAAACCAGGGTCACCATTGGCTCAACCCCAACCTTCTGTGCCTAACTCTGCATAAAGGAAACATCTATGCCAAAAAGGTCGGCCCACTACTGTAGTGTCCAGTAGTGGGGCTATGAAAGTATCGCCTCAAGTGGCAAGCAGATCACTACTACTACCAAGCCTGAACCTGGCTTTGCTTGGAAGAAGCCAAGCAGAAAGACGCTGAAGGACTTTTGAGTAAGCCAAAGGTCCACGCGTTGTGGCCCCATCCAGTTATCCATCATTCGGTAAATGTGATGCTCCATCATCGCGTTGAAGACCTCTGGAGTCCACTTCTCCACCCCTGTGGAGGCAAAATGGAGGATCCAGATCGGGTGGGTGCTGGATCCTACAGCACTGATACCTCCTTTCCTGGGCTGCAAGATCAGAATGGTCAGTTCCAAGGGGATGGGGTACGAATCTAGGATCTCCAATTAATTCCAAGGTCCCAACCGCCAAAACTCTCTCGGCAAAGGCATCCTGGTTCGCATGCGAAGGCATGAGGACTGGTATCTTTGCCCCTCTCCCTAGAGATATGCGAAGGGAAAATTGAATTCGTGGGCCCAGAGAGCCGACCTACTGCTGAGTAGAGGTCAACGAGGTGGCTTTTGTCTTGCCCATACTCCCCGACGTGGGCTCCCTTGCATGATTGAGAGGCGTGCGCGAGGAAGAGGCCCCAAGTGAAGCCGCTACCACTGTTGCTTGGGGAGTTGGAATGGGGGGAGGGGGGGACGGGTGGTGAGGGTAATCACAGGAGGAGGAGGAGCGGGTAGAGGAGGTGAGGAGGGGGGAGGCACATAGGGTGACAACGGAGAGGGGACATGCGGCACTGAGGGCAACGGGGGGGTTGTGAGGGATCATGCATTGTAGATGTTTAAGGGCGCTGTGGCGATGGCCCCTCCTACTCCGACCTCTGTGACGGGTGAGTCCGAGTGGCTGAGGGCATTGATGCTCTGGGAGCCTCTCGTGCTTGCTCATGTTGTTGTAGAGGATATTGCGGAAAATCCTACTCCTACTGCTGCGGGGGATCCTGCGCCTACAAAAAATCTTGTGAAGAATGTCGTGAGGTCGAAGGCCCCCTCTCCAGATCTGCTCATGCTACTGCAGAGGATCATGGGAAGATCCAGCTCCTGTTGCTGCGGAGGAGCGTGCACCTACGAAAAATCTTGTGAAGAATGTCCTGAGGTCGAAGGCCCCCTCTCCAGATCTCGTGATACCCTTGATTGGGGGCCTCCAACCTGGTCTCCATGTGACTGTGCAACTGCCTGTGCTCGCCTCTTACGGTCGGCACGTTGTCGCTCGCTGGTTCTTTTTTGGCCCACTTGCTCCGCTTCTTCTTCCCCACCTTGGTCCAATGTCCCTTAGATGGCTCAACCTAGGGGTTCTGCGACGACTAGAATTCTGTCATTGAGATTGCTGCTATGGCTTCCTGGGTGGCCATCGGGTCCCTTCCTCTCGAGTGTCGCTCTGCTATCCTTGTGTCTCCTGTGGGGAGGGGTGGACGCTGCTCGACCCTCTTGTACAATCCCTAGCTAGGTGCCCCTTCCGTCTCCACCTCAAGCACTAGCCTGGTAGATTGGAGACCTTTAGTCTCTTGCGAAGGGTCCCTCCGGTAGTGTGTTCGAGCTCTCTACAACTAGCGTGAGACAAGGGACCCCGTCATCTGTCACAACCGTCGCCTCCGACTCTGGAGGGTACTCTAGGACTGCGTCGAAAGCTCGCCCGATTGAGGGAAGGATGGCCCTATATTCCCTTGGAAGCCTGGGGAAGCGGAGCGTCACTGGAAAGCGGGGAACATGGTGATTTGAGTCCATGTCCTCCACCGTGAAACCGTGATACCAAGGGATAGGATACACCAAATGAGGGCCCAGGAGAGTATGGCTTCTCTCCACGAGAGCTAGAGCAGTGTCCGGGGAGCCAAGCTGGACGATTAAAACACCACATCCATAAATAGTGACCTCCTGGATGTGGTCACTATCTAGTGCCAAGCTGGCCTAAGCCCGCTCGACTGAGGGAAGGATGGCCCTATATTCCCTTGGAAGCCTTGGGAAGCGGAGCGTCATTGGAAAGCAGAGAACATGGTGATTCAAGTCCATGTCCTCCACTGTGAAACCGTGATACCAAGGGATAGGATACACCAAATGAGGGCCCATGAGAATATGGCCTCTCTCCACGAGAGCTAGAGCAGTGTCCGGGGAGCCAAGCTGGACGATTAAAACACCACGTCCATAAATAGTGACCTCCTGGATGTGGTTACCATCTAGTGCCAAGCTGGCCTGGATCGAGTCCTTGATCTGTCTCCTCAAGGGAGTGATGCTGGCTATCCTGCCTACAACTGCCCTGTCCTGCAAGAGATTCACTGCCTGCTATACTTGTTGCTTATCCACTAGTGAAAGTAGAACTTTGACAGCTAGGGGAGTCAAGTGTGCTACCATAGAGCCCCTTTGGCCAAACCGAATGTCGCCATCAAAAGTCCTAGTCAACAGCAATGAGCAATAAAATGCACCTCCCATTGGAAAGGCGGGAAACAAGAAAGAGAAGAAGAAAGAGAGGGAAAGGAGAGCGCCCGCGAGGGGAAAGTTCGCCAAGAACTTGTCACAGCAAAGGAAGAAGCTCTAGCTTAATCTTGAAAGAGAAGTGCTGGCTTAATCAAGATTCAGAAGGGGAAGTCATGTTGCAAGGAGAAACAGCCCCAGAGTTCTTCCTCAAGCAAGCTCTTAAACTTCGAAAGGACAAGGGGATGTACAAAGAGCTGCCAAGAGAAAGCGTGAGCAACCGATGTTTTTGAAGCTCTCCACGAGCTCGGGGCTGCTTTATCGAATCATATTCTTGAGGGGACTGGCCAGACCTTCAAAAGAGATGTTTGGAGGCTGGTCACACTTTGCTAGCCCGGGTACAAGAGCCACCTGGAAGCTCGTTTGTTTGATGAAGGACCTTGCTGAAAATGACTAGTGCCAATGGCTGACTCATAGCAGGCTGAGGACCGCCTTAACGTTCTGGAGCAGCTCCAGGCCACGAGTAGGAGATCGTGAGCGGGAGCACGCTGGAGCTGATGCCCATGGGCCTGAGTTGATGACCGCGAAGGAGCAGCCCGCCTGGTAGCAGGTGCAAATGCTCATACGAGGGCCACAGCCCGTATGGTGGGCTGTGGCGACGAAGAGTGTAGAGGGGGGTCGTGGGATTAGTGTGCCCCCTTCGAGATGACCTGACGTGCATGGGCTTCCAAGCAGGCGAGGCTGAGCATGGGAGATGAGCGTGCGGGGGGGGGTGCTCGTGTAGCTTGCAGGTAGAGGCCGTGGGAGGTTTTCGTAACATTTTTTGCGTCACTATCTCCCTAATTCCGCATTGTCTGGGATATCAGCCGTATATCTGCTGCATCCATATGTAAGCTGTCCCATGGGATAAGAACATGCATGGTCTTTGAACTGTTTGGGCATAAACTGCTTGTAGAAGGATTTCTTGAAGCCCTTCCACTTTCTTGGAGCAGTGCCAGCTGTAGTCTGTGCACTCCACCATGCACTAGCCGTAGCTGTTAGGCGTAAACTAACCATGCACAGCTTCGAAGACTATGAAAATCTCTCTGCATCAAACCATCTGATGAACTGCATGGCTTTTTCTGTCTGGGCATACTCGCCATTAAAAGTTGCAAACCTAACAGACTTCCCACCTTTTTTGAACTCTTTGGTCTTTGCTCTCTTGCAAGACTTCTTCTTCTTCTTCTTTTTAAGCTTTGGCTTTGATGATTCAGAAGAAGAAGACGATGATGAGGATGAAGAGGTAGAGCTAGAAGAAGAAGACGAACTTGAAGAACTATGACGATGCTTAGCCTTTTTCTTCTTAGAAGGCATACTCCCTTCCTGACTACCTTCTTTCCTCTTTTTGCTGTCCTCCTTTTGAGGTTTCTTGCCTGGAAACGTCATCTACAGGAAGAACAGGAACTGCGTCCAGGGATCTCTTTTTGCCTGTCACCCTCTGGGTTGCCCCAAAAGAAACTCTCTGCTGCTCTTCCTCTGCATGAGGATTTACGAGCCTGTGAAACAATGGATCCCTTCTGGCTTCCATGATCTGTGCTAGTAAATGGTTGTAACTTGCCTCAGTCTTTTGACTCTGCTCTTGCATAGCTTGATCTTTCTTGGCACTCTTCTCATAGGAGGGTATGGCATTCTGCTGCGAAGCCATCACTGCAACTGAGATTTTGCCAACTCCTTCTTATAGTATATGCAACCACTGCACTCAGCCTGTCTTTTTCAAGGAGAAAATACCTCAACAAGAGGTGTATTGCATTCACAACTTGTGCCAGTAATAGGCTGTCAACTCAAAGCATAAACCAAAAGTACCCCTGCTCTAGCTGCTGCAAAAAGCACTCAGAATGCATCTGTTTCCCCCTTTCTGAGCTCAAAGGCATTTATCTCTTTGCTTGTGCAAAATTCTGATTTTTACTGATTCTCTGCTGCTTTTCTGCCAGGAAAATAGCTGACAGGTAGGTGGAAACTGGTGGCCAGAACTATCTCTGCAATTGTCTCTTGTTTTTTCTTTTTTTTAGTAACTGGATGGGTAATTGTCTGGTTATACTAACCAGATCAACTGGCTCTGGTCTGGTTAGATGAACAGACTAGTTAGTCTGTGACTGAGCCTGTAACCAGAGTAATTGGTCTGAGTGTAACCAGACTGATCTGATTAAACAAGGTTAACTGGACCAGGGTTGAACTAATTGAGTACTGGTTCCATTAGCCAGAGTCAACTAACCAGGGTTAAACTAACCACTGGTCTGCCACGTCAGCTCTTTACATGCTATGCCATGTCATCTCTGCATGTGGGTCTGCCACATCATCTGACACGTGTCAGCATGACACGTCAGCATTGTTCTGTGCATTGTCACGTGTCGTCAGTGCCATGTCAGCTCTTTGTGAAGAATACCAAATCGTCTATGTAGATAAGCATTAGTAAAGTGTATCGTGCAATCTGCACACCCTCCTTGCACTCTTCCAAATCATCGATGAAGAGTCTGAAAAGTGTCGTTGAGAGGGGCCAGCCTTGCTTAACCCCTATATCATTGCTTATGACAGATTTTCACTTGGGAGCATGATCCATGTACTAGCGGCTGTGCTGAAGTATCATAGAGTTGGTATATGTGGCTTCTTTGAGTTTTTGAGGGACTTGAAGCTTTTCTAGCCTTTCCCACAACTTCTTAGGTGGAAACGTGTCAAAGGTTTTCTTGAAATCTACAAAGCAATAGTAGACAACCTCTTTCTTGTGTTTGGCTGCTTCCACTGCAACCCTTATGGCAACTTGATGATCAACTGTCGAGTGTTTGGGATGAAACCCTTCTTGGGATGGTGCTCTGACTTGTTGTTCCTCCATCCATTTGCTGATTTTTTGCTCTAGGATAGTGCCATATAGCTTTGCCATAAGGCTGCTCACCATGATTGTCGGATAATTCTTTGCCATCTGCTATCTCCCCCCTTGTGGATTGGTACAATCCTACTGAGCTGCTGTTCTGAAGGAAACCCTTCCTCTAGAGCCATATTCATAAGCTTGGTAAGCATTTTCGTTGTCTTCTCACCTCCCCATGTCAACATTTCCACTATTAAGCCTTATGTGGCTGGATCTTTCCCATCAGCTAGCTTTTCAGGCCTTTACCCACGTGTCCTTCAGTTATAATTGTATTTGCTGCTTTGATAGTGTAGTTGTGATTGATTTTCTCTTGCCCATCTCTTTCGTAAAGGCTTTTGAAAACCGTATCATGTCTTCTTGTTGTGCTTTCCTCTCTTGAGGTTTGTTGGCATGAAGTTTCTGAAATTCTGTTTGGGGATTTTGTTTCAGCTCCTTAAAGCTCTCAAGCTGTTTGCTCTTGAGAAATACCCTTTTTGTATTCCTTACCTCCTGTTTATATGTTCATGCTTTGTCTTCTTTCTCTACTATGTCCGTTGTTTTCCAGGCTCTATTTGCATTCTTACAATTCTTGTAAGAAATCCTAGATTTACTATATTTAGAAATGTGCTAAGGAACAGAAAGGAGACTGAAGTAGCAGAGAACAAGGAATAATTGTATTGCTTGAATGTATGTAGGGTATCCGTTGTGTGTCATCCATACAATTGGGCCTCTCTTATATAGAGAGTGAAGATTCACACATGAAAAGGTGTGTACTCCAAAGTGTGTGTGCATGAAGAGGTGTGTACCCCTTGTGAAGGGTGTGACCCTTGATGAGAGGGTACATTACAATAGAAATGTCTCTTCAATAGAGTGTCTCTTGTGAAGGGTTGTGCCTAATAGCAAGTGTCCCGTTGAAAGGGCATACCCTTCCACAAGTGTCCATTCATCAAACCATCCATAAGTCTAGAAATAGAGAAAGGAATACGTCACAGATCGTAACATCCCCCCCCACTCAAAATAAGACCCTGGTGGAGATAATGAACTGATGTAGAAAATATCACTGTAAATTCTGAAAATACTGCTGTAAAATGTCAGGGTACTGCTGTAAGTCTTCATCAGATTGCCAAGTAGCGTCGGAGTCGTCCAGATCTCGCCAAAGAACAAGGAATTCTGTGATAAGTCGATGTCGAGTCTCTCGCTGTCGATGGTCCAGAATACGCTCAGGAATAAGGAGAACATAATCGTCTTCAATTTCTGGGAGATAATCACCTGCAGAAGGAACTGCTTCATCGCCTGGAATGTACGTCTTTAGCCAAGAAATATGAAATGTTGGATGGATTTTAATCCATGATGGTGGTAATTCCAATTTGTAACTTAAAGGTGAATTTTTCTTGACGATCCGGAAAGGTCCATAGTATCTTGGTCGCAACTTAGGAAACACAGACTTAACCGTCTTATAGCGATGTGGGGCTACAAATAATAGCACCATGTCACCAGTGTCAAATTCCAGGTGACGTCTATGTTTGTTGGCAGACCGTTGATACCGCTCTTGCGCTTTTCGCATATGATCCCTGACTTGGAGTAGAATGTCTTGCATTTCTTGAACCAGTTGATCAGCTAGGGCCACTCGATGTTAAGTACAAAATTCGTTGGTACGATCGGAGTGTGTCCATAAGTTGCTTGGAATAGAGTCATGCTGATGGCACTATGGAAAGAGTTATTATAAGCAAACTCAAGGAGTGGTAGATACTCTTCCCAAGCTGCTAGGTGTGACTGAATATAATGTCGAAGCATTTCTTCCAGAACTTGGTTGACTCTTTCAGTCTGGCCATCGGATTCTGGGTGGTAGGCTGAACTGAACAGTAGAGTTGTACCCAAAGCTTCGAACAATGAAATCCAAAAGTGACTGATAAACTTAGGATCTCGGTCAGATATGATATTCTTGGGCAATCCATGGTGTCGGAATGTTGTATGAAGAGTTTGGCTATGTCCGGAGCCTGTGCACTGCAAAGTGTGCCATTTTGGACAACCGATCAACAATTACCATAATCTGAGTGTTACCTCCGGAGGATCGTGGTAGTGTTGTAATGAAATCCATGGAAATACTTTCCCACCTTTCAGTTGGAACTGGAAGAGGCTGAAGAAGTCCTGTTGGAAGTCGTCGGCTTGCTTTCATTTGTTGACAAGATAAGCAAGATGTAACCATTTGGATGACGTCGCTTTTCATCCGAGGCCAGTAGCATGTTGCACTGAGTAACCGATAAGTCTTGTTGATGCCTGGATGGGCAGCATAAGGAACTACATGATGCTCTTTTAACAAAAGACGTCGAACATCCTTGTCATGTGGTACACAGACGCGATCTTGATAGTACAGAAGGTCGTCCGTATAAGAATAGGATGAGAAAATCTTCTGTTTGGAAGTCGAAGGGTGATCTTTTGAAAGAACTTGTACTGCTGTGCCGAAGTCTTTATCATTGAAATACTTTCCTTTGAATAAATTCGGAACATCCACAGATAATGTAGAGATTACCATAGCTGATGCTAGAGTTAACCTGCTGAGAGCATCTGCAACTACATTGCGTAGTCCTGGAATGTACTCAATGGTCATGTGAAAGTTGGCCAGAAACTCAACCCAGCGTGCTTGTCGAGCGTTCATGACTGGCTGAGTAAAGATATACTTTAAAGAGTGATGGTCTGTTTTGACCACAGAGTCGGCTCCCATGAGATAATGTTTCCAAGAGCGATAAGCATGTACAACGGCAAGAAACTCCTTATCATAAACCGGGTATCGGGTTTGGATATCAGAATGTTTATGGCTGTCAAAAGCAATAACTCTGCCTTCTTGCATGAAGACTGCTCCTATAGCGATGTTGGAAGCGTCGGTCATGACCTCAAATGGAAGGTTTGGGTCATCAATAGCCATAACTGGTGTGGTAGTGAGTGCTTGCTTGAGTTGTTGTTGGAAACTATACTCTGTTTCGGGAAGCCACTGAAAAATTGCTGTGCTTTTGAAGTGCTTTTGAATAATTCAGACATAGGAGCTGCGATTTCGGAAAACTAACAGACCTTTGTATGGTAGAAGTTTGCCAATCTGAGAAAAGAGCGGACATCATGAACATTCTTAGGAGTAGGCCAGTTTCGGATTACCTTGACCTTCTTGGGATCCACAGAGATTCCTTGAGCTGAAAGGGCATACCCTTCCACAAGTGTCCATTCATCAAACTATCCATAAGTCTAGAAATAGAGAAAGGAATACGTCACAGATCGTGACAATTCTGGTCCTACCAGTGATTACATGGCATTCCCGCACTTCTCCTGCTTTTAGTGAAGCACTCTTGTGCTGTTGACAGCAGCTTATCTGTTATGTATGTGCTCATTTCGTGACATGTAGAAGGCATTTTCCCATGTGCCATTGCCACCTCGATCTCCCTTTTGTAGAGATGACCTTTTTTGTAGTCTATTCTTAACTTGGGATGTGCGGTAATTTTCTACTTTTTCACATTATTACTTGTCTCCATCATGGAGAGAGAGAGAGAGAGAGAGAGAGAGAGAGAGAGAGAGAGAGAGAGAAGTAGAAGTAGAATTTTATTATCGTCCTCGGGGGGCCAAAAATGACCCATGGGACCTAAATCCTCAGTACAAAAATCTCCTCCACTGTGGAGGGGTCAAGAATTTTCAAGTTCTTCACGGTACAAAAAAAGACGAGTGACAAAAGATCCCAACGCTGCCAGAGAGGTTGTGGAGAGAACTGACGAGATCTGAGTGGTGTGTGCCAGTATTTGCTGATAGTTGTCTTTGATGTATGCATATCGGGGGCAGTGTAGGGCTATATTTGCCTCTGTCTCTACTGTCTGCGAATCACAGAATCTGCAAATTCTGACATGTCGCGGCAGATTTAGCCAAGTTCCTGTCTCTATTGCCAAGGTATGTGACCGTGTGCGGAATCTGGCAATATTCCTGCGATAGAGAAGAGGTATGGGAGTACTGATGTATGGCTGAGTAGGGGCATCTGGTGTCATGAAAGATGACCATCATAAAGGATTTATTTGATCTTGATAGTATTCTAGCTTGGTCCTCTTTTCTGCTGTCAACCATTGGGTTTGTAGAGTGCATAGTAGGGACAACTGGAATTCTTGCATCTTGACCTTTTCAGGGGGCATAGTCAGGTATGATTCCACTTTCCATCTGCTGAACCATTTCCTTATATCTGTCCCCCATCCTGTGCAGATGATCTTGCTTTTATGATTCTTCTGAAGTTTCATACTAGCAGTCCATGCTCTATGTGGCAATCTTTCTTTTGGCATTTGTTGTACTTCCACTAGGGCATCACTTTGATCAGTGCATGGAATTCAATTGGCCGCCTGCCCGTTTCCAATAAGAGGACTGAATAAGGGCTATTTGCCTCGACTCCTAGATGTCTTCGTAGGAAAGCTTTCTACATTTTTTCAATCTCATTCCATGTGCATACTCCTACTCCATATAACACTGTTTGAACCACATATGCATCAAACAACATATTCCAAATCTTCCAGTTCCAGGTGTCAGTGTGCCTATAGTTGTTTTCAAATTGATAGTACTTCCCCCAACCTGTATCCGCCTTCTTTGTGCACATTGCCACCATCTGTGATCGGCTGGTATGTCAATACCCAAATATTTAAAGGTATCGACATATTCAATGGGCTGCCCACTTTTCGTGCAAAAGACCTGTAGTACCTGTAATAGTTGATGCATGGAGTCATAGTTGCCAGCCGAAATGGAAACAGAAGAAACAGAAACAGAAGAAACGTGCCAAGAAATGGCCGTTTCTGGCAACTATGCATGGAGTCAGGGTCATTAGCGAAAAGAACCACGTCATCTCCATATAGGAGCAATAGTATTGTCCATAGCCCAAGCTTGGGCTCTTGTATCCCTTCTTATGCTGCAAATTCATTAATCAGTTCTTCTAGCTTGTCAATGCATATTCCAAATAGTGTGGGTGAAAGAGGGCAACCTTGTTTCACCCCCATATCACTTTCGAAGGCGGTTGACAGTCCATGTTCTTGCCTGAGTTTGCATGATACCTTCTCATATATGTGAGAGATGCCTACCCTTAGTGCCAAAGGGACTCCAAGGTCTTGCATTCTTTTCCATAGGCCACCTCTCGGGACTGTATCAAATGCCTTCTTGAAATCTACAAAGCAACACAGAAGAGTTTCTCCTTTGAGCCTGCTCTCATCCATGAGTACTCTTAATGTGACAAGGTGATCTGCAGTTCTATGTTCTTTACGGAAGCTTGCTTGGCCAATGGCCCTCTTCTTGGCCTCTTCAGCCCAATTGCTGATTTTTCCCTCAAGCACTGTGCTAAAAAGTTTAGCTAGTGTGGAATTGACCATTATAGTCCTATAATTGGTGACTGAATTTTTGTCTCCTCCTTTGAATAGAGGCTGAACCCAATTCTCTTGCCAATTTGGAGGGAAGCCATGATGTAAAGCGTTTGTCAGTATGTGGGATAGCCATTGTCATGCCAATCTGGAGGGAAGCCATGATGTAAAGAGAGAGAGAGAGAGAGAGAGAGAGAGAGAGAGAGAGCACATACATGACAGCTCACATTTTGAGCTTGTACTTCCTTATAAGTATCGTAAAACGCTTATTAGTTTCATTATCTTTTTTTTTCCCTCTTGCAGAGAGCTTTATAGCAATTCCATCAGTGGACCGATCCCAAAAGAGCTAGGAAATTTGTCTGAGCTAGTGAGTCTTGACTTGTATCAAAATAAGTTTATTGGAGCAATACCTGACACTTTGGGAAAACTTGGTCATCTTCGGTTCCTGTAAGTCATTTTTTTCCTATTCCTTTTAAAAGGTAGTGTTTTTAAAAGGGATGATTTTCAGATAGTGTGAATGTCTCTTGTGATCTAGCAGATGAGATTGTATTAGCGCAGTTACCATTTGTCAAGTGATGCATTGTGAAAAGCACCTGAAAAAGTCAAATGGGGAACGCTGTAGGACTTTGGCTGCAGCTTGTCACGAAGTCACATTTCTGTGTTGTTTTGCTTCGGAGTGCTGTGTGTTTTGTAGCAAAAATCTCTTTTGTTGGGATTTCTTTTCTTGGAAGAAACTGATGAATGATGCTGGGCCATTTCGTTTCTTGCTAGAATTGTACCTTTTTGTAGAAACTGCTTGACGTATTTTCCTTCATAAACAAAATAATGTTTACATTTGGTGCTATTGCTGCTAGACTCTCTTTTCTCCATAGGATGTTTGGCAGCTTGTTTCCTTCATAGATGCTAGATTTGGTGGTTTGTAATAGCTCTGAAAACAAAACTGGTTATTCTGGATGATGGATTTTGATGTCATAGTTGGAGGTGATGCTTTTACTCTTTTGGCTTTATAATTGCTGTTTGTTTTGCTTTTACTTGATGCATTTAGACAAGTTTCTGGGTTTACTGTGCATAATAGTTCGGTTTCTGCTGTATTGTGGACAGGCGTTTGAATAATAATAGTCTCAGCAGCAACATTCCTGTCTCACTTACGAATGTTAATGCTCTTCAAGTGCTGTGAGTATTGCTGGTGGGCTGTATACAATTTGTCATATAATGTATGCAGAAGTTTGGTTATCTGTGCTTGCCTTTTACCATATGCTCTTTGTGGAGCCAATTGCAGTGATCTTTCGAACAATAATCTAAGTGGACAGGTGCCCACAAATGGCTCATTTTCTCTCTTCACTCCAATCAGGTATCAGTAGGTTGGATCGCCATTTCAGTGGTCGTTTTAATTGTTACATAAATCAGCATCCCTTTGATTGCAGGATGCCCTGCAAGGTCATTACGAGTTACGATTACATGCCTTTCTAAATGCATTTGAGCACACCATTATTGTCATCCACACTATTTGTGCCTGCACCAGTCTCTTACAGCCAGTGTTGTACATGTTCAAGAATTATATAGCGAAATTGACAGTGTTCATTTTGTGAGATAGTACAGTGCTGAGTAGGAAAACAAATTTTTACTAAAGTCAAGTCTGCTCACCCTTTTTTCAGAAGGGGGGGGGGGGGGGGGCAGTTTAAAAAATGAGTAAACTGTGCTTTGCATTGATCTTTAACTCTTTTTTGGTTTGATCTGGCATGTATCTTGGAAAATACAATTACAGTTTAAATTCATGCAATTGTCTATGCAAGCCTTGTAGGTTGAGGTCCTGTTGCTTTAACCATCGGTTTCAGGTTTCTGATTGTACGGATCCTTCGTATGGCAGTTTCAGTGGCAATGTTCAACTTTGTGGTCCAGTGGTTGGTAAACCTTGCCCCGGTCAGCCTCCTTTTCCTCCTCCACCACCCTTTCAGCCACCTCCAAGCCCTTCAACCACTGGAAACAATAATGGTAGGTTGTCTTTGTTCGTTACTCTATAAAAATGTTCAACTTCATTTCAAAGTGCAGACATTCTTTAAGAAATAACTTTGTAAACATTCACTCGTTGTGTAGGAAGACCATCCTCGTCAAGCACTGGAGCTATAGCAGGTGGAGTTGCTGCGGGTGCTGCTCTCATCTTTGCTGTTCCTGCAATTGGTTTTGCATGGTGGCGAAGGCGCAAACCTCAAGAACATTTTTTTGATGTCCCAGGTACGTTACTTTTTTTGAAGGATTTTCTTTCTGTTTTCTGCGATGGTGATTGGTTTCTCTAACCCTTAGTATGTAATTCAATATAGTACCAAAATGAGCTTTCTCTTTCTAAGGAATTTCATGCATTTGTTTGATATTGGAAAGTGTCGTGGACTAGTCTTTTACATGATTATTCTATTTGAGGAGATCAAATAGCTGATGACATCTTGATGAGAGAGGTATAGTGGTATACCCTGAGGCTTGAAGATGGGTTAATAGGGTGATTAACGATTAGTAATGGTATAGGTACTATCTAAGTTTAATTGTTCGTATTAAGATGTTATTTAAAGGTGATGAGGTGTTGGAGTAAACATTTGACTTGTGAGATTGTATGAATATGAAATATTCTAATGTGTCTCGTGACTTGTGACTAACAACCATGCCTGTGCACCATTGCAAGCAATGTTGTCGCAAGGAATTGCTTTGAAACGCTTGTGGGTGTGAGTTTGGATGCATAACTGATTGTAATTGCAGCAAATTGTAAAGTTCAGAGGTCCACACTTTTTTGAAAGTGTGAGGAGAGTGGATGCATAACCGATTGTAACTGCAGCAAATTGTAAAGTTCAGAGGTCTGACACTTTTTTGAAAGTACTTGCGACTCTTTTCTAGAGCTCTGATGTTGTTCTATGGCCAAAATATTTGAGCAAACACAGCCCCTATTTGCATGGGAAAGGGCTTGTAACGTCATCATGGGGTCTCACATAAATTCTGTACCTTTGTATAGATTTTTGTTCTTTAGAACAACAAAAAATCAAAATTTGTGTGATTGGACTTATTCTAGTCTTACAAAGGTATATATAGCTTGCTATAGCATGAGAGCTAGCAGACTTGCAAAAATCAAGAAAATTGTCACCAGGAAAGAGGAAATCTACTGGAAAATTTACAAATTTGTACTTGGACACTCCATGGATTTTTGTTAAAGTTCTATGTTGATGTTTGCATCCCTTGCATAAACAAAACAATGAATATTTTTGAGTTAATCGATTTGTTAGGGAGTGGGTTGCATACAAGTACAAAGGGCTTATATTAATGGATGCTTATGTGTGTGCGTGTGATGTCCCATTGATGATAGCAGTGGATCTGTTGGAATTCCTTGTATGTCACCTGAAAGGATATGGGTTTCTATACTTAGGATGGAGGGCAAGGGCTACTTTAATCTGGTAGACCTAATCTTTTAGTAGAAACTGTTGAGCAGCAAAGTAAGCAAGTGGAGATACTCCTACAGTCATTGACATTTGAAATATGCACGGCCACATAGCGACAATACTGGATGTATGTGTAATCTTGAGAATCCCAAGACAGCCATTAGAAGATCCTCTTCAAATATATAACGCCTCATGTAACCAGAAATCTCTTAGTGAAGAAGACATCTAACATTGCAGTCAAGGTCACAATCACTGGATGTGATTGTCTTTCGTCATCAAACCAAGACCTCGGTTTAATGAAGAGTATCATCTGCTAGACCTGATATTTTCAAACATCACTAGCATGATTAGCCTGGTAGGGATTCTATCACTTCCAGCATGGAGGAAAGGGGCTTTAGTGTGTGGGTGGCATGAATGCACCAATACAGCAACTGTCCATGCATTTTATAATATTGGTATGCAAGTGTCTAGACCGGGGAATAATATTCCTGTTATTACCCTAAGAAATTTGATTCTTTTGTAATTGTCTTTTATAAAGACAATGTTGAGTCTACCACTGATGGATTGGAAAGCATATTGAAATAACCAGCTCATGAACTGAAATTTAAAAACGTAAGATCAGAATTCCGGTGTGGCATCTCCCTGCTCGACGCCTCCTGCTAGTCCCTTTCTCCACCTCCCCATCGTGCTACCCCGTCCCAACCACTCCCTCGCTTTCCCTCTGTGCTTCCTCTGCCTCGTCCTCTTGCTCACGGCTAGTCGCGGGCTGCTTGCAGCCTATGCCGCGGGTCTCCTTCTCCCCCGAATCCTTTCCGCCTCATGGGGATTGTGGGCAGTTGGAAGTACATCCCCTCCTTTTTGGGTCTAGAGGGGAGGAGCTATGGAACCCCCGCCCTCTTTGACTAAATGATGGGTGATATGTTCTTTATGATGGAGGAGTGGGTTGGCTAGCTAGCAAGGGACGAAGTTTTAGATTGATTAGCGTGAGCAGCTCCGACAGGTTACACTGTGACGATTGACCCAATGTGGCAAGATCCTAGGAGTAGAGACCTCCTTGATGCAATGGCTCCTAAAGGTGGGAATATAGCTAATCATGCCGTGGGCAGTCAGGCGTATGGACCCATAATACTCCTCGTCTAAACCCGTAGTGAAGCCCTAGGAAGCCATGAATATCACATGGCTTTCACTCACAGGAAGGGCTTGTTTGCCACCCACCCCTCATCATGGGATAATCATTTGTCTTTCTTTTGCCATCCACCCCTCCTCGTGGGATAATCAGTTGTCTTTCTTACGATTCAAGAGCATATGTTTGTAGCTTCGGTTTTTAGGCCACAATGCTATCTTCTTTTGAGGAGAGGTTCGGAGATATGGTCTCTAGTTTTGAGTCAAGTGTGGACATATGCATTTTAGTAGCCCAAACGTTAGCCCTAGAGGTGTTTCATCAGGGTGAGCGCCTAGGAGGACAAGTTGTGTGGATAGGCTTGAGGATGGGAGGCTCCAGGATTAGGATCTGCATGTCATCATGCACCTTTTGGGGATGGCTTACTGAGTGCCCCCTAGATATGGACTCTTGGATTGTCCAAGGAGACTTCGACAACCTAGAGTTTGAGGAGGACAAGCAAAGAGAATCTCTTTCTCGGTGTTACCTATGACTGAGCACAGCACATGGGAGCAATTCATCGTGGTTAGCCGCCTAGAGAGAGAGAGAGTTCTTTTGACTCGCGGGTGGCCTTTGCTACTCCTTTAGCAATGGCGCTATGATAGACTACTCGAGAGACTAGATAGATTTTATATGGGAGACTAGGCTATGCATAGAGGTGGAGCTATGGGCATCTTAGTCTTATCGAGAGTAACACCTCGGCTTTGATGGTCCACTTTGAGTAGAGATGGGATGAGTTGGACCTCTTTCGTGCGTTCTCTGGTCAACCTCTCCATTGTGCATGGTCTTTGTGTCTCTAGCTCCACTGCTTTGCGCAGACTCTTCCCACTGATCCACTTCACCCTTAGATTAGCTATTTGCTCCTCCTCTACTCCACACTGTCCCGACGTTGACTCAAATGTCTTGGCGTTGACTCAAATGCGTAGAAATCTATGACATGTTGTTGTGCTCAATCTTTCTCGTCTCTTGTGGCACTGTTAGCGCCTGCCGTCTGATCTGCCTTAAAGGTCTCTCTGTGCCAGCGTATCTCTATTTGATAGAGAGTAAAGTAGACTTGGTCATGAAAGTAGATCAGCCGAGATAGTGGCCCAAAGCTGTGCCCTTCTTGAAAGAGACAGTGGTATCGTCCCCGGTCTCATAATAGAGTAGGCAGGAACATAAGAAATGCTCCTGAGTTGGTGGGACAAAACCTAAATCTCTGTCCAATGGCAATTCTCGGTGCTTGTGAGACTCATCTGCCTTTAAATACTGGGGTTTTAATGATCACTCCATCCTCGGATACTCTCAAGAAGTGGTCGGGATAGAATTGCATCTTGGTGGTGAACTTTTGGTTTCCCCCTAAGTTTGTGACGTATGGAACTGGAATAGGTTGAACAATATGATACCTCTGATCTCATCTCGTGGGATTAGAGGGACGAGGCATCCAAGCTGTATTGGAAGTGGGGGTAGTCGTCCATCTGAATACCTTGACTAGCAAACCATCTGGAAATACATGCTATCCCGTCCTCCGTCTGGATGATTCTAGTGCTATCCTTGATAATCTCCAGTTAGGCAAAGACCAAACCTTGTGAAGGGATGTCATTGTTTGAAAGATGGTATCAATTTGGAGTGTGTCATGCAAACTGTACTTGTACAATCTGTTGGGGGACTGAGGACGGAGTTCAAATCATCTGTGGGCCTAGAATCACCTGTAGCCTCTCGAATCTCTGTGTGTCAGTCTTGGAGATATCATCCCAAAGAAGGGTGATGCATACATGGTTGTCGGTCTGACTCATGTATCAAACAGCCATCCCTTCATCGGGGGTCCTAGAAGTGTGCCTGGAAGCATTGTCGCTGTAAGCTGTGCCCTGGCTGCATGGATCATTGTGTAACTTTGTTCCGTGAAGACTGCCCCTGGATAGGTGTATGATTGCACGATCTCCACCGGCTCCCCTCAGTAAGTGAACTTGTGCTGATGAAGAAGCCCATGGGGTGTTCAAAATCATAACCTTGGTCTTACTGAGCTTGATTGTCAAGTGTCTGTCCCCGCGGAGCACCTTTGGGGCCTCTAGATGTCTTTGTTGGGCTGCTGCTGAAGAGGATATGAGAGAGAGAGAGAGAGAGAGAGAGAGAGAAAGAGAGAGAGAGAGAGTCTATGAATGTCCACGGGAGACCAATGGGTCTATGGGACAACAAAACAACCAGCTAGTACATTCGCATGGCAACCCCCAAGGAGTGGAAAAAGCAACTCCAAGTTATTAAAAGTATCTATGTCATATCTGAATTCAAAAACATAATCGGCCATACATCATTTTAAGACTGGGCATCTTTTGATTTGGATTTAAACTCCTCAATGAGTGCTTCACCCTCACGGTATACTGCCCATTTTCCGTCCTTCCGATCAGCCTTAACCTTTGCTAATTGCGCTCCTTATTTTTGAATTGAGATCATGAGAGTTTCTCAGCTATCCATACCCTGGTCCCTTTTAACTTGTAAGATTGTCGGAGAAGATTGTATGTTAATCTCATGGTTTAAGTGTAATGATAGCATGTCCTCTAGAGTGCAGGATACTAGTTGCTTTGGCACTTCATCATTGTCAACCGTCCATTCAATGCTAGGCATGTCTTCTTTTTACATGTGCTAAAGTCTTCCTGAAAGGGTTCTCCTCTTTGTACCAGTCTTCAAGGGGCCCCCCTATTCTAATCTTCAGTGCATTGTCACATCTGGCTTCATGTTCCTTAATCTCTTCTTGAATATCAGTTCTACTTGCCTTTGTATCAAGCTCCCAGTGACTTCTTTCTTGATTGTTTGTATTGTGGTGAGAACAAGATCTTTAACCGTAGAGACTAGTTGAGGGGTAGGTGGAGAAGCCTTGCAAGTCTTCATGACCTCATCTATTACTGCCTGCTTGCCAGGTCTTTGAAGAACCTGAAGTCTAGCTGTCACAGCTGCCAACTGCAACTTTAACTCTTGCACTTGCTGCTCAAAGTGAAGAATCTGTTCTTGGGGGCCAATGATGGGATGATGGAGCCCCCCTGTTTGGTATGTCTTTGCGTATGGAGAGGGAGTCAATGCTGTAGAGAGTTCGGGCTGGGTCGACATTAACTGGGAAGGCTCAAAGAGGGGGTATTTTGAGGAAGAACCAAGTTGCTTCGTATTGACAATATCTATAGGTACCCCCTGACTGAAACTATGGCCCCAGGCTTGGCTGGGGGTTCAGCCCAGCTAGGAGTAAGGGAAATGAAACGAGGCTGCTGCTAGGGGCTGTCTGAAACAGCGAACTGCTAGTCTGAAAAGGGTGACCAGACCCGACCTGGAGGATGAGGCTGTTTGACGTGACCTGGATCTGCTGCTGACTCCCGCGACCTGGAATTTGGAACTGAATAGTAGGTATCATTTCAACAAATGGATATAATACTACTTAAATCTCCTTCAGGCTTGGCTACACGTATCAATGAGAATTGTTAGGAAGGAAAAAAAAAAACCCGAGTTGAATGTCATGAGAGCGCCCGCCGCCCCCCCCCCCCCACACAAGCGCGTGCACGCACACGTGCACACACACACACACACAAGGCAGGAAAGGCAAAATTTGCAAGTTGAATGTCATAGAATAGCTTACATTGTAGAGAGAGAGAGAGAGAGAGAGAGAGAGAGAGAGAGAGAGCTCTTTCACCTTCACCTTTCTTCCACGGGCTACAAGCTGAAGCCTGGGCTGTCTTACTTCATGCCATAGGTAGTAGATTTGTTCCTATGGGTCTAAGCTGATCCTTCTCTTGAATGTAAATGCATGGGGACTGGGTGTTGCTGCAATGGCACAGAGAGAGAGAGAGAGAGAGAGAGAGAGAGAGAGAGAGAGAGAGAGCTTTGACTCGGTGAAACTTGCACAGCTGAGGAAGATCCTGAGGTCCACTTGGGGCAGTTGAAACGGTTTTCCTTGCGTGAGCTTCAAGTAGCCACAGATAACTTCAACAACAGGAATATTTTGGGTAGAGGTGGGTTTGGCAAAGTTTACAAGGGGCGTCTAGCTGATGGCACACTTGTAGCTGTGAAGCGCTTAAAGGAAGAGCGGAGCCCAGGTGGAGAACTGCAGTTTCAGACAGAAGTTGAGATGATTAGCATGGCAGTTCATCGTAATCTTCTTCGTTTAAGAGGATTTTGTATGACACCAACAGAGCGGCTGCTGGTCTATCCATTCATGCCAAATGGGAGTGTTTCTTCACGACTACGTGGTAAAGGACTCGTTCTTCTTTCAATTGGAGTTTTTTGGAAAGGGACACTAGCACTGTTACCTCTTTGAAAAAAGATAATCATTGCTTGAATGGCTTTGGCATTTTACTTAAAATCAAATACAATTTTATGATTAGTCTCAGTATTGTCAGTTATCAGCTGGAGTAAGAAATTTGGTCATCACTGTTCACAAGCATTTTGTTTAGTGTATTCAGTCACAAATTGTCACTCAATATGTCTACCTTGTGTTTCTGTAGCTCCGTGGGAGTGATTTCGTGGTTTGGGACTTTTTGTCATTGCCTTGACTTGTGAATTAGGCACCATATTCCATTTCTTTTCAAAGGAAACGTCTGGGGTTGTGGTTTTTAACAGCTGCTTTCCAGTAATGGTTTAATCGCAGACGGTAGTGTATTCCCTCTTTGCAGACAGGGCTGTTGGGGATGCACCTTTGGATTGGCCCACACGAAAAAGAATAGCGTTGGGTTCTGCGAGAGGACTTTCATATTTACATGATCACTGTGATCCAAAGATCATTCATCGTGATGTCAAGGCTGCTAACATTTTGTTGGATGAGGAGTTTGAGGCAGTTGTGGGAGATTTTGGTCTTGCTAAACTGATGGATTATAAGGACACTCATGTAACAACTGCTGTGCGTGGGACTATAGGCCACATTGCCCCCGAGTATCTCTCAACAGGGAAGTCTTCTGAGAAGACAGACGTGTTTGGTTTTGGGATTATGTTACTGGAACTCATTACTGGACAACGAGCCTTTGACCTTGCAAGACTAGCAAATGATGATGATGTCATGCTACTGGATTGGGTATGCTATTACTGTCACATTAATGTTCTTTCGTGCTTGTGGATATGCGAAATCAAACTTTTAGGTTATGCATGAAACCAAAGCAAGAGATACTTTGTTGCCTTGATTGATTGTGAACATGACAGTTTCCTTTCACATGCTTTATCAATCAGGTCAAAGGCCTACTGCGAGAGCGGAAGATTGACATGCTTGTCGATCCTGATTTGAAGTCAAATTATGAAACCCATGAAGTGGAGCAGCTTATCCAAGTAGCTTTGCTTTGCACGCAAAGCTCACCCATGGACAGACCTAAGATGTCTGAAGTTGTGCGTATGCTGGAGGGTGATGGCCTTGCGGAGCGCTGGGAGGAGTGGCAAAAGGTGGAGGTAGTCCGCAGTCAAGAGGTTGAGCTTGTACCCCATCGGAGTTCCGACTGGATTGTGGATTCTGTTGACAACTTACATGCAGTTGAGTTGTCAGGTCCAAGATAGTGCTAACAGTCATACTTATAATTTAAGCCCTGTGAAAATTGTATTGAGGCCTCCATATAACAAATCATGCTCATGTATATCGAGTTTAGAGTAAGAAATATTTTTCCCGGCCTCTTTTCTCCCATTGTGAATGTTGCGCAACTTCCTTAAATGGCATGCAATAAGTCCACAGCCTGATAAAGTTCTCAACCAGCATAACAAAAGCAGCTTAAACATCACTGTGCAAAAGCGTTTGAGTCCAAATCCAATTTGACCACGTTCCCTTTTGACTGCATGACGGGATGTTCTCAGGCTTGCAATATGTACAATATAATTTACTGGGTACCTTGTAAAGGTTCTGTTCTCTAGAAAATGTAAGCCCCGCATATGGCTCAATGTTCTGTAGGTTGGACAGAACACATTAATGTAACTTATTGGGTAGATCTTGCTGATTCAGTCTTCTTTCTGGACAATAGTTGTAGGCTTGAAAACTTAATTGTATGGTACTATTGATATAAACAGTATCCGCACGTTACGTTAGCCAACAAATGTCATGACAAGAGAAATGATTATTTAGTTAATTAATAGTCATTAGAACTTTATTATTGTTAGGCGTCAATTTGATGGTGCGGTTATATGTTTGTATTTATGATCGATCAAGCGGTGTAAATAGTACTGCCAAAACTATGTAACATTGGCCAATGATTAGTAATAAAGATGTGTGCACACACGTGTCTAGGTCCTAGGGGCAATAGGAAAGGGAAAGGGTGCATTAGAGTGCATTGAATGGTAGGTGCATGGGTCATAGGCTAAGGGTAGGTGTAAATGGGAAGATGGAACTTGAGTGATCTCAAGGGACATTAATGAAAGGGTATCACCCTTTCATTGTGAATCTCATGTTGCATTCTCTCTACCACATTGCATTCATCCGTCATCTCTCTCCCACCTTGCATGTAGGTCGAAAAAGAAACAAGTACTCTCACGAGGGTGCTCTTTCCCATTGGAGGGCCAATCAGCATTCAAATTATGCATGCATTGCACACATTTGCATTTTCGAAAAGTGGATCTTCACATTTGGTATCAGAGCGGCGACGATCCATGAGCGGGACGAGAAGAGGGTGACAGTTGCGAACGACGGAAGTCGCAAGAGAGGTTGCGGAAAAGGATCACGACTGACCGATCTCGAGGTTCTGAGACAAGGGATTTTTCTAAAAAATTTTGGCCTTCAACGGTGAATTGGGTGTCCTCACGGGGTGAATTGCTCCCTCCCCCCCAATGTGAATGGACCCTTAAACCGTGAGAAAAAGGGATCCCCGTTCTACCCAATGGCAAGTCAGATCGGAATAAGATTTTAAGGGAGTGATCCACCCATCAAGTGCCCCCTATAACGGTATCTAGAGCTCCAATCCGCTCAAAACAAGTAGCCCAAACGGAGCGTACCAGTTTACAGCAGAAATACAAGAAGAAAAGCTTAAAAGAGAAGGGAAAGGAGGTCATTTTAAGTGTCTTCTCAACACAAACGAAGCGGGAGTCGGATAAGTACCACCAACTCTACAACACTTGAAGTTTGCTGTAAAATAAACCTTTTTTTTTGAAATTACAGCAAGACATTTTCTCTCTTGTATTACTAAAAGGAAAGAATAGAAGAGGAAGGGACATATAACAATGAACTTATTCCTTTTCCATTATCCCAAGAAGAGAGAGAAAGAACACCTTTACCCCCTCTTGAAGAGGATGGATTAGGTGAGAGTTATACACATCTTGAGTATGATAACCTACAAATAGATTTACAGTAGTCTCTAGATTTACAGTAGTCTCTCCTTCAAGAACCTCTTGATAGGGAGTTCTCCTTTTGTAATGAAAGAAGAAATGAGACCAGCCAAGAACAAGATGAGTTCACGCCTTCGACTCAAAACCCAGTACACATGGATTATAATCCAAGTGCAAGAAGAAGAGAGGAGACTCCTGTTGATAAGCTGGTTTTACAGCTTAGCAATATGATTGAGCAGTCCATTATGACAAGATTAGGGACTAAGAGGACTTTAAACTTCGGGGATGAAGAGTTGAGTAACCCTTCTAAGAGGTCCAAATTCCAACCGCGAGAGAGAATTGAGTTCCCCAAATATGATGGGGCAAGGGAGGCTGACAAAATCCTCAATTGGATTCGTGATTTTGAGCTATACTTTGCCCATCAAGACAAGACCGAGCAAGAGAAGCTTGCTCTTGCTACATTGCATCTGCAGAAGAATGCCCTAATGTGGTGGTCCTTGTCACAAACAGGAAAAGAGCCTATTCGTGAATGGGCTAAATTTGTGGAGCAACTGAAAGCCACTTTCATGCCACCGAGGCATGAAGAGAACCTAACCTTTCGTTGGGAGAGGTTTAGGCAGTTCGATAATGAGAGTAATGCAGATTTTACAGCCAGATTTTGGAAACTCTCTCTAGAGTTACCCGAAAAGAGTGAGGAAGATAGGAGAAAGAAGTATTTAGTAGCTTTAAGCCCAAAAGTAAGGTACGAGGTTGAAATGTTTAACCCGACCACGCTTAAGGACCTCACTAAGCTAGCTGAAATAGTCGAGAGGAAATTGAATCCGCGTAAACCCTTCAACAAAGGAAATGAGAAAGCTATTGTACAAAATGTTAACAGCCAATCACGTCCTAGATGGATACCATTACCTTCCATGACTGACGATGAGAAGAAAAAGCTAATTAAGGAGGGAAAATGTTTTGAATGTAAGAAACATAAGCCAGGGCATCCATGGCATAAATGTCCTACTCTATTAGCCAAAATTGTCAAAACCAATTCTGTAAAAGGGAAAGGCAAAGCATCCAAGCAGGAGGGTGAGGCTTCTACCTCCTCATCCCAAGACTCTACGATGAACATAGAACCAAGAGTAAATGCTATCCATTCAGCCAACCCTGGTGTATGGATGTGTGAACTGAATAGAGAGTAGGCATATTTATTGTAGAGTATGGATAGAGAATAAATATTTTTCTCCTCCGTGTAGAGCGTCTGATAAGATAAAGAGGGCTGAAATAGAAGAGTTGGAAAAAGAGATTGAAGGTCTATAGTTTCTATAGACTAAGTAGCTCTTCATCGCAAAATCATCCATAGCCAAGGTCTACCTAGTTCAATGAAAACATTTGGGTGAGAGAATCGTTTTAATACTGACCAATTTGTTGAGAATGTGTTTAAGCTTATTGAGCAGGTTACTGTAAAGAGATTTCAACAGCTAAGTATTCATAAGAGGATTCTGAGCATGAAGAGATACTGAAGAGGCACTGCAGTGGTACTTCTGCATTTTGAATATTCAGCATCAAGAGGAACCAGAACTTGAAGATGAGATTTAAGTTCGGATTCAGAAGAGATCGTGTACTACCAGGAGAAGATTATTTGCAGATTATGAAGAGGAGATGCAAATGCAGAAGTAAAAGAGAAGCGTACGCAAGAGGAAGAGACAAGCAATAATCCAGAAGAGGACTTCTGCTCATTCAAGCAGGAGGGAGTGTCATGACAAGAGAAATGATTATTTAGTTAATTAATAGTCATTAGAACTTTATTATTGTTAGGCGCTAATTTGATGGTGCGGTTATATGTTTGTATTTATGATCGATTAAGCGGTGTAATTAGTACCGCCAAAACTATGTAACATTGGCCAATGATTGGTAATAAAGATGTGCACACACGTGTCTAGGTCCTAGGGGCAATAGGAAAGGGAAAGGGTGCATTAGAGTGCATTGAATGGTAGGTGCATGGGTCATAGGCTAAGGGTAGCTGTAAATGGGAAGATGGAACTTGAGTGATCTCAAGGGACATTAATGAAAGGGTATCACCCTTTCATTGTGAATCTCACCTTGCATTCTCTCTACCACATTGCATTCATCCGTCATCTCTCTCCCACCTTGCATGTAGGTCGAAAAAGAAACAAGTACTCTCACAAGGGCGCTCTTCCCCATTGGAGGGCCAATCGGCATTCAAATTCTGCATGCATTGCACACATTTGCATTTTCAAAAAGTGTGGATTTTCACAACAAAAAGATCATGATGAGGGAAAGGGGGGTAATTTGAAAGAGGTTTTATTTGGTAGTCGTAAATTTCAGCTGGACTCATAAAATACATCAATCTCTTTGAGGTAGGAAAGGTGTCGATATTAAATGGGCTGATGCGGGACAAAACAGGATGATGTTTTGGGATTTCATGGGCGCTGGCTCAAGCAAAATCTCATTACTGCCATAGCAATTTGTTGTAGGGAATGGCCAAGAGCTCATGCAGGAGGAGCAGTTAATGTTAGTGTCTGTTATTGCCCTGGGAAACTGCTCAAGTAGGTTCAGGGTTTCTGGCAAGCAAATCTGGATTACAAGATTGAGCTGACACAACTGACTCTTATCAGTTGTGGTGCTCGACCACCTGCAAGCGTTAAGGTTGGCAACGGTTTATTTTGTACAAAGGGAACGTACTTTTGACTTGCATTGGGATCCATGGATCGTGATTTGAGGAACAAAGCTTCAACAAAATGTTGGACTTGCCCAATGGGTCATGAGAAGAGTGTGAGTTTGGATCGTGAGGTGCAGGTTTACTTCCTGTGCGGGAGATGGACTTATTACTTTTAACATCTTGGGTTCACTCAATTTATCCAAGATAACTTCTAACTTTGTTTCTTTTTTGTTGATAATTTATCTCCTCGTTGTAGAAAGTTGTTAAAATGTGGTTTGCTTGTGATTGCGGCCCTTGTGGTGTGGATGAGCTTGCTTTTGTTAGGCATGTGAAAGAATTTTGGTACTTTGAATAATCAACAGTGCATAGTCTTATATGCCTTGCAAAGACATTCATCGTGAAATATATAAATATTTATCCATGAGCTTGCTTCTATCAGGCATGTGAAATAATCTGATACTCTGAATAATCAATCATGCATAGTCTTATATGCCTTGGTAGACATTTATTGTGCAATATATATTTCTCCATGGCCAACATTGTTGAGAGACAATGGTTCATAAGTTCTGTGAGCAACATGTGATTTCAATTCAAGAGACCCTGATGTTGATATGAACATTTAGATATTAACACACAATTTTGAGCAACACATCGTGTAAATTGAAATTGATGCGGGATCGATTTGTTGACCCTTTAATGTGGAGGAGCTTTCCCCCTTCTCATCTGAAAAGACGAAAATGGATTGAAAACTCACATTGGGTTAACTTGGAGGAAGGTGCTGAGTGTCTTGCGTACCATTATCCGAGCAAACCTCAAGGATGTTGCTCTTCTTTTTGAGTCGGTGATGGAAGTTTTATTCAATAATATGAAACTCGTCATCTTAACATAGTCTAATGTGGACGATAATAACATGGCGCTTTTTGGAAATTAAAACCTAGCCAATACAAGAATAAATCATTATGCATATAATATCATCATTGTCCTCTATGAATATCAGTATAAATCGTTGCATTCTATTGTATGTTGTTTTTTAGTTGTTAAAATCTAATGGTTATATATCAACAAAATTGAATAGCGAAGAAGCCTAAAAAGGCTTTTGAAGTTAGTCGCTAACTTGCAAGGTTTTAGGTCTTACAAATTACCTTTCGAATCACTCTAGATGTGAAAAACCCAAAAAAGAAAATTTACAATGGAGACTCGGAGAAATCATAGCTTTTGCTAACCGCAAACATACGCATGAATAACAGCAGTATAAGCACAACTATGAATAGGAGAAGGCTACAGACTCACAACCTACTCAATGCACACCAAACAACAGGAATAACAATAGCTCACAAAGCATCTGTGAGTAGAATACCTAATTGAATAAGCAAATAGCAAAAGCTTACTGAAGTTTCGTACTATTGTTAGTCACAACTACTGGGGCTAGCTTTGGTTGCCTTACGCACTGCAAAGTTAGAATGCTCAAGACTAGTTGCACTTAGCACGCTCGCTCCTCCTTTTACTCAAGCTTTTCTCAATCTTAGGGGATTTTATTGATTGGGTCAAGTAGTGTTCTAGAAGATTTTCTTTCACAAACGTTTTTGAGCTGCTGTTAGCTATTTTACTAGTATGTAAGCCCGTGGCAAACCTATGGAGGAGAGTGAGGAG
This sequence comes from Dipteris shenzhenensis, assembly GCF_047967505.1. Lineage (NCBI taxonomy): Eukaryota > Viridiplantae > Streptophyta > Polypodiopsida > Gleicheniales > Dipteridaceae > Dipteris > Dipteris shenzhenensis. The sequence goes on along the minus strand of NC_141605.1, from coordinate 3,141,752 downwards.
CGTAGAGTTTTCAACCTCTTGCCCTTTACGTCTCGTGCCTCTCTGCCGGCTCTCTTTAATCCCCCATCTCCTTACGAAACCTGAACTTTATACTTATCTTCTGTTTATTACACCACTCCTCAAGACACTACTCAGACTTGAAAGGGCGATGGGAGAAATATATTATTTGAACATCTACAGCTCAGAGGCAAAAAACATTTACATGGATATGTAGAACTCCTTCCGTGCCAACGATTGTAATCAATAGTCCGCTTGGATATATAAATCCATAACATAACTATAAGTTGTTATGTAACGATTCATCAAAAAACCAGTCGATCACCGTGAGGAGCCATCCCTCGCTGACCTCTTAATATGAAGTTTCTCTATTTTGATATATAAATATCACGAATTATTTCTCTATGGTTTGCCGCTTTTTCCTGATCATCATCTCACTAACCAAATGATTTCCAGCTTCTCTTTCGACTGCCTCTTTACTTCCATTCGCTAACGATGCCTTGGCTCCCATATAATCTTATCGATTCATGTCTCACGCTTTCACATCCTTCTCATTTTGTCTGCTCGCAATAATTGGCCTCAAACTCATGGTCAGTGGCCTTCTTTGCGAAAAAAAAAGGAGACCATCTGCACTGCCTTCACCTTGACTAGAAATCCTTTCGATTTCAGCTTTGTCCTACTGGTCCCAAGATAGCGAAATGAAAGAATCGCATGAAGCGGTGAAATTTTCACGTCGAGATTTTTGTCTCCTTTACACAATCCTAAGCCTAACATGTAGCGAACAAAGTTGAATAGCCTGGCATGTAGTGAACAAAGTTGAATCCAATGCAAGGCCTCAACATGCCCAAAGATCGTCTTTCTTGCATGTTGAAGGTGGGAATGCTCCACAGAAGAGTAGCAAGGGAGGAGGTCTTTGTTTAAGCGTGAATCAACTTGTCGGAATGTCCAGAAACATGAGGGGGCAAAGGAAACTGCTAAATGGTGAGAGCGATAATCCATAATACTATCCCTCGGCCGCCCTGGAAAGTACGCATCATCGCACTTTGGCATCTCCCTCGGCCTAGGCGCCTTTGTGAAATCATACAGATGCAATTGGCTTCATATTCGACAAGTAGGTAAAAAAGAGGCTAATATGCCGGTGTCAACATCTATACTTGTAGCATTGGCGCTTCCAACATGCATTGTGACAATCTCTCTGCAGGTTTGCAATTTACCTACTTGTAGGCATCTTTTTCTCTTTTAGGAGAGGTTTGGGGGAGGACGATTGGAGGAACATGGCCCGTCGGATTCAATCTAATCAATCTGAACCATCAAATTGAAGTGTTGCACGAATTGGTGCAAGGGTGGTTACAAAAATGGATTCGGACAAGGTATTCTCTCTTACTAGAGTAGTATGTAAAGTCTCATTCACGTACATCGGAGAGGGACACGTTCTACTGCTTTTAGTCTATCGAAACTGCGCCAATAAGAAGTAGATAGAGCATGCCCCATAGATTCTTAACGGAGTAAGTCAAATAGTATAATTACAAGAGTTCTCTCTGCAATTGCTGCTGCACTCCTTTTGTGTATTTTTGTCATAGTCTGGAGACGATGGAAAACAAAGCACAAAGGTATGCTCAATTTTAAAAGCTACTGTTTCTTTCGTCTTGCATGCTCCCATGATCTCTTTCCTCTCTCTTGTGCGCCAGATTGCTTGTAATTTAACTTGTGGCTGGCCACGGGTTTCACCCTAGTCAATTTTTAAAGCCCAGATATCGTGACGACCATTTCTCCACGTCATCAACACACGTGGTTGCCTCGACATCACATGCCTCGTCATCGCTCCTAGCTGCGCCCCTCTATAACGTTGAATCGGTTGTTGCCGATCTTCTTGATGTAACACACGCTCCCAGTCCTTGATTTAAGGCAATTGTTTGGAGATTTGGAATCGGTTTGGGGGAGGACGATTGGGAAATTCTCAATCGTTAGAGCAAGGTGGAGAGGTGTAGGGACACTAGAATATGGAGGGAAGAAGGTCCTCATGGCTTCCAACAAGGACCATACTTCCTCCACTTTGCAATTTGCAACACACTACCTCCATTTTGCCATTTGCAGTTGCGAGTTGAAGAGTAGTGTAATCGAAATCCTTACCCAACCTCGGTTTTCCACGAGGAGTCGCTATACTATTCGCACATGACCGCGCTTTGCATGTAGATGCAACACAGTCTCTCGAGAAACTCGAGGTACACTTTTTTCAAAAGTGTCACAAGAGTAGTGCTAACAAACGAGGAATGATACTATGTTCCTCTCATAGAGAACTCTAGGAAAAATACTTACATCATATTTCTTTTTCATTCCCTGGCCCGACAATGGATGCCAAAAGGGTTGGTTGTGTTTTTGGAAAGAGACAAAAATTCAGACCTGGTCGTGTTTTTTTGAAAGGGATAAAGATTCGGACCCAGCTGTGTGTTCAAACTTCTTTGGATTTTTGCTATTTGTAGGCTTCAACATGGGCTTCATGACACCAATCCCCAGCTCGGTTGGGAACGAACGAGACTGCAGAGTGTTTCTACATTTCACCATGGTGCCACGGGTTTCACACTAGTAGACGATGAGCTCTCTGCTGGCCATTTTCTTGTCGTCTCTGTCTGCAATGTCTCTTGTCTTATGTACGCAGTGGTTATGTAAATTGGTGGAGACGTCGGGTATGGAGTTCGAAAGCTCAGAACAGTGTTCCGTTCTTGTCAAATTACTTCGGAGGTTCTCGCTGCTCTGCTCTTAGAGCTTGTGTAGTCAAATATGCACGTTGCCAACATGACGGCCCATTTGTCTTCAAGACAGATCTCGAACTTGGGACATTATTTGCGCGTTCGTCACAAGGCATTTTCAGGAGCTGTTGATGATGACATCTACATGTGGCTAGATCACTTTTCAAATTGTCAGAATATAACCATTGGTTCGACGCTCAAAAAGTGGAGATTAAGCCGTCGTTTTAGGGCCTCGTTGCAGCTTGGTACACTAGTTCAAAGATCCTATCAAACATTCCTGGCCGCATTTGCAAGCTGCTCTTACAAGCACATTTGGAAGTACCGATAAGTGAAGAATGCTCTTATGAAACTTCAAGATCTAAGTCAATTGCCCACAGAATCTGTCTCGCAATTTGGAGTGAAGTTAACTCATCTCTTGTTTCGCATAGATCCAAATATGATAGAGGATTTCAAGCTATTCTTTTTATGACCAAGATTGAAACCTGCCGTTTCTTAGCACACGCAAGGTCAGGGTCCCAAGACCCTGAATAAAGCACTTCTGATTGTGAAAATAATTGAGTTTACATTGAGCAAAGCGGGTGCAAAACTTCTGCCCCTCCCTCCGTTGTTGCCTATTCCGTCTTATTCTTCCGCCCCCACGCCAACATACATAGATCATACTCTAAGTGCACAAAGGTTTTCACAAGCCTTGGTTTTGTCTACCAAACGATAAGTCTAGATTACCCGATCGCGATTCTCAAGGAAAAACATGGTGTTTTCATTGCAATTAGGTACGACCACATTCCTGGCCTTGCTGTTTTCATTGAAAGTAATAGGTTAATCCCATGCAAAATCATCCGACGGACACAACAAAGTCTTTAGTGTCGGCTAAAGATCAGCTGGAATCCTAAAGGACAAGTTCACGATCCTCCCAAGCCCATAGCTTTCGTTGTTGAAGCTAAATATTGTCAGCAGCCATTAGTCATCCTTATTGACGCAAGAAGTTCTCTCATGTCGTCCCATAAGACATACCACTCTACTCTATACCAAAAACTCGTGTAACATTCGGAGATAATGTTACAGTGGCAAAACGGCTCCGATAGAAGTGGACTCTTCTTTAGGAGCTCATATAGAATTATAACTAGGAGAGACCAAGCATATAGTACAAAGAAAGGTCTTGCTCTACAGCAAAATTTTCCTTTAATGATAAGTGTGATTGGCTTTTAGAAAACCAAGTTTTAATAGATTTCAATAATAAATAACACACTATTCAAAATTTTTGGACTTTCTCTCTTGGTTTGGACTTTTTTTTGGAGCATATCCTCTCCACTCAACTTCACTTAGTGAGCTAAAAAATTGGGTTTTTTTGAGCACTAAATGGGTCACTTATATACAAATATGGCCTTATTAAGCTAGTAAAAAGTCAAGTGGTAACCTCTAATTTTAAAAAAAATGGCTCAGTGAAGCTATAATTCCCAAACTCGTGCATGGTGCCCCCATCCAATAACTATAATAATAATAATAGTAGTCTCCTAACTCAAGTTCAATTTTAACACTATGAAGTGAAAATATGACACCATATGAAAAGAGTTTGTTGAATTCAACATATAAGTGGTGTATAGATACACCATTTTTTTGAAAAAAAAGAGTTTGTTGAATTCAATATATAAGTGGTGTATAGATACACCGTTTTTTTGAAAAACAAACCATACAATAAATTATCTTATTGGTGGTGTATAGATACACCATTTGTATGGAAAAAAGCATACAAAACATTATCTTATGCATTTGAATCTCGTTCAGAGTCATCAGATTCATGTAATGTATTTGAGCTTGATGGGTCAAGTCTTGCCAAATGATGTTTAATATGGACATGACTTGGATCAGGGATTGTGATACATTTTTCAACATTGTATCCATGCTTCTTTTTAAAACTTCGTGTCCTCGATTTCCAGCAATGAATAATGCTACTGACTTCCACCTCTGTTAATCCTTCATTATTTGAAACCCATTCACGTTTCTTTTGCAAGCATCCCTCATAGAGTTGTTTTATTGTATATCTTCTCGGGAGATTTTTCAATGGCTTTGGTTCATACCATAAAGCTGTAAATGTTATAGGAGTTCCCTTGTCATCCCTTTCTATCTTAGCAACCTTTGCAACCCAAATTGGGCCACCTTGGTCATCCAACTCTGAACCTGGATCAGATGCCCAAACTGCAACAAATAGACCCTCTTCAATCTCATTAGATGGTATAAACTCTGGTAAGGGTTTGTCTCCCTTCCTGCTATAATATTTTCGAGGTAAAAGGCATTCCTCTGCTTCCTCCATATCTACTAACATATTTATATCCAAAGGAAAACTTGGTGACCTAGCTTGTTCCGGCCAAAAGGATTCAGAGTATTGTGGATTTGTGTGTCCTATTAGAGCATCATCTCCTGTTTGTAAATATGGCTCTATGAATGCTCTCCAATCTACCATCCTCTCTAAGATAGCCACTTCTGATTCTTCCTTGCGAGAACCTCCAATTTTTTTCCCAATTCGAAATAGCATATCCTCCATTGTCAAAACATCCATTGCCTTCAACTCACCAGAGATAACACTGAAGATTTAATCTATGTCTTCATGTGTATGGCCGACAAGAAGAAAGCCAACTTCCACTTCTTCAAATATTTTCAAACCAACCAGCATAGAGCATAAAGCAAATATATATTTATTCTTGTTCTCTCTCCAACAATTATCAGCTTGTATTCGCAATGTGTTAGGCAAACATCCGCAAGCATCTCTGACCTTTCTTATTGCTTTCATGATTGATGTAACAACCTGGTTACTATCATGGTCATGCAAACTATCAATCCATACATCACAAAAGATTCGGTATCCATGTACTAATACTCCACACAAGTGTGTTTTTAGTCCACGTTTGCCCTCCAATGCCAGTGGGATGCGTCTATATCGTGGCAAAGTGGTTGTATTCTGGTCCATGCCATCAATGGTGATGCACACGGACTTATCGACATGTGAAATAGCTTCCTCTCTCCAAGAAGCATACAACTTTCAAGCATCCTGCACATGACGTAAATGGATTGATCGCCATTTAATATATCTTCCTCGCTGCTGCTCACATTTACTATGTTCAATGGCATTTTTTAATTCATCACATGTCTTACATTTTGACATCCTTTGCTTTGATGGTGTCTTGACATGGCAAAAATCTCTACGCCAAATTTTGTACAAGGTTGATCGTGAAATCATGCTCTCGTCTCTGTCTTGTAAAGTTTTATTGACAGTTTCTAGGACGACCTTCTTTGTCATTCCCAAAGGAAGATGTTGTTGGCATTCGACACGTCCATCTAGCATTGTTTGTTGAAGATGAGGCTGCAGTAATGCATGGTCTTCGAGAACTTGCTTTAATGTTGTGGTTGCATTTATAGTGCTTCCATGGCATTTAAGCTTGTAGGTATTTCCATGAATTGTATGAATAACTTTTTCTTTCACCTCTGCCCAGATGGTCCAGTATGTGCCATGTGATAGTCCAGTTAACCATTGATATCCTCGATTGCAAATGGGTCTCCCATTAACCATGGGTTTCAATCTAGGTTTACAGTGTCTTGTGCTCAAATCTTGATTAGTGCCTTGATGAAGAAAGCATGAAAACTCTTGAAGAAGATAGTTATATCTATTAGGCGCTGTCTTACTCCAAATACCAAGGCGTATGGCTGCACAATCATCTTTCCCAACTTTTCTAATGCAAAGTCTCTTGCAACAAACTCGCATAAGCATCCTTTTCATATTCTCCTCGGATAGCATCACATGTCTCTTTGGTTCTGGAATTGATGCCATGATTCTTCGCCTCTTCACACTCACATACTTTCTTTTTGTAAATAGTGTCTTGCGTTTTCTAGTTGTAAGACCATCAAACCTCGAATCCATTTCCATTGAATCTTCATCTTTATAATCAAATGCTGTGTGGGCTTGAGAATTATTTGATACCTTATAATATCTTGGAAATGGCAATCTGGTCGACATGTTCATTGATGTCAATTTGTTGCCAATGCCTCTTGAATTTTGTGTTTGAACTGTTTCTCCTTCGTAACTCAAGATTCTCCCATCTATATTCTCTGGCATGCTAGCAACAATATTACGAACAACATGACAAGTCTCAGATTCTCTGCCCCTTTTGCCTTGTATTCGAGTGGTAACATCATGATCATTGTCACTAATATCATCAATCCCTGTTATTGCATCACTTATCCCATCGATCTTTGCGTGTATTTTTCTTTGTGGTCCCATCTTATTATTCTCAACACAGGACAAGTCTTCTATACCAGTGAGCCTGTTCGAGTCACTTGCAGCACAAGACAAGTCTTCTATACTAGTAAGCCTGTTCGAGTCACTTGCAACACAAGACAAGTCTTCTATACCAATGAGCCTGTTCGAGTCACTTGCAACACATGACAAGTCTTCTATACCAGTGAGCCTGTTCGAGTCACTTGCAACACAAGACAAGTCTTCTATACCAGTGAGTATATTTGAGTCACTTGCAACACAAGAAACCTTTTCTACATCAACATCTGTTACTATAATGTCTGTCCTCAATACCTGTGAGCATGCCACTATGATACTCTTGATTACTACTATAGCTTCTTATCAATTTGGATCCCATTTGTGTTATAGTCTTTTTCTTCTGATAATATTCCATTGTGTCTTCCATGACATTGAAGGAAACTGTCTTGGGCAAACTTGATTTCAAGAAAGCTAACCCCCATTTACAAATACTATGAACTTGTAGTTGAGACGTAGTATTATGGACGTCTAATTGTGAAGTACTATCCATTGCATTTTGAATGACACCTGCACTAGTCAACTTAATTATCTCCACTATACAAAGAAAACTCTGAGCATAGCCCTTAAAGTTGCCAATTGCTAAAACTTCTCCGGAGCAAGATAACATCTGTACTTTTTTCCCTTGGATATAAGTTTTCTTGATATCTTGAAAGTATGTCTTTGGAACAATTTCGTCTTGGTCCCAGAGTGTTCTCTGTGCTTGCATATCAAATATGTCACATTGTAAGATATCTCCCAATGTTTCAAAGTCTCCATGTGGATATTTTAAATGTACTTCAGGATTTACAATGTTGGTGATTATCACTACACATCTTCTCTCACCACAACGTTGGAAATGACACACATTCATAGGATCAAGACTATGAATTTGTCCAAAAGCCACCACTTCATTCTTCTTATATAACACTACATCCATACCCTCTGTTAGGGTGAATACCTGTTTTATGTATAAAAGTAGATTAGCAACTCAAAATGAACATAATAAATAATCATTGAGCTTATTATTACTTAATAACTTCTATATCAAAACTAGCAGAGAAGGCATTAAACCTAAACCCTACATCCTAAACTTTAAATAATTAATACCAAAACATCTTAACCATCATAAATCCTAAACTTTAAACATTTAATTCCTAAACCCTAAATCCTAAACTCCTAAACAATAAATCCTAAACCTTAAACCCTAAACTCTAAATCCTAAACCCTAAATCTTAAATCTTAAATCCTAAACCTTAACCCTAAAATACAACCAAAATTTAATGAATTTTTTTAATTTGTGCAATAGGTTGGATATATCCCCCAACCTATTGCTTGAGCAACCGATTGGATATATCAAGCAACAGATTGGGGGATATATCCAACTTGTTGCACAAATCAAGAATTTTTCTTGTTTGTGCAACAATTTGATATACAATTGGGGAATATATCCAACCTACAACTGAAAAATCTTGATTTGTGCAAGGTTGAGAAATAGTTGGATATATCCCCAAGTAACAGGTTCAACAGTTGGATATATCCCCCAAGCAACAGGTTGGAGGCCTGTTGTTGGATATATCTCCCAACCTGTTGCTTAAGCAATAGGTTGGGGGGTATATCCAATCTGTCGCACAAATCGAGAAAATTCTCGATTTGTGTAACAGGTTGGATATACCCCCCAACCTGGAGGCCTGTTGTTGGATATATCCCCCAAGCAACAGGTTGGAGGCCTGTTGTTGGATATATCTCCCAACCTGTTGCTTGAGCAACAGGTTGGGGGTATATCTAACCTGTTGCATAACTCTAGAATTTTCTAGATTTGTGCAACAGGTTGGATATACCCCCAACCTGTTGCTCAAGCAACAGGTTGGAGGTATATCCAACCTGTTGCACAAATCGAGAATTTTCTTGATTTGTGCAATAGATTGGATATACCCCCAACCTGTTGCTTGATTGCACAAATCAAGAAAATTCTCGATTTGTGCAACAGGTTGGATATACCCCCTTGTTGGGGGTATATCCAACCTGCTGCACAAATTGAGCCTGTTGGATATACCCCCCAAGGTATATCCAACCTGTTGCACAAATCGAGAAAAATCATAAAATTTTGATTGTATTTTAGGGTTAAGGTTTAGGGTTTAGTATTTAGGGTTAAGGATTTAGGGCTTAGGATTTAAGATTTAGTGTTTAGGGTTTAGTGTTTATGATTATATTTTTAGGGTTTAGGGTTTAGGATTTAGGGTTTAGGGTTTAGGGTTAAAAATCTACGGTTTAGGGTTTAGCATTTAGGGTTTATGATTATTGTTTTAGGGTTTAGGATTTAGCTTTTAGGGTTTAGTATATAAGATCATGAGCTTAGAGTGTAGAATCTAGGGTTTAGAATTGAAAATTAGGTTTTATAATTTAAGTTATAGGGGTTAGGGTTTAAGGTTTAGGGATTGTAACTATTATATAAGTTTAAGAGCTTAGATTGTATAACCTAAGATTTAGGGAACTTTAGGATTTAAGATTTAGGGTGTAAGATTTAAGATATATAGACTATATAAAATATGCATTCTAAAGTATTTAGTTTAGATATATATAGACTATATGTTATATGCTTTCTAAAGTGTTTTGTTTATAGGTACGATACATTACAAAGGCTTTACTTTAAGTAAGTATAAGTCTACCTAGTCAAAGTATCCTACTGATTAGGGACAAGCACATAGGCTAAAAGCACACCAATTCATATTTTTTTACATTCATGCTGCATGGTGTATCAGAAGGTACGATCCTTTGCAAAGGCTTTACTTTAAGTAGTTACAAGCCTACCTAGTCAAAGTATCCCTCAAGTATCCTACTGATTAGGAACAAGTACATAGGCTAAAAGCACACCGATTCATATTTTCTTACATTCATGCTGCATGGTGTATGAGAAGAAATGAAAAAGTATGTGATAAGAAATATTCGAAGAAATATGTATTCCATATCATGGACATTCGAAGAAATATGTATTCCATATCATGGATACCATGGATATCTGGTAGTTGCTAAAGTAAAAAAATGATATGGATGCAATGATACTGTAGTCTTCTAGATTTTATGGTTTTAAATACCTACCTTACAAATACATTATCTAATTTTGCATTCTTCGACTAACTAACAAGTATTATACACATGGAATCATGGATATCTGATGGTTACTAAAGTAAAAAAATGATATGGATGCAATGATACTATAGTCTTCTAGATTCTATGGTTTTAAATACCTACCTTACAAATACATTATCTAATTTTTTATTCTTCGACTAACTAATAAGTATTATACACATGGAATAAAAGCATACATGCGAAAAGTAAGTGTGTAAATTTTAATATTTTCTTATTTTTTAAATTAATTTAATTCTTTTATTGACTACTTTTTAAAATTGAAAGATTATTAGTATATAATCTACATAATTTTAAATGTTATTAATGTATAATATTAATTATTTATATATTTATTTAAATTTATATAATAATTAATTTATATTTATATTAGTTTTTAAGTTAATAATGTATAGAATAGCAATATATTCACTAATTCTTCATTGTTTTAAGAGTAAGGATTATATAAAGCACATATGCTAGAAGACCTCCCTTTCAAGTTATTTTTTTAATTAATGTATTTATATATTTATTTATATAATAATTATATAATATTTATATTAATTTATAAATTAATAATATATATTTTTAGCAAAATTATATTTTAACATTTGTTAATAAAAATTTATTATATTATGGAGTAAAAATATTATAAATGGATTTCTTATATTAATAAAGTGTAGTGAGAAGAGTTTTTTGGAAAGATTTATGATTAAATTTTGTTTTGAAGTTGTTGCGTATGCAATAGGTAGGGACATTTGAGTGGTTTTGAGGTTGATAGAGAAATTTGTAATAAAGTGTCGTGAGAAGAGTTTTTTGGAGAGATTTATGATAAAATTTTGTTTTGAAGTTGTTGCGTACGCAATAGGTAGGGAGGTTTGAGTGGTTTTGAGGTTGAGAGAGAAATGTGTAATAGATTGTTTTTTTTTTAAAAGGAGTTTTTTGGAGAGATTTATGATTAAATTTTGTTTTGAAGTTGTTGCGTACGCAATAGGTAGGGAGGTTTGAGTGGCTTTGAGGTTGAGAGAGAAATTTGTAATAGATTGTTTTTTTTTGTTGATGAGTTTTTTTCAGAGATTTATGATTAAATTTTGTTTTAAAGTTGTTGCGTACGCAATAGGTAGGGTTTGAGTGGTTTTGAGGTTGAGAGAGAAATTTGTAATAGATTGTTTTTTTAAAAAGGAGTTTTTTGGAGAGATTTATGATTAAATTTTGTTTTGAAGTTGTTGCGTACACAATAGGTAGGGAGGGGTTGTGAGAGTTTGAGTTAAAGAGGAAAATTTGTGGAAAAAAAGATTTAATGCTAAAATGGTTTTTTAAGTTGTTGCGTACACACAAGTTTTTGAGAAAAAGATCGGATTTGAAAAAAAATTCAAATTTATAAAAACTTGATTCTTAGAAGTTCTTGCGTACGCAATAGGTTAGAAATGAACTCACCTCTTGCAACATTTTGAAAATTTTTGAGAATCCTGCAACAGGTTGATGAGAGGAGAGAAGCGTGGAGTGTAAACGAATGATCTTTGAATGAAAGAGAGAATGAAGAATGTTCTACTTATAGTGAACCTAAAAGAACTAAAAAAACCTTAAAAACTAAAAAAAGCTGACTTGACCTAAAAGCTATCCATTTCCTATAAAACTCTACTTCTCATCTTGTCTCACAACTCTCTTATTCTATCTCACAACTTTCCTGGAGCTCCATCACCTCTCCACTCTTCCTCCCTCTTCTCCAACTTCCTCTCTCCCCTCCCTTGCCCTCCCCTCCCCTCCCCGTCCCTTCCCCTCTCCTCCCGCTTCTCCCCTCCCTTCCCTTCCCCCTTCCCCTCTCCTCCCTGCCTTCCCTTCCGCTTCCCCTCCTCTCCCTCCCCATGGGCCCTTCCCCCTCCCTTCCTCTCCCTCCGCCTCCCTGCAGGCCCCTCCCTCCCGCCGTTCATCCCTTCCCTCCCTCCCCTCCCCTCGCCCCCCGCCCCCTTTCCCTCCCCCGTCCCGCTGCCTTCCCCTCCCCCTTGCCCCGCTCCCTTCCCTCCGCCCGCCCCGCCCCCTTCCCCTCCCCCTTGCCCCCCGCCCCACGTTGCCTTCCCCTCCCCCTTGCCCCGCCCCCTTCCCTCCGCCTGCCTCGGGGCAGGGGCGGATGCGGGGGAAGGGGGCGAGCGCGGGGGGGGCAAGGGGGAAGGGAAGGGGGCGGGGCACGAGGAGGGCAAGGGGGCAGGCGCGGGGTGGGGAAGGGGGAGGGGGCATGGGGCAAGGGGGAGGGGGCGTGGGGAGGGCAAGGGGGCAGGCGCGGGGCGGGGAAGGGGGCGGGGCGGGCAAGGGGGAGGGGGCGTGGGGCAAGGGGGAGGGGGCATGGGGACGGGGAGGGGGCACGGGCAAGGGGGCCCGCCCCATCCCCTTGCCTGCCCCGCCCGCCCCGCCCCCTTCCCCCCCTTCTCGTCGGCTTCGACGGGGAGGAAGGGGGAGGGGAGGGGGCGGGTGCCGGGGAGGGGGCTTGACGGGGAGGGGGGGGAAGGAGAGGGGAAGGGGGCGGTCGGCGGGGGAGGGGAAGGGGCGGGCGCGGGGGAGGGGGGCTCGACGAGGAGGGGGGGAAGAGCAGACGGGGAGGGGGGAAGGGGGAGGGGACGGGGGGGGCAAGGGGAGGGGACGGGGGCGGGGAGGGGGGGCGATGCCCCCCTCACCTGTTGCACGCACAACAGGTGGGGGGATCCCCCACCTGTTGCGCACGCAACAGGGGAAGGGGGAGGGGAAGGGTGCAGGCGCGGGGGAGGGGGCTTGACGAAGGGGGGGAAAGGGGAGGGGAGGGGAGGCGAAGGGGGCGGGCGCGGGGAGGGGAAGGGGGCGGGGCGGGGGGGAAGGGGGAGGGGAAGGGGGCGAGGGGAGGGGGCGGGGAGGGGATGGGATCCCCACCTGTTGTACACGCAACAGGTGGGGGACCGGGGCGGGGAGGGGAGGGGAGGGGAACCCCCACCTGTTGCGCACGCGGGGCCCCCTCCCCCGCCGTCGCCCCATCCCCTCCCGCTCCCCCTTCCCCATGCCTTCCCTTTCCCTCCCCACGCCCTGTCCCCTCAAAATTAAAAAAGTTAAAATAAATAAAAATTAAAAAATTAAATTAAATTTTAAATAAAAAAATAAACCAATTAATTAAAATAAAATAATTAAAAAAGGAAAAAATTATTTTATTTTAAAAATTAAAAATAAATAAAACTTAAAATAATATTTAATTAAAAATTTATTTAATATTTTGAGTTTGAAAATCTTTGTAATTCTCATTTTTTATTTTTGATTGTTTTTCAAAAAACTATGGCTTCCATGGCTTCCAGTTTTGGTTCCAAGGTGTCTTTCAAATACCTTGAACATGCTTGGTATTTTATGGAGCGCAAATCAAAGTATTTTTTGGTGATCACTGTAGAGAATATATCAAGCGCGAAATATTCTACAGAGGCAGTAAGAAATGGTGGCATGGTATCAAACATCAACATTAAAGAAAACAATTTGATAGAAATTGTGTGCAAAGGAAAGAATGACGAGGTGGTTTACAAGTTACGAGTTACTCCGAAGCACTTCTTGAAGCCGTTACCAGATTCAATTGAGGGATCCCAAGAATTACTTAATGCCTTAGAAGCATTGAAGAAAATGTGGGATGCATTTCCAGAGTGCAGGCTATTTAAAACCAGGCGAAAAATTGGATAGCGATGAAGAGGAAGATCCGCAAGAAGAAGATACAAGTCTCGAAGACTTTTCTATAAGTGTGGCAGACTTACATCCTCCAGAGGATGAGGAATACATTTGGGGATTTTCACAATTCAGCGTGGCCACAATGCTTATTGATCGAGCTTCATTGTTCACAAATCAAAGAAAGCTCGATAAGATATTTGCACGTAAATTGTATGAAGATACAAGGAAAACAAGAACTCCAGTTGCCACTAATATCACTCTTCGTCCTATGGCGTTTAAGAGATTTCAAGAAGATGATCCTACATTGCCTGATGTCACATTTCAAAAGCGCGTGGACTTTCTTGATGCTTTTGAGAACTTTAGAAGGAGTGACTTTGTTCGTGGAGAGGCTTTGTACCAAAGTCGATATGGGAGTGACATCGAGAAGAGATACATGCTGGCAAAGAATAGATTCTTGGAAAGATGCAGGTTTGAGCCCATTGATGGGCAACACTTTTGTGAAGCTTGCAGGATCGCCCTTGATGAGGGAAGAAAAGGAAACTTGCCACAGATTGAGTGGATGGAAAAGTTTCAATGGGTCATTTGTCATATATGCATATTTAACGATGACTCGAAGTACATTCTAGAATCAGAAAGGCTGAATTCTGCTCCATTTAGGTTGAAAAAAGCTCTTCTCTTTCTGAGATCTTGATAAAGACAAGGGAGTTATGGATGGGCTGTGGAAAGCCACAAACAGTGAAGGGCAGGAGACCTACATCTGAGTACATGGCAAAGAGGACTCGGTTCTATAGATGCTTGAAAGGTGTTGTAAGCAATACGCAAGGCATACCAGGTAATAAGGTTGAGGCAAAGGATTTGAACACCGTCGTTGCAAGATACAGGGATGTTACTTGCATTGTCTTCCATGAAGACTCAGTGTTTCAGAGCATCGTGGATGTTTGCCAAGCATATGAAACAGGGAAGATGTCCTTTGAGGCACCAGAGCACATTGCAACTCAGAGGAAAGAAATAAAGAAACCGATGTCTATTGTTTGGTGGAGAGCTTTAAGGTTTGTTCCAAATGCAATAACAGAAGAAGTATGCAAGAAGATGCTAAGTGGTGACTGCTTCTTTGGAAAGAAGAGCAAGCATAGCAACTTAGATGAAGTGGTCACCCAAATGATTCAAAGTGAGGCTGCTCTCTCGGCACTATTATTTTTATTGAAATCTGATGATGAGTTAGCTGGCAAGTCAATTGATGTGGATAAGAAGAAAGCACTTAGCCTAGGTCAACTCCTTGATAAGACATGGGCTAGAAAGTGGTTGGCTTCAATGGATGCAGATGCCACACCAACAAAGGATCTAAGAGCTAAAATGTCAAAGGTTGTTGAGACAGAATATATGGACATCAAGAAAAAGGCCTTGCAGTCCACTACCCAAGGTAGAGCAATTGGTGGTTTAGACGATGGTTCTCCATTCAGCTTCTCTTATGATATCTTGCTATCAGAGAATGATACAAAATTTGCACACATCAATGGCATTGATACAGAACAATGAGCGGTCATGCTTGGGAGAAGCCATGCGTATTTTTCATAGATGAATTGCAAGACCTTGCAGTGTCACGGATAGTTGAACTTGTGCGGTTTATCGTAGAAGGTCCTATGGCAGATAAGAAAAGATCAACGTTGGTCCTGTTCATGACAGAATCACAAAGGGATGCCTTATATGCGAGTTTGACATCTGCATTTGGGTATTTACTTTCAAAAGTATACCATGGTATAGTCCTACGTAATCATATGACTGTCTTGGAAGGCACTGCCATTCAAGTCTTGCAGCCTTTCTTGATGTGCTTCTTATCAAGGGGTGGTGGCAATCTAATCCAAACTCCTTTAAGGACTCTCGAGCTGCATTACTTTGAGGACAATAAGGTTAAGCTTGATGCAGCAATGGTGGATTACAGAAAGCCGATGGATCCTGATGTGATACTAGAGATGACAAAGAATTTATTGAATGATGGTTGGGAAGTAGCATTGTATCGAATGGGTTTTGCTACTGAGAAATTGCTACGCCAAGGTAGAAATGTAAATGTCATTGATACCCCCCATCAAATTGAGTTCTTTGACACATATTACAGTTGCACTACTTTTTTTGAAGAGGAAAATGTCAAAGAAGAGGGTAGTGAGTCTGAGGGTGATGATTCTAGCTCAGGTGATGATGAGGATGAAAGCTCTGCATCTGATGACTTACGGTAAGAAGAAATCCGCACAAATAATAAGGGTGATCAATTGTCAACTAGAGTCAAGGAGGTTCCACTCATCATACGGGAAGGCTCGCGGCAGCAAGAAGTTACAGTAGTACAGCACGTCATAGGAAAAGGTAAGGCTAAAGAGGTGGAAGCACTTCCCTTAAAATTAAAAGTGAGGAAGGCACCCTTGATCTTGGATGAAGGATAGGCAAGTGGATCGATCTTGGGTGAAGGACAGGCAAGTGGATCAAGCAAGGAAGCCTTACTCAAAGAAGGTATGGACGAGGCAAAGCATGACCAGGAGGCATAGATGGTTCTTCAACCATGACCTTACAGACTCCAGAGCAGCCTACTAGTCAGGAACCTAGTAGCCAGGTCCCTACTTACCAAGAACTTAGTCATGAGACTCTAGAGTAGCCTACTAGTCAGGTGCTTGGAACTGAAGAGCAAACTACTGAGGACCTTGCTACTGAGACTCCAGTCTTAGAGCAGCCTATTAGTCAGGACCCTGGTAGTCAAGGGCCTGGCATTGAGGACATTGGTACTGAGTAACATGATGGCTATCGGCTTTGTAATCACAAGTTTACTACTTTTTTTATTTCTTTGCTCTCATTATTGTGTATAAAGATTGTTTATGAGGGCCATTTTATACTTAACGGTGTTTTTTAATACCAAGTGTGGTGTATATGTACACTACTTACACATAAAAGGATTTATCTACACTACCTTTCTAAGGGCTTTATGTACACCACCTTTCTAAAAGAAATGGTCATAAAGGTGTGTGCACACCACTTATACATAAAGGTGTTTATTTACACCACCTTTCTAAGAGAATTGGTCATCTATTATTGGTCATCTATTGATGTTCTTAGGTGATAGTAGCTCCATTCACAAGAAGTTATGAAGATGTTTATGTAGACCACTTTGTAAGAGAATTGGTCATCTATTATTGGTCATCTATTGATATTCTTAGGTGATAGTAGCTCAATTCACAAGAAGTTATGAAGATGTTTATGTAGACCACTTTATAAAGATTTTTGTGAAGTTATGAAGATGTTTATGTAGACCACCTTTGTAAGAGATTTGGTTATGCATTGATGTTCTTAGTACTTAATCATTAAATCTTTTGTTTTGAGTTGGCAAATCTAGTTCAAAAAACAACATTACTAGTATATTCAAAATTTTTGGACTGTTTTTTAGTCCATTTCTCAAATTGGACTTTACACAAGTCCAAAAATTTTGAATAGTGTGTTAAATGCATGCAACTTTCAGACTCGACCACTATCTCAGGGATTTGTTGTCTATCTTGACTACGTTTTGGTGCATTCTAAATCCTGGCAAGAACATAAAGCAATTCCTAGCAAGCATTGCATCTAGTTCAATGATACAATCTTCGGCTCAATCCAAAAAAATGCAAATGGGCCCAACCAATAGTCAAATATCTTGGTTCATATTCTCCAAAGATGGGATTTGACGAGATCCAAGAAAACGTCAAAGCCCTCAATGAATATAGCAAAAGATGTCAAAAGTGTGCAGAGGTATTCAGTGCCAAATTCATTCCATAATTGTCCAAATTAGCTGCTCCTCTCCGATGCTTGCTCCTAAAAACGTTGAAGTTCCATGTGATACTTGGCCGAAACAAACTTGTCTTGGCCTCATGATTATCTTAAGTTACGGTGAGTTTAAGAGACTCACAGCAAGTCAACTCGCAGCTTCTTTAGTTTCTTCCGTGTAAACGCAGGTTGAGGTGAATTGAGGGGCGTTGGGATCTGCGTCGACGGCTTGCGTGAGTGCAATTTGGGCGATATTGGACTTGATCGTGCGGAGTCGAAGTCGTGCAGGTTCGCCAAACCAGAATCCGCGCGCGGGTGATTTTTCAAGCAATAGCTACGCACGTCAGCTCGATGAACACATCCAATTAACTACTTTTCGCATAGGCAATAAGGACATGGAGGAGTTGCCAATTCGTCTTGGACACTGTCAAGGAACGTTGCCAAAACTGCCAGCTGATCTCTCTAGCGCGGTTGCTGCACGATGAATCTCACTGATCTCGATCCCAAAGCCAAACACCATGTGTGCGTACTGCTAATTCCAGAAGTAATCTATTGAACACAGATCCCACGACCCAAAAGCTTGCCCGAACTTTGCTATTTCAAGAAACTCATCAGAATTTGGACGAAGTGAAGACCAGTACTAGCTGCTGGCAATTGATGTTTGTTTACGAGTGATCTCCTTTTATGCTTTTACGTAAATCAAAAAAGCATATAGCTTTTACAAAAGCTAAGGATGCAAACAACTAACAGAGGACATTTCAAACTGTGTCAAATACTTCTTGAGACTTTTTATCCGAAATCAAGCCTTTCAGGTTATGGTTAAGGCCATGAGAAATAATTTTATATGCTTTGAAAGACTGAAGATTAGTGGATGTTGAAACCACTCGCACGAGGTTTGGGAATAGGAATTTTTTTTCTTAAAAACCTACTCAGGAATTGCTCCATCTTGAAATTCTATTTCTAATTTACATTATAAAATTACTAATTCTCTTGATGAGCACATCGAAAAGTTCAAATCTATTTTGGAGCAGATGTCTGCTGTAGGTGCTCCTATTCTAGAGGATCAATGTATTGCTATGCTTTTAGTAACCATGAAAGCACCAGAGTTTGATACAATTGTCATCGTATTGGCATAGAAGGATAATGCGACTTTTGAAGGAGTCTGTGATTCTTTAAAGGATGTGGCTCGCAAGCTCAAAGCGATAGAACATATTTAATAGAAAGCATTGATTGTAAGTAAAAAATGTTCCTTTGACTCTTTCTTAAATAATGAGAAAGCTTTATTTGTGACCCCTAAGCGCTTTTGGGGTTTTCAAAACCGTGGGTGAGGACATTATCAAGTTAAGCTTTTGGAAATTATCACGCTGGATGCAATTATTCAAATAAATATATAACATGTGATTTCTGTGGAAAACCTGGCCGTGATGAAAATTCTTGCTACTGCAAAAGGCATTGGAGATCTTCAAATATAAACTATTTCAAGCATGCACATTCTACATGGAGTTTTGTATGGTTCTAGGGTTGCATCACAATCTGGTTTCAGTATCTAGACTTACGAATATTGGAATTTCCGTATTGTTTGATGATGCTGAATGCTGAATTTGTGAATGCTATCACAAGTAAAGGCCAAGAGTCAAGTATATTATGGCACCAACGATTTGGACATGCAAATTTTCAATCAATTTTGGATATGGAAAAACATGATCTTGTGGATGGCTTATCACTTATTATGGATGCCACTATGGGTATATGTGAGCCTGTTCTCTTGGAAAGAAACATCATTGACCCTTTTTAGGAAAAGGTATAAGAGCTACGATAATTTTAGAAATTGTGAATATTGATTTATGTGGCCCTTTTCCTTATTTGCATGGTGGAGCTCGTTATTATCTTCTATTCATGGATTTTTCTCGATATTCATTTGTTTCTTCTTATCAAAGAAATCTGAAGCATTTAAAAAGTTTTGTTCATTCTAGAGCTCCAAAGAGGCCAATTAATTCAGAGACTACGAAGTGATAATGGTGGTGAATTCAAATCTCATGTTTTTGATCAATTTTGTCGAGAGGTTGGAATCGCTCGAGAATTTACTGTGCCTTATTCTTCTCAACAGAATGGTGTTTCTGAGTGCAAAAATTATACTATGATGAATGGTACACAATGTATGCTGATCCATGCAGGATTAGGAAATGAATTTTGGGTAGAGGCTGTGGCAACGGCAATTTGTATGTCACAGATTGCATTGTTTTTATGAAGGTATTGGCTTACCAAATTCACATGTAATAATGATGTCCACACCATTTTGTTGACTATTTGTCCTAGAAAAAATGCTCATGCATCATTCACAAAGCACACTATTCTCTACTTTGTTCAATTTGGAAATTACACTATTCTTTATGGTATCTATTTGCCCACAATAATCACATGTAGCAATGCTATTGATGACGTTTGTTCTAAAAAAATTTAAAGAGAAATGCTTATGTGTGATTTGCATATTGTAGGAGTCTTTATCAAACTCCATGTACAATCACCAATCCATAACCCGCACATTGCTACAGCAAGTACAATTGGATTTGTGTAATTAAATTCTAGTAAAGTAGTTTCTCTTGTGCTAATATATTTAGAGGTGTATAGTGACATCAATATATAGATTCCATTGCATACAGATAAAAACACTCTTTGTCTCATGCACTTGTACATAGAAATAATTTCCTTTTCGTCGATTAGCAAAATAGACAAGCTCAATGCCATGCTTTCCATCACCTAAATTGCACCCATCCTTCCCCCCCCTCCCTCTCTCTCTGTCTCATTAGGTCTTGAGCCACTACAGACAAGCTCCTCTTGTCTCTAATCAGCCGTCCAAGCATGTTGATCCCATAGAAAGCATATAAAGGTCCATCCACTTAGATGATTAGGGGATTATCCTTGGTGTTTGCTCCCCCTTTGTGGGTTTCTCTCAAGGCGATAGCATGATGTGGGTGTTCTCGTGCTCATAGGCACCAATTTTTAAGAAGGTGGTGCAATGTCCATGCTCCTCCAGCATAGGGGGTACAACTTGTCTTTCTTACAAAAAGAGGGGCTAGACTTGCCAAAAGGAGAGGCTAGAAGAGAGGGTACATACCATTCTATTTAAGGTTAAAGAGGGTGCTGATGCCCCAACACGTGACAATTTTCTAGGGTACATGTGGGCCTCAAATGAGATTCGTATTTTGTGAAAGAAACGACGGGGTGCCTTAGGAAGGGAGTTTTACACGATGGGTGCCTTTCAAGAGAGTGTTGCATCACTTTTTTTGTGTGGAAAAATGCCCAAAGTAACCCCATGATCTAATTAATGCTTTCCAACTTATTTTGACGCTTAGCAAGCTGCTACTTTTTATTGGAAAGTTGTCAAAATGTAAACTTCAAAGTTTGGTTAAAGCTACTCAAAGTATCGATTTTAATCTTGGGAAGTCACTTTTCTATAGTAAAGGTATGCATAAGATTCCAAATACGAATTCAAAATTTGATCAACTGGAACTTCTTTGTACGAATTATATGATTCTAATATAATCAAATTTGCCCTTTTTTTTTTTTTGGGGAAAATTATGACCACAGCTAGCCCAATTTATTAACTGTCTAAAATAGCAACGGTTGAGATTGCTAAAGTTAGTCGTTAGGTGTAACAAAAAATAAAAATTTGACATTGTTCTAGGGATAGTATATTCTATATTTATAAATTGCATCCTCTCCCCCTTAAAGAAATTGAGATGTCTTCATCTTGCCAAGAAGATTAGGTAGCCCCTTAGGAGGGTAGACTCATCCTCCCTAATGGCATCTTCCTAAAAGAAATCCATTCCATTGGATGTGCTAAAATAATATTGTTACAAAACAACTATTCCTAGTCTCTAGAATGTTATCAGGTTACAACTTCAGGGCTCCTTAACTTGGGATTACAACTTGCTCATCATTAAGAAAATGATTTGGACTAGGTATGTAGGCCCGTTAGGAGGCTTATGTGAAATACACCATGGATTTTAAGATGCTTTGGTAGCCAAAGCATGTAGGTGGGGTTGCTCAAGAATTTTAAGCTTCATATGGCCACAATATTTGGGGCTCAATGAGGCCTTTACTTCTTATCTTTTCCCAAGGACAAAGAACTCTGCCAGGCCGTCTTCCTTGAGAATTATCTTAGATCTTCATATATTAGTACAATGCCTTGGACAGGCCTAGACAGTTGTGATGTCCTTGTGGATTGCCTTGGTATGCTCATCCATTTTGTACGTTTAAAAAATCCAATCAAGGAGTCTAAGAGCAATGTGAGCTTTGTGATGGGAATGAAGGCCTATAGGTATGCGACGATGCCTAGATGACCATAGGGCTTTGGCCTACACTTTATGTGCTTTACTAGGGAAAAATATATGTGTCAATGCCCAATGGAACATAGGATTTTGGCAAACACTCTATGTGTTTTATGATGGTAAAATCTATGTTGGGGTTACACCTATAGAGAAGTCCCATCTCTTTACAAAGGATCTCATTACTTGTTAGATGCTCTTGTCAACCTTATAAGTTGATCTTATGAATTTTGTTTTTTGCAAAATTCCAAAAGCCTAGGGTTAGAGGAGTTTAATTATTCCTCTCATAAGATTTGAATGATCCTCTAATAAGAGTTTTGTAACTTGCAAACTAAGACCACAATGTCCTTTGACAAATGGCTACAGCACTTACAAATGGACTTGCAATCATATGTGCTATTGTTACACTCATATATCACAAAACCAACATTATTTCTTAAAAGTGAGCCCAAAGACATATTCACTAATGCATTCAATACGAAAATCATATACTTATGGCAATCAAACATGGACATGTACCATTCATTATGGTGGATCCATATGCAGCAACATCAAACTGTACATCTTACATATAACCAAAATAACACAAAAATTAAAACACACTATGAGAACATGCATGTATGAAAGCTCCTCTACATAGAAATGTATGCGCAAGATGAGTGATGCATTACTACACTCCTAGCAAATGAGTGCATAGCTTGCTTCTTTCATCACCTTATCTTTGCCATTACATAGATCTACAAGAGACTTTCAATCTCCTTTCAATTTATCAACACAAATGAAAAACAAAACAGAGCGTTCCTACTAAAAAGAAAGGAAAAGCTTTAGAACCTCCCAAATGACTCCACAATAATATCGTATGTTTCAATAATTGACAAATACATAAAACAAAAGACATGGATAACATATGGTTAGCAACCTTTGCATCGAAGTACAAATAGATAGAAAAAAATCAAAAAAGACGATGACAAAAAATAATAAGGTTTGTTAAGTTTAATAAATTCAGGGATCCTAATAATTATTACCGTGAACAATTACTATTATATCACCCATCCAAAGAAGATGAAAACCAGGAATTCATACTGCATGGAAGTTGGCAAAAAGCATACTATGCAAGGCTATCAACTATAGAAGAAAATAAAAACAAATACAACCATCAATACAATGAAAATGATCAAAACAAAAACTTGTTAAATGATACAACCCAAAATGAAGATAATACCTTCAAGATCTATGATGGAAAACATGTTAATAGTGAAGATTTGTATGACATTGGATTAGACATGCCTTCGTTTACAAAAGAAACCAAGAAATGACCATTTTGTTTATAAGCGTAAAACAACAAATATTATTAGACAACAATGAATACTTCCACAAATTACGCTCCTTGAACAAAAAGCAAAGAGAGATATTTGATGATGTGATGCTGTGCAAAAGGTTGATGAAGCTAATGACTAAATTGCATTTGTTCCTCATAGGAGGAGTTGGAGGAAAAAACATTTACTCCTTCTCCTGGTGCAAGGTTTATTACGCTACTACAACCTGAACACACCAAACATTAACCGTGACTTGCCCAAAGTTCTGATGCTAGCATATACAGAAAAATCTTCTCCTGGTGCAAGGTTTATTATGCTACTGCAACTTGAACACACCAAACATTAACCATGACTTGCCCAAAGTTCTGATGCTAGCATATATAGGAAAATCATCTGTATATAAACAAGTCCAACTCATTGTTTTTTATGAGATCTCATAGGTTGGGAAAATAATTCTAGACTTTGTCGAGCTTAGAATGCAAACATTAGAATGAAACCACTCCTACTACTTTGGCAATGTTGACATCATCACTTGTGGTGGTTTTTACCAGGCCAAGCCTATTAAGTTTCTTGGGTTTTCAAAAAGAAGAATGACAAACTAGAATCCATGGCGAACACATACTAGCACACAAAACCAAAATGCTATGAACTAAAAACAACTATGAGACAAAGTAACAATGCTTTTGTGCATGCATTGAACTCCTTTAGGAATTCCACAGGCACAGGCATAGGCACACACACACAAGTAGGTTGCATTAATCAAATGTGCTTCCAACCCAGTACCAAAAGAACAAACTTTTCCACACCTCTAATACACCAAATTTCAAACAAATAAAAATAGTAAAAAAATTATTAGAATTGTCTATAGGCACAAAGCACACCTTCAAAGCAATAGATCACTTCTCTAGGACAATTTGCACAAAATCCAATCTATTGGAAGATACAAATGGACTACATATAATAATAGAAATAAAAGAAGGAAGGTTAGTTGAGCTATGCCCTGGTAATATCAACCAACAAGACGGGGCGAGTCAATGGAACTTATGGGATTTTCATGACATCATCCACTTACATGGGAAAACAAATAGTTTGGATACTCTTTCCTTAACAAGACATTGGAATGAAAACTAGAAATGAAAAAAAACAAGCATACAGTACATGTATACAAGCACAATGGTGGACACCAATACTTAGAGTCACAAAAGAAGTGCAAATAGGTTCATAAAAAAATAGGCATCCTCACATATGAACAATTTTGATTCAACCAACAACAATTCATAGATCTCAAGGACTAACATTATAAAAACTTGGTTTCTCACCAAAAGGAGTACATGCACATGGCTTAGCATACATAGTGTTATCTAGAATTGAAGAAATAGAGAAGCTATACTTGCTCAAACAACTGCAATTTGATATCTTCAACATAGACAATGACGTGAAAAAAGAAATGGAGTGCTTCACTCTTCAAGTGACATGGAAAACAATAGCACAATCAAAATTAGAGAAAAAGGACAAATACACAATAGTCATTCAATCTCTCAACACAAGATCCTTACCAAAATATGAAGAATATGACAAAGGAACAAACCATCTAATGAATTTAGAATATTATTTGTTTACGAGAGACAAGAACAAACATCCAATGCATCACTTTCAATTTCCACACAATCACAAATTACTCGCACTCAAGATCCCACACACTAGTTAGGAAAGATACATCAATTACTAAGGTTCAAACTTTCAATAAGCAAAGGATAGAAATTATAAGCACTGACATAAGCACAACAAAAGGCATATATAACATCCTCAATGTCTATATACCACCATCTAAAATGTACAACATTGTCATATCCTACCTTGAGAACATACTAGAGAACATAACCAACAAACAATCTCTTATGATTTTGCTAGGTGATTTCAACATTGACATGTTACAATAAAGACTGCAAGCAATAAACCTTCAAAATATGATGCGCTACTTCAACTTTAACTTATAATTCAATGAACCAACAACTACTTATGGATCTCAATTAGATCACATATTAAGCAACACTAATAATCCCAATAAAAAGGCAAGGACATCTTTTGCATATTGGACTGACCACTCCATCTCATACATATACATATAAGACTAATTAAATAGCACAAGCATACACATGGAAAAAAAGAACACTAACACCATCATAGATTCTCTACAAGTAGGGCCTTAGTGGCTTTGACACACTATTTATTTACTTAGCAAATTAGGAGCTTGGGAGGGCAAGATATTGAGGATGAGAGATCGGGGCAAGAAAAAGGGACATTGGGGTGTAGAACGCACATGGATTTAGAAACGAAAGAACACAGACAAAGAAGTAGAGTTCTTTGTGCACTGGATTGAGAGCAAAAAACATGATTCAATTTTGATTTTTGGACGAGCTATTGTTAGTAATTCTACAAAGTTTTGTGTTGCCATAAGTCAACAAAGTTTCTCAAATTTTGTAGCATCATAAGTCATCCACTTTTGACATGGATCAATATAGTTGGTAGCAAGGGAGATGAAGACAACTGCGGAGGCAAACCCAAATCAGCTAGTGCAGCTTCCATTTCGTGCACTCAATGCACCACCCCAAGAGTTTTGAGTGAAAGGCAGGGTATGTACATTCATGGGGTGAAGCATTGTTGCAAGTCTATGTGAGTGCAAAAGTCATGGATGCAATCCCTTGTAGTGCTTTGGAGCTTTTCCACATGCGTTTTGGAGCCTGCATATTGTTACAACTTGCCCTCATTGCAAAGGTGTTGTTGGGGGTTTAGGTTGTTTATATTCATCTAGGAGGGAAACTTTGTCGAAGAGGGATTCTTGCTATATGGCTTATAGTTGATTGATGTAACTTCGAGCAAGTGCACGATCAAGGGTAGCAACTCCACCAAGATCTTCACAAAAATTATTGATCAAGAACACAATTGATCTGTGCTAAGATTAGCTCTGTCAAAGTCCTATGAATTACTTCAAAATGATGAGAGTCGCAAGTGATTCCATGTTGTTGGCCTTAGAGGATTGAGGCATTTGGACATGGAATTTTGCTAAGGGTTCTACTTGTCTCGCCAAGCAAGCAAGAGAAAGCAAGGACGCTTTTATGAGTTGATCACTTCTAGTGATGATAGTGAAAAGATTTGAGGGTAGATTTGGCCTAGTACATGGACCAAAGGGAGATTCTTAGCACGAATGAGGAAGGAGAAGCAACAAGCAAGGTTCTTCCACAGCCGAGGGAGTGGCAGGAAGCATAGGGCTAACATGCAATATGGGAGAGTATGGTAGGTGTAGTTTAGTTAGTTCAATTTAGGTAGGTTAGTTAAGTTCAGTTAGTTCTTAAGCTAAGCTCTAAGTATTGCACTTAGCTTAAGGTGTATTAACTCAAATTAATGTTAATTTTAAAGTTGTAGGCTGAATAGGTTTCTTGTCATGGCTTTTTTCTACACAAAAATACAAAAATGTTGGTTGTGTGTTATGCTCATTGAAGCTCTGGATTGGGAGATATAAATTTTACATGAAAGAGTACCCATCTAATCTATCCACTCATTTCATGTCATATAATAGGTCTTTAATATTATTATTCTGTCCACTCATTTCATATCATATAATAGGTCTTCAATATTTTGAGTCTATCTACTCATTTCATATCATATATTAGTCTGCTCGCCGCCACTGATTTCATATCATACAATAGGTCTTCAATATTATTAGTCAATCTGCTCATTTTCTCATTAATTTCATATCATACAATAGGTCTTCAATATTATTAGTCAATCCGCTCATTTTCATATCATATAATAGGTCTTCAATATTATTAGCATGTCCACTTGTTTCATATCATATAATAGGTCTTTAATATTATTAGCCTGTCCACTCATTTCATATCGTATAATAGGTATGCAATGTTAAAGGATTCCAAAGCCATAGTCAAGTGCTCGGGACAAACGACAACTTCAATGACCACCTTAGTGGCCATTTGGGAAGATATCATCTTCACGCTATGCGCTACCTATGAGCGTGGCACTCCACATTCAATAGGGACCGTCAAAAGATGAGATCAATTCGGCAAGGCTTGGATTATAGGGAATTTTAACACTTTCTCTGCAGGTGATATCTACTGGATGTATAGACCACCTCCGTGGCTATTAACCTTTGTTCCTAAGGCAACCTAGGTAATGAGTCCATGCCGTGAAAACATGTTTTTCTTTCCTAACAACCTTTTCACTATATTTACCATCTTCAGCCCCTTTATAAAAGCACATATTTTTTCAAGCATTTATAGAAGTTTTCTTTTTCTGAGGAAAAAAAAAGCATTCCAAAGCCACAGTCTCAAAAAATTAAGAAGATGAACTACCAAGCTCCATTTTTAAAAACAAGATAATTTTGATTAGTCTATCCACTCAATTCATATCATCCAATAGGTCATCCATGGAAGACAGATGTTTCCTTTACAACTTTGACATTGATGGCAGATATGCATGTATGTCCTGCAAAAAAATTCATGAATACTTTGAGAAGGTTCATTGGTAAGATATGTGGAAATACCTTTACACACTGCATGAAGAGGCTATGCAGAGAGAGAGAGCAAGAGCATGCGGAACTCCTATGCTTGGTGCTTTACACACACACACACACACAAAGTGAGCATGAGAGAGTGCATGGAACTCCGTGCCAAATGAAACTGGAGGCATTGTGCAAATAGAGAGAGAGAGAGAGAGAGAGAGAGAGAGAGAGAGAGAACGGTCGGTGGCACGGGCCTAGATATTCTATTATTAGAGACTTGGTTAATGTAGAGCATTCAGTGTACGAGGGAAGGAATTTTTTTCAAAATACAAGTCAAAGTATACTATTCAAAACAAAAGTACTCTTTAGGCATTTGGCAAAAAAGAATACTTTATTATACACCCTATTGTGCTTAGACCCCAAAGATGAAATCTATTGTTTAATACAACCAAATATTGCTTTTAATACAACTAAATAGTGCTTTTAGAAGTTTTTGAATGTTATTACAATCATAATTGTTCATCAATTATTAACTATTAAATAGAACTATTTCATATTGCACAACACTCGTAATAGTACTAAAGTATTAGATTAGATTAAATACACAAGGTGTAGCTATAGCTACTATAACTAATACTAGATAATACAACATTAGTACTATTAGACCCGACTGTGAATTGCAATTGTAAATCTTGATTTAATATCTTGACTGCTCAGTGGAACAAATAGTTGACCAAGAATTTTCCTTTGTCAAATAGGTCATTCTTATACCTTTCTACCACTTCTTGATAAGAAAGTCCCAATTTCCAATGCTTAAACACCCTACTACATGGAACCCTAATAATAGCTAGCTTACAACATAGCAATCGAATTTGTTCCCCCTAGCCCTCTTATAAGAGCCAATCAGAACTAATAAAGGCAATTCCCCTTCAATCGATCTAAATAAAGGAAAACCTAATAAAGGCAATTTCCCTTCAGTAGATTTAAATGTGGCGTTGGATCTTTGAGTGGCCAAGAAGGTCTGGCAAAGTGAAAGGCAAGAAAGAAGAAAATGATGCATAAGCCATCTTGTGCACTAACCTAGCATCTTAACTTGAATGAAGCACATATACCTGAATGAATTTATTATGCCTTCTTTTTTTTTCCCATGAGGGTGAACATTTTGTTTCTGTGCACATTAAAAGCTCTATTGTGAACATCTTATGTTCTTAATATAAATATATAACTCTTTTTCTCAACCATTAATGAATGAGGAGCAAGCATGATAGATGGAATGGAATTGCATTGTTTGAGATAAATTTGGATCTTGCATATTTTTGTTTGAGACAAATTTGGACCTCATGCATTTTTTCCCCAGATTGAGTTATGATAAAAGTCAACACAATTGGTGTATTGAGTAGGTTTTTCCAACAACCCACTAGAAAAGTGAGTGGAAGGAAAGAATGTGGGTACGGTCATGTCAACTTCAAGTACTTGTTAGATCTAAGGAATCAAAATATGGCAATTGGGATTCCGAAGCTACAGTTTCTTGGAAAAGTTTGTGAAGCATGCTGCTTTGGCAAACAAAAGCGAACCAACTTTGTCAGAAGTACTTCTCGTGCACGAGGTATTCTTGATTTAATTCATATAGATGTATGGGGTTATGCCCAGACCCGCAGCATCAATGGTTCACTTTATTACTTGACCTTCATCGACGACTACAGCAGATATTGTTGGGTCTACTTTTTGAAAGAGAAATTTGAAGTGTTTGCCAGATTTCAAGAATTCAAAGCCATGGTAGAAAACCAAACAGGCAGAAAGATCAAGGTCATGGGATCAGACAGAGGAGGTGAATACATGTCTTTAGCATTCATGAATTTTTGCAAAAATCACGGCATTCGAAGACAATTCACATGTGCAGATACTCCTCAGCAAAATGCAATAGCTGAAAGGAAGAATGGGACTTTAGCAGACAGTGCTAGAGCAATGCTTAGTGAAAAGCATCTTCCGAATTAGTATTGGGCAGAAGCAATAGCTACAGCTAACTACTTGCTTAATTGGCTTCCTACCGAACCGATACAAGGTATGACTCCTTATGAAGCATTCACTGGACACAAGCCACGCATTGGGCATCTCCGCATATTTGGTTGCATAGCATATGCCCACATACACGATGATCATCACAGGAAATTGGATGCGAAGTCACGCAAATGCATCATGGTTGGCTACAGTGAAGAAAGTAAAGCATACAAATTGTATGATCCCATCAACCGCAAAGTCATTATCTCCAGAGATGTAATCTTCGATGAGGAATCAGAATGGAAAACCTCACCTACACAGGAGATAGAAGCATCGACTTCACAGTCATCTACAGAACAGGTTGATGAAGAAGAGCAAGAATTGCCAGCAACACCCCAAGCAGTGCCACAGCAGCTCAGACAGTCTACTAGGGAAAGCAGACCACCAGCCAGATTGACATATGCTCAGAAAGGCAAAGCAATTCAGGTGGAAACCACCAACTATGCTCTTATGACTACCATCATGGCTACAGAAGAGCCAGTGTACTTCGAAGATGCAGTAGATAAGCCAGAATGGCAAACTGCAATGAATGAAGAAATGGATGCTTTGTATAAAAATAACACTTGGGAATTATGCAACCTTCCACCAGGAAAGAAGGCCATAGCCAACAAATGGGTATACAAAGTGAAGTACAATCCAGATGGCAGTATTCAGAGATACAAAGCCAGATTAGTTGCAAAAGGATTTGCACAACAATATGGTCAAGATTATGATGAGACTTATGCTCCAGTAGCAAAGATGGATTCCATACGGTTCTTGATATCACTAGCGACACTCAGTAAATGGAATGTGTATCAGCTCGATGTCAAAAATGCATTTCTCAATGGTTATCTAGACGAGGATGTCTACATGCAACAACCAGCCGGTTATGTTGAACCAGGAAAAGAGAACAAGGTTTGCCATCTCCAGAAAAGTCTCTACGGCTTAAAGCAAGCACCCAGAAGTTGGTACAGCAGAATTGACAAGTATTTTGCTGATCTGGGATACATAAAGTCCAATGCAGATCATACTCTCTACTACAAAGTTCAAGGGGAAGATATTACTATTGCACTTTTGTACGTAGATGATCTGATTGTGACAGGAAGCAAGGATAGCTTCATCAGAAAACTAAAACAAGACTTATCTACAGAGTTCGACATGAAAGATCTTGGACTTATGCACTATTGTCTTGGAATTGAGTTCCGGAGAGATTCAGATAGCACATTCATGAGTCAGCTCAAATATGTTGACAGTCTCCTAAAGAAGTTTCATATGGCAGATTGCAAGATTGCAGCCACTCCCATGGAACAGAGTTTGAAACTTACTAAAGATTCAGAAAAGCCTACAGTCAATGACAGATACTACAGGCAACTCATTGGATCTCTTATATATCTGACAATCACACGGCCAGATATTTGTTATGCAGTAAGCTCACTAGCACAGTTTATGGCAAATCCAGTCTCACTGGAATGCAGCCAAAAGAGTCTTGAGATACATCAGAGGTACAAGACAATTTGGGATAGAATACAGAGGAAGTCATCCACGGTTGCATGGATACTGTGATAGTGACTATGCTGGAGATCATGAGACCAGGAGATCGACACAGGGATATGCATTTTTCCTTGGTCAAGGTGCTATATCATGGTTGTCAAACAAACAGCAACTTACTAAAGATTCAAAAAAGCCTACAGTCAATGACAGATACTACAGGCAACTCATTGGATCTCTTATATATCTGACAATCACACGGCCAGATATTTGTTATGCAGTAAGCTCACTAGCACAGTTTATGGCAAATCCAAAACAGTCTCACTGGAATGCAGCCAAAAGAGTCTTGAGATACATCAGAGGTACAAGACAATTTGGGATAGAATACAGAGGAAGTCATCCACGGTTGCATGGATACTGTGATAGTGACTATGCTGGAGATCATGAGACCAGGAGATCGACACAGGAATATGCATTTTTCCTTGGTCAAGGTGCTATATCATGGTTGTCAAACAAACAGCCAACTGTTTCTTTGTCTTCGACTGAAGCAGAATATAGAGCACTCACTACAGGTGCATGTGAGGCTATATGGCTCAGAAGACTATTGTCAGAAACAGATTACTTTGATGAGTCAAAGCCAACAACAATATACTGTGATAATCAATCGGC
This sequence comes from Dipteris shenzhenensis, assembly GCF_047967505.1. Taxonomy (NCBI): domain Eukaryota; kingdom Viridiplantae; phylum Streptophyta; class Polypodiopsida; order Gleicheniales; family Dipteridaceae; genus Dipteris; species Dipteris shenzhenensis. The sequence continues at coordinate 3,109,785 of NC_141605.1, read as the reverse complement.
TCAAGCATTGGCCAAAAATCCAGTATATCACTCCAGAACAAAGCACATTGATGTCAGAGAGCACTTCATCAGAGAAAGAGTGTTACTTGGTGACATCACACTGCAGCATTGTGATAGCAAAGAAAATGTTGCAGACATCTTTACCAAACCACTCGGTAAAGAGCTATTCGAGAAACACCGACTAGCTCTTGGTTTGATGCAGAGGAAGGACATTCCCATTAAAGGGGTGTGATGGAATGTAATGCTCAGTCCTTCTTCGATTCCCCAGAATCATCATCTTGAGGGAAGGCCTACTTCATGATGTTGATCTTGAGGGAAGGTGTTGAGAGTTCACGCTCAACATCATGTGATCATGTGTGCATAGCACCATCACGTGATCATATGTGCATAGCACTAACCTTATAGAGTGCTATAAAGGAAAGGGTTAGATCCCCTAACCCTAACCCTAAAAGGGTTTTTATATATTCTATTTTTTCAACTAATTCTAGTGTACAGTTAGTCATTTGTGGTGTGCTCTCTAGCTGTGCCCTCTCTCCTCATCTCCACTCTTCTCCTCTCCCCTCTTCATATTTTGTCAAAGGCTAGAGTAGTAGAGTGAGAGTAGGAGTGCAATGAAAAAGTAGTGGCAAAAGTGTAATCTATAAGCAGAGTCCAGAAGTAGGGTTAGTAGGGAGTAGCAACACAATTATAGACTAAAAGTAGAATTTGAGGAAGAAGGGCAATAAAGACATAGTGTCAAAGTCAAAGGATGAGTAGTAGTAGGAGCATAAAAGGCTTCATGTAGTAATAGTAGAAAGAGCAACTACAAGAGCAAGAGTAGTAGTTGTAGCATAGGTACAAGGCAAGAGCAAGGAGATATATACACTTAGAGCAGGAGCAGCAGAGGTTTAAAGCAAGACTAGAAAAGGTTCAAAGCATGAGTAGGAAAGATTCATATGGGACAAAATATGCAACGTAGAAGCAACACAGTAAGACAAATAGTGCAAAGTTTTAGAGTAGCACAACAAGTTCAAAGTTTTAGAGCAACAATGCAAAGGTTTAGAGTAGGAGTAGCAAGTTTAGAGCAAGACAACACGTGTACAACAAAAGCAAAAGAGGTGCAATGTAGAACCAATGGGAGGTGTATTGTAAAACCAATGGAAAGCCCAAACTTTTTTGGAATTCATGGAACTCTTTAAAAGTCAAATTCTCGCATGGAAAAATGTGTTTTGCAATGTAGGAGCTAACTTTGAACATTTACTTATCTTTAGGGTTTGTAAAGATTCGCACACCCTATATAACTTTCTCATTTTCTTCAAACGCTAGGATAAATTTTCTCATTTTCTTCAAATACTAATATAGAATTTCTCATTTTCTTCAAACTCAAACTTGGCCTTGTTGGTTAGAGGTTTGCTATCTTCTAGCGGAGTTGCTATGTCATGGCCAAAACCCCCCGACTCTGGTCCCTGTAGAGTTGGTGGATGCTAACTAGTGGTTCTTGCAATCATCCATAAATTCTGGCATCCACTTCCTCCTTTTTGTTTTCTACACTCAATTTGCATAACTTCTTGCTATATCTTGATCTTTTCTAATGCTATTTTTAACTAATTTATGCATTTGATTCATATCTTCAAGAAATTATTGGCTACATGAATTCTTCTCTTTTTTGAGACCCTTTTGTAAAGTTACTATGCCAATAGCAAGATCATTGTTTTCACCACAAATCATTCATTGAGATCCACTAAATCACTTACTTTATACGTCTTAATATTTCTAGCATAAATTATGAGGATAAAAAAATGGGCTACAATATTGCCAATGATAGGTCACACATAGGGGTGTTATCCTCATGATAAAACTCTATTTTTGTGTACTTTTCATGTAGGCTCTATTCTCATGATAAACCTCTACTTTGATGTACTTTTTAGTACCTTTAAGTCGTAAAATCTGTATTGCGTGTGCTAGTGGAGATCTATTTGGGGCCTCACCTTACCTTTTGTCTTCTAAGGCAATTCTAGGCAAAATTATCTTTGACTTCAAAGGCTTTCTTGCTTATTCTTTCAAGATCTTATGTTTTTAAAAAAGGATAACTCTATGTTTGGAGGTCTTGGGCTATGCCTAAGAAACTCCCTTCCCCATCCTGTTAAATTGGAAAAAACTATTGATTTTGAGAATAAAAACTATTTGTTCCATAGTTCCAATTCTATCATATATTAGGCATAATTGTTAGCATCTTCAAGGTTTTATGCCATTTTTGCAAGAATGTATTTATAGCATCATTGTTCCTTTCTTCTTTTTCTTCCCTTTCACAAATTTTTGTCTTTAAGCCCTTTAAAATATTTGAGGTTTCTCTAAGTCACGATGTAGATGCATCAAATTGATGTGGATGAGTTGGTGATTTTATTACAGGAGTTACTAATTGATTCTATAACTTAGAGGAATGACTTGAATTAGAGTTTTCAATGAGTCATTAATAGACTTCAACTATGTTTCTATATTAAGTGTTTGGTTTTCTAGTTTTGTGAATCTCAAGTAGGAATTCCATAATCACCATAATATACCTCCTTTCAAATCCATAGACTCCCCGTGTGTATCCTCTTCTACAACAACCTTTCCTTTCCTCACACTTTCCCCAATTTTAGTAATTAATTTTTCTTTGTCTGCATTCATTATCATGAGATGATATTTTTCTAGACATGGCAAAGCAAAATGCTTTATTTAAGAAATAACAATTTGATGTCTGCTTTCCTATTATTTGTTTGAGGCCTTGAATTTGTCTTCGAAATCAAGGTACTTGCATAAATTGATAACTTGAATTTTCTCTCTAATGTCAATCCATCAACTCTAGATCTCCTTGATTTCAATGTCTGGTCCTTTGCTTTAAATTCAACGAGGCTACTTATTTGGAAAGGTTAGAACACCTTGGAAAGGAAGAGAGTGAACCTTAGAAAGAAAGAGGGGGGTAGAAAGAATCTAGGACCTCCAACCTTTAAGGGCTAAAGTAACCTTGTGTGATGTGGATTTTCTCCCCTTTTTTAAAATTCTACTTTTAGTACCTTTTACGCAACTTTATGCAAATTTTAAGCATTTTTAAAGCATGTAAGCATTTTTTGGGGCCTTTTAGTAGATTTTATGCATTTTTATGCATGTATAATACGCTTTATGCACTCTTAAGCACTTTTAAACACTTTAAGCACTATTTGAGAACTTTCAAGCACTTTTTAGGACTTTTGAATATGTTGTATGCATTTTTTATGCATTTTCTAGCACTCTTTTAAACATTTTAGAGAAATGGATATCAAATCATTAAAACTCTAATTTGTGTCTACATAATTTGTTTGAGTACTTCCAAGAACTTTTAGTACATTTTATGCACTTTTAGAAACATGGTGTAACTTTCAAGCACTTTGAGAAAATTTTTAGCACTTTGTGCACCTTTTAAGTATTATTTAAACACTTGTAAGCTCTTTTTGAGGCCTTTTAGTAGATTTTACACATTTTTATGCACTTATAGTACCTTTGATGCACTCTTAAGCACTTTTTAAATACTTTAAGCACTATTTGAGAACTTCAAGCACTTTTTAAACACATTTAGTATGTTTATGCATTTTTAATGCACTTTCTAGCACTCTTTAACACATTCTATAGCAATGGATGTCGAATCATTAGAACTCTAATTTGTGTCTACATAAATATATTCATAGCATGGTCCAATATCATACATCCAAATAGATAATGCAAAGCATTGCCACTAGAATGCACTTGTATGTTATAAAAGGTATTGCCACTAGATGTCCATTACATGGTATTATATGAAAGTGGCCTGAATTATATCTCCATTGATGATGGTAAGTTCTGTTGCTCAACATAATATGTGACATGCATCCAATTATTCAAATCTCACAATGTTTATTTGAGGGATCAAAGCTATGCTTTGTGCATAAATTGGAGGATAAAAATACTTGTTGTTGTATTGCACATGTTCAAATGTCATTTATAAAGGATGCAATCAATCAAATCTTCCAATAGACGTTTGGGATCCATGGAGCATCATGCTCCTATGCATGTGACATATGTATTAGTTAGACCACGTCCCTCGCTTGCACATCCTTGGAATGTGTGTGCAAATTTAAATTGTAATGGGCCTTTTGGAGTCCAGATTATTTACAAGGCCAATTGGATCTACCTTCCATGCACACAAACGGATCATGGAAAAATGAAATGATTGTGGCATAAGAAAATTGCCATTTTCCCATGTGAGGTTGCGAAGGAGAAAGTGCAAGTATCTATAAAGGTATTTGAAGATGCTAAAGGCAAAATTGATAAAAATGGGAATAAGAATAAAAGAAAGGAACTATAATGCAAGAAGATGATTTGCAAGGATCTTCATTTTTTACCGAAGACACACACTACAAAATTTATCAAGCACAACTTCATACATAGATGACATGTAGAACAATTCAAGGAATGTATTCTGGTAATGTCTTAAGAGTGTGGTGGTCTCTATGATGGACTTTGTTGAAAATTACTCCTTTAAAGAGAAAAGTGAAATTCAATCTATGCAATGGTATTCAAGCCAAGTGACCATTTTGTTTCCGCATGGGGTCACCTAATGTGAAGAACATCATTCATTTTTTTATTTTTGATGTTGAGCAACACAATACTGTGTTTGTTCAGCATTGTTTCTTAAGACACTATAGATGCATGAAAGACAATGATACACTCTAAAGGCACATTGGGTATTGTTTCATGGAGCAGTGTCTCAATTTAAAGGCAAACCTCTTTACTACTTAGTTGCTATATTACTCCTTTACTACAGATTGCATGGAACTTACATTTTTTTTTTTTTGGGGCGAAAAAAAGTAGTTTTATATTAGGTTACAAGAGAATAATGATCACATAAAGTTCCAATTACAATTGGTTCTCCCTTTTTCTATTTTGGTTTCTCAGATGTACTGGTGGAACCAATTGCATGGAACTTCTTTAGCTATGGGGTAGGAGCTATTATAAAAAGTGCATTCACATATGAACAACTAAATAAAAATAGTGCCACTTTGAAATGTGTTGCAGATGTTGTTACTTTTTTTAGGACCCACTTATCTGATGCATGGAATTTTGAGTACTCATCTCAAATAAAGAGAGTATTTTGGGACATCAAGAAGGTGATGTGTGAGAAAACATATATGGGATTCCAAAATGCATGCTCCATGCTATGTTAGTGGATATTTTGTATATGACACATGCACAATTAGAACCAAGAGGTTGTTATTCTTTGTTATTAGTGCATGAAAGGACATTAAAGGTGATGCACTAGTCAAATATGTGGGGAGAGTTGGAATTGCCACACTGTTGTCCCCTTGCAAGATACAAAGGGTGTCAAAAAAGTAAATGAGCACTCCTATGATGAGATTAGATGATGAGAAACACCATTGGGCCCAATTATGAAGTCATTATGATGCTTTGAGTGATGTAATCTTTTAAAGAGATTATTTTGTAGGCATCTTAGGAGGAGGAGTAATGAAGAAGATGCATATTTCTATATTCTCAAATGCAAAATAGCAAAGAAGTTGACAATTAAAGATCAAAAGGATGTATGAGGCAACTATATTTCTATTAGATCCTATCTTCTTTAGGGATACTACTATGCTAAAGTAGAGAAAAACAAGTACTCATCGGTGCTTGGTTGTAAACTAGTTGTTTCTATGTACTAACATCTTGTTGACAACCCAAGCTCAAAAGGATGTATGGGAAACTATATTTCTATTGGATCATGTCTTCTTTAGGGATACTACTATGCTCAAGTAGAGGAAAACAAGTGCAAATTGGTTGTTTGTTAACTAGTTATTTTTGTGTACTCACATCTAGTTAAAGCAATCAAGTTTCCCATAGATCCAATTGAGGGTGCCTCAAACCCATTTTGGATTGATACATGAAACCATCTACAATAACATGCCCTTTGTTTACGTAACCTTTCTGGTAATGTGCCATATTGAATGTTTATTGAATATTAACTAGGACATAACTTGAACCTTCTTCTCCTACAAAAATATTTGATCTTCTCTTTGTAATGCCAGTCTCACTAGGATGAAGGATTCACATCATGCATACAATCCATTATACTCAAAGTCAAACCATCAATCCAAGCAGCCATTACCATTAAGAAAATGCATAGAAGAAGACATCCCACTTGATAACTCTTATGATGGTTCCTCATGGGGTTTAAACTTTTTAGGGGGGGGAGAGAGAGAGAGAGAGAGAGAGAGAGAGAGAGAGAGTTTTTTACTTCATAGGAACAATCCCAAGGAGCCAATTCTGACTCATCCGAAGTCGATCACAAAGGATCAAACACAACACACACAACGACACAAACCAGAGCCTCAACCACCAAGACCCACGCGGGTTTTACAAAACTTGATGGAGAGAGAGAGAGAGAGAGAGAGAGAGAGAAGTTCTGTATTCATAATAGTGCCAAAGATTTTTATAGAATAGCTTCGTCTCTCATAAGAGATATCGAGAGAAATCTATATAAAACTAAGAAGTTCATGCATATATATAGAGAAATCTACATATATATATATAAAGAAATCTATATAAAAGCCTAGTGTCTAAGTCCAAAAATTATTTGACTAAGATGTAAAGGAACAAGCCTATGAGATCTTCTTTTCTTTTAGGATGATGGTTTCTCACTTGAGAAAATTTGACTTTTTGGGCAATTCTAGAGGCACTTCGTGTTTGGGAGAAGGAACAGATAAAAATCCATTATGCTCCTAGGGCATGGCTGAGTAATTGGTCCAAGAGATAGAGAAAGTGTACTGGTTTGCAAAGGACTACCCATTGAATCCATGAGGTTGAAGCTTATTTGGGAGGCAGTATTCTTTGCAAGAGAAAGATAGGGAGCTCCTTTTGGAGTAGTGGAGGAATAGATATAGAAGAATAAGGGGCCAATGGTAGTCATAGCAGACTATGTGAAGGTGGCCATCCAAGTTGAGATGCTTTAGAAAACAAGTCTTCCAACCAACTTGACTGGAAGCCAATCTTGGCCACCCATGTCCCACACAAGCTTGGGTGAAATGCCACTACGTAAACACCCAATAACAACCACTATGCTGGTTGTAGCCACTATCTTGGTTCTCTCTCTCTCTCTCTCTCTCTCTCTCTCTCTCTCTCTCTCTCTCTCTCTCTCACACACACACACACACACAATCAATGTCTGATGTCATATGCTGGTTATGTTTATTACTATTATGCTAGTTAATTTTCATTTGCATATATCTTTGAAATGGGGGGGGGGGGGGGGGGGGGAACTCATTGGCACATATGACTTATATATATATATATATATATATATATATATATATATATATATATATATATATATATATATATATATATATATATATATATAGAGAGAGAGAGAGAGAGAGTATATATCTATACTCTCTCTCTCTCTCTCTCTCTCTCTCTCTCTCTCTCTCTCTCTCTCTCTCTCTCTCTATCTATCTATCTATCTCTCTATCTCTCTATCTATCTACCTATCTCTCTATCTATCTATCTATCTATCTATCTATATATATATATATATATATATTTCTATACTCTCTCTCTCTCTCTCTCTCTATTCATCCATCCATATATATATATATGAGTCATATGTGCCAATGAGCCCCCCACCCCCCAATTTCAAAGATATATGCAAATGAAAATTAACTAGCATAATAGCAATAGACACAACCAACATATGACATTAGACATTGATTTAGAGAGAGAGAGAGAGAGAGAGAGAGAGAGAGAGAGAGTACTCTTTTGCAACCAGCCATCTCACCATGTTGGTTACAACCATTGGATTGGTTGTGCAGGATGTTACAGCCACCATGCTGGTTGCGTCCACTATGCTAGTTGTAGCCATTGTGCTAGTTGCATAGGCCAATCATGATGTATGTTCTTTGATGCATAGGTTCTCAATGTACTCTGTATAGCGACCAACCTGGTTACAAAAATAACAACCATTGTGTTGGTTGCAAACAATATGCTAGTTATGTTGGTTGCATAGGCCAACCACAGTGAGTGTTCTTGAATGCATAGGTTGAAATAATAAGCATCATGCTAGTTACAACCACTATGCCAGTTGTGTTGGTTGCAACCACCATGTTGGTTTCATAGGCCAACCACAATTAGTGTTCCTGAATGCATAGGTTTTCGATGTACTCTTTATAGTGACTAGCCAAATTCTTGAAATAACAACCACCATGCTAGTTGCAACCGTTGAAATAACAATCATGTTCGCTGTAGACATGATGCTAGTTGCAACCACCATGTTGGTTGTATACATTGTATAGGTTGTAGAGACAGTGTACAAGTTGTAGCCACCGTGCTAGTTTTGAGCACTTTATTACAAATAATAAAGAAATTTTTAAAACTTTGATGTTAATGTAGCAACATACATTAGATGTATTTAAATAATCATATACATTCACATACATTAAGTGTAGTCACTTGTATTTATTAAGATCCATGGAAGTACAAATGTTTACATGCAATCAATTATCCATCTCAACTCAAATGTACACTCATCTAAACTTTGGGATTTAAAAACTCCCCTGATGCAAATCACTTATGGTTGTTGGAGCATAGCCATCACCATAGCCACTTGGACACTTGTTGCACATGAAATTTTTATAGTTGATGTGGGAGCTAGTCTTTAAACTTAGGAAGAATGAGATATGTACCATGAAGGTTGCCTACAACCATGTAGGTTTCTATCATCCACTATGAGCATATTGTGATCATTGAGCCAAAGCTTCTGCTCCCAAAAGTTATCCAAAATTTTGAAGAAAGACTAGCTTTTCAAGATGTGGATTGAAAGCAACCCTTTGACAATCTTCTTGTGGTGGCTGAAGAGCCTACCAATTTTTTAAACTATGGTAAAAAACACTTTATGCACCACATAGTATTGAAAATCTTCACACAACTCCATATGAACACCACAAAGTAGATGGTTACCCACTGCAAGAAGGCATATGCTTGATTTTGCAGAATGTGTGATAGCCTCATTCTCTTTCACGATAAAAAACTACTCAGTCCATTGTGAAAGCCTTTCATGCCTTGTATGGAATCACTACATCAACAGCCATTCATATCTAATATGAGTGCTTGGATCTCTAGATGCTTGGGGGTGGAGACTTGTAAGGCCATTCATGTGCATAATGCAAAAATAGATTCCCAAGAGGAGAGCCTAAAGTGACCTTCATACCAATAGAGTGAGACTCTACTCAAATGCGACTCAAAATACTAGTTTTCATACATACCAGAGGGAGCGGGAGCTCCGAGACTACTCATAGAAAGGGAATGAACCAGAGAGATATGTACTCAAGAGTCTACATAAGAAGATATCTACAAGAGGGAGAAAGGGGGCTCATGGAAGAGGCTTGAGGAGACTCGAGCTGCGGCAACAACATGAAACTCTATTTGTAGGCCGCAGGAAGCCATTTTTCCTTGGAACAACAAGCCCTCTAAACAAGAATGGGGCTGAATGGGACTTTTCATTTTTGTTTGCATGCAAATTGCTAGACTAAACATTTCCCAATTGTAACACTTGACTCCCTAGGTCTATGCATGTTAAGGTGGTACAATTAGCGGTGTTCGGGACACCACAATTGAACAAAAATAAAAACAAATGATGTGCTTTTAAGACTCTTTGTAGTTTAACTAGTGGTATAAGAATCTTTAGATTTTTATGAATCTTACCAGGTCCAGACATAGTAAGGATTGACAGATTGAGAGCTCTTTCTTGATTCTATGGGTGGTGGTGCATGGCCGTTCTTAGTTGGTGGAGTGACTTGTCTGGTTAATTCTGTTAACGAACGAGACCTCAACCTGCTAACTAGTTACACGAAGGGTCCTCTTCGTGGCCAACTTTTTAGAGGGACTATGGCCGTCTAGGCCATGGAAGTTTGAGGCAATAATAGGTTTGTGATGCCCTTAGATGTTCTGGGCTACACATGCGCTACACTGTTAAATTCAATGAGTTTACCACCTAGATCGAGAGGCCCGAGTAATCTTTTGAAATTTCATCGTGATGGGGATAGATCATTGCAATTATTGATCTTCAATGAGGAATTCCTAGTAAGCGTGAGTCATCAACTCGCGTTGACTACGTCCCTGCCCTTTGTACACACCGCCTGTTGCTCCTACCGATTGAATGGTTCAGTGAAGTTTTCAGATTGCGGTGACGCCGGTGGTTCACCACCGGTGACATTGTAAGAAGTTCATTAAGCCTTATCGTTTAGAGGAAGGAGAAGTCGTAACCGGGTTTCCGTAGGTAAACCTGCGGAAGGATCATTGCCACACATCCGTGAGAAACACTGTGAACCGTGGACGTAACATCGAGGGACTGCACTCGGAGGTGCAGTCGTCGATGCCACGCGCCTCATCCGAGCCAAGCGAAAGTGGGTGTGGCATCGAGCAGGGGCGGCCCGTCGGCCGCGCGACAGGCATGAGGATCTTCATTTCCAAGGATTTTAGATGAGGTGTGGATGCTCCACATTCTTCGCACCATCTCCATGCTGGCGTATCCTTGGCTAACACTTTGATTCTTGGATAGGCAAACAATCCTTCTCTATTTCAAAAAGTAGAGAGTTTCATAATAGTAGAGGCATACTCAATCCTATCCTCAAAGAAACATCCAAGAAGATCATGTGCCATGATTGCATAATTTGTACATCTATCTCTGTGCGATTTTCCCACCAGTGCGGATCTAATATATGATTGGCATAGTGAAGAGAGTTGTGGGCTGGGGTGCCGGGTTCCATCGTTTTTGAACCATCTTTTGCAATAGGGTTCGTCAAGACAAACTGTAACCACCTTCGTCGAGCGTTGCTTTTCCTTCCAAACATTCCTCTTGATAGTCCACCAAGCCATATACTACACTTCCAATGCTTGGCTCTTTCACATCTAACCTACGGATTGAAAACCAATAGGCATCATTCTTCCACTGCATTAGATACTCTCCTCCAAAATGCCAAATTATTACAAAGCGTCTTTAACTCTATGAATTTTGTGCGAGCGCTATTTGAGCATGGATTTGCTATCCACTCTGTAGCCTCTACACTAAATTTTTTTTGAGTTACAAGCCCCTACTGCTTCAAGCACTCAATCATTATAGTTTGTATTGAAATATGTTTCACCTGGCTTTAGAAGCTCTAGCTAGTGATCCTTAGGCTGGTAACTCCTCAATATACCAAGTCGTCTGTCGCACGGGCAGCCCCCCTCCTCCATGCCTCGGCATGGGGCCGCATGATAAACCTTCCCTCCCCCTCACGGGGGGTGCAAGGCATCGAATAAACACAACGGTCTGATCTCCCTCCCTTGTGGAGGACATAACACAAGTAAAAATGACTCTTAGCAATGGATATTTTGGCTGTTGCAACGATGAAGAACGCAACGAAATGCAATACGTAGTGTGAATTGCAGAATTCCATGAATCATTGAGTCTTTAAACACAACTTGCGTCCGCAGCTTGTCCAAGGGCATGCATGTCTGAGCATCCTCACCACAACCACACCCCTCCACCTCTTTCTCAAGGGGGGCTGAGTGGCGGAGCTGGCCGTCTGTGATGCCCCTCCAAGGTGGCGCAATCGGCTGAAATGGATCGGTGGCACCGAGTGGCAAGGCGCTGCAAGGGTGGTCCATCCCCTCGCAGGGCGACAGTTTGCGAACGAATTGCTCAGAGGTGCACGTGCTGAGATCGGGCTTGTGGGGGGTGCCGATGTGCTCCCCCCAAATTAAAACATGGACCTCCGATTAGGTAAGGCTACCCACCGAGTTTAAGCATATCACTAAGCGGAGGAAAAAAAACTAACGAGGATTTCCCTAGTAGCGACGAGCGAACCGAAAAGAGCAGCTTGAGAATCGTGCGGCCTCGTTGTGCGAATTGTAGTCTAGAGAGGCATCCTTTACAATGGATCGGGCCCAAGTCCCTTGGAAAAGGGCGTCAAACAGGGTGAGAGCCCCATCGATCTCGGATCCTGTTGCTTCGCGAGGCGCCGTCGGCAAGTCGGGCTGTTTGGGAATGCAACCCTAAGTGGGTGGTAAATTCCATCCAAGGCTAAATACGGGCAAGAGACCGATAGTGAACAAGTACTGCAAGGGAAAAATGAAAACGACTTTGAAAAGAGTTAAAAACTGCTTGAAATTCGTTGTTTTTTTTTTCTTTTTGGCATTGTACTAAAATTGAAAGTGCCAACACGCGACCAAGATAGAATTATGAGCTACCCATAGGGCTTGAACTTAGGACCAGCACGCACACACCCCATGTTTTAGCCACTTCGTCTAAACGTTGTTGCATCTAGGTTGGTTGTCCCACAGGTCTTCACGGTGAGTAGCTCCATCCTTATTGTATACAAGTAACTACATCCTTATTGGCCTTGCCCATCCTTGACTTTCACCCCATCCTTATTACCCTTGCCCTACATCCTTATTGTATACACTTATTGCCTTGCCCATCCTTGACTTTCACCCCATGGTTTCCTCCTACACACAACTCTCCACCATGAATTCTCAACTTACATCATCGCCCCACTGTAAAACCTCTAGTGTCCCATACAATGTCTCAATCACAACTAACCTCACATCATCCTCCACGAACAACATCCTTGTTCCCACTCCCCATTCTAATTCACCATGTCCTCCACTAATCCAACACTCCTTGCATCCTCAACAAAGCTATGGGCAAAGGATTCTCAACTTACACTTATAAACCACCTCTAGCCTCATTAAATTTGAATTGAGTCCCAATCACATGGCATGCACCTTTCTCTATCTATAAGCTGTAATTTATTGTTCCCTACATTGTATTGGACATACCAATTGTTAAATAGCATAAGGGAGTGGGTAGCACAACAAGTTCATGGATGAACCTTATTGATGCACTCCAAATCCCATCTTACATGACAAACTTAAACCATGGGCGGATGCAATTCCTTGATAGGAGAGCTACTCCTCTACCATTGTGGGCAATCCTTTCACCTCCTAGCTAGGTACATATCAATGGACCTATACATGACCTTTATAACCATCTTGTATACATCAAACAATTCCTATAATTGTGATTGATTTCACAAAATCATGCTATTCAAAGAGCTTGAAATTGAAGGACTCGACAATTTTTGTGAGGTCATCTTTATTGAATGACTTGTTAAACCATGAAGGATATAAATCCTCCTATTAGTCCCAGAGTGATAAACAATGAAGTTTCCAAGGAGTAGTGCCTCCTTGCTAGCATGTGAACTTGTTGTGTACGGGTCCTTGAACCTTGGTCCCACCCATGCATGAACTTGTAATAGATGTACTACCTTCTTTGTGGCCCCCAAAAATCTTTTTAATTCCACACATGAAGAGCATGATTCTTGGTTATAATAATAATTAGTTGATTTAGAGAGAGAATATCAAGTAAAAAAAAAGCTTTTGTATGAATTGCATCTATATGAGGGAACTATGAAATATTATGGAAATGGTGATTCTATAAGGATTCATTGATCTAGATAGAGAAACATCAACTACAAATAAAGATTTTGTATGAATTATATCTACATGAGGACAATATGTGATGTTATGGAAATTTGGACACCTCTTTTCCCCCATTTGAATTATTAATGCAACAATTCCTATTGGTGCTAAAAGACTCAATGATCATGTTTTGCATATTTTGGGGATCACCATAGAAATTACGGCGAAGCATGTAGAAGCTAACAATGCTATAAAATCTTAGTGGTCAAGAGTAGGAGTTTCTTATGTCCACCTTTGTGCATTTGCATGATCATTGGCCTACAAGTATTGTATTAGTGAATGCAGATGATCTTTGAGGTGTAATAGCAAGCACAAGGAATGACCTTTCCCGTCTACAACTTGGCTAGTAAACATGCATGGAGAAAATATGCTCCCTTCGCCTCTCTAGATATTTACATGATGCACATTCTGGTCCTTTACACTGTCTTGCAATATAATTACACGTTAGGCCAAACTCTAAATTTGAATAATTCGATGAAAGGAGATGAGAGAATTATCACTGTATGGATGGGTAGGGGTCAAGTAGTTATTCCTTTTAAATGGAAAAAGGCTCTATTGGGGGACAAAGGTGATCTAAATGACATATAACTATGAATTTGGTTGTTAGCAAGAGCCATAGTGATTTCTCAAATTCGGAAATGATGGAACACCATACTTTTTTGCCATGCTCTAATGCCTTTGAATTTTACTCTTAGGCTTCAATCAAAATTATTGACCCTTCTCAAGTAGTTTTCTTGCTTATCAGTACGAAGAGTGCAAAATCCCCTTTAGAGACTTAGAGATTGCTTTGTAGAATGAGCTGGAAAGCTATCTTTTTATCTATATTTTTTTATTTTTAATATAAATTCTCTAGAAAAATAATGTTTATGGGTCATTAAACAAGAGAAGATGGATAATCATAGCTAGGTTTTTTGTTTGTTTGGGAAGGAGGGAAGAGAGAGAGAGAGAGAGAGATTTGAAAACCAAAGAAATACAAGGAAAGTCACACTAAGTGACTTCCCTATATATATGTACTCTAAGGTTTCCTCTTAACTGACACAACCAACTTTGAACGTTACATGCATGCTCTCCGCTTCACCACATGGCATCCCAAAGAAGTTACTTCTTACATGGGAAGGCAACGCCCCTAGCACAGTAGTTTGCATGCAACTTTATGTTTCCTATGATTGTTGTAATCCAGTTGCACAATTCAGTCAACCAATCCTCATTTGTTATGCTCCCTAATTAAAGTAACGAATCCAAAATTCTTTCAGGCGCTTTGCTTGATTCTGCTCAGATAAGCAGCAATAGAATGTTCTCATCCCAAGGTATGAATAATCGTGCATCAAAAACTTGTAGTAAGAGTATTTATCTAGCCGATCTCTTAGATAATTGCTACTTATCAACCAAGTAAATCAAAGTCTGATGGTTTACATGAAACATGATTTTATTATCCAATAGCTAGTGTCTGAATTTCTTCAATGAATAGACAATGCCTAATTCTCTTTTGCTGACATACTAGTTCTATGCTTTATTCATCATTTTTCTTGCATTGTAGATTGGTCTGAATCGTGGCGGTGGCTATTGAAGAGACATGGCAGTAGGAGAATGCCAAGCTAACTAGGAACGGAATGGAAATATGGAAAGCATAATGCCAAAATGGAAAGCAAGTGAAAGAATAAGTGCTAGCAATGATAACCAAAATACTCACATGATATAAAGCTTGATGTTGACTGATGTAAATGACTCAAGACAAGTACAACACTATATAGTGTGACACTAGACTCTAGAAAGCCATAGTGTATATGGGATAACTCCCAATATGACACGTGGCATGTCTAGGACTCACTAGACTCTAAAACACCCCCTAGACACTTAGTACACTCATTTTTGACTCACTTTGGCTTCACTTTGGTGAGAGAATAGAGGAGAGAAGCCACACCCATGACAACATCCAACTATTAGCATATGCAATCTCAGAGGCTAGTGAGCATGGTACAACAGACTCAGACGCTCATCTAGCATGGCTCAGAGGCCCAACATGCGTGGATGCAAAAGACTAAGAGCATGGCTCGGAGGCTGGAGAGCATGGCACAACAGGCTCAAAGGCTCTACCAAGCATGGCTTAGAGGCTCAACAATGGAAAGCAATTTCAAGCTACTTCCACTCATGGATGAGGATTGTTGGCTAGAACATGTAGAGTCTTGGAAGTATTCCTTATCGCCACAAGACAACTAATACATAGACAACTTCATCCAAGTGTTTTAGGGAGCCCATTGAGATATTTCTTTTCCACGAGCAAAAATTGGACGATGGGGATTACATAAGTCATGTAAATTGCTTTAGGTCACTTTTGGTCTACTATACTAGTGGTTAGCCACAACATTATTGTTCCATCTAAAACATAGTGGATTATCCTCTTGAATAATCGGGCTAAGATTGGCTTTCTTAATTTCTATGCTCCCAACAACAATAGAACGGCATCTAGCCATTAGACTCGTAATTCCATATGTTAATAAATTTGGCATTATTGTATTCTCACTCCAACTTTGATCCACTTTTCCATACATATGGAAAAGTTGAGTCCCATGCACTTGTACAAGACTTGAAGCTTGGCCTTAATCCATAAGCTTGGACCATTCTCAGTATTTCGATAGTAAAGAGAAGATCTTTCAACCCTATCTCCATTGTATCAATTGATAATAATGCTTATGGCCATCTACTCATAGGTTGACAAATCAAGCATCATATAGGCCAAGCAAATACATAAGGCGCTCTTCCTTTGGATAGCTCCCAAAAAGATGTCCTACAGGGAGATGGAGATTTAATAGGATCATAACTAATATCATCCATTTTCCAAAAATGGGATCGAGACATTATCTCTAGACGTCATTCCATATAGCAGCATATGTACTTGTGCTCGCTCACGTGGGTGAGTGCATGTGTACATGCACACACATGCACTACCCATTCAAACATATGTTAAGTTGCAACTTGCTTTCATTTGGTAAATATACCCAATATGTCTACCACATTTAACTCTTCTTCTCGCTATTCTTCTATGGCATCAAGCGATATGAAGGTAACATTCCCCTTTCATCAAAATTTAATGAGTAGCATTCGTAATGGATTCACCCACATCATCTAAAGGGTTGTCCATAACAAGACTATTATTAAGAGCATTGTAAGTTTGGAGTCCACATGTTACTCTTTTGAAAAACCATTCTTGTAATCATGTATAAACACATGGATTCACCCACATCATCTAAAGGGTTGTCCATAACAAGACAATTATTAAGAACAATATAAGTATGGAGTCCACATGTTACTCTTTTGTAAAACCTTTTTTTGTAATCATATGTATAAATATCCAAACAATTTAACCTCATCTTTTTTTTGCATCTTTGCTTATGAGCATGTATTAATAAAAATTTCGTTATCATCATTGAGACCATTCACCATCCTTTCAATGGTCATTTCTATGCTTTTATTTCCTTCCCATAGATGGATTATAAAGATGCTTAGTATTTGTTTCCTTATGTTAACTTGATACGGCTGATTTGATTAATGCAAACAAAATAGGTGTTAGAGCCCCCAAAAGGCACCACGTGTAGATGATGGAAGCACTAGTCCCAATCCCCATCCCGAAGCCACGCTACACCTCCAAAAGTCCCAAGAGGGATACTACGTAGGTCTTTTATTTTCCCACATATTTAAGGCCACCATGGCCTCCCTTATGCACGTGGGCCAATTAGGCCATGGGAGCAACAATGATTGATATAGCGAAGATTTTTCAAGTGTATCAAGGTCTAAAATTAATGAATCCAAACCATTGCACTATAGATTACCTGGGAAAGTTAGCCTGAATGGACTGACGATTTTCAAATCAAGTGGATTAATATGAGGGAGGTGTTTCAGTACTTGGAATGGCCGGTTGGAGTTGAAGTGACTATGCAGCAAAGGTTTGAATGGTTTTTCAAAAAGATCATGGAAACATTTGACAAATGGAAGCATAGATGCCTTTCATTTCAGGAGAGATTAACAGTAGTGAAGCACATTCTTGCTTTTGCATTGGTGTAGGTAAGTTCAATTTTGCCATTCTCTCTAGTGGCTTTTTCTAAGCTTGAGAAGTTAGTTAGAGATTTCCTATGGCAAGCTCAATATCATGTGATCGGGTGGGCAACGGTAACAATTTCTAAGGAAGTGAGAGGCTTCAGTTTGGATGACTTTAGAAGATAGTGGTGGCAAGAGATATCAAAGATTGAATATAATTTCAAGCTGACAGCAGGAGAAAATACCTTTGTTAATGATGTCATTGGATGCATTAAGGCTAAATGGCCAACAAGGAGTAATGCCAAAGGTAAAGATCTTACAAAGTGTAGTTGTCGTGATTGGGGAGATAGCGCAAAGATTTGCATTTTCGATCAGGTCAAAGATAGATGGAAGCATATCGTGTTGCATGACAGGGTGGACATTTGGGCCTTAAGATGTCGTAGAGTTCGAAGGGCTATTAAGAGTAAAAAAATCAATTTCATGTTATGGTGGGTTGTGACAAACCACCTTCCGATCTAAGATCAACTTGCAAGATGGATGAATATCAGCCCACTCTACTCTCTTTGTGGGATAATGAGGGAGACAATATCATTTGCTTTGAGAGTGCTTAGAGGTCCAAGGTGTTTGGTGTACCTTATTGAATTGATTAGCAAAAGAGACATTGCCATACACATCACATGAAAGCAAGCATTGCTTGAGGACCGTAAGGATTTGAATATGCATCGGTATAAACATCTTCAAGTAATCAGAGGTGTTACTCTAATGGTAATATGGTCATGCAAAAACACCGCTTTTAGATGTATTCCATTTAAGAGGATTTGTGCAAAATCATAAGAGATCAAGTTTTGGTAGTCTTTAAGGAGTTGGGGAAAAAAAATGATTCATTTTCTATAACCACGAAGTTGCTGAAAAATGCTGTAGTCTCTTGTTGAGAGTGTCTTGTACCTACTTTTTTGGCTTTAATATACTATAGTATCCTCTATTTTTTTGGGGGGGAAAAAAAACAATGTCATTAGTGTGCTAGGCAAAGTAGTTCTAGATAGTTGCTCATTTACACAAATGATAGAGTCTTTTTTCGCAAAAAGCAAGGAGGGGATGCAAGCACACTTCGATGCACTGAGGAAATTTCTGCAAACATGCAGACATGCAAATCCAAGACAAAAGTAATAGTAATCGAGAGCCGAAATAAACAAATGGACTTACTTTCAAAGGGCCGGAATTTGAAGATACTACAAGTGAAATGCATGCATAAAAGGAAAATTTTGGCAAGAATGAAAGCTCTATACAGCTTCCAAAATAAGTGGAGAAAGGCACATCTATGAAACTAGGAGATGAAAAAGCTTCTATATACTTTGTGTGTGCAAACAATGATCCTCTACACGTGTCCAACCTCGGCACACGAGCTCTCTAGAACTTATTGGAGAAGAATAAAAACATAACATTAAGATTTCTCATAGGAGAACTAGGAGTGAAGGCACAGACACCATACCCCATTCTACTGGCTCAGATGGGTATGATACCTCTGAAAGGGGAAGCTGTATGCCAATACATGGTCTACCTCAACAAACTTGAGAAGATGGGATGCAAACGATACCACACAAAGAAATGGAAGCTCAAAGACCACTGGATGGCACAAGGAGGGAATCAAAAGGATGGAGCTATGGCACATAATGGCTGTTGATATACTAGAAGACAAAGGAGAAATCAGAAATTTAGCAACACAGAACATGCTACAGAAACTACGGCAAGATACGTGGACGAAAATTAAAGTTTACAAACAGAAAATTAATCCAATGCACATTTATGGGATGCAAACATACCTCGGGGAGGGTATATCAATGTTTAAAAGGCATTAAGTAATCTGCAAAATAAGGGCCTCTACCTCATATGGGAGGAAGAAAATGAGCAGCAGGTAGTCCTAAAATGTCGAGCCTACATATACAGCAAGAAAAACATAGGGGCATAAGGGACAACCTGAAAACTTGTTGGATCAACCAGCCAAAATACTAGGAAATTACCTTAAGGAAGTTTCGGAGCACTGTGGCAAAGTTCTCGGACTAGCACACTAAGCAAGTACTCAGAACATAGCATATTTTGTGAAGATTTCTTTCGCTGGGTCGACCACTATTCTACTTATCCTAAGTCCTCATAGAATAGTTAAGGAATGCATAGCAACAAACACAAAAATTACTAGTCCCACCTTCTAGAGAGTTGCGTGTGAAGGTCATAACTAAAGCCCACAGTTGACGACACGAGGCCTATGGGACACGTAGTCCGCCAGATAGCTTGAGTTTCACAGTTTGGAACTGTAATGGTTCCCTCACAGCTCAGCCTGGCAACTTACGAGAGGCCTTTTTTTATCAGGACATCGTCTTCTTTACAGAGACCCATGAGAGCCCAGAGAGAGGCTTGCCGCAGGTGACAGGGTATGCCTGGGAGTCTGTCTTTCGACAGCAGACTAGACGATCAGGAGGAGTCAGAGGATCTGGCGGTGTGGCAGTTCTTTATAGAGAGCATCTCAGATCGATACTCACAGTCATGAGGAGAGACCATCGGGCCAGATATCTTTGGGTACGGATCAGGAGACCCCCCCTGAGAGACTTGTTTATTGCAGTATGCTACTTTCCCCCGAGACAGTCTCGTTATGCCTCAGATGGACCAGGACAGTCACCTTTTGAGGATTTGTCAGCCGATGTATTGGAGTACTCACGCCGCGGAGAGGTCATCCTTTTAGGAGACTTCAACGCGAGGACATCAGACAGACAGGCAGAGATTTTGGACTTTGCTGAGGATCCAGTCTTAGTTCCAGCTGCCCCAGATGAGAGTTTTCCACGCTTATCTTCAGATAGAGGGGTAGAGGTGACAGATTAGGGACATCGCCTATTGGAGCTTCTCTCATCGCACGGCATGGTCATTTATAATGGACTTCGACAGTGGCCGCATTCATCCACAGCCACATGTTTTCCCTTCGCGGGTGGTGGTACGAGCGTCATTGATTACGTCTTGGGTCCCCTGACTTTAATCCCTTTTGTACATAACCTCACAGTCGACCCTTTTATGCCTTCAGCCGATCATGCACGTCTGCACTTTATTCTTACCCTGATTCCTCATGCCCCCCCTTCTAGACATCATGAGCGTCAGCCATACTATGAGGTTCATTTTGACCACCAGTTTGATGATATTTATAGCCAGCACCTGAGTGGTCTTCTCCGTCCGCACCTTCTCGATGCCCTACCCTCCACACAGGATCGGTGGGACCTTGTACATACCTCCATCATCTCGGCAGCCCACAAGTCCTTCCCCGTCACTTGCCACACATCCAGTCCTCCACCAGCGGTCTTGTGCCTTGTAATGGATGGTATGATGAGGAGTGTAAAGAACTCCGCAGGAAGCTTCGCCTTGAGACACAGGAGAAGTCTCCCCTCCTCATTGAGACCAAGAAGAGTTACAAGCGTCTGGTGCGACGCAAAAAGTGCCAATTTCTAGCCCGGAATGAGGAGGAGCTGAGAAGTTTACTTTTCAACTGTGATTCCAAGGAATTCTGGAAGAAATTCCTTCGCTTGAAATCTCAAACTCCTCTTACAGACCCGCAGGTTTGGCTTGCCTATACTTCCACTTTATATGATATTCCAGACCAGCCACAGATCGACTTATCCCATGTGCCTAGACCCACCTCCTCTGCCTTATTCTCATCCAATAGTGTCCAAGCAGCAGCTCATCGTTTGAAGACTGGGAGAGCTAAGGACCATGATGGATTGCAAGCGGAGTATGTAATCCATGGGATTGATGCCTTAGCTACAGTCCTCTCCCGTCTTTTTAACGAGTCCATTTGTACAGGTCTTCCACCTAGTTGGCTAGAAAATACTATAGTACCCATACACAAGTCGGGGGATCCTTTGGAGGCGTCGAACTACAGGACCATTATGATTGGCCATGTCATGGCCAAGATTTATGCGACCATTCTAGAAGGACATATAAATGACCATGCCGAGGCGACAGGCACGAGAGCTAGAGGGCAGGCAGGATTTCGTGCAGAGCACTCGACTCTAGATCATATCTTCACACTCAGGGCTTTGATTGAGGAGGCGAAGTCACGTAAGCAACGGCTCTATTGTTGCTTCGTGGACTTCAGAAAGGCATTTGACACTGTGCCGCGTTTCAGACTCTTCCAGCGACTTCGTGACTTGGGATTCAATGGGGAGATTCAATGGGCGATCATGGCCTTGTATGAGAGAGTCACAGGTAGAGTCAGGACACGGGCGGGGCTGTCGGGGGAAGTACGCAGTACGATAGGGGTGAAGCAAGGGTGTCCTTTGTCTCCGACACTCTTTGGTCTCTATATTGATGAGTTAGAGATGTACATACAGACGATGGGTGGTACAGGTTCTTTACTGGCAGGATCCACGATACCGATTCTCCTCTATGCAGATGACATGGTTCTTATTTCTTCCTCCCAGCACGGTTTACAGGCACATCTCCATGCACTCCACAGCTTTTGTCAGGACAGAGGGTTGTCTGTAAACCTTGGGAAGACCAAAGTCATGGTCTTCAACACGTCATACCAGGTTTATAGGAGAGGCGAGTTCTCTTTCACATTTGATGGGCAGGAGGTGGAGCTAGTCAGGGAGTATACATATTTGGGTGCCACATTTAGAGGTCCAGTCTTCACCATGATGCATGCAGCACGAGATAGGATCAGTAGAGGGTATGCCGCCTTGGCTCTTCTCGAGAGGCAGTGTGCACAGTCACATTTTCAGCATCCCGACACGAAGTCCTTACTTTTCGATACGCTGGTGAGACCTGCAGTCATGTATGCTAGCCCCTTTTGGGCAGGAGATCTCAGTGTTGCAGATTGGAGACGAGTAGAGAGGTTACAGATCATCATGTTCTCCAGATTGATCAGAGCGAAGCCCACGGTACCGCATCAGATTACGTTCGCAGAGTTCGGAGCTACACCCCTAGCGCTAGATGCAGCATTTCAGTCAGTTACATACTTGCATAGGATCAGAGCGCTCGGAGACTCAGCAGCAGGCAGAGCATGATTACCGTGGCTAGCACTGACATCCTCGCAGATGTTAGCGGAGAGAGGTCATACTTTTTGTTGGTACCACACACTCTCCACATGGCTCACCTCGCTGGGCTTGGATATGGATAGGCTGCCACCATTTCGATACAGCATAGATGCCCCTCGCCTCCCTCTCACTCGACATGAGCTCAACCAGGTTATCAGGGCAGATTTGTTGCAGCTACACACGTTTCGCACTTGGGTTCATCCCACGGAGCTTCCTACGAAGATGGCCACATATCGTGACCATTTTCTCAGGATTTCAGAGGATGGCTTCATCATATCCCCAGGATATATCGACATCATATGTCGCACTCACTCAGGATTGCCTTGGGCTAGCTCAGGGTATCTTCCCACAGATTAGACGTTGAGGCCGACAGGATGCGTCGTACAGCTACCGGACATAGACCCAGGCGAGAGACTAGGATATGCCCTTGTTGCACTATGGGGGAGGTGGAGACTGAGGAGCACTTTGTTTGCAGATGCCCTTTATATTATGAGATCCGTGGCAGATTTCACTGTTTATTTGGGCACGGATTTGGACCTCTCTCTCGGATTATGGAGTATGAGGATCAGTGTTGCTTAGCGTTGTTCATCAGGGAGATCACCAGATACAGAGAGAGATTCCTCAGAGAGCACCGTCGCATCCCTGCCAGAGACCTGGTTATTCATGAGGAGCAAGACGAGGCGCAGGACCATCAGCACAGAGATAGCCCATCTTGCCAGAGAGCACCGATGGTTCCACCCCGAGGATGTACGTATGACATGATCCGACAACACCGCAGGATGATCTTACACAGAGGCCGTACCCGTCGCTTTATTTCTAGACGACGGAGGATGATGGCAGATTTTCGGAGGAGATTGCTCCATGGAGACTTGGCACCGCCAGTAGCCCATTTGACACTTGCCCAGATCTTCACACTCATGGCAGGAGGCATGGTCGATGGCCATGACTTCCATCATTTCTTTGGATCACAGAGCCCTTAGGGAAGACGATGTTCCTCATATTTCATATTTTACATTTTGTATCTAGGCATTTTTGGTACTCTATTTCATTTCATTTTGTATCTAGGATTTTTGTAGCCATTTTTGGCATCTTAGCGGTATTACGATGAGGCCACCTAGTTGGCGCATCGTTGATGATGTATTTTCCTTTCGGATGATTTTGTGTCCCATAGGCCATGTATGGCCTTCCGTGGACCTTTAATAAAACTTCTTTCTTTCTTTCTTTCTCTCTCTCTCTCTCTCTCTATGTGTATGCATGCACATACAAGAGCATGTGAACGCCCATTAAGCACTGAAATGCATACATACATGTGCATGCATGCAAGCATGTACTCATGCATATGGTTACACAATGTGAAGGCACACAAATGAGGTGTCGCATTTGCTTGGAATAAGGCCAAGATACAAACTTCTTTTCAAATGGCCCAATGGTTTATGTCATGGTAAAGGTTCAGGTCAAAAGTGTGCGTATATGTTTGTGTGTACATTGTCCCAGTGTGTGTGTGCGCGCACGCGGGAGTAGAAGAGACCTCTACTGTGCACAAATCATAAACATACTGTTGATGTGGATTTTATTCATTAAAAACGAAGTTAGGCATGTAAAGACCCAAAACTGAAGGAATAAAAGAGTCAACCGTAACACCACAATTAAAAATATGTTCAAGCAAAGCAAAGAAACTAGCGATTAAAAGTAGCCCTCAATAGCTCGCGAGCTTCACAGTGTCCTCAAACAACCTTCAAGCTGCTGCACCTCACCCTCGCCTTACCCTGTCCTCTCCTTGCTTTCCCTCTCCATTCTCCACTTCAGGAAGATCAACATGGTTCTCCCCTTGATACTAATCGCTGCCACACCTACTAGTAAGCAGAGAGGCATCAGAGGATTAACCTCGTACAGAACACATCATACAAAACAAATCCCAAATCAGGAATGGAAGGGACAAGTGGCTGGAAAGATTGAATATCTCAAACATCCACTGTATACCATACACAATTGACAGCAAAGATCAAAAGATGCAATTTTTCTGCTGGAAAGACAGCAATGGCAGGTACTGCATGATTCCTGAAAACATAAAATACATAATGATGTGGCGAAGTGCTTCAAGACAATGGGCCTGGCTAAATTCTGAGGCTAAAACAGACCACAACAGCTTGTGTAAAGTAATGTGATGCTAGCAGCAGCAGTTAAGAAGCTGAACCGAGGCTGAAGCAAAGCTACTTCTGACAAGATGTTAATCTTTAAAAGTGGCAAAGGAAGCTGCAGCACAGCATCACATCTCTATATAAAGCGATGCCAACCAATCACACATATTCTGATCAAGAAATGGAAGTATCAGAAGATGGAATTTAAGGCATTACAGATATTGAGTCAAAATCTGTTCTCCACTAGCCTGACAAAAAGTCATGGGAATCAAAAAATCATTTTAAGACTCATCCATGCCGAAAATTCTAACTATGTTTCAAAGTTCCCACTACCAGATATACATAAAATTGATAGTAAAACAAAATAAAATTGTGTGGAAGAACTTCTGACACAATTTCCATGCCCATAAGATAAATTCTTACTTTTTATTGTGCTTTCAGAAAATTTGAGTAATAAAATTACAACCAGTGGAAACAGCTTAGACCCCTGGCCAATCGAGTCCGAAAATGAAAAAGTTCATCCTTTACAGTTCGAGAAAAATTGTCTATGAGATACACAAAAGAGTACAGTAAACTATACAGTACTCAGTTGCACACCCTTCCCCTTAGGAAATTGGACACTAAAAAATTCACACTTGATACCTTATTTGTAATTAATGTCATGGCAACAAAAGAAACACTTGAGGATACATTAATCACTGATAGAGAATGAAAGGACATGTCAGCCCTTACTGTTACAGCTGATTGCGCACAGATTTCTATTACAAGCATGGGAACAAAAACAGCATAACAAGCTCACCTATCTAACATCATCCTACCTTTTGCGTTGGAGATAGTGGGATGTACTCTTTCAAAAGGCTGTGATGCAAAAATGTTCCGCAGCTCCTGATCAGCTGACACTCTTGAAAACAAATGCCGACCAATGGTTCCTAGGCCCACCTTTGTAGTCTTTACTCAGATTTCTAAGAGGTAGCTCCTGTGTTTTTTACAACTTCACCCGTTTTTGCATCTGATTGACAGGACCTGCAAACCACCACAACAATCTGGGATGGAGATGGTGGTGGAAGCCATGGCAGACACACAGAAATTTAAGTTAATTACCCATCACAAAAGTACGAACCTAGGCTGAAAAAACCTGATAGAATGATTCCACAACAAAATCACAAACTCCCAAAAAGGAAAAATCAAACATGTCTCAACTTGGTGCGCCATCTTCCTATTTGCCTGCTTAGTCATCTATACCCTATTATCTATAACTGTACCACCGACAACCTACAACCATCCCACCCGGAGGCAATCATGTCTGCCTTTGTGCGCGTACATGTTCTCTACTCAAGGACCTGTTCTTTCAACTGCAAAGACAAGACAATATGTCTGGTAGGAACCCATGTTGACCTGATCAAGAAGGCAAACTTGGTCCAATAAGTCCATGTTTAGAGCCTTTGGATCCATTCCTTGCAGTGGCAGGATGCTTAGAAAGGGTCTCCAACTCAATTAGTGCTTGGGTGGCTTCAGCCCGCCATTCTGCCTGTCGTTGTGCCTCAGCCGTTGGCAGTCCTAGCTGCAATTGCAAAACAAAGAGAAGGATGCTTAGATATGTGGAGATAGATTCCTGTCTAAACATTTCAGCTTCCAGACTCGCACTTTCTTATTTTGAGAAAAACCGCAAAAAAATAAGAGAGTTATCAAACAATCATCCATGGCTGTAGGGCTTGGGAAAAACAAGTTGCATACGGCAGGGGGCTTTTACCATCCAATGTAATTATATTTTACAGCAATACCTTCTTGCAGATGATATCCTATAAGAAGAGCTGCTCGTATCAACGTCATGTGTCTTCCATTCTAACAGGCAAGCACACTTTAGCGCTGATATAGTAAGGCAATCAAATACTATGCAGATGCAGATGAAACATGGTGAGTTGTAAAATCACATACAGTCACCCTTGACAACAGACACACCTTCCCAAATATAATCACATTGTGGCCAAATATGTCAAGGCTCTCAGCAAAGATGCCCTTAAGCTGCAAGAATAGTCTATCTTATCATATGCAGCTTCAACCGGATCCTCATCAGAATGTGAACAATGCCTTTCATCCTCTTGCTTGGCCTTTCAAAAGTAAAACAGTAACTTCATTTTTCCTATCTTGTAATTGGCCCTTTCTTTGAGCTACTTCACATGCACTTCTAAAGCAGAAAACAAAGCCATAGAGCAATTTGCCCCCCTTTCAACCCTGCTATATGTACCGTAGTTTTCGTCTTAAAAGAAAACGTCTTCTTTCTTGTATTTGACCCTTTCTTTGAGCTGCTTCGCATGCAACTCTAAAGCAAAAAACAAAGCCTCTTTCCCCTTCCACCAAGTACTATATGTACCATAGTTTTCGTCTTAAAGGAAAATGTCTTCATATTTTCTATCTTCTAGTTGGCCCTTTCTTTGAGCTACTTCACATGCAACTCTAAAGCAAAAAACAAAGCCTTTTCCCCCCTCCACCAAGCTATATGTACCTTAGTTTTTTCTTAAAGAAAAACTTCAAAGAGGAAGGGTGGATCAAATTTATTACAGCCACACGAAATGCATCCATTCGAGCATGCTCTCGTTCTTCCAAAGAGGCAAGTTTCTTTCCAGCAGCCACAGTTCTTTCCAGTAGCTGTCAAGAGAGAAAATTGTCAAGTCAGCACCATTAAAGTTATCAGCATGCAGCTCTCTAACAAACAGACTTTCTGACTCTCATATCTTGTAGAAGGAAAACATATACTGTCGGTCTCTTCTTCATCTATGATTACATTCAACATCTCAGCTTAAAGGACAACAAATAATAAGTCTGTTCTAAGAAAAATATGATGACATGCTTGATCATTAATGTGAAGCAGTGCTGTGTCGAAATTTGGGTAAAATCTAGGTAGAAAATGCCGATTTTAGTTGCCTCATGATGTGTGCCAAACAGTAAAAGTTGGTGTTATGTGCATCTCATAGTGAGAGAGTGTTTTGTGGGTGTGCCCAACTTTATTCAGGATAGGATTCCTTGTGTAGGCCCTAGGGGGCCGTATGGCTCAGTCTCTAGGGTTGGCTGGCCAGGCCACTTATGGCCCTGACCCTGGTCGGGTCAGACCAACGTGCAGGTCAGGTCAAACGATCAGGCTGGTCGGTTGACTGCCCTGGGGTCACTCCCCCTGGGTCGGCCTATTTGGCAGGCTATATAGCCCTGCCCTTTCTATTGGTTGGCATCTCTTCTGAAACATTTATCTCCTCCTCTTCCCTACTATATATACAGTTGTCATTGCCTCTGCCTCTCTCTCTCTCTCTCTCTCTCTCTCTCTCTCTGTGTGTGTGTGTGTGTGTGCAAGGATGACACGCACAAATCGAGAAATGGTCCAAAATTTTTAAATTTAGTCCCATGGGTCATTTTTGGCCCCCCGAGGACGATAATAAATTCCACTTTTACTTCTCTCTCTCTCTCTCTCTCTCTCTCTCTCTCTCTCTCTCTCATGTATGCTTCCACACTATGAACCACTCTCACATGGTATCAACACTCTCTGAAAGCATTGCGACGTAGTTTCTGAAGGCATTCCCACGCTTTGGATGCTGTTTTGTTTCTCCAGTGCTAAGCCTATAGGGTCAGCTATCTCTCCCCCTTGCAGCCTGTTGGTTATGCGGCTGTTCGGGACAGCATTCCTGGGTTGGCAGCAAGGTGACACAGCTCTTCTTAAAGGCGATTGGCAGCAGCAGTTCTAGGTGTGGTTTGGGGCAGTCTGTCCACTCCAAGAGCAGCCAGCAGGGTCGGCTCTTAGTCCCAGAGGCACAGAGGACAAAGCAGGGCTGTCTGCAGCAGCCTATAGAGGATCGATGAAAGTGAATGGAGTGTGTGTGGCAGACGTCTTCCAGGCAGTTTTTTCTTCACACTCCTTACCTTCACCTTCCGGATTGTGTTTGCTAGGATCAACAATAGGAATAGCTCCAAGGGTCCCCATGTATGAGCAAGGAGGACAAGCTTGACCACTCGAATTATGCCTCAAAATGAAAATAAAGCCTTGGGTCAGCTCATACAAGGCTTTTATTGGAAGCTTGAGAATCCTAAGAGCAATTAACTCGGATGCTGATCGGAAGGACGAGTTTTAGGCTGATTGGAAGGACGAGTTTTAGGAGGAGCTCAAGGATTGGGAGGATCAGGATTCGAAGGCTCATTCAGCTTTGGTCAGTACCATCACCAAGGAGGTTTCTCCGGCTATTCAGACACTGGAGAGCGCATCTGAGGTTTGGTCTACTCTTGAGGACCTCTATGCCACTAACTTGCCGATGTGTGTTGTCACCTTGCAAGGACATCTGTACAATCTCGAGTTCCCTAAAGGGAGTTCTCTTGCAACCTTTTCTAATGCAGGCCAAGATTCCCCATGATCAGTTACTAGCTATGGGTGTTGCTTTGACTATGGGTCGGTTGGCATCGGTCATTCTTCAAGCTCCCTCCGGATTACGACATCATTGTCCAAGCATTGAGGTGCTAGGTCACAACACGCCAATTGGACTTTGATGACCTGAGCTCCCTTCTCTGTCACGAGGACGTGAATTTATGGAAATTTTGATTTGCAACTCCCATAATTTGTGTGTGACTGCCTTGGGCCTCTGGGGCATGGAAGTCTCGCTAGGTGTGCGAGACTTGAGGAATTAAAATTCCTAAATGTGCAGGCCAATTACTAGGCAATTAATTCCTAGGACTAGTGTGTGCAACATTGGGGCAAAAGAGTGGTGCAATTAAAAATTGCTATTTTTGGCACAGGGCTCCAAAATCAGCATAGGACACTTGTTTGGCATGCAGGATGCCAAAAAGCAAGCAACAATGTCGAAATTGCTTTCAAGGCTGTTTTTTGGATCACTGAAGAACAGGGAGAGGCAAGTACTTCAGGGCTGTTCTATCACATCGCCTTGCTGATTTTTTACTACCAGGGTAGTCTGTGGGTTGTTGGTGGGCTGTCAGAAGCTCAAAAACGAATTTTTGAGCCAAGAGCCTCCAAATCACTTCATTTTTGCTGCTTTCCGGGTTACAGGCAGGCGCAAGAAGCAAGACAATTTGATTTTTGGCTGATTTCTGTCAACTACTGCTGATTTTGGGCCTTTTCCACTTCAGGCAACCTGTTCTGTGTTGCTTTCGGGTGTTCCAGGGTTAAATCATCAGTTCCTTGCTGGATTCATGGTTTTCCACACTAGACGACTTGTTTTCTGAAGATTACTGGCAGAGGAAGGCTGGTTTTTGCATGTTTTTACCATTCTCAGACTGGTTGTGGGCTGGTTATTGCGTTTGGTATTGTTTCCAGGCAGGGAAAGGCTGATTTGTGCTATTGGGCAGTGACCGTGGTGGCTACAGATTGGGAAGAACTATTTTGGAAGGGTTTCCTTCGTCCTTGTCTTTTCTGCATTTGTTTAGCCATGCTTGGCTGGTTGGGCACTTGGTTGTCCAGGTACTGAGGACAGAGAGATAGTTTATGCCTTTGGGATCTGTTGCACACTTGGTCGGAAGGAAGGATGCGTGATTGCCTTCTGATTGGATGCATATCTGCCATCTAAAGTTGAGCAAGAATTGCAAGGTGTGCAAGACATTGGAAGTCTGTAGGCAGTGGTTTGACTGTGTGCAGCTTTTAGGATACCTTGGAATCAGCCTCTTGGCTTTATATGAATATTAAAGAAATAACGCAAGAGACGCCAGTGTTTGGGGCCAATCATTGTCTTTGTTTCTGAGTAGGGGCCGTCTAGCTCCCTGATTAATGATTTGATAAATTGTGTATGCTATGGTTAAAGTGGATTCTACCACCCTTTGATTAGTCAAGGCTGGTTTCATAGTTCCATTGCCGGGATCCACCTAACTTCATCAAGAGGTGAGCCTATGGTTGGCTTGGTGCAAGTCCAGCAGACTATATATATATACCTTTGTAAGACTAGAATAAGTCCAATCATACAAGTTCTAAAGACCAGAACTCTACACAGAAAATAAAAGAGAAAATGAAGAGGTAAAAAAAAACTTTTATGAAAAACAAAAGGAAGGCATACTTAGCAAGTAAAGCAACACTATGTCGTCATCAGTGCCCAAGCATAAGCAGCTATACTAGGTTTCTAAAGACCCACGGAGTCTCTTGGACAAACCCAATGCTTACTAAAATACATCAAATAAACAAAAGAGAAAGAAAACAAGAAATAAAGAAGAAAGGAAGAAGGTGACTAAGCAAAAATAAACAAGCAAGTTAAGAAACAAAATCTTCCAAAAAACTAGAATTAACTCTCTCTCTCTCTCTCTCTCTCTCTCTCTCTCTTGTTTAAAACATAAAAAGATAAATCGACCCTTTACACTTATGTATCGCTTCCTACAAAGAGGCAAAATTACAATCCTAACTTAGAAAGCACAAGCATACTCAATCAAACTCTCTTTTGAAACTAAAAGAAAACGGGCTATTCAGCTCCCTGCTTTTGTTTTCAGCTTATGTTCAATCATTCTAAACATAGCTAAGGCCGATACACCATAGATAAAAGACTTCATATCTAAGATTGTGCGTACTTTTTTCATTATTTTCCTTGGATTTTACCTCTTGGGTAATAGTACAGTGATCAAATTACTACATTGAGTGATAAAAGACTCCTTAGTTGTACAAAGGCGGGAAAATCTACGGAATTGGGAAGAAATGACTCCATATTTTGTCAAATCAGATATGTGTGAGTCAATGTGAGGCATTTTTATAATATGTAAACGACTATATTCAGGTTGTTCACGTTTATCGTATATATCAACCTCTAATCCTATGGTAGATTGAGAAAGTTTAAGATCTAAGAAAACACAAGAATCCCCTCTTGAAGTGCAATTCAGTTCACAAGAGTCACGAGGATAGATTCTATAAAAGGCCTAACTTGGCTAAGCTTATGTAAAATGATAGGGCATGTATTGATAGAAATAAGACGTTGCATAAACTCAAATTCATAAGTGAAAAGATAAAAGTTTGCTAAAAAGACGGCACAATTAGTGTCCATGGGGATTCCTATAATTTGTTGAAACAAAGAATCACCTATTGTGATGTAAAGATTATCTAAAAGAAAATCTATCCAAGAGCAAACATCTTCAACACTTACTACCTTTGTGTATCTTTTCTTTTTAGAACCAATGTCATGATCTGTATTATTTAGCCACAGAAAGTCAAAGCATAAAGCTGTTTTCAAATCTCAGCTTGAAAACTTCAGCCACTAGCTTTTTGATTCTAAACTGCAAGTCTTCCAGCTCGATCTTTGTGTAAAGCGTGGTAAAGTCATAGGTTTGAAGGAGAATAGAAGACTCTTTTTCCTGAATGGTTCGAGAGGAATTAAAAAATTTTACAATAGGAATCACTCCTACAGAGTCATTTAAAATCCACCTTGAGTGCGAGGGGACATCCGCCTCCTTTAATAAGTCCCTCCAAAGCATGGCTTTGAAGCAGTAGCTTAGCCAGTTAGAGACATCCGTCAAAGTAGTCTCACAAGCAACAACAATAGATCTTGGCTTTTTTGGAGTTTTGTGGAACTTCCAAGCAGCACAAAGAAAAGGGATACTTGGATTGCAAACAAACCTAGAAGACTTGCAAAAGTCCAGCGGACTAGGCAAAGGATAAAGCAAGACGAAGAGAGGATGACGCAGACCCCTATTGATGATCAAGGCGTGAGAGGGGGATCCCAGCATGTTACTGAGCCAGCAGGTTGACAATATTGATGAGGAGGACATGGATTTATTCAAGGCATAGTTGCAGAGCTTTATGAGTGTTTTTCTTAATTTTCACAGGACCCTTGTCTTTAGAAGATTCTGAACCTTGAAACGCAGCCAAACAAAGGGAGTTCGAAGCTAATAAGAGGCCGCATGTGAATTTCCTGGATCAACCCTCGCAAAACCCCTATGGTTTACAGCAATCTAATGTTATTCCGGGATCAAATAAAGGTAATAATTTTTAGTCTATGGTTTCCGGACAGCAAGGAGTTATTGCACCCCCTGTGAAACAGGTTATTTGGTGGAGGATCAGTTTTTCAGGCTATGGTCAGCCCTCAAGCACAATTTGCTGGTATGCCTGCAAGTCAAATGGTGGGGTTTCAGCCTATCATGCACCCCATGGGACAGAATTTAATGTATGCAAATGTTGGTGCAGCCCCAGGGATTCAAACGGGAATGCCTAATGCAGTAGCACGCAATATGGTTATGCCAAATATGCAAAATTCAGGAGCTGGTCTGAATAATACAGCTTTGCCTCATGGTGTTGGTGCTGGAGATAGTGTGAGTGCTGGTGTACCATTTGCTTAGACACTTGCATATGATAATTTGGCACCAAAGGAGAATGTCAAAGACTATAAAGAAGCTAGAGCTGCGGTCAAATTCAAGACATTTAGTGGTATTCAGGATAAACTCAAGGCTTTGACCTTTCTCCAGCAGTTTGATGCAGCGTATACTGGAGGAATTTTTTCTGAATCATCTAAGATACGTCGGGCTGCAAGTTTTCTGAAGGGTTATGCTCTCCAGTGGTGGACCACTCTGCTTATGCAAAACACATCACCTATTACTTGGGTAATAATAAATATCTTCATGTTGCCCAATGATGGGCCGTTTGGACCCTTCTTGTTGGTAATGAGAGAGAGCGAATATGATTGTATCAAAGTACATGTGAGACCCTTTAGGATCTATAGGACCAGCGATCATTATCAACCAATAGTGATCCCTTAGATCCAGTGAGAGAAAATATTACAAACTTGTTATGTAGTGAGTACTTGGTAGGCTAGCTTGTGTGATAGTTCGAGTATCTTGTTGCGGTGTTCCAAAATCTCTTTCAAGCAGCTTCCTAGCTTTGTGGCTAGCTGCTCCAGCAGATTTTTCAGATTCTCTCTGTTGTTCCAATAACCTTCTCTGATGTGTGTAGGCTCTATATCTTAGGAGTACATTCTGCTGATTTTCTACCTACCCTGTGAGGCAGATTTCACGATTTTTTTCTTCTCTGGGTGTCCTGGGTCTTGCCCATCTACCTTCTCCACCTCGAGATCATGTGAACCAGCTCTGATTTTGCAGATTAGATGTCTTTTAAATATTAATATGTTTTCCCCGAGGTATTTATGCATTCCATAGCTGTCCATTGAGTTAATCCCTTGTTTGTAGAACTGCATTTTTAAGAGTGATGACTCTCGTCTTTGGTGGTCTCCTTTGTCCTCGAGGTACTAGGGTCTGATGACGAGTCCATCCTCTGATACTCTCAAAAATAGTCGTGATAGAACTGGATCTTGGTGGGAAACTCTTGCTTGGTCCCCCCCCCCAAGCCCGAGATGTATGGAGCTAGAGGAGATCTAACTGTATGATACAGTTAATCTCATCTCAAGGGATTGACTTGGGCAGTGCATCCATGTATCGAAAAGGGGGGAATCCAAGATGCTGTCACTGGCAAACCATGTGGATAGGCATAAATACCATGTATCAGCCCCACTTTTCGCAATCGTCTGATTGACTCTAATGCCAGCCGCGGTAGTCTCCAATGAGGTAAGGCTCAAATTCTGTGGAGGAATGTCACTGTCTGAAAAATTTTATATCATGTTCAGCGGAGGGACTAGAGAGGCATCTAGAGGTGTTTTGCAGGGAGAGAGATCTGACAATCAACCTAGGGAAGACCAAGGTCGTGA
This sequence comes from Dipteris shenzhenensis, assembly GCF_047967505.1. Classification (NCBI taxonomy): domain Eukaryota; kingdom Viridiplantae; phylum Streptophyta; class Polypodiopsida; order Gleicheniales; family Dipteridaceae; genus Dipteris; species Dipteris shenzhenensis. The sequence continues at coordinate 3,075,351 of NC_141605.1, read as the reverse complement.
TCTTTAACACCTCATGCGTTTTGTTGCATTGACATAGCTTCACTTATCGAGATGAGCTAGAGGAGATAGTGTATCTAGAGGCCTTAGAGGTGTTTTGCTGGGAGAGAGATCTGACAGGCAATCTAGGGAAGACCAAGGTCATGATCTTCAACACCTCATGTGCACAGAGCCAGTTTTTTAGGATGATCCATGCACCTAGAGCATGAACCCACACGTGGACATGGAGCTTTGGCCCGGTTAGAGAGATAGTGCTTTCAGGACCCGTGGACAATGAGCTGACTTCAACCCCTACTAAGGCCAACTGCTATGTATGCGGCATCTTTCTGGGGGAGCGACCTTTCGGCGACAAAAGTGGAGGAGATTTGCGCAGCCACTATTGATTATGGGTTCGAATTAAGCCCTCAATTCCCTATTAGATACTACGAGTTCGCCATGACACCTCTCATATATATACCATCAAATCGGCCAGCAATGATCCCTCGCCTGTAGGCGGTCAATAAAGGGTGTGATCTTGTCAATGTAGAGCCCAAAGAGAGTTGGTGAAAGAGGGCATCCCTGCTTCACTTCGATGGTGCTCTCAATCCAATCTGATGGGCCCCCCGGGGTCCCGGGGCATGGACTTTCCCTCTGACGGACTTGTATAGGCTTATCACCCCCCAAATAAAAACCTCTGGAATTTGCATCTCCTAAAGCCTCTTGATCATACGGGATCATGGGATAGTGTCAAAGACCCTCCAAAAGTCTACAAAGTAAGCGTAGACTTTCTGGCGCCTCAATATCGCCTCCTCAATGATGGCCTCAAAGTGAAGATGTGGTCTAGGGTGGAGTGCAATCGTCGAAAACTTGCCTGTCCTAGAGCCCGCTGTCCTTGTGCCTCTATGTGATGGGTTAACTCTTTCTCTAGTAACGACCCATAAATCTTGGCCATTGTCCATGGGGTGGGTCCCCTGCTTTAAGGATGGGAACAATGGTGGTAGTGCTCCAAGTAGGTAGGAAGTCATGGCATATAGCGTGGCTGAACATCTATGCTAAAATCAAAGCTAAGACATCTTGCCCATGTGCGAAGTGCTCAGTCCGTAGTCCCTCGTGATCCTGAGCTCTCTGATTATGGAGCCGATAGAGTGAGTCCCGTACATTCTATGCAGTGAACCAATGACATGTGGTGGACCTGGGCATGGAGGACATATCAAGTGGCGTATGCATGGGGACGTCATAGAGTGAGCTCGCATATGTGTGCTAGACCTCTAGATCTGTGATGGGAATAGGCAGCCTTCCCCAGATAGAAGCCCCACCTAATGGTAGAATCTTCCCTCGAAATTATCACACCACCTCCTCCATTCTGTGTAAAGAAAGCCCGCCTCTTACAACATGTCAGTCATCGTGAAATCCGATGCGCCTCGTGTGCCGTCAAATGGCCCAAGGCTCACTCAAGTATAAGGTGAGATCTCATCTCTCTGCACTCATTATCATACCAAAGATTCTAAGGCATCTTCCCCACAATGGCATGTGCTGCGGATCAAGTCGTGGGGAAGGATCTAGCGGCAATGTCCTGTGTCAAGAGGACGTGAATTTATGGGAATTTTGATTTGTGACTCCCGTAATTTGCATGTGACTGCCTTGTGTCTCTAGGGTACGGAAGTCTGGCCACGTGTGCGGGACGTGGGGAATTAAAATTCCTAGTGGGCCCTAGAAATTGTGAATGTGCAGGCCAATCACTAGGCAATTAATTCCTAGGACAGGTGTATGCAACAGAGGGGCAAAAGAGTGGTGCAATTAAAATTTGCTATTTTTGGCACGGGATTCCAAAAACAGCAAAGGACACATGTTTGGCATGCAGGAGGCCAAATTCAAGCCTCAAAGAGAGTAAAAGTGAAACGCAATTCTCCCAGGAGTGTGTCTAGAGCTGGGCGACCTGTCTTCTGGCTGAGTTTTGGTCTTCTGCTGCTCTTGGTGACCTTCAGGAGGCAAGGCGACCTGTTTGGAGACTTTGTCTACTGCCAGAAGCTAATCAGGCTGCAGAAAGTGGGGCGAACTATTCCTGGCTGATTTCTGCCAGTTGCTATTGATTACGGGGCTTTCCCAGGTGGGGCAACCTGTTTTGGAGCTGCCTTTGGGCTGCACTAGGGCTGAATCACCTATTCTTTGCTGGTTTCACGGTTTTCCAATTCAAACGACTTGATTCCTGTGGATTCTGGGTAAAGGAAGGCTAGTATTTGCCTGCTTTTTGCCGTTTTCGGACTGGTTGTTGGCTGGTTATTGCATTTGGAGGCAGATTCATGCGGTTGGGCAGTGGCCAGGGTGACTACAGATAGGGGCGACCTGTTTTGGAAGGGTTTTCCTGGTTGGATGTGCCAGAGTTTTGGCTGTCTTTGGATTTTCTGCAACTGTTTGGCCATGTTTAGGTGGTTGGGCACTCGGTTGTGCAGGTGCAGTAAGCAGGCAGATAGTTTAAGCCTTTGAGTTGTGTTGCATGCTTGGTCAAAAGGAAGAGTGCGTGATTGCCTAGTGATTGGATGCATATTTGCCATATAAAGTTGAGCATGAATGGCTGGCTGTGCAGGATATTGGAAGTCTGTGGGCAGTGGTTTGCCTCTGGTGCAGCTTTCAGGAGACCTTGTAATCAGCCTCTTAGGTTTATATGAATATTAAAGAAATACCGCAAGGGGCGCCGTGCCAATTGCTGTCCTTGTTTCTGAGTAGGAGCACTCTAGCTCCCTGTGATTTAATCTGTGGTGATTGATAATTTGATTATTTACTGTGTATGATGTGGTTAAAGTGGATCTTACCACACTTTTATTAGTGAAGACTGGTTTCATCTTATACCACTAAGACAAGGGTGTCCAAAGCACGCGTGAGGGGTATGCATCATCTTATACCACTAAGACAAGGAGGTCCAGAAGCTCACAAGCTAAGTGGCTCACGTAGGCCGAGTCAAGAGAAGATCTAAACACGGATGGGTGTGGGAGGGGCTCTTCCTGTGGCTGGCATTGTAGCCAAGATGCTAAAAGCCAGGTATGAGTGGTCATCACCGAGCGGAGGGGAGGCACAATAAAGTCGTGTATCAGTGGTAAAAAGGCCAGGGGACGCATCAGATAATCCACTGTGCTTGTCCCTCCACGTGGAAAACAAGTGTGCCCACCAGATGACGGACACTTCTAGAGGCCGTTATCATATGCCATCTCTGGAGGCCATTATCTAGAATGAAGTCATGGACAACCCCTGACTCAATTAGGTGTCTCTCAAAACCTGTCACATGTGTTGCATCTGCTGAGTGTCCCACTATCCCGATTTCTACCGGATCTAGTCCCTAGTATTAAGCTAGGGAACCCAAAACTTCCTTACTTGTGTGTACTCAAAAAACAAATGGGTGCAGACCACTAAATAGACAATGCTCCAAGAGAGATATAGAATCACCATAAGATATATTCCCGTCCACAAAAGAGTCTGGAGTCCCACCAAACCATGGTCCTCTATCCTTACCTCCTTCGCACTTCTAGATCCCTGAGCCCACGTGCTCCCCATTGAGCTTCTGTTCACCGTGCCTTGATCCTTGCACCTTGGTTTACCGTTTAGCATAAGCCCCACAATGGCATCTCTCATACAGTGTTCTCATGGGTAGACACTCTCGCCGGTACACAGATAAGCCTCTTGGGGACAGAGCGCCAAACCACCTCCAGCATGGAATTATTCTCATCACACAAATGATGATACACCAGTCATGACTCCGGACGAGATCTGTGAGTGGAAAGAGAACCTTTTTCAAACATTTATTGCCACAAGGTATGTACCAGTTTATGACGCAGACTGGAGCCTCAGATGCAGATGCTTCACATGTTAGCATGGATCAACCTACACTTTCAGTAAGCCCTCAGCACATTAACATCAGGCACACTTCTCAATAAGCCCTCCGCATGAGGCACATTTGATAGTAAGCCCTCAACACGAGGCAGTCCCACTCATATCAGCACATGCTGACAGTGATGCACAACCATCACATTCATGCATGGATCCAACTCCATCTTTTGCCACAGATGTAGATACTCAGTAGGAGTTCAGTTATGATCATGCATTTATTTAGCAAGTCCGTCCTCATTACGAGGCACTCACATCTCCTGCCGCATGCAGAGATATATGCCCCAACGCATTCAGCTCTTCAGGTGATTCCATTCAAGCATCCATCATTGATGCTTTCACCTCTGATACGGAGCACATCATATCATTGGACACACTTTCCACCTTTAGTTCAGATTGGCACATCAGTCTTCACATGACATTCCAGCATCGGCTCAGTTATGCCGCATTGCACCACCCTTGGATCTAGTGATCACCACCTCTTTCGATCAGCAGATCATTCCTCAGCATCCGGATATTTATGCATCCGTTGCAGTCCTGCCCTAGTGCAGTGGACATCATCAGGTTCAGCCACAGTGCAACCTGGGGAGACTCACTGTTTCAACATGCACTTATGGCTGTAATATACATTCCTTACTTGATGCAGCTCAGTGGTCAAATCCACGACTACCGATCGATCCCTACATCATCATTCGGCACCTCACATGCCTCAGGGACATCTTATGTTTTCACAATTGTATTTCAAGCTTCTTAGCCTTTATATTGTCAGCTCCTTCTTGATGAGCCTATGACAGATGCTACATCCCATGCCGATGGATGTTTAGCCATGCACACAAGAGACGACCTTTAGCTCAACAGTTTAGCATACATGTTGGACACGTTCCTATACCTTGTCATTTGTGTGGGCCTCTTCTTCAACAGAGCAGCGTACCATACCTGCACCTTCAGCCCCAGATTTTCAGCCCCTGGATCACTCTATCCACATTGACTATGCCATCTTCTTCGACCCCGCATCATCTGACAGAGATTATAGCTCTATTGTAGCATACATTGTCAATTCTTTTGGATTGGTGACACTATTGTATGTCACAACCTACCGGGTCTCATCTCCATCGCTACATCGACTAGCCTCACATCCAGATGCCCCTTCTTTAGAGCTGCTACACAGTCCACGGCGACTCATGAAATGTTCAGCTTTGACATGTTCAACACGCAGCCATAGAGACAGTTCTCCACACTGTCATCTTTCGATCGACTAGTCTTTGATCCAAGTGGACTTGACTTTCTGCATATTTCCTTCCTCTTCCCCTTCGCCGTATCTTCTGGGTTTTATTCCCAAAGGCGAAAGATGGCCCACAACTTAAGAGGAGGGAAATCCACATTATGTACAGGATCATAAGTTGTATGTACATGCTTCCACTACATAGTCATTGTGCTCACACACGCACACACTACTCTGATTTCTTTTGAGTTTTCTTTTCAATTTTGGATGCTATCATATGCACCAAACAAAATCCACAAAAAGGTCTTATACATGCACCCTCCACTTACTCAATACAATTTAAGAGGGGGTGAATTCAGGATGGTGTAAATTGCACTATCTAGATAGGGCATAGGAGGAAACCCTAACCCTAAGGGGTTCACATGTATATCTTCATGTTCATGTTCAATACAACTTAGTGTACAGATAGCTATATCGTGTGCACTCCTCTCTCTTTCCCTCTCTCACTTCCGCTATCAAAGACGACCTTCATCACCGAATGGGTAGTGTTTGCATCTAATGTCATGACATTTGACTTTAAAAATGCATCTACTATCATGACAATCGGCTTAAAAAATGCTCCAACAACATTTCAAAAAAAGGTTTAGAAAATCTTTAATGAATATCTGACCACATTCTGGGACAGCCCACAATCCAACACCGGATGGCGCATAAGCCAATTTTACCCCTCGAAACGTTTCAAAAATAGGATCTAGATTTTGTTGGCCCATTCAAACTAACAGCCCGACATATTGAAAATAGGTACATATTGGAGGCAGATGATTACTACACAAAGTGGATTGAAGTGCGCGCCATGCGCAATAATTCTTCGGCATCCGTGGCCAACTTTCTCTATGAAATGATCATGACCAGATTCGGATCTCCCATTGAATTGGTAAGTGAGTAGGGCGGCCTTCTAAATGAACAAGCATAGCCTTCTAAATAGATTCTGCAGATCATGAAGGAATTGGTCAATGAAAATCGAACAAATTGGGACAAGAAGCTCTGCTCCACTTTATGGGCTTTCTGAACGGCATAGAAGGTAGCCACTAGAGTAACTCCATTCAAGCTCGTGGCGCTTCAAGATCCGAATCTTCAAAGAAAAAGACGCAGTTTTATTATTCCAATCCCGTCTTGGATTGCGCTCCGAAAAGCTTAAACTCCATGGGGTTGGACTGTACTAGATACAGAAGTTCTATGATGGGACATTTTTATTAGGCATGTTGCAAGGCAAGAAGTTCAATAAGCGAGTGAGCGGGCCAATGCGTCTATATCCGTTTCGTGACATAGAGACGAAAGTGCCAACAGTCAGTTGCGCACGTATGAACATAATTTGACCACCAAATGACGCCCGAAACAAGAGGATGTGTATCTTTCCCAAGAATCCATTCACTGCAATTCATGGGGAGCGATTTGCTATAATTAGGCAACATTCATGTACATGCAATGCCCTAGCACAGTTATACGTTTACCGCTTCATCTTCTCCCCGCAACTTCTCCTCTTCGTGCACCCTTGCTCACACAGCTCTTTCTTGTGCTCTCATCAACTCGTCAACCTTCCCTTGTTATCACCTTCACACTGTGACTCTCTGCTTATATCCCCCTTACGTTTCTCTTTCACCAGTGCTAGCTCTGTCACACACTCTTGCGTGGACATCGCTTGCATCCTTCATCAGCTCCACACTCTATTTGTACCTTGCCCTTTACCATGATGGTTGCTTACGAGCGCCTCACCCAATTTTTTGCCATGGCTCCTACGACACAGAAGTGGCGGTAGGCCATTAGCCAAGACACACGTTTTTCTCCAAAGATTCCACTAACAGATGGACCAGTTAGCCAAGCCCAATCTCAAGTTGCGTCTTGGCCAAATCTTCTCAGTGACTCCACCAGTCATAGATACGCAAAGCACTTACAAAAAGGTTGGTCACTCTAGAACAAGCCAGAACAGAAGGAGAGACAATCTACCATTTGTGCAACAACAGATTCAACACCAACGCAGTCTCTTGAACCATCTCTCCATTTGCCCAAACCCCCCGTCCCCACATTCTCTAGAAGCAAAAACAAGGGCAGAACGCTCCATCAGTACAAAGCTTGCATTCATCCTAAAATGGAAGGTAATTTTGGACCCACGGACTGGAGACTGAGCCGAAGGTTCTATTTGCCTCAAGGATCCTACATTCAAGTCGAGGTCCTTGTTACATTCGCTCCGAACATTTTGCAATTGATTGATGGAATAGAGGAGGGCTTTCGTTAAACGTAACACATTGGGTTCCTCCGGAAGAAAGGCCAATAGCTTCAAAATTGGGTGTACACTACCATAGCAACTTTGGTGTCACAGCCACGATGTTCAAACTGCTTGGCACAAGCTGCTTCTGAGCAAGCACACAGAGTTCTTGCTAGTAGATGTATAAGGTAGGGTCATCCACCTTTGGCCATGGCGGAACGCTTCCTCACAACCACCCTAAGACCCAATAACTTACATTTTGGATCCTTTTCCTAGGGCTACATAACGAGATGAATTCGTGCTGCAAGGCAGTGGTAAGTGTCAAATTTTTTTATGCTTAGACCCTAGCCGAGACAGGAGCTACCAAGGTGAGACTCACTTAGGAGTTTCGAGCACCACAAACCTTGCCCATAGGGATCTCAGGTACAAAAAAAGGGTTACTTATGTGAGGGCCTTCCAAACCAATGTCTCTTCCTAAGAGAAGAGGGGACGAATTGTCTAGGTAGACGCCCTCACACCCACGACAAGTAGAGACATGAGGTTACTTCTACTGGCCACCCTCCTAACGGTCATGTGTCTACACCTCTAGTTACTCATGTGACTCCTCATCCTCCACTTCCACCTATGCCTCCTATACCTCATAAGCCTCCACAACCTTCACTACCTCCTATTCCTCCTAAACCTCACGTGTCTCCTGAGCCTCTTGCGCCTCCACGGCTGCCGTAGCCCACAACAATTGTCACTAAGCCATTGAGGTAGAGATAGTGGGATACAATTACAGCCCACAACTTCCATCCACAGTTGAGATCCCCATACACGCCCAGAGCCTCACTCAAGTATACCACGAGAAGGACCAAGATTCCCATGCAGTCTCTCAATTCAGGTCTTGCTTTCAGTATGGGAGGGGATGCACTACCGCAGATGAGTGTTTCGAGGAGAGGTAGCACGTTGGCAAATCTCCCTTCTACCTTTTGGTCAATTTGTCGACAAGTGCTGCGGAGGAGGACTTTCAAAGACTTCGGATAATACCAATTTTTTGCAGGCTCCACACTTTCTACTACAGAGGGTCGTAAGCACTCCATTTCAGATATGGGAGTGAGATACAAACTTCAGAGGAGATTGATAGCAAGATAGTCAAGCAGACGATGCATGAAGACAAACTTTTGTTGTCCATAGTCTCATTGGATCACAAATTCACTCATGTCAACGAGCACTTCGGTCGAGATTAAAAGGACATGCATTGCTTTTTCTATACTTTACGATCCATGGTGACATTGTCTTTGACCCTTGGGCACAGCTAGTTCGACATTCACGACCTTGCATTGAAATCAAGTAGCTTTTCACTTGATAGAGAGAGAGAGAAAGGGCAAACACATCCGAGTTAGCTAGATTGGAGGGTAAGGTATACGGTTTCCCAAACTCCCTTTTCCTCAGAGATCACCTACCTTTAGCACAGGAAGGATTGGAGGAGTTGCAGGGTAGGAGAGTTCAATTGTGTTTCTACTCGCAGCAAACTTTCTGGGTACAAAAGGGTTACAGATGCTCCAAAGAGTTCTTCAGAGTGGTAGGATGGAGATATTCTTCTGATAGCCTCGGCAAACTTAGAGATGATGCTGGCATATAATATATGCCTAATAGATGCCCAAGAAAAGAAGGCTTGTTTCCTCTTTTCTTCAGGACCTTGTGGGGTATTGTCAAACCTCACCTTCTGTCTGCTTTCTCAAAGGCTCTTCAGCTTAGATCGTTAGACAAGCCCATGTGTATTGGTAGTAGTAGTCTCATCCCGAAAGTACACTTCTTGGGACTACTCATAAGATCCTAGCTTAGACCCCTTCTTCCTGACATCATCCAAACTACTCAAACAAGTTTTGTGGAGTCAATAGGATATTGTTGTCCTATTCTCGATTCCAAGAAGTCTTACGACAGAGTTGACTGGGGTTTCTTAGAGGTACCATGAGGAGACTTGGTTTCGATGACTGACACATCTCATGGGTAAATACTCATAGTCGGCCAATCAATGGTGATATATGGGAGATGAATCCCTTGCTCCATATCATTTTCTTTTTGTAGATGAGGCTATATGCTACTTTTTGTAGGCTATCAGTCAAGGGACATTGGGGATATCTCTTCTGATCTTGCGCGAGCAAAAGCTGTTAGATATTGAGTTTGCCGATAACACCGCAATCATAGTCACATCCATTGACACGTTTTGCCTAGCAATCAGGAGGACTTGGTAATTGAAATAAATCAAAAGGTATTTGGACAGGTGCTGTGCAAGATGCTCCGGATTGGATGTTGACAGAGGTTTCGCTTGGGTTCTAGAGGCACTTCCTATCTTTCAAGTTGGGGTTCATATGTCTCCAACTCAACAATTTGCACGGTGGTGCAGAGTATACAAAGTAAGCTATACCATATCGGAGCACTACTAGACATTCCATAGCTGGTAGAGCACCGGCACTTAACTAGGTTCTTCTAGCTACCATGTGGTAGTGGCCTCTGTGTCCATGCAAACAACACTAGAGAGGTGAAGGGGTGGAGTGGAGGGGAGGGGATTCAATGGGCACCAAAGCCAGAGTATCTTGGGACATTATCATCTTCCTACCCCTTGTTTAACGCTTGACCCTTGGAGACCAACCATGGAAGCAACTCCTACTTCATGGTATTCTCCACGAGCAATTGGGGAGTGGTTGGGTGGATTTTCATGATGGACCATCATTGTCAAGTCCGATTCTCTGATAGTAAGAAGATTTGTCAAATTTTGGAATCATTCCTGCCCAGCTCTAATCCGAGAAGTCCCATCCACCCACCAAGGGGGGGAATTAGCCAAGCATCCTGACTCTCTAGTGCAATATCATGGTCTTACCCTTAGCAGTGAGCAGAGGCCATCATTCACAGGTTGTTAGTACTAGACTCTAGATCATCAGAGCCATTCCGCAAGCCTGGAGGGAGACCCTTACGGATCCTTGGTAACCTCATACTGTGTCAGATGATTTAGGTGTTGTTCAACGAGCAAGGCACATTTCTAGGAGTGAGTAGAATCAGCACCTTTCTCATCAGTTGTCGAGTTTATGTCTCATTTTTGGGGGATCATTAGGGCCAAGAAAGTCTCATACTTTTTTGGGCTTACTATTCATAGAGGTATTCCAATTCGCTCTTAGCTTCAACAGATGGGCAGGCCTTTCCTATGTATGAGATGCCAGTTTGCAAAGGATCTAGCAAGCATTTTTTGTGGTTGCCATATTGCTTGGGTGGTTCGGATAAGAGTTTTCAGATTATTCTCATTCATCACCTACACTTTGACGTGGGGAGTAGATCTTAGGGGGAGCAAATTTGGTGCCTTTGCTCTACATGAGTCAGAGGCAGGTGATGATGCCTTCTTTATGCAGTGGTGTTATGGATGTGGCCCTCGAAAACTTAGCACCATGGTGCCTCAGGATTTGTTCTTTCTTCCCATTCCAACTCACGACTCATTAGGCGGACTCCGCTTGGAAGTTGGTTTCCAGCATTATTTTATGGCAGATATTATGTTCAAGATGAGCTCAGCTCATTCCTGGAAACACATTCACTGCTGCTGATATACTGGCTTCTGTTTGGGCTGATCTCATTTTGACTATCCAGAGTCAGTAGTCAGTGAGGGAGATGCACAAGGACCTCCGCAGTCACGAGAGAGAGTTTGATAGCATTCAAGAGTACTTGAGATTGTTCCTTGCTTTTTCATGTTACACCACATGGGATGACATGGCATTATAGACCCTCCCTATGGTTGTTTATTCATATTGTAGAGACCAGGTATAGAGATCTCACTCTCCCACCTCTGATATAATTTGTTTTGGATGCAATTACGTACTTCTTAATGCAAAAAAAAAAGGTTTTTTTTTTTTTTTTTTGGGGGGGGGGGGGGGGGGGGGGGGGATATATATTGGTTGATCAATGCATTAGAACTCACAAACACTGACGTTGACATCACAGAACTGGTAGCTGAAAAAATCATAGGCAAAATATGGCAACATCCAAAAGAGAAGATGGCATTCTACAAAAGAGAAATAATCCAATGCTGCCCTATGGAGGTCAAGATTATCTCGATGAGAATCTCTCTTTTTTTTAAGGAAACTAATATGCCAGCTACAAACCTGCTCCCATGAACTCAAAAGAGACTGGTAGATGGAAATTATATAATCTCAATTAGATTGCCCTAGCTGGTTTATCTTTCATGTGCCCAAAAGCCCTTATAAAACTAGCTAAAAGACAATTTTGCCAAAAAGGAAAATGGTGAAGGAATTGGGAAACCCACTATGCTGCAAAACAACTTCAAACAAACATATGGCTAAACCCTTGTTTTATGAGCACCTACTTATTGAGTTGAACTTGTTTGCATGCCTTGATAGCCATTGCGATAGTGTTTGTAGTTTTTCCCTATTTGGGCTTGGTTGATGTGGATGGCTACTTTGAGGACTACCCACAAGACTACTCCAAGGCCGAAGAGCATAGTATGCCTAGCACTCCTTGTCAACACACCCATAAGACATGCAAAATCATTCCCAAGCACACGCAGCCAAAGATCAGCAACCAGTGTCCAAGATGAACTAAGAAGGTCTGCAACATGGCGAAAGAGAAACAGTGCACCTAGCATGTGTGGCATCCGTATTTCTAAGAGATCACACATGGTCAACCATCTATGGTAGCTCTCCCACCACCCAACATTTACATGTAACCACAATCTACAAATTTTATTTGACGAAGAGAGCCAAAGTTGGTGAAATCATGGCACCCTGGGCGTATTTCAGTATTCAAACTATCAGCTGACCCAATGCTGAATTAAAACTACAGGCCTGAAGTAGTTTCGCCACACCCCATTCTGGGTTGGACTTGCAAATATGCATCCTAGATAGCAAAATGCATGGATAAACATCATCGAAATGTTGTGTAAGAATCAGAAGATTTTTAAAAGGGTAGAGAGAAATCCTAAAACGAAAAAAAACTTAAAAAATTCATTGGTCCATTTTAGAAAAGCCAGCACAAGGTGCATCTATGCAAGTGGATATCTTTCTTTCCACCCTTCAAATGTGAGCCATTATCCAATAAAACAAATAATTGCAACACCTTGTTACTTGAAGTTGGTAAAGGATTGTTTGCCTCATTTCTAGAATACACTAACAACTTGATGTTTATTATCTCCAAGTAAATCGCTTTATTCATTTTGCATACACATTGCAGCTTTTGGTAGCTTACATTTAAACAACAAAAGTGAACCAAAAGAAAATGAAACGTAAACAGTACAACAATAAATAAGTGAACAAAAAGAAGATGAAACGTAAACATTACACCAATAAATGTTGCATAGGAATGAATTGTTGGTTTACCCGTTTTTCTGTTCGAAGCTTTTTTTTAGCCCTGGAGGAGAAACAGTAATTGCATTCAAAACTCTCTCTCTCTCTCTCTCTCTCTCTCTCTCTCTCAAACACACACACACACACACACACAGCCCCAGCCACATTGCAGGACTGATCCAGAAGCTCCAAGTAGCAATCGTGCATCAGCACCCAGGTCTGTTCCAGGGGTAACACAATCTGCTACAACTATGCTCCAAGGGAACGTGACCTGATAGAGGTCAGCGCAATCTGGTCCAAGCACTCATCCATGCTTGAGACGGATCTGTCGCATCAGGGCCCCTGCTCAGGGTGACACAACCTGCTACAAGTTCGCTCCAAGGCGATGCGACCTAATACAGGTCAGCACATTCTGGTCTAAGCATGGTTCCAGGCCTCCACACTTGAGGTGGATATGTCCCCGACCAGAGAATCAGAAAGTGACAAAGGCTGACAGCTGAAATATTCCAGTACAATACATGAATCATTGATGGAACAGATACAAAAGTACAGAGTCAGATAACACAAGTAGAACATTTGGATGATGCCAATTTGAAACACTTATCCTACTGTTAAAATCTGGGTCCAATTTGTTTAAAAGACAACAAGAACCTGAAAGCAAGTATCGGGCAAATTTATTTGAAAGAAAACAAGAATCTGAAAGCAAGATACACTTGTATTTAAAGTACAAAAATAGGCAAACAAATGATGTTAACCCCAAGAAAATGATGTTTACCCTAAGAGAATTCCCAGGAGTACTATGTCACCCAGGGTTGCCTACTTTCCACGTACATAAATTCCATACGTTCTGTAACGTTCCGTACAGTCGTCTGCAGATTAGGCACCGTTGCAGATTTGAAAACTAGCCTTTTTCTGCCTGATTTGGGCCTCCCTCTCGTCCAAACCTGCATATAAACCTCTCCACCAAACACTCGCCCCTCTCCACCAAACAGCCCAAGCTCCCGAGTCCCTCTCCATCTCCCTCTCCCTCCCTCTCCATCTCCATCTCCAACAAGCTCCCCCTCCATCTCTCTCCCTCTCCATTAAGCTCCCTCCCTCTCCACCAAGCTTCCTATAGGCTATGGCAAGCAATGGAAGCTCAAAAATGGAGGAGAGAATACACAAAACCAGATGTTGTATTTAATTTCTGCAAAACTAAGAGTGGAAGCTCAAGAGAGAGCCAACATAACAAAACCTTAGGGCTAAGCGCCCTAACTGGACTAAGTGTCCTAACTGTCCTAAATGGTACATATACTAACTGTACCAACTGACCTAACTGGTTATAACTAGGCCTACAAGGCACATACCAAGGAATGAGTGGCACCTATGGATAGCCATAGAATGGCCTACAAAACCCCCTTCCATGGTATGGGCTGAAGTATCCTAGACATGGTTCAAGATACCTGAATATATAATGTCATGGTTGCACATGTTCATCATGTAGGGATATAGCAACCTATGACTGTACAGAGTACAACAGATCAAGTCACAAAAGGTACTAAGTTTAAAGCTTGCCAAAAAGCTTCAAACTTAGGACGAGGTAGAGACTGCGTAAAAAGATTTGCCAAGTTGTCTTTAGTGGGAACATAAGACAACTGAATATCACCGCTGATAATCTCTCTCTGACATAGTGATAATGAACCTCAATATGCTTTGTGCGAGCATGGAAAACGGAATTCCGTGCAACAACCAAAGCACTCTGACTTGCCTTTGTCACATGCACCCTTGCACTTGGGTGCAATGTGACACACTGGCTACATCAACAAGTCCGTAATAGTTCCCTAATAGGAGATTTTGTCGTATAATGTGGACACTCAGGCACAAGCTACGTAAGTCAGTCTCTCAGCCTTAGGTCAAGTTAGACAGTCAGTCTTGTTCACTAGTACAGTAGGTAGTTACTCTTTCCATCTTAGGTTAGGTTGTCCTAGGATAGGAGCCCCAAAGGGACCCCCAAAGGCTGACCAAATGGAAAAGAGGTAAGCAAGCAAGGAAGCAGCCTGCAAAGGCTGCCCACAAAGCACCCTGGCATATGAGCCAGGGAAGGGCTTTTTATAGACTAAGGGGGCAGCAACCAGTCAGCTGTAGCTGACTGCTCAGTCGGCTCAGCTAGGCTGGTTGGCTGGCTCCCCAGCCCCTATAAATAGGGCCCTTGCTGCCCTCTCTTTCCTCATTCAGCAATCCAGCCTTCAGTCCTCCGATAGCCACCTCCAGCCTCTTGTGTGCAGTCCTAAACACCTTTAGAGTTGGCCCTGATCATCCTCGGTCTTTGACCCTCAGTTCAGCTTGTATGGAAGGTGTATACGCAACACCATAGTTGAGGATTCGGACCAGCGAACAGAGTAAGGTTGGGGTACTGTTTCAGCAGCTCTTTACAGTTTTGCACAGCTCACTTCTCAGCCCTATATTTCATTCATCTCTCAGCTCTCTATTAGAATATATTACTCCTAGCTTTCACTCTCTCACTCACACAGTAACCCTGCATCCCAGTGGACAGCACAAGCCTCTTCTTTGCCTTACAGAAGTCAAGGTCTCGGTATTGGTCGGTGTTGCCTCTCACGTCTTTGGGTCTGCAATACGTGTGCACAATACGTGTGCACATTGTAATCTTCAAAAGCGTGTTTCCATGCTCTCTCAAGGAGCGTTATTTGTATCTTTAGTTCTCCAAGTATAAAGCACATTCTCCCCTGATTAGGGTGAGTACAGGGACCCAATCAATTGTCGCCTCCATTCTCTCTCTACCCTCATCTCCTTTCTCTCTATGGTGCATAACGCTAATTCCTCGCTAAAGGTTTAAAGAAGGTCTTGCTATGATTACACGATGAGATTACCGTTGCATGTTACAGCCTCGTAGTGTACTTGGAGCATTAGTTTTGAGCCCCTTATATTTTGAGGATTTTTTATGCTATTTGCTATTTTGTTGTTACTAGTCTTTAGTGATATAGCACTTAGCAAGGGCCTAGCGAGCCCTTTGCTCCAGCTCAAAATGGCTTATATGAGTTATCTCTGTATTGTTCTTTGTCTCATAGGCCCGCCAGGCCTCCCACAGACGTTTATCTCTCTCTCTGTCCCTCTCTCTCTCTCTCTCTCTCTCTCTCTCTCTCTCTCTCTCTCTCTCTCTCTCACACACACACAAGGGCTTCTGACTGAGCGGAAACCACAAATTCCTATCACGGATTCATGCATATGGCATACATACGCAATATCACTATATGATGTCCTAGATCAGACCCCAACTGATATGTCTTCCATCCCCTGGCCCACTACTTGCACTCTGTTCACCACCTACAATGTGCAGGCTACACTACACCGACTTCACAACCAGCGAGCTCACGATCATGAGGGACTACGGACTAATCACTTTGCACATGGAATGGAGGTCCTGCCCCAGTCCTAGCACAATTGTTCAACCAAGCTGCTTGGTCGCGAATTTCTCCCCGCTTGGAGCACTACCACTATTGTCTCGATACACTAGTCATAAGACCCCATGAATACTAGAAATTACCACTCATGATTGGCCACACACTAGCTAAGATATGTGGTTCAGTACTAGAGAGAGAGATCAGTAACTTCACAGAGACACATGGGCAACAAGCCTTACGATAGGCTGGATTCAAAAGACAGCATTCTACTTTAGACCACATCTTCACACTATGGGCCATTATCGAGGAGGCGAGGTCCAGGAAGCAAAAAGTCTACACTTGTTTCGTCGACTTTCAAAAGGCCTTTGACTACACGTAACTATGCATTTCACCGAAACGTTTCTGGCAAAACGCTTCGCCGTGTTTCACTGGAGCGAAACCCCTTTTTTGTCATATGCAGATCTGGTGATAACCCGAGGGCAAATCTTGGAGAAATGTGTTGCATGTAAGAGTTGATTAAAAAGGTCATGAGACAATGAGTTGTTTTAATCGTGACAATATTAAGAGCTTTGTAGTCAATGCAAAGGCACATAGACTTATTCTTTTTTTCAATACGAATGATGACAATGGACAAATGTGACCTTTTGTCAAGTAAATTCGAGACTCCACTATGAATATCCTCGTGCTAAGTGAATGAAACCCGATCAAGAGGCCCAAAACCCTAATTTTGTTCAAGCCATTCTTCTTGCGGCCCCCTCAGCCCTGCACATTTCTGCCTCAGATGCAGCCTTGTTTCTGTCTCCTTTCAGCTGCTTTCTACCCTTTTAAGGTTTCTGCACAACCGCCATCTTTGCTGCCCATTCCGCTTCTATTTGGCAGCCCGTTTGCTCTCCTTTCTGCATGCCTAGCCTCTATGTTGCCTGCCCTTCATAGCTGCATCCTTTCAGGTCTGTTGGGAGCAGCACGTGTAAAAATTCGAGCCATTTCAGAGCATTTACACCCCCATTTTTAGGGTTTCCAGGCTACTGCAGCAGAACAGCCCATCCACGTGCGTTGGTTGCAGATTTTTTAGCCATTGGAGGACTTTTCGAACTGTTTTGGAGCAGTTACTTGCATTTCGGGTTGCTCTAGGGTTGCTGCTGCAGAACCACCTTCAACATAGAAGTTTTCAGGGCTGTTCCTAGCCTCTATATCATCTAGAATTGTCGATTCTTGGCCTGGTGATCTGCTGGTTCATTTACAGCGTCTTGGTATAGCTTGGAGATGGTTTGCAGAAGCACTTCACAAATTTCGAGCTATCTCATTGCATTTGGTGCCCCTCCAGCTACCTTCTTGAGGATTTCGGACTTGCTACAGCACCTAGAGCAGTCCTCACGCCCATAAGTGCTCTTTCCTTGGCTCATTTCTACGTTTTGGGGCATCCACTTGCTGCTCTTTGATTCAGGTTCACTCAGTTCTCTATTTCAAGGCGTATTCTTGCTGCAATTCCATTAGAATTTGCATTTTGGAACCTGCGAGGTCATCCACCAGCAACTGGACACGTTTATTCATGCCTTTCTCAAACTACTGCTCCATTTCGAGCCCTAGACCAGCTCCTTTATTGGGTGGTTATCTATTGCACCTTACTGCCTTTGCTACCTCAGTTACCTCAGTTTGACACTATGGAGCCTCGTCCTTGTGGTGAAGACTCATCAGCACCACTTTCAGCTAGGGATGAGGAGCATGACAAAGCACTAGCGCTTATTAATATGAGGTTGGTCAACAAATTGCTTCATCAACTTGACCTCACTACTTCAGCCAAGGAGACCCTGGACAAGCTCAAGAACATTTATGCTACATCTACTAGACCCGAGCAGGAACTTTTATCTGCTATGTTGCATGATCTGAGGCGGTAGATGATGCTTAGCTCTGTGTGTTTGTGTTGAGTCAAATGAAGGTTCTCAGCCTTGAGTTGTCCCTCTAAACTGAATGTATTTGGAGTCAATAACAGGTCCTCTGCCTTGGGTCGTCCCCCAAAAATTGAATGTATTGTCTTTTCCTTTGGTTTAATGGTATTGATCACCTAGTTCAGAGTAAGGGGGGGGTTGACGAGTGATGGTTTGCCCTTGCTAGTCACAAGCTAACTGAGAAATCGCTATCACACGGGAAGTGTTGGATAGTTGGACTTGCTCTTTGCAGTATTGCGGTGTAGGGGGGATCGGTCTACTCTTGCATGTTGGGTCTCATGCTCTTTGCTCTGAAGGGGGGTCTTGGAGATATCATAGCCAAAGAGAGTGTGGTGATGTGATGTGTTGGTGTGTAGTACTAGGAGTTCTAGTACTAGTTCATGTGTGTGAGTCATGTGTGCGTGGCACGCGTCACTATGGGACTTATCCCTTATGCACATGGTGCCGACGTGTGAGTGAGTAGCCTATATGACGCTTGTACTTCACTTATCATGTCATACTTGATGAATGAATGAAAGCCTTCATTATGTCTTCATCTGAGTCTCTAACATCGGCTACATGCATCTAAAATGTGTATATCATTCTCTACGTTGACAGCTTCTTAGCTTACTTAAGATATGTGAGTTTCAAGTTTCTTTGCATACAAAGAATACAGAGAGCTTCTAGCTGTTAGCAATGTAACTAAGAGGAACATGAAAATTCTTTTTTTTAAGACACTAAAAATCAAAAGTGATTTATGGACACTTATTCCATGACTGAAAAAATGCAACAAGTCTAGTCTCCGAACACAATTGCGCAGATTGTACCATCAGAAAAGAGAGACACCTCCAATCAACAGTGCCATAAAGCTGATGCATCTTGATTTGCTCATCCCTTGCCCTTTGAAGCTCCCCACTTGCCAGCCTGGCCTGTCAATAGCCACAATTGCCTGAGAAACTTCCATACAAGTTTTCCAAAAAAGAAAAACCTGATAAATTTTTTGACACAAAAACCCTACAGTGCTCTAGTACACTGCACAGCCACTTGTATGACTTTTTAAGATACAATCTTATTGTGATCTTTTGCCATCTAGAAACATTACTCTAGTGCCCTGAGCCCAAATTTAAGTCCTAACATAACCAGTTCGCGATAAACTTACAACTGGGACTACTGCTTGTGATACAACAATAAATTTTACCAAAAACAAAAGTCTAGGACAATGTGCAGGTAAGTTTAATGCAGTATCCCTGTGCAAGTCCAATGTCAAAAAGAAAACACAGATTTCCCTAGAAAACAGCATTGATTCTATGTCGGTTCAATCGATGCAAGCATTCCACCACAAGACAATGTAAAATGTTGGCAGCCCACTTTGATGCATCTTGGTAAAAACATAAAGTGTGCCTACAAGAGCCATTCGATTTTATGATCCAAGGGTATGGGGCGCCTTCATCTGATGTAACATTGAGCCTAGTATATACAGCTGTGAGGATTTCAAAGCTTTACAACAGGCTGTGGTCATTTTCACCACCAAGAAGACACCATGTTCTCTGATTTGTTCCGAGCCTGCTGCAAGTAGAGAAATTAGTACGCATGGCTTCAAGCGGGAATGCGCAGTATTCGCATACATGCACTGCTGTGTTTTAGAGCAGAATGGGATTAAACCACACTAGGAGCTCAAGCAAAATCAAAGGTTTATGCGGGCGAAACCACAGCATTGAATAAAGAATGAGGGGATGAGCACACATCTACAGGAGAGGAGGTGGATGTTCATGAAGAGAATTGTACACCAAGGGGCCAGTCTTTGAAGATAGCAATTGCAAGTGTGAATGGCTTGATGTTGAACCACCAACTTGGATTAGCAGGCAATGATTAAAAGAGGATCCTAAGAGTGTAAGAGATTGCTTTATAAAGGCAAGCAATTCAAGGAGAAAGGCAAAGCCCTCATGTACTATTTGGGAATGCCAAAAGTGCAACACGCACATTTGTGTTTATCCCTGCTTCAAAAAGTACCACTCAAAGGAAAAAGACCATTCTTCCATGAAAAAGACTTCTATTAAGTATTTAAAAAACCCGCGTAACCAAGCTCAAAGCAGAAGTACATCATGCTGTGCATGAGGAAAACCCCCCTAAAATAGGGAACAGAAAACTAAAAATGAGTTGGAAAGAAATCAAGGTTGAGGCTGAAAGTGCCACCTCAACCCTGTTGTAGTCTCTAAGAAAAAGGGGGAACCCCTCCATTCCCTAAAGAATATAACCCTCCTGGCTGAGGTTGCCCAGGAAGAACCCTGCATGCTCGTTGAACGGTATCGACCTAAATACTGGCCAGGGTGTGCGAGGGATGGACCTGTGATCCGTCTAAGGCCTCTGTGCATCTGGCCCTCCAAAGCTGCCAAGCATTGATGCTAGCCAGTATCTTCGAAGTGGTATCCCATCAGCATGTACTAGTCTACAGTGGGAGATAGGCACATCCTCCAGAGAGCAAGTCTCGACTAGGTGATGTCGAATCGATATGGCCCCAGAAGCATCCTGCCGCTCATAGAAGATCTGAGGCCTTGACAAGGAGAGCCAAGCCACTGATCCCCACATCATGAAGAAACAAGAAGGAGCAAAAGTACTGAGGACCCTGGCAATTTCCATCCAAATGGCTCTCACATGCCTGCAATCCCATTAAAAATGATGAATCGACTCATCAGCAAACGAGCACCTAGGACAAGTGGGGTCTACCCCAAATCTAGACCTCCACTTGTTCATTGCAATCCCTCCATGAATAGAAAGCCAAAAAAATAGAGTGACCTTTTCTATTTCTTCGCGATCTCCAAAGCCTCCGCCAGAAGACCCCTGCAAATCAGCGGAAACCTGATCAATGGGGCCCTGGAAGGTCTCCAACCTCGAAGAAGACCATTCTTGAATGACATGCAATGGAGAATTGAAAGTTAGGTTTGCAGAGTTACTATAAGTAATTGATTATCTACTTTATTTAAATTTGGGTTATGACACTACACTGAGCTCTATATAAATTTCACATTGAATTGACTTAGGTCTTAGATATATAGTTACTGATGATAAGGTAATGACATGCTAAACTTGCTATACTTTTCTTTTGTAGAATCGTTTCCTGTGGAGTATGGACAGAGCATCTAGTGTGAGTAGTATCTAGTGTAAGTCTACACTTTCTTAATTTGGGTAAAAAGAAAAACAAAATTTGTGAAAGCGAATATGCTATATGTTTGAGTAAAAGGTATATACCAACCTCCATTGCATTTGGTTGGCAGGTGGATGTCATTATGCTAGCTAAGTTATAGTTATTCATGATATTTCAATGCTTTGATGTTTCTTGCGTTTTTCATTTGTGATGATGAGGTATTTTTAGTAATCAATACCTATCTATGATGTGAATTCATAATATGAGTTTGAATCCATTGCAGGATTCATATTTCTGTCTTCATGAGATTGACTTTTCTCATTGTTTTGCATGGAAATAGCTGCCCCTTTCAAGCTTGCAGATGATTTCCCTTGTGATAGTCAAATCAATGATACAGTTTAGTCCTTGCATTGGGCCACCACAAATATGCAACATTGATCTACCTTTATAGACTAGAATATATACAATTGTACAAATTCAGATTTTTGTTGTTTGAGAAATTTTTAGATGTTGGGGCTTCTACACCCGCGTAAGATATTTTGATATAGTTGAGCAGCTGATCACCACTTGGACGAAAATTCAAAGAATTTGCATGTCCGCTAAGGCGATAGAAAAATATTCCTTTGTAAGACTAGAATATATCCAATTGTACAAATTCGAATTTTTTTAATAGGTGTTCGGGCTTCTGCACCCATGTGGGATATTTTGTTATAGTTGAATAGTTGATCACCACTTGGACGAAAATTCAAAGAATTTGTATGTCCGCTAAGGTGATAGAAAAATATTAAGTCCGGTATAATATTACATCGAGTGAATTATGAGGGTACAAATAGGAGTTGGGAAGTAATTTGTGAGCATTGAATATTAGGAATTTGGCTTGTTGCAAATCTTAGATCTCTTAACAATATGCTAGAGAAGATGTATATCCATCTTGTCAACTCACAAGATACTATGGATATGTACCAATACCTTGAGCAAATGTGGTAGAACTATCTCACATAAAAGAATGCAGATTATCCTTCTTGGAAGCTTTTTTGTGTAGATTACAATTTTTCTTGCATGTGTACTATTCATTCCATGTTTCATATGATATCGAAGCCTGTTAAGAAAATATTGAGGTATCCAATGGATTATTTTCTTTTAAGTGCTATAGCCACTATGTATGTGTAACAAAAGTGGCATTTTAGTAGCCTTTTTATTAGCCTTGTACTTTAGGCTCTAGAATGATGCCCCGTGGCAATGTGGGGTTACCATCCCATAAATAAAGTTGTAATTTGGCCTACCCTAGTTCCTATAAAAGGCATGGCCCCCCCCCGCGCAAAATTTGTACCAAGCTTGATTTCCATACTCAATGGAATTCTACCAGGGCTTCTAAGCTCAAGCTGAATTCTAAGATGGCATTAACCATTTTCTGTCCTTGTGCAGCCCCTCACAAAACCTGTTGTAAGTCCAGCCCTTGACTTACTCTCTCAACCTCTCTTTCTCAGTTCTAAAAGGTACTTCTCTGCTTCCTTCAGCATTGTACTTTCTGCAATATACATTCCAGCAAGTGTCTGATTCTAAGGAATTCAACCTCTCTTTCTCAGTTCTAAAAGGTACTTCTGTGCTTCCTTCAGCATTGTACTTTCTGCAATATACATTCCAGCAAGTGTCTGATTCTAAGGAATGGCTCTAGCCTATTTTCTTTCCCAAGCTATTCTAAAGGTGATTAGGCTAGCCTAGGGCTGTCATTTGAGTTAAATAGGCCGAGAAATAGCTCTAGTTAGTAGCAGTCTTGTTACAATGGTATCAAAGCACTCTTTTTGGGAATTTTGTGGGGGGAATCATTTCAGTTTGCTTTGAAAATTGGAGCACATCATCTTGAGCCATGGGCCTATCTACCTGCCAAAAACTGTCACGGCCAGGTGTCTAGATCTACAGATATACACATGGCAGCCCTAGACTAGGTCAAATTCCAAAGTGGTCCGATGAGCATGATTCTTGCATCATTGTGCTCAGTTTTGATCAGCAGATCAAAATCCCTCAGGAAACTTCTGGAAATTCCATGGTATGAGTCAGCAATACTCAGGTTTTATGAGCACTGCCAGTTTTATTGATTCTGCTGCAATTAGGGTTTTGCTGTACCAAATCTGGATTTTGCTGCATACATAATTTCGCCCCAGCTACTCCAAGGCCTGTACTAAGTTTCATTGGGATATGAGATCATTTTCCCTAATTTTTACCTTGAAATTGGTTCCAGCAGAAGCTTTTCTGAACATCAGCAATTAAAGTTTTCCTAAATTTTGGGGCTTTCATGTTTTTCCTGTATATATGGAGTCAGCCCGCTGATTACACTCCTGCATCAAGTTTCACATTGATCTGAGTTCATTTACTCTTGAAATTGCCTTGAAATTTGTTTCAGCAGGTACAATCTAAGGTTTTCTCTGCTTACAGATCATCTAATTTGGGGCTTTTCAGTTTTACTAGGTATTCTACTCTATTCTACTCTGGCTATCCCTAAATTGCAGCAATCATTGGTGATTGTAACCGGCCTTCAAAGAACTAAAGGGCAGTAATCTTCATCTACTCAATCATAAACCTCATAAATAGCCACAATGCAAGCTTCAGTCACTTAACAATACTTAGAAATAAACTTCAACAACAACAATGGGGAGGCTAGAATGCCCTTGCTCAGTGAAAACAGTGAAAACAGTACACAACACGCCCACTGGCCCCAAATGCCTTGGCACCCCTTTCGGTATTTATTTGATGCTTCTAGATGGAAATGCTTTACACCAGGAGTTCACCCCCGCACTGTTCCTCTCTGTAAATCCTCTAACTATCTTCTAGGCATAAAATTATCATAAACGAGGGGCTGTTAAAAGGGCGGAGTCATCATTGCTCCCGCATTTTGTGCCATTCCACATGTACCATGGTGGGGTTAAACATTCCGGGTCCCACACCCTGCATCTGTGGCATATTCCAAGGATTACCCATCATCCCAAGCATACATGTCTGCATCCCAGGTTGCATCCCAATGTTTGAGTACATCATATTGGAATTTGCAGGGGGCATTCCACCCGTCATTTGCTGCTGGGAATTTTGCATTCCGGGCTGCATGCTGCCCACAAAGCTGCCTAGCATTCCGGGCCCTTCTGTGGGCTGTCCCACCATTGCCTGAAAAACTGATCCCCCTCCGAAGTATCCTGGATGCATCATGGGCTGAGGGAGGACTTGCTGTCCTTGATTGACTAAATGAAAGTTGTTGGCATTACCCACTATAGGGGTGAGTGTGGGCATCTCCGGTGGCTGTCCACTGAAAGATACATGCTTATGAGCCTTCTTCTGCTTCTTCTGAGCTGACTTTTTGCTTCCAGGGGGAGCAATAATAGTTGGAAGAGCTTGCATAATCTCCATAAAAGTATGTTGCAACTGTGACAAGGCTCCCACTGCACTTTGCATTTGCAACTGAAAAAGGGCATTGGATCAAGCTCCTTTGCCTCATCTACCTCATCCTGTGAGTCCTCAAATGGCATGCTCAGGAGAAACAAATTGTGCCCCACTGTCCTGCTCCTCATCACCCCCACTGATGCTATGCTCCCTTTCAAAACTCTCTAAAGCTCTGTCTTCCTCTTGCCCCTCTTACTCGGAGATGGACAACGACCTCTCATGGTGTGATGTACTTGCTGAGATTGATGGCTACAACAAAAATTGCAATGAAGGTGTCCTTCACCCAACACTACCAGGACTCACCTCTATAGGAAGATGGTGACAATCCCGGCAATGGAACCATTAACCATTGTTAACCCTGGGTTAAGCGTGGGTTGAGTTACAAAGATACTTTACATGTCCCCGTGACAAAGTGACTGAAGTGACTAAAGCTTGCATTGTGGCTATTTATGAGGTTATGATTAAGTATGAAGATTATTGCCCTTTAGTTCTTTGAAGGCCGGTTACTGAGGGACTGGCTAGAGGAAGTGCACACTTCCTAGAAGTTCCTAGGGGCGAAGTCTAGGTGCACCACTAGGTCCTAGGGGCAAGGCAAAGGCTTTAAAAGAGGGGTCTAAACGTTGGGCCCAAGGAAAACCAACGTTGTCCTTGGTATGGGGGTTAGGACTTTAATGAAAGGCCAAATGGCAAGAAGGAGGTGCCATTTGTCATGCATGTGTATGCATGCGGTGATCGAGGGCGTCTCTATGGCTCTCCACTGAAATATAAAAAACATGCCTATGAGTCTTCTTATCCTTCTTATGTTTCTTCTGAGCTGTCTTTATGCTTCCAGGGGAAGCAACCATAGGGGGAGGAGCTTGCATAATCTCCATGACAGCATGTTGCAACTGTGACAAGGCTCCCGTTACACTTTGCATTCGCAACTAAAAAAGGACATTAGGATCAAGCTCCTCTGCCTCATCTACCTCATCCTGTGAGCCCTCAGTGGCATGCTCAGAGTCTTCTTATCCTTCTTATGTTTCTTCTGAGCTGTCTTTATGCTTCCAAAGGAAGCAACCATAGGGGGAGGAGCTTGCATAATCTCCATGACAGCATGTTGCAACTGTGACAAGGCTCCCGTTACACTTTGCATTTGCAACTAAAAAAGGACATTAGGATCAAGCTCCTCTACCTCATCTACCTCATCCTGTGAGCCCTCAGTGGCATGCTCAGGAGAAACTGGTTGTGCCCCACTATCCTGTTAGTCATCACCCCTATTGATGATGTGCTCCTCTTCAAAGCTCTCTGATGCTCTATCGTCCTCCTGCCCCTCCTGCTCAGATATGGTCAATGACCGGTGTGACATGCTTGATAAGATTGATGGCTATAGCAACAATTGCAATGAAGGTCTCCTTCACCCAACTCTACCAGGGCTCACCTTTGTGGGAAGATGGTGACTATCCTTGCAACGGAACCATTGTAACCGGCTTTCAATTTATAAAAAGGGCAGTGATCTTCTTCTACTCAGTCATAGACTTCATAAATGGCCACAATGCAAACTCTCTCTCTCAAGATGTCCCCTACTCAAGAAAGCAACCAGGATGCCAAATACGGGTACGAGACCCATGGGACATACACGTCAGTACAAGTGATGTTTTGGAATTGTAGAGGTTTCCCTTGGAATAAGGGAGTCAGTATTAATGCATTCATACAGGGAGCAGATATAGTTTTCCTGGGGGAAACTTGGGAGAGCGAGCTTTGCAAAATCCCAGAAATACCAGGATATGTAGTACATACAGTCTACCAAAAACAAATTGAAAAGAGAGGCCAAGGAGGAGTGGCATGCATGATCCAGGAACACTTAGCAGACAAAATCAACATGTACAATGCTGATAAGTACAAGAGGTCTATATGGCTGAAACTGGAATTTGGTGACTACCCTCTCTTCTTGGCAGGATGTTATATACCTCACCATGAGTCCCCTTTCTATGCTCGGAATGGAATAGATTCAAGTGATGCATTTGAATCACTATGCCTAGACATTGCAAAACTGAAAGACATTGGCAAGGTAATAGTCATGGGAGACCTCAATGCCAGAATTGGACAGTCGCAATTCCAACCTATTATGCACGATGAATTGGACAAAGAAGCTGCAATTGAAATAGATGCCTTGTGGCATAGAACATCAGAAGATGATACTGTAAATGCGCAAGAAAGAGCACTTAGTGTATGATGAATGAGCTGCATATGCCAATTTTGAATGGGATGCAACGCTTTCCAAGGACCAACAAGATGACATGCTCCTCTGCCAGCGGGGGACAGTGTGTCCTTGATTATGTCCTAGCCCATATCAATGCTCTACATGATATAGAAACTTTCAGGATAGGAGAGAATTACCCTGAGTCAAACCATCTCCCACTATGGTTGACTCTTGGTATTCCAACTGAAAGAGAAGTGCAGAAATTTGCAGCCACTTCAAGAGGCCTCCATATAGATCAAGAAAAGTAGAAAGACTATGCCATCACGCTAGATGCAAAATTGAATGCAATGGCAATAACACCCACATGGGAAGCCCTCAGAAAAGCTGTCCTTGACATTGCAACGCAGGTTTTTGGAGAAATTTCCCAGGACTGCCCCACAAAAAATGGTATGATGATGAATGCAAGAAACTACGCAGAGAGCTGAAACATATTTCTGATATTGACCTCTACAGACAAAAGGAAAAGCAATACAATGCCCTCACGAGGAA
This sequence comes from Dipteris shenzhenensis, assembly GCF_047967505.1. Classification (NCBI taxonomy): domain Eukaryota; kingdom Viridiplantae; phylum Streptophyta; class Polypodiopsida; order Gleicheniales; family Dipteridaceae; genus Dipteris; species Dipteris shenzhenensis. The sequence goes on along the minus strand of NC_141605.1, from coordinate 3,048,065 downwards.
GAAGAAAAGAAATTACATTTTAGAAAGGGAAAAATCTGATTTGCTTACATTCATCAAGAATCCCAGAAAGGGGTGGAAACATGTTAAGGGCCAGAAGAAAATGGTCATGGGCAATACCTCTGATGAGGAAATGCTGGAGTATGTCACCAAGCTCTAAAATCATGCCAATGTGACACGTCCCAGCACTCCTGAAACCCCTGATCTGCAAAATAACCACACACAACATCAGAACTGAGCAGGCTGCTCACCACCCAACCGTGACATCTACGGGATGTGATCCCGAATCAGAAGATGTCCCCCCGAGCCACGAGCTGAGCTACCGGCACGAACTCCCAATCAGATCCAAACCAGTCTGGTGTCCCATACCACCAGGTGGCGCTGTGAAGCCCTGGATCTGCCACTGGGCCTTGGGCTACGCTAAGATGCAGGCGCGCGTCCGCGACTCAATCCAGGATCAGACCTGGCACCTGGGAACGAGACTTGCTCCCAACTGCACACTGAGAACTGAACCCCCTGGGCCTCTTTTATAGACTCGGGCCCCGGCGCCAAAAATAGCGAAGACCTATAAATAGTTCGTACCCTTGCCACTCAACCCGAGAATCAAGCCTGCCTAGCTCTAAGCCTCCCCAAGCTAACCTGAGCTAGTTCTGTGTAACTAGTACACGTCAGATACCGATCCGTGCACATGACATACTCCCCCTCCTCTAAGAACTCACTCCTGAGTTCGCTAAGAAATCGGAAAATGTTCTTTGGAGGTTGTGTAATGTCTCCCATGTTGCATCCTCCTCAACACGATCCTTCCACTTAATCTTGTATTCCGTGATAGTACGATTTCGAATCTGTCTTTCACGGAATTCAAGAATAGATTCAGGTTCGTGAGGAATAAAAGTTAAATCTGTAACTTCTATAATCTCATGAGGAGAAACAATTTGATCACCAATACTTCTTTCAGTCTACTGACATGAAAGACTGGATGTACTTTAACATCAGGAGGCAATTCTAGTCGATATGCAACTGGTCCAATTCTTTTAATGACCTTGAATGGGCCACAGTATCTGGGGGATAATTTCGGAACCAAACCAGTACTTAGGCTCTTGGATTCCTTAGGAATTCTCAAATATACCATCGTTCCTTCAGAGAATTCTCTAGGTGAACGATGTCTATTAGCATAAAATCTGTCCCGATCTTGGGCACTTCTAATAGACTCCTTGGCAAACTGCAACATTTCCTGCATGTCTTGCAAGAAGTTCTTAGCAGCATCATTTTGAATCCCTTTTAATCCTACCATAACTGGTGACTTAGGTTGAAACCCGTACATAAGCATAAAAGGACTATAACCTGTACTAGAATGCTTTGCACTGTTGTAAGCAAATTCAATCATGGGTAGATAATCTGCCCATGAAGACTGTCTCTTAGATACATATGCCCGAAGCATGTCTTCAACCAACTGGTTGACCTTTTCTGTACTGCCATCAGATTGTGCATGATCTGAGGAACTCATACTTAGAGTAGTTTCCAACTTCTCAAATACAAGTGTCCAGAAGTTACTTGTAAATTTTGAGTCCCTGTCACTGACTATGTCAGATGGCAAACCATACAGCTTGAACAAGTGGTCCACAAACTCGTGAGCCAACTGAACAGCTGAAATAGTTGTTCTTGTAGGTAAGAATCTAGCCATTTTTCACAAACGGTCGACTATGACCCAAATAGAGTCATGACCCTTGCACGTTCGAGGTAAACCAGTAATAAAATCCATGGAAATACTCTCCCATTTATTACCTGGAATCTGTAATGGCTGTAATAAGCCCGCGCTTCTAAGGCGTTCAGCCTTAGTAACGTGACAAACTCGGCAACCTACCACATAGTTCTCTACAAATGCACGCATCTTAGGCCAATAAAAGGTATGCTTCACAAGAGACAGAGTCCTATGTATACCTGGATGTCCCGCACTAGGAGCATCATGACACTCCCAGAGAATCTTGGATTTTAGGTCCAGAACATCAGGCACACAAATCCCTGAGTCCTGGTCAACCATGGAATTCCCATCCTGGACTTTCTGCCAATAAGAACTGAAATGACTATCAGTTGCGTATAGCCCTCTCAAGGATTGAAATAGGTCTGAGGATATTTCCGTAAATGACAAAGCATTTACAAACTTAACTCGACTTAAGGCATCCGCCACACTATTCAACGAACCCTTACGATAGCGTATCTCGAAATCAAAATCCTGCATTAACTCTGCCCATCTAGCTTTCCTTCCTCTCAAGTCTGATCCATCACACACATACTTAATTGACTGGTGATCAGTCAATACAAGGAACTTTGAACCATACAAGTAGTGTCTCCAAACCTTGAGAGCATACACTACCGCATAAAGTTCCTTCTCAAGTGTGGGCCAACGATACTGAGTGTCGTCTAGCTTCTTACTCTCAAAAGCTACAGGTCTGCCCTCTTGGAATAGAGCTTCCCCAATCGCATAATCACTCGCATCGGCCTCTAAAACATAAGGCCGGGTAGGATCGGGTAATGCAAGAACGGGTGCTTCCTTGATAGATAACTTCAAGGTTTCAAAAGCCTTGTTCATTGCATCATTCCAAGAGATCGGCTGAGTAGACCTGCGTCCACGACCTTTCAATATGTTGGTCAAGGGTACCGTGATTTGTGAATAATCACGGACTGACTTCCGAAGAAATACCGTAAATCCTAGGAAAGAGCGAAGTTGTTTCACAGTCTGAGGGATAGGCCATTCTAAAACCTTCTGGATACGATCCAGATCAATGCTAATACCTTCAGAAGAAATCTTGTGTCCTAAGTAAATGATCTCCTTCATAAAGAAGTCACATTTACTCATCTTGGCATAAAGCTTATGCTGTCTTAGAACAAGTAAGACAACCCGGAGGTGTCCTATATGATCCTCAAGCGTTTTACTATATACCAAAATGTCATCTAAGAACACTACAACAAATTTGCCCAGATAATCTCTGAACAAATCGTTCATCATCTGCTGAAAAGTAGCAGGAGCATTGGTCAAACCAAAAGGTAATACGAGGAACTCGTAATGACCATACCTAGTCCGGAATGCGGTCCTATCTATGTGTTTAGCATAGATACGGATTTGGTGATAACCCGTACGCAAATCAATCTTAGTGAAATACTTCGCCCCGGCCAAACGGTCTATCAAATCATCAGAACGAGGTAAAGGATAGCGGTTCTTAATTGTAACTTTATTTAGTCATTTATAATCTATACACATTCTCCAGGAAGAATCCTTCTTCTTTCTTAATAGGACAGGTGCACCCCAAGGAGATTTACTTGGGCGGATATAGCCCATATTCAGGTAATCCTGAAGCTGGGTAGCTAACTCATCCTCCTCTACCTGGCTCATCCTATACGGTGGTACACTGATAGGTTGAGCCCCTGGGACTAAGTCTATGTGATGATCTACTGCCCTTTCTGGAGGTAAACCTTCCGGCAGTTGAGCTGGGAATACGTCCTTAAAATTATCTAACAACGTTCTCAATTCTCGGTGTTCAAACACACTTAATTCATTTTTGTTAATCACCGAAACAATAAATAAAGAAAGTGGAATCAAAACACACTGATAGACATCATAATGAGAAGTGTTCAATATATTCCGAAGCTGCAACGCAGATACAATAGGCCCCTGAGAAGGGGGAATCTTATCACACTGAATACAAAATTGGGTGTCCTTGTCTACAAAAGAAAGTGTATGCTCCATCCATCCAATCTGGATATTGTGGGTTTTAAACCACTCTATCCCGATCAGCAAGTCTACATGCTCTAAATGCATAACATAACATGTGAGAGCTCCCGTGTAGGCTTGAATCCGGATGGGAAGCGCTTCAACCTTGCGATCCCAAAACTGCTTCCCAGCTGGAAGCTGCACCTCGTAGGTGTGGTCGCTAGGTACTGTGGACAGCCCCATCTTCTGCACAAATTTGTAATTAACAAAATTGTGAGAGCTGCCCGGATCAAAGAGAATGTGAACCTGTTGGTCCCTAACTTCTCCATAAACTCGGAAAAGATCATGGGAACCAAACAACGAAGTATTAAAGGTACAATTACAAGAAAGGGGGCAGGTAATGACATTTACTGAAATACCTGTCATCGTAACCTGGTTGGCTCCCTTGGCTGCAGTACGTGGACCTGCCTGGAGCTTTGGTCCTAGCACCAATTTTTGGTTCTTCCGCTTAGGACACTCATTCTTCGTGTGGCCCCGCTCCTCGCAATAAAAACATCGGCCTTCTTTCTTGAGCCTGAGAGTGCGAAGGAAACGGGCCTTACCATTCTTCGCAAGAGTTAAGCTTTTCCTGGAGGCGTTGTCCGTAGACTTCGTCTCCCCAATACCAGTCGCATGCTGAAAGAACTTGCGTTTGTTCTTTCCGCTCGTCTCGGTAACTGTGGTTGCCTTGATACCGGCCATGGTATCATCATATATGCGCGCATATGTCATGGCCTCCTGCAATGTTGTGCACTTGTTATTCTTAATCTGTAACTTATAGGAGTCTAGCAAACCATCCACGAAAAAACCTAACAAGGTTACAGGATCCATTTTGGTGGCCCTGGTTTGCAGATCCCTAAATCTTTGAAGATAAACTTCAAAAGTTAGATTCAATTTTGACATATCGAGGGCCTTGAGCTTGCCGACGATATCATAGTCATCTTCCTTCTTCAGGAACTCCTTCCTGAAGATACCCTCAAATTCTGTCCAAGTATCAGGCTTAGACTGAAGTTCTTTCCACCAAAGCAAGGCTTTACCTGACATAAACCCTGCTGCTAGCTGAATCTTTTTCTCATCTGGATAGGGGTGAAATTGGAAGTGTACTTGCCACTTGTGCAACCAAGTGTCAACCACCTCCTTTGTTCTTGATTTCTGGTCACCTGGAAAGGGATCCGGAGTGATATTCGGGCCTAGCACGGAAGCCATGGCATCCACATGCGTGAGTGCCTGAACCGTGCTAGCCAGAAGAGTCAAAGTTGCTTGTATCCCTTGGAGTTGCTGTGTCAACCCCGATTGATTAGCGTTGACCTGCTCAAATTTACCATCCAGAGCAGTCGTGAACTCACTGAAGGCTTTCTTAGTGATCAGGTCGTCATAGAGACCCTGATCATCCTCTCCCACTGGAGTGTAATCTAAGTCCTGCTCTCCCATAGCGAACTCGGGATTTGGAGCATCAGACATGGCTGAAATCTGATTAAATTACACTGACTGAAACGAAGCACGGAGGGAGATGGAGCGGAAGAAAACCGTCCCAGATGAAACTGACAGAAGAGATGCTGAAATCTGGTGAACCGGAAGTCCACGTGTCCTCGTGCCTCCCCGAACCTGCCAACCGGATGCGCAGGCTGGAATTGAAGCTGTGCGGACTGCTGACGTGGCCTGTACGGCTGCTGACGCAGGCCGTACGGTAGCTGCAGAAGCTGGCGCAGCTGCTGTTCGGTACAGCAGCTGGTACTGAAGCAGGCAGGACAGTCCGTACAGGCTGTACGGATGTCGCTGGAGCTGTACGGCTGGTATGGCAGCTTCGGGAGTTGCGCAGGGCTATCGCAAGCAAGGGCGGATGCAGGAAAGCTGTTCGAACAGGGTGCAGCTGAAGGGCGAGGCTGGCTGGCACAAATTTCGAGGTAGCTTCTCGAATCTTGGGCTGCTTGTGGGTTGCCTAGCACCCAGCCCCCACCTATATAGGGTGCAGGGCTGCCTGATTTGGAAGCTAGGCTTCCAAAAAAAAGGCTAAGCCCCTCCAGCTTTGGAGGGGTGCTTTTTCGAAAAAAACCTGAGCCCCTCCAACTTTGGAGGGGTGCTTTTTCGAAAAAAGCACCCTGTTTCAGCGCAGGCTGCTCGCAGCCCTAGGCGCAGGCTGTTCGCAGCCTGTTGCGCAGGCTGTGGACAGCCCGCTGCGCTGGCTGTGGACAGCCTTTTACACAGGCTGTCCCGCCACACTGCCTCGCCTACAGCGCCCCTTCCTAAGCTCCGCATCCCCTACTCCCTGGCTGTCTATTTCCTGCACTTCTCTCCTTCTTTTCTACTCTCCTTCTCCTCCCTCAAAACTTCTCTCCGTAGCCTTCAGAAATTTCGATTCTATTTCACTCCTCTTCTTCTTCCTTTTCCAGATATTTCTTCACCCCTTCTACCCCAGGTAGACAGCAAAAAACGCAGCAGGAAATCTCGAATGTTAGGGCATACCTGGAAGAGAAATCCGTCAAATTTCTCGCATCAGAAGTTCCTACCTCAGGAGTTGGCTCTGATACCAACTGACACGTCCCAGCACTCCTGAAACCCCTGATCTGCAAAATAACCACACACAACATCAGAACTGAGCAGGCTGCTCACCACCCAACCGTGACATCTACGGGATGTGATCCCGAATCAGAAGATGTCCCCCCGAGCCACGAGCTGAGCTACCGGCACGAACTCCCAATCAGATCCAAACCAGCCTGGTGTCCCATACCACCAGGTGGCGCTGTGAAGCCCTGGATCTGCCACTGGGCCTTGGGCTACGCTAAGATGCAGGCGCGCGTCCGCGACTCAATCCAGGATCAGACCTGGCACCTGGGAACGAGACTTGCTCCCAACTGCACACTGAGAACTGAACCCCCTGGGCCTCTTTTATAGACTCGGGCCCCGGTGCCAAAAATAGCGAAGACCTATAAATAGTTCGTACCCTTGCCACTCAACCCGAGAATCAAGCCTGCCTAGCTCTAAGCCTCCCCAGGCTAACCTGAGCTAGTTCTGTGTAACTAGTACACGTCAGATACCGATCCGTGCACATGACACAATGCCACAGAAATGGAAAATGAAACAATGTCATATGCTTCCGCCAGCCCTTTCACTTTTTAAGATGTTGAAGCAGGGTTGAAAAAGATGGCAAATGGCAAGGCCTCTGACCACATGCACATGTGTGCTGAACTCTTCAAATGGACAGAAGACAGGGCATGACAATGGCTATCCCACATACTGACAAACGCTTTACATCATGGCTTCCCTCCAGATTGGCAAGAGAATAGGGTTCAGCCTCTATTCAAAGGAGGAGACAAAAATTCAGTCATCAATTACAGGACTATAATGGTCAGTTCCACACCAGCTAAACTTTTTAGCACAGTGCTTGAGGCAAAAATCAGCAATTGGGCTGTGAAGAGGCCAAGAAGAGGGCCATTGGCCAAGCAGGCTTCCGTAAAGAACATAGAACTGCAGATCACGTGGTCACATTAAGAGTACTCATGGATGAGAGCAGGCTCAAAGGAGAAACTCTTCTATGTTGCTTTGTAGATTTCAAGAAGGCATTTCATACAATCCCAAGAGGTGGCCTATGGAAAAGAATGCAAGACCTCGGAGTCCCTTTGGCACTAAGGGTAGGCATCTCTCGCATATATGAGAAGGTATCATGCAGACTCAGGCAAGAACATGGACTGTCAACCGCCTTCCAAAGTAATATGGGGGTGAAACAAGGTTGCCCTCTTTCACCCACACTGTTTGGAATATGCATTGACAAGCTAGAAGAACTGATTAATGAATTCGCAGCAGAAGAAGGGATACAAGAGCCCAAGCTTGGGCTATGGACAATACTATTGCTCTTATATGCAGATGACGTGGTTCTTTTCGCTAATGACCCTGACTCCATGCATCAACTATTACAGGTACTTCAGGTCTTTTGCACGGAAAGTGGGCTGCAAATTAACACTGCCAAAACCAAAATGATGGCAGTATGCACCACCCGACCTGAACATCCCCCGGTTATCAGCTTTGAGGGGCAGCCCATTGAATATGTCGATACCTTTAAATATTTGGGAATTGACATACCAGCCGATCACAGATGGTGGCACTGTGCACAAAGAAGGCGGATACAAGTTGGGGGAAGTACTATCAATTTGAAAACGACTGTAGGCACACTAACACCTGGAACTGGAAGATTCGGAATATGTTGTTTGATGCATGGTTCAAACAGTGTTATATGGAGCAGAAGTATGGGGGGACAGCATCTCTCTCTCCACATGGAATGAGATTGAAAAAATGCAGAAAGCTTTCCTACGAAGACATCTAGGAGTCAAGGCAACTACCCCTTATTCAGTCCTCTTATTGGAAACGGGCAAGCGGCCAATTGAATTCCATGCACTGATCAGAGTGATGCAGTACCTAGTGGAAGTACAACAAATGCCAAAAGAAAGATTGCCACATAGAGCATGGACTGCTAGTATGAAACTTCAGAAGAATCATAAAAGCAAGATCATCTGCAGAGGATGGGGGACAGATATAAGAAAATGGTTCAGCAGATGGAAAGTGGAATCATACCTCACTATGCTCTCTGAAAAGGTCAAGATGCAAGAATTCCAGTTGTCCCTACTATGCACTCTACAAACCCCATGGTTGACAACAAAAAAGAGGACCAAGCTAGAATACTATCAAGATGAAATAAATCCTTTATGCTGGTCATCTTTCATGACACCAGATGCCCCTGCTCAGCCATACATCAGTACTCCCATACCTCTTCTCTATCGCAGGAATATTGCCAGATTCCGCACACGGTAACATACCTTGGCAATAGAGACGAGAGCTTGGCTAAATCTTCCGCGACATGTTAGAGTTCGCAGATTCTGTGATTCGCAGACAGTAGAGACAGAGGCACATATAGCCCTACATTGCCCCCGATACGCACACATCAGAGACGACTATCAGCAGATACTGGCAGACACCACTCAGATCTCGTCAATTCTCTCCACTGCCTCTCCGGCAGCGTTGGGATCTTTTGTCACTCGTCTTTTTTTGTACCGTCAAGAACTTGAAATTTCTTGACCCCTCCACAGCGGAGGAGATTTTTTGTACTGAGGATTAGGTCCCATGGGTCATTTTTGTAGGATCGATTGAGAGAGAGAGAGTGCAGGTAGCAAAGCGTCGCACAAGTCTTAGCTGTCACGTCAAACTTGGATGAAAATGAGAACTTCCCTTTGCTGTCTATTGACATCTCTTTCTTCAATCACTGCATCATGAATAGTGGGATCATTTTGTGCTGGAAGAGAAACCTGCAAATCAGCATGGGGTACTGGCTGATCATTGCTTGTTGAAGGGCCTGCAAGAGGCTCATGTTGCTGGTCAAAGTCTTCCTCTAATGAAGGCAGAGGTAACCAAGAGTCAAAGGCATCAAACATGTCAACATCTGGCTTAGCTTTGCAGTCCACAAGAGGAGAAGCTGAATGTTCAGCAAAGATTACATCTCTACTGACAATAATCTTCCCAGTATTTGGTTGGTATAACCGATACCCTCTGCTCTCCTGGCTGTAACCAATAAATATGCATTTGATTGCCTTATCATCAAGCTTATGTCTCAGCTGAGATGGTACATGAACATATGCAAGAGACCCAAAAACTCTCATGTGTGAAAGTGAAGGCTTCCTGCCTTTCCATGCTTCATAAGGTGTAACAGTCTTCAATGCCCGTGTAGGTGATCTATTCAGCACATAGTTCGCACACATCACTGCATCAAGCCAAAATTTATTGGGCAAAGACTTGGCCTTAAGCATGCATCTGGCCATCTCCATTGTGGACCTGTTTTTCCTTTCAAAAACAGGATTCTGCTGAGGAGTGTAAGGAGTAGTTCATAAATGAATAATGCCCCGTGAAGACAGAAATGCATCAAACTCCTTAGACATATACTCTCCCCCCCCTTATCTGTGTTGAGGGTGACAAGCTTGCATCCTGATTCATTCTCAACCATATTCAGCCACCTCTGAAAGCATGAGAAAACTTCACATTTGGCTTTTAAAGGATATACCCAGCAATATCTTGTGAGATCATCAATGAGAGTCATAAATTATTTGTATCCCCCAATGGCATTTGTCCTCATGGGGCCACAGACATCACTGCGTACTAGCTGCAATTTCCTTTGTGAGAATTTTGGACAATTCTTTTGGAAAGGAAACCGATGCATCTTACCCAAAAGACAACCCTCACACGCATGTTTGGAAACTGTGTGAGTTTGAGGTACATCATTTGCCATCTGCTATGAAGGTAGCTTTGCAAGAGCTCTATAATTGAGATGACCCATTCTCTCATGCCAAAGATGAGTTTCAGCAAGCTGTGAATCTGAAATTGCAAATGCTTCAATAGAAAGTGCAGCTGAGTGATGATCGAGGTGATAAAGCCCCTTTTGCAAAAGTGCCAGTGAGAACTATGGCATTGTCATCACGAAGATCGTAAACTAGGCATCTGTAGCCATCAAAAATAACTCTGAAACCTGAAGTGGCAATTGCTGAAATTGAAATCAAGTTGACTTCAATTCCAGGCACAAAAAGAACATTTGTCAGAGTGACAGGATGGCTTGAAATGGATGTGAGCTGCACATCTCCAATTCCTTTTACAACATAGGAAGAATTATTAGCACATGTGACAGTCCCCCCTCGAGGTGCATCACCTAAAGAATGAAACAACTGTCTGCAAGATGTGACATGCTTGGAGGCACCACTATCAAAGTACCAGGACTGAGCATCATTAGCAGTAAAGAATGCATCAGCTTTGGAGGGATCAAATGAGCAATGGACAGCCCATGCCCAATCATCCTGAAGAGCATGTGCATGTGAAGCATCTTCCGGCTCATGGGATTCAATAGCACGAAAGGCATTAAGTGTCAATCCTGCTTTCTTTTTCTCCGAAGCAATGCGCTTTCTACATTCTGAAATGTCATGTCCAGGCTTGCGACAATAGTTGCATCTTTTCTTCTTTGACTTATCTGCTGTATTTTTAGATGCATGGGAGGAATTGCAGCTGCTATGCGCAGATTTTGGCTTGCCCATAGGCTTGGAAGCCTTGCCTCTTCCTGTCTGCTGTGAAGCAAATGCATGATCAGGAATAATGGCTTGTCTATTAGCTCTACTTTGCTCTTCCTGCAAAAGCAAGAATAGTGGTCTGGATTACCCATGGCCACTAATCGAAGGGTTGTAGCAAACCCTTGATATGTATCTGGTAGTCCATTCAATGTGGTACTGACAAGCTGTGAATTTGGCACCACCTCATCAATGTTGGCAAGTTGTTCCATGAGGTCCTTGACCTTTGTCAAGTATGCATCCATAGAGTCACCTTCATTCATGCTGACTTCCTGTAATTGCCTCCTCAAATATGCCACACGTGCCTCATTGCGAATCTGATAAAGAGAAGCCAATTTATCCCAAGCATCCTTTGCTGTCCTGCAAGACCGGATGTGTGGAATAATGATTCTCTTGCATGATAAAGCAATACATGAATGTGCATTTGCATCTCTTGCATCCCATCTTGTCTGTTCCTGAGTTGGAAGAGTAGTAGCAGGAGTGCTAGAAGATGAGGCATCAGGAGGAGTACCCCCTACAGAGGAACCAACAATAGAGGCAACCACTGTAGCATTGGCTGGCCTCAAATCAACCCCAGAAACAATATTCCACAAATGCTTTGCAACAAGAATATGTTTCATGAGATAAGACCACATCGGATAGTTGGTGCCATCCAACTTATCATCTTCACGAAGAACTCCAAATAAATCTTGATTGTTCCTAGCCATAGCAAATGTGATACCCTGAAAGAGACCTGAAAACCCAAAAGCCTCAAGGCTATGACTGCAAAAAGCTGGCTGTCCAAAAAATGACAGCAAATATCTGCAAATTTCCAACCCAAACCAAAGGGCAAATGCAGATCTGACCCAAATGTGACCGTGGCAGGCAATGTTCACTGCAAAAACAGCAAATCTGGCAAAAGACCCAAATTTAATGAGGGCAAATAGGCCAAAAAGAGGGCTAATGCAGAAAAGCCCCAAATTTTGCTGAGATTTTGCAAATGTGACCGAATGTGTGAGAATCTGACTCAATGTCCTGCAAAAGTGACTCAATGTCCTGCAACCTGACCCAAAAGTACTGCAAACAAACAAGAGATTGCAGCCCCAAATCCCAAAGTCCCAATGTTCTAGCAAGAAATTGCAACCAAAGAAGGTGAAAAGAACTGAAAGCCCCAAGAACTGCCAATGTCCGGATTCACAGCCAATGCCAGCTAGTACAAGTTCTGACAACAGTTTCACAGGTGTGAAACTGTACGGAATACCTGGAGCAAGTACAAGCTGTATGGATCTACGTTGTACGGAGCACTGTGCGACGAATGTACGAAAGCAAGTACGATGCCTGTACGAAAGAAGGTACTGAACAGGTACTGTGCCTGTACGGAGTGCAGGTACGATGTATGAAAAGTACAAAATCCAATGTGCGGATGTAAGTACGGGGTAAGGGTATCACACAGTACAATGTACAACGGCGCAAGTACTGAATGCAGTACAGAGCTGGCATAGTACGGTCGCCCTGTGTGCATGCAGAGTACAGTCTGTACGACTGTACGGCTAAGTACGGAGCAGGTTGTAGGTACGGTCGTTCGTACCATATGACTGTACGGATGAAGAGGTAGTGAAGCTGAAGGGAGCTGATGTGAGTCTAGGTGCAGGAGAAGACGAGTCAAGCCTAGTTCTGATACCACTGTAGGATCGATTGAGAGAGAGAGAGAGTGCAGGTAGCAAAGCGTTGCACAAGTCTTAGCCATCACGTCAAACTTGGATGAAAAAAAATAGAGAGTACAAAGTACTAGGACTAAGTGTCCTAGGTGTCACATAGGACTAAGTGTCCTATGTGGCCTAAAAGGCACTAACACTACAAGTGCCTATATTTATGCATACAAGGCACATACCATGGCCTATAGGGCATCACTAGAACCACCAGGAGATGGCCTACAATTTTTGGCCCCCCGAGTACAATAATAAAAGTCTACTTCTCTCTCTCTCTCTCAAAGTTTGCAAATCATTCGAACTTTCCTATACACAGGCTTCCATCACAGGTGTTGCAAATTAATCATTCATTCATCTTGACAACTGTTTTCCTTTGACAAAACCAATTGAAAGCAGTGCTCACGAGTACTTGTACTCACTTGTTTTTATTGAAGGCCGGTTAGAAATAAACTTCAACAACAACAATGGGAAGGCTAGAATACCCCTGCTCAGTGAAAATAGTACACAACACGCCCACTGACCCCAAATGCCTTGGCGCCCCTTTCAGTATTTATTTAATGCTTCTACGCCACGGGTTCACCCCCGCATTGTTCCTCTCTGTAAATCCTCCAACTGTCTTCTGGGCATAAAATCCAAGTGCATCACTAGAATCCAACTAGCCAGGCAATCGTAGGCATCCACTTCTGAACTGACCCAACTGAAAGGCATCCAAGCATCCAAACCACTAGCAAACTGTACCCAAGCAACAGCCTCAAGGCTTTCACATGCAACACACTGTCCCTTTGGCCAATCCCTAAGTACAGCCTTTGCTTCTGAGTGTTTACTGATGCCTGTGGAGACCAGAAAAGACTCCAAACACAAGAAAAACATTGCAGCTAACTTCAAAATGAGAAACGACAATCAACAGGAAGACAAAAACCGAAGACCCGTTGTATGCAGCAGAGGGGCGAGCTCAATCCTCACACCTATCCCCTGACCAGGCTCCCAGCAGGGTGCAGTTGTCTTCCAGCTTCAAGGAGGAGAAATAGAGCAAAAAAAAGGCAGAAGGAAGGCTAGCAAAGAGCTGAAGATGCTGTTGTCCATAAATCAGCTCCGAAGTGACTGCCTCAAGATCCGTGCTAGAAATTTCGCCTTGGGAAGCATGACAACCTTCAAAATTGTGGCAGATACTCCTTGAAGTGTGTGCCAAGTGTATGTACGGCTTCTGGAGAGGATCCATACGGCTGTACGGTCTGCAATAATTGCTTTGTATGACCTGCTTTGGGATTCGCGCCAGCAATTGGGCTGCTGGGCATGCAGGAGTAGGGAAAAGAATGAGAGCAACAACAATTGCTGCAGCACCTGCCAACAAGAGAGTCGAATTTGCTAGCAAAGCTTCTGTTAGGCTTGCAATGCTTCAACAGGGTGAGGGAAGAGAGATGGTAGGTGGTAAAGGGCATGCACCTACATGCATAACACTTGGCGCTTCATTAAAGCTCTAACCCACCTGACCAAGGACAACATTGGTTGTCCTTGGGCCCAACTTTTAGACCCCTCTCTGGTGCCTATGCCTTGCCCCTAGGACCTAGTGGTGCACCTAGACTTTGCCCCTAGGAACTTCTAGGAAGTTTGCACTTCCTTTAGCCAGTCCCTCAAGGCCAAACTATTACTAGACTTAACCATGATTAACCCCGGTTTAAGCATGGATTGTGTTATAAAATACTTTTCACATCCCCGTGACAATGATTGAGTCCAAAAACTCAGAATTAGGGCAAAATGTGAATTTGCCACGTCAGCAATGAATCTACTGTTAGCATTGGAATTAAACTTGTCATTATATTCTACATACTATTATTCGACACCCAAAATAGTGTATCTGTACACCACAGTGACATTGACACTTCTCGATGTAGATTTTTGGACTTTAGAACAACAAAAAATCTACATTTAGACTTCTACAGGGTTGAGATAGCATTTTCAGCCTCAGCCTTGGTTTCTTTCTACCTCATTCCTCTGAGGTGTTTTTTATTACATGCTTAGCATGGTGTATTTCCACACAGAGCTTGCTCTAGCGGGTTTCTTTCTTACTTAATAGAAGTCTCTTTTTTGGAAAAATAAAAATAAAAAATCTACATTTGTATGATTGGATACATTCTAGTCTTACAAAGGTATATTATCCACTGCCTGCCTGGCTGATCCGTTGCTAGCCTGGCTGCTCCCGCTGCCCCCCCCCCCCCCCCCCGGTCATCTCTTCCTTTCCGTAACCCTCGTCCTGGTTAGAGGGGCTCTATGGTAGCACCCTCAAATCCCACAGCCATTACGGTCCCTCTTTCTCCAACCGACAAGCAGCAAGTATAGCAAGCAGTTCAGTCCCTCAAGTACAAGGCAATCGTGGGCAGAATTGTGGGCCTCACACCCACAAGGAGATAGGTGCGAGAGTGGATCCATGCGAGCTTGGCACTAGAGGGAGACCACATTCAAGAGATTGCCATCTATGGAAGAGGCGTCTTCCTCATCCAGCTGAGCTCCCCCGCTACTACCTTGACACGTGGAGCAAAGCCCCATCCTTCTTGGCCCGCATTTGGTGTACGTCTTCCCTTGGTACTACGGCCTTATAGTGGAGGACATAAACACGACACACCATGTTCCCCCATTCCCGGTTACGCTCTGCTTCCCAGGGCTCCCAAAGGAATACAGAGCTATCCTCCCCTCCATTGGTCAAGCGTTTGGCACTGTGTTGGATTCCCCACCAGATTTGGCCACATCAGTGGTAGCAGACAACGGGGTCCCCGATGGTTGAGAGCCCAGAGTCCCTCTGAGAGTTGATCGTCCTCAAGACCCTCAAGGAGGGTACACTTCGTCAGCGAGTGGAGATTTCTGGGTTACCAGGCCACTGTCTTTGTTGCAGGCAGATGGGTCATTTAGCCAAAGACTTCCCTCACGTGTGTATTGTGTATAGATATACATAGACATATGTGTATATGATATTCAAATGCCTAACAAGAGGACTGGAAGTCAAGGCAGGAAGCATCTTGTGGGTGATCCTAATCCTAACACTAATACTGAAGCTATGGGTGATGCTATAAGGTCTAGAGGAATGGGCATTCTTGACATTGGCCACATTGATGGTGATCAAGGTAAAGGAGCTAATTTCAATGATGCTCATGATGATACACAGGGGATCTTGGAAACCTCTCCTCGTGTGCAAATGTCTCACTCAAGAGCAGCCTGCTGCAAATGTCTCACTCAAGAGCAGCCTGCAGGTTATAAAAAGCTGTATGGCCCCTCTGCTGCAGATATTTAAAGATTTGACTAATGAAATGAGGATGAGCAACCAAAGACTGGACCAGAAATTGCAGAATTTGTCTTCAATTATGAATAGGGGGTTTGACCAACTCAAAAGAAGCCAAATTGAGGAGGGAAAGAGACATATGGAGGCTACCCTTGAAACAAAGTCTGATTCTGATGATGAATTTGAGCATGTGACCAAGGCTGAAGGGTTTATGGCATCAGCTAGAAGAGCTTATCATAGGTATGATGGGGTTGCATCCAAAGCAAAGGACCTTCCACAAGGGACAGCTCAGAAAAGTCCAAGCCCTGAAACTGACCAGAAATTTAATGAATACAAGAGTCTCCCTGCTGACCTCAGGTCGGCTCTCACATTCCAACAATATGTGCAAACTGTGAGACCCTCAGAAACCAAAGGGAGATGACTTCAGGGCAGTGAAAAGTGGTATTTTAGTAGCCTTTTTATTAGCCTTGTACTTTGTACTTTTACTGTAGGCTCTAGATTGATGCCAAGTGGCAGTGTCAAGTTACCATCCCATAAATAAAGTTGTAATTTTGCCTACCCTAACAGGCATGGCCCTCCCCCATTTGTACCAAGCTTGATTTCCATACTGTTAACAGGGCTTCTAAGCTCAAGCTGAATTCTAAGATGGAATCAACCATTTTCTGTGCTTATGCAGCCCCTCACAAGACCTGTTGTAAGTCCAGCCCCTGACTTACTTTCTCAACCTCTCTTTCTCAGTTCTAAAAGGTATTTCTGTGCTTCCTTCAGCATTGTACATTCTGCAATGTGCATTCCAGCATGCGTATTTCTGATTCTAAGGAATGAATCTAGCCTATTTCCTTTCCCTAGCTATTCTAAAGGCGATTAGGCTAGCCTAGAGCTGTCATTTGAGTTAAATAGCTCTAGTTAGTAGCAGTCTTGGAAACTTTCCTCACTTTTATATATTCCCATGACTTCTTGGTTGTTAACAGGAAAGGAATTTATCAATTGAATGTTTTCCATGTAGAAATACATTTTTTTTCCTATGAAAGGACATTTTCAAGGCCAGCAGCCTTGTTTCCAGACTACAGGCCTGCAGGGCTTCCATGTAGGCAGCCATGCCATAGGCCGCAGATGCCCATGCAATCCCCTTCTAGAGAGCAAAGTTGAAGACCCCTGTCCAAAAACTGTCTGTACCTGTGGCTGATTCTGGCTCGTCGATACACCGGCTACTTCACCCTCCACTCTCAAGGCACCTGTCTTTTGGACATCCTCTCAACAGTGCAGCCTTCTCTAAGTCCTGCAACAGCCCTGACCATGCTGCTCCAGTCACAGTTCCAGCTCTTGCTGCACTGCCAACCTGTACTTGCTGAATCTGCCAACCAGATCTATATGTTGTCTTGCTACAGCCCTTTGACCCTGTCCATGCTATACTTGATGCTGCTGCTAATGCTGTTGTACCACCTGCAGTAACATTTGTACCTGTTGTACCTGCTATGGTCTACGTGCTGCCCATGTGGCAACCAATCTGCTGCCCACATGGCAGCCCTAATCTCAACTTCTTTTTCATATCCTATATAGTAAGTCACCCTCCTACATGTTCTCATATGGGGGCTCACAAGTGGGCGGTGATCGTAATATTCCAACAGGCTGTCCCTTCCAATACCGACCTTGCTTGAAGGGTAGATCTCCATTAAATACAAGGACACTCATGTGCTATCCATGTGATGGCCTATGTGGTGTCCACATGGTAGCCTCTTCATCCTTCTCCCTTCCCCCACAACATCTTCACCTTTTGGGAGGCAGTGGATTGGGCACGGGAGGCATCTCAATCTATCATGGCCCTTCTTTTGGATTTCGAGAAGGCTTACGACAAGGAGTGGTCCATTCTAGAGGGTAGGATGTAGAGGATAGGCTTTTCGAACAGATGGATTCAAGGGGTCACCGCCATGTATGCCGGAAGTGCCAGCCCACAAATGCTCATAGGAGGCCACACGGGAGAGGCCTTTGCTCTTTCTCGCTCAGTTCATCAAATTGTAGCAGATGCTTTGGGCTATTTTCTACGTTCCCATATGCAGCAAGCCTTACACAGATGAAACTCACAATCTGCCAGGATGAGCAACTCTTGGATTCAGAGTTTGCAAACGACATGGCACTTACTATTTGGCCTCGGGGACCAATATCAACTGGACCAAATCATGGCAACTAAGGAGTTCCAAGAGATTCAGGATTAGGGGACTGTTCTTAGCTTCCAATGGATTCCGCAAGGTAAACAGCCAGATACCTAGGCTGTCAGGTTGGCATCGATATTTCAGCAGAGCAGCATATTACTCCAGGGCTAGAGAGTATGCGGAGCAAGCTTCTATATTGGAGCTTAGCCAAACTCTCACTAATAGGCGAGGTCCTCATGGTCAATCAGCTCGTCCTACAACGGCATGATACATAGCTTCTTGCTGTGCAATTTCCTATGGGTACGAGGAATACTAGAGCCGGGTTGCTTGGCAGACGATGATCCTGCCACAGGCACAGGGGGCACTTGGCATTACCATGCAAAGCAAAGCCCTTTAGGGCAAGCTAGTGGTACGAGATCTCGCCCCAAGCTCTGAGCCCTAGAAGCTCTTGCTCCAACGAGCGCCTCTCAGGAACACCTTCTAAACAAGACAGCAGCAACAATCCCATACCTAGATTTCTCAGAGGCTCCCCTCGCAAGGAAGGGCTCCCCCTTGATGCGGAGCCTTCATAGGGTGTGGCAACATGTATCTAGTGGACTCATTCGAGCCAGCCCCAAGCACTCATTTACCACCCGGAGGTGAGGGACTTTTGCTAGCACAGAGGATGCACATTGGTTGGGCACGAGACAATGGCCCAACTAGATATTTTGACATTCGAAGATCCCTTCCTATGGAGGTAGAGGCACGAGGGCAGGCATTTTCCAATTTGAGAGAGGTAGGCACCTGGATGATGGAGATTTATACGACGATCCTTAAGGCATGGTGGGTGGGATTGCGTAGTGCCTTAGCCCCCCACCACTGGTATAGGATAGTTCTCAAGGATTGGGGTGCCTCTCAGGCTCCAATTTTTGTGGCAGTCCCTTGGCTCTTACCGGTGTAGACTCTATAGTGTAGAGCCTAGGGCCTTTTCAGCCCAACATTGCAAGAGAGATGGAGGCGGACAAGGTTCTACATATGATCGAGTGGTAGAGGATCAGATTAGTAGGTTGCTTGGGCAAGGACTAGACCATTGACCCACTACCAATCTTGGTAGGACAGGATGGGGTCAGGTGACGCCTTTGGTTCTGGGAGGAGGGCCGGCCTCTTAGAGAGATTCAGTAGGATCCCAGGTAGTGGTTCTAGCCAATTTGGATAGGGGGCTCAGGAGGAGGTGCCCTTTTTCTCTTACATGACTCAGATCGAGCGTCATCAAGAGCTGGAGGCCGCAGCCTAGTCCCTCGAGAGAGAGCGTCACTGTTTGGCACAATAGGTTCCCTTGGAGGTTATTTCCTACTTTTGGTCACAACTATGGACCAACTGCAGGGCAGAAGGTATCATGTTTCTTCTAGAAGGTGGCGCACAAATGGTTGCACATTGGCCCGCAGTTGGAGCAAAAGAGCGTAGGTGGTAGATGCCTTCGCTGTGCAGACACAATTCAGCACTGTCTTTGGGGCAGCTAGGCAACGTAGAGGATCTGGATGCGAGCCCTCTGGATTGTGACCTCTCCATCGACCCAACCACCCAGCCCACAAGCTTCAAGGCCAACATGTTATCAGGATAGAGGCACATGCGGCAACTCCTCCCTCTTGCCTACGCCCTCCACCCTCGCAGAGGATAGTGTATGGGAGACGGTGTCCTAGATCACATCATGGAACATTTTGGTTGCCCACTGTAGTTTTGTTATGAGAGGCCATCAAGTTCCCCCAACAGCCACCCTGGTCGCCCTATAGCAGGATATCATCTACCCCCTGCAAGCCATTTGGGTGCGTCGGACTCCAGGTTCTAGAGCTAGCCGAAAGGTGGGAGCGTTTCTACAAGGCTTGGCCTCCAAGTATATTCTACATCATCACTGTGAGAGGTATTTGCTGGTTGTATAGACCTCCACCCTAGCTTTTAGCCCCTGTTCTACAAATTCCCTAGGCAGTGAGCTGAGTTCTATGGAAACAGGCTGGTGTTTCTGACAACCAGATGCTTGTTTTTTCTTTTCCTGATGCTCAGCGCCTTATGGATTGCTGCTTTGTATGGTTGATTCTCAAGTTTAATAGACCATTATTTTCTTTGGGGGAGGAAAACTCCACGTGTTACTGCTGAGAAAACCTCCAACGAATCGAAGGGATGAATTGCCCCTCTAGATGACCAAAATCTGAGGTAGATCAACAACTCAGAGCATACCAAAAGTAGGCTGGAAACTACGCCTACAAACTGTAGAAAACAAGGGCCATGCGCTCAATAACTCAGCTATTAACCCTGACAATGTGCCTTGGCAAAAACGCTAATTGCCTGCAGAAAATGCAGTGAGAAAGGAAACAAATACTACACCTCTCTCTCCACGGGCACACCCTAATGTACAGATAGAATCTGACCAACTTTAACATGTCCACCTTCTCTAGCGCCATTCTGCATTTCTAAAGACTGGAACTGATGGTGGACTGCTGACTGAACAAATGCATGTTGGAGATATCATAGCCAAACAGTGTGGTGATGTAATGTGTTGTGTGTAGTACTAGGAGTTCTAGTACTAGTTCATGTGTGTGAGTGCCACGTGTCACTCTGTGAGCTATCCCAAATACACTTGGTACATGTGTGTGTGCGCTTAGCCTATGTAAGGCTTGTACTTCACTTATCATGTCATACTTGATGAATGAATGAATGCCTGCATTATGTCTTCATTTGAGTATCACTTCTTCAATCCCTAGCCTCTCTCTCTCTCTCCCCCTCACCCCATGTTCCTAACATGGTGTTAGAGCAGGTTCACCCTGCCATAGCTGCCACGTCATCCTAGACCTAACCCTAATCCGAAACCCTAATTCTGCTCAAAACCTTTCTTCCTGCAGCCACCTCAGCCCTGCACATTTCCACCTCAGATGCAGCCTCATTTCTGTCTCTTTTCAGCTGCTTTCTACCCTTTTAAGGTTTTTGCACGACCGCCACCTTTGCTGCCCATTCCACTTCTATTTGGCAGCCCGTTTGCTCTCCTTTCTGCATGCCTAGCCTCTCTGTTGCCTGCCCTTCATAGCCGCATCCTTTCAGGTCTGTTAGGAGCAGCACGTGTAGAAATTCGAGCCATTTCAGAGCATTTACACCCCCATTTTTAGGGTTTCCAGGCCAATAGAGCAGAACAACCCATCCACGTGCGTTGGTTGCAGATTTTTGAGCCATTTGGAGGACTTTTAGACCTGTTTTGGAGAAGTTACTTGCATTTCAAGTTGCTCTAGCATTGCTGCTGCAGAACTGCCTTCAATACAGCAGTTTTCGGGGCTGTTTCTAGCCTCTATTTCATCTAGAATTGCCGATTCTTGGCCTGGTGATCTGCTGGTGCATTTTGGTCCACCCATACCTCTACTACAGCCTCTTGGTATAGCTTGGAGCTGGTTTGCAGAAGCGCTACACACATTTCGAGCTATTTCATTGCACTTGGCGCCCCGCCAGCTCCCTTCTTGAGGATTTCGAACCTGCTACAGCACCTTGAGTACTCATCTTGCCCAAAAGTGCTCTCCTATTGGTCCATTCTTGCACTTCAGGGTATCTACTTGCTGTTAGTTGACTTGGGTTCACTCAGGTCTCTATTTCAAGAAGTATTCTTGCTGCTTTTCCATTAGAATTTGCATTTTGGAACCCCGAGGGCCCCCACCAGCAGCTGGACACATTTATTCACGCCTTTCTCAAACTACTGATCCATTTCGAGCCCTAGACCAGCTCCTTTATTGGGTGGTTATCTATTGCAGCTTGTTGCCTTTGCTACCTCAGTTTGACACTATGGAGCCTCGTCCTTGTGGTGAAGACTCATCAGCACCACTTTCAGCTAGGGATGAGGAGCATGACAAAGCACTAGCGCTTATTAATATGAGGTTGGTCAACAAATTGCTTCATCAACTTGACCTCACTACTTCAGCCAAAGAGACCCTAGACAAGCTCAAGAACATTTATGCTACATCTACTGGACCTAAGCAGGAAGCTTTATCTGCTATGTTGCATGATCTGAGGTGGTAGATGATGCTTAGCTCTGTGTGTTTGTGTTGAGTCAAATGAAGGTTGTCAGCCTTGATTTGTCCCTCTAAACTGAATGTATTTGGAGTCAATAACAGGTCCTCTGCCCTGAGTTGTCCCCCAAAAATTGAATGTAGTGTCTTTTACTTTGGTTTGATGGTATTAACGACCCAGTTCAGAGTAAGGGGGGGTTGACGAGTGATGATATGCCCTTGCCAGTCACAAGCTAACTGAGATGTCACTATCACACGAGAAGTGTTGGACACATTTATTCAAACATTTCTCAAGCTGCTAAGTCATTTCAGAGCCCTAGACAAGCTCCTTTATTGGCTGGTTATCTATTTCAGCTTGCTATCTTTGCTACCTCAGTTTGACACTATGGAGCCTCGTCCTCGTGGTGAAAATTATCAACTCTACCTTCAGCTAGGGATGAACAGCATGACAAAGCACTCGTGCTTATTAATGTGAGGTTGGTCAACAAATTGCTTCATCAACTTGACTTCAGCCAAGGAGACCTTGGACAAGCTCAAGAATATTTATGCTACATCTATTGGACCTGAGCAGCAAGCTTTACCTACTATATTGCATTATCTATCCCTCTTTGAGGTGGTAGGTGATGCTTAGTTCTATGTGTTTATGTTGAGTCAATAAAGTTTCTTAGCCTTGAGTTGTCCCTCTAAATAGAATGTATTTGGAGTCAATAAGAGGTACTCTGCCCTGGGTCGTCCCCCAAAAATGAATGTATTGTCTTTTACTTTGGTTTGATGGTATTGATCACCCAGTTCAGAGTAAGGAGGGGTGAAGAGTGATAGTTTGTCTTGTTGGTCGCAAGTTGACTGAGAAGTCACTATCACATGGGAGGTGTTGGATAGTTGGACTTGCTCTTTGTAGTATTGCGGAGGAGAAATCGGTCTACTCTTTGCGTGTTGGGTCTCACACTCTTTGCTCTAAAGGGGGGTGTTGGAGATATCATTGCCAAAGAGTGTGGTGATGTGATGTGTTGGTGGTGAAGTACTAGGAGTTCTAGTACTAGTTCATGTGTGTGAAACATGTGTGAGTGCCACGTGTCACTCTGGGAGCTATCCCATATACACTTGGTACATGTGTGTGTGTGCTTAGCCTATATAAGGCTTGTACTTAACTTATCATGTCATACTTAATGACTACAAGAAAGCCTTCATCGTGTCTTCATTTTAGTATCACTTCTTCACTCCCTAGCCTCTCTCTCTCTCTCTCTCACACCATGTTTCTAACAATGCATGCAAGCCTATATTTATGCCTACAAGGCACATACCATGGCCTATAGGGCATCAATAGAACCACCAGAAGATGGCCTACAAACCCCCCTCCATGGGATGGGCTGAAGTATTCTGGAAACGTCTTAGAATACCTGGTATTTGGTCATGGTGGCACATGTTCATCCAAAAGGATATAGCCACCTATGAATGTACAAGGGATGTCAGATCATGTAACAAAGGGAACCAAGTGTAAAGCCTGTCGGAAGACTTCAAACTTGGGACGAGGAAGTGCCTTTGTAAACATATCTGCTATGTTGTCCTCTGTGTGCAATGGCCAAAGCACTATGGCTGTCAGTGTAGACAATAGTGGAGGATGTCTGGCGAATACCAAGATCTGTAAGTAACTGTCGAAGCCAAACACACTCTACTGTAGCAGCGAAAGCTGCCCTGTAAACAGCCTCACAGCTAGATGTGGCAACTGTTGGTTGCTTCTTGCTGAGCCAAGAGATACATGAATTGCCAAGCAAAAAACAATTGCCAGTATGTGACACTTTGGTGTCGGAACAACCTGCCCAGTCGGTAAGTGAACCCTGATCACCATAGAAGAGGGCTAAATTCTGAGTGCCTCTAAGATATCTGAAGACTCTCTTCACTGCTTGCCAATGCTGTGAACTGGGCATGTGCATGAATC
The DNA here is from genome assembly GCF_047967505.1 of Dipteris shenzhenensis. NCBI lineage: Eukaryota > Viridiplantae > Streptophyta > Polypodiopsida > Gleicheniales > Dipteridaceae > Dipteris > Dipteris shenzhenensis. Next base: position 3,024,168 of record NC_141605.1, on the reverse strand, counting down.
TGCTGAGTTGAGATATTGCATACTGTAAGTCAGGTTTGGTGTGACAAATCTGCAGTTCAAATGGATGCTTTATAAGCCCTGAAGACTCCCTTTATATAGGACCTGGTAGCCCCCAAACCAACTAACCCAGTAGGGACCAGGATGGCTGACCCAGCAGCCTGCCCCCACTAACTGGTCATGGTCTGTAAACTGACCAGCAAGGCTCTCTTCTTGAGGCCCCACCTGGCCACGTGGCAGGCTGCCACTGGCCCATGCAGTCCTGCCCTAAAACCAACTTGATCTTAGCCCTTTCTGGCCCTGATCTGCTGCGCCAACACAGGCTGCCTCTCTGCCTATCTCCAGGGTATGTTCCAGCCCTGGATCTGGTACATGCGCTGCCCAATACAGGCACAATCCTGCTGCATGCACCCCACCTCTGTTCTGGCCATCTACAGCCCTTGGAAACCCCGCCTGGATTCCGTACGCTTGCTGCACAGTCCAAACTGCTGCCACTGTCATCACAGCATCTTTCTGCAGGGTCTCATGATGTGCTGCTGCTCTGACTGCATGTCAATCAGTTTCAAGCAGCCAGGTATGTTCTTTGGGTGTGCTGCCCACGTGACAGTTCATGTGCTGCCCATGTGACAGCCCCATGTCACCTCTATTGATTGCTTGTATGCTGCCCATGTGGCAGCCACATCATCTCTAGGTTCACCCCCCATGCTCTCCCCATATGGGGCTTACAGATGGGCAGGTGACCATACAATCTCCAACAGCCAGGCCTTGGGGTCCAGGACCTATAAAAACCCCCCCACATAAAAGGCCCTTCTGCCTGCCTATATGCAGGCCTGTGCACAATCCTTCCCTATGTCAGGGCCCATATGTGGCCCAAGGGATTGCACCCCCATTGAGGCTATTTTCTGGCTGCAATCCTTCCCATGTGTGGCCCAAGGCATAGCCAACATCATGGCTGTCCCTTCCAAGAAAGATGTGCCCGAAAAGGTGGATCTTTGGAACCGGCCTTCGGAACCCCAAAGGGCGGTAAACCACAACTATCTCTGAACAAACAGTCAATTACAGCCACTTAACTCCCAACTAATCACACCACATCAAATAGCATAAAAGAAAGTACAGGTGAGGCTAGAATGCCCCTGCTCAATAATCACACAGCGACACCGATTGGCCCCAAACACTTGGCGCCCCTTGCAGTATTTCTTTTTTTGTTCTTCTTTAGTGAAAAGTAAAAGCAAACTTACAACCAGGGAGCACCCTGAACTGTTCCCACTAGCTACCATTGTTCACCGGCCCACACTAGGCACACACTGCATCAAACTGGCAAACTATGCATCCCAACTGCTAGAGCAAGGCATAGGCATCCTCTAACCTCAACAACCTGGTCTCAACTTGGGTTCACCCTCTGTAATTGGGTGATTGCAACAGACCCAGGGAATCCCATAGAGAATCTCAAAACAGAGAACTAGAAATCAATCCCACAATGAAAACAAAGAGAAATTGGGCTGGAAATCCGGGATTGCGCGCCCACAGCACGGGCTGCAACCAAAAACACCTACTCCTCACAAGAACAGATCCCCGAGGTATCCAAAACCCTGCCAAAGACCTGAAAACAGAGTTTCACAGCCTGAAACCCTAATTTGCAGCAAGAAAAGCCAGCCTCAGGCTGCGTACAAGCACTGGACACCTGCAACAGGGTCCGTACAAGGTCCGTACAGTCCATACACAGCCCCTGCAGCCTGTAGAAAGTCCGTACAATCTGCACGGACTGTTTGTCAGTCCGTACAGCCTATTAAATGCGCCGTACAGCAGCAAAACAGCGCCAGGATGGACTCCAGCAAGTCGCAGAAGGTGCTCTTTGACTCAGGCTGTGTGCAACAGGGCTGGATGCAAGGAAACAGAGAAAAACAGCAGCAAAACAGCGACCAGCAACCTTTGGAAGGTCTGGCACAGCAAGAAGAAGAAGAAGAAGGAAGATGGCGAATTCTGGAAGAGAGACTGTAGCATTGGACGCCATCTGCCCTAAAGGGGGGGGGGGGGGAAGATGCTAAAAGTGGAGCTGGTAGGTTGCATGCCTGACACGTGGCACATTAATGCCCCTGACCCCCTGTACCAAGGAAATGTTGGTTTCCTGGGGGCATCTTTTGGCACGTGGCACATTAATGCCCCTAAACCCCTGTACCAACGAAACTTTGGTTTCCTAGGGGCAACTTTTAAAGGCTCTAACCCCACTAACCAATGACAAACTTGGGTACTGTCTAGGGGCAACCTTTTAATCCTTTTTAACCCCTCTTCCCATGTGAAACTTGGGAATCTATCTGGGGGCAAACTTCCTAGCTCCGTCACACCCCTTCGCAAGGTCAAAGTGATGCCATGCCTTGATTCTAACAATTAGGTCTAGCCAGTGTGTCCCGTTAGATGTTAGCACTAGGGGCTTTCAAGAACTCACCGCTCCTCTAGGCCAATCCCCCATGGCCAAACTGGTTACAAACTTAGTCATAGCTTATTTGCTTACAAAATTCACCTCCCTGTGACATACCCCCCTCTTGAAACAGCAAACATAATGGTTTCCTGCTCCAAATTACAGCAAAAATAACAATGAAAGAGAGAGGGCATGAATAACCCTTCCAATGATATACAATGATATACAACTGGCCATGAACATATGATCTAGGAGAGAACGTGAATCCATCCATAAGTCCAAGCCTAACCAACTGGAGTGACTAGTACACTCATCATAAGAGTCCCATGGCAGAAATACTGTCAGCCAACAACACCTCGGGTGAACATGAAGTATCATCAAGCGACCCTATGATTCCCTGTGAGCTGTCCGTCTTGAGGAGGTGGAGGCATGACCCCCCTCTTGAGCACTAGGTACTGCTCCAGACTGATGCTCGGCTGAACCGGTATGTCCCTCGACTGCAATCAGCACAAGATGGAATGCATCCAAATAGAGCTGCACTAGCTCAAGTGAATCTGCCAATTCACCTTCCTCCAACCACTTCGCATCCAGCGCTGAATAATTGTTAAACTTTACCAAGTAGCGACGCTGAGTGACACCGTACTAATCTACTCACGAATAAGTACTTCATCAAGCTCTTCAACCTCGGGCTGATCCTCATGGAGCATATCATTTGGCACTTCACCTTGAAAAGGTTTCAACAAACTAACATGAAAGGCATTATGAATGGTCCAATGATCCGGTTGTAAGAAATCCTAGATTTACTATATTTAGAAATGTGCTAAGGAACTGAAAGGAGACTGAAATAGCAGAGAACAAGGAATAATTGTATTGCTTGAATGTCTGTAGGGTATCTGTTGTGTCATCCATACAATTGGGCCTCTCTTATATAGAGAGTGAAGAGTCACACATGAAAAGGTGTGTACTCCAAAGTGTGTGTGCATGAAGAGGTGTGTACCCCTTGTGAAGGGTGTGACCTTTGATGAGAGGGTACATTACAATAGAAATGTCTCTTCAATAGTCTCTTGTGAAGGGTTGTGCCTCATAGGAAGTGTCCCGTCGAACGGGCAAGGGTTGTGCCTCATAGGAAGTGTCCCGTTGAAAGGGCATACCCTTCCACAAGTGTCCATTCATCAAACCATCCATAAGTCTAGAAATAGAGAAAGGAATACGTCACAGATCGTGACATCCCCTCCCACTCAAAATAAGACCCTGGTGGAGATAATGAACTGATGTAGAAAATATCACTGTAAATTCTGAAAATACTGCTGTAAAATGTCAGCATACTGCTGTAAGTCTTCATCAGATTGCCAAGTAGCATCGGAGTCGTCCAGATCTCGCCAAAGAAAAGGAATTCCGTGATAAGTCGATGTCGAGTCTCTTGCTGTCGATGGTCCAGAATACGCTCAGGAATAAGGAGAACATAATCGTCTTCGATTTCTGGGACATAATCACCTGCAGGAGGAACTGCTTCATCGCCTAGAATGTACGTCTTTAGCCAAGAAACATGAAATGTCGGATGGATTTTACCCCATGATGGTGGTAATTCCAATTTGTAACTTAAAGGTGAATTTTTATTGACGATCCGGAAAGGTCCATAGTATCTTCGTCGCAACTTAGGAAACACAGACTTAACCGTCTTATAGCGATGTGGGGCTACAAAGGCTACAAATAATAGCACCATGTCACCAGTGTCAAATTCCAGGTGACGTCTATGTTTGTTGGCGTCTCCGTTGATACCGCTCTTGCGCTTTTCGCATATGGTCCCTGACTTGGAGTGTGAACAGTAGAGTTGTACCCAAAGATTCGAACAGTGAAATCCAAAAGTGACTAGTAAACTAAGGATCTCTGTCGGATATGATATTCTTGGGCAATCCATGGTGTCGGAAGATGTGTTGTATGAAGAGTTTGGCGATGTCCGAAGCCTGTGCACTGCTTTTGCAAGCAACAAAGTGTGCCATTTTGGACAATCGATCAACAATTACCATAATCTGAGTGTTACCTCGGGAGAATCGTGGTAGTGTTGTAATGAAATCCATGGAAATACTTTCCCAACTTTCAGTTGGAACTGGAAGAGGCTGAAGAAGTCCTGTTGGAAGTCGTCGGCTTGCTTTCATTTGTTGACAAGATAAGCAAGATGTAACTATTTTGATGACGTCGCTTTTCATCTGAGGCCAGTAGTATGTTGCACTGAGTAACCTATAAGTCTTGTTGATGCCTGGATGGGCAGCATAAGGAACTACATGATGCTCTTTTAACAAAAGACGTCGAACATCCTTGTCATGTGGTACACAGACGCGATCTTGATAGTACAGAAGGTCGTCCGTATAAGAATAGGATGAGAAAATCTTCTGTTCAGAAGTCGAAGGTTGATCTTTTGAAAGAACTTGTACTGCTGTGCCGAAGTCTTTATCATTGAAATACTTCCCTTTGAATGAATTCGGAACATCCACAAATAATGTAGAGATTACCATAGCTGATGCTAGAGTTAACCTGCTGAGAGCATCTGCAACTACATTGCGTAGTCTTGGAATGTACTCAATGGTCATGTGAAAGTTGGCCAGAAACTCAATGGTCATGTGAAAGTCTTGTTGATGCCTGGATGGGCAGCATAAGGAACTACATGATGCTCTTTTAACAAAAGACGTCGAACATCCTTGTCATGTGGTACACAGACGCGATCTTGATAGTACAGAAGGTCGTCCGTATAAGAATAGGATGAGAAAATCTTCTGTTCGGAAGTCGAAGGTTGATCTTTTGAAAGAACTTGTACTGCTGTGCCGAAGTCTTTATCATTGAAATACTTCCCTTTGAATGAATTCGGAACATCCACAGATAATGTAGAGATTACCATAGCTGATGCTAGAGTTAACCTGCTGAGAGCATCTGCAACTACATTGCGTAGTCTTGGAATGTACTCAATGGTCATGTGAAAGTTGGCCAGAAACTCAACCCAGCGTGCTTGTTGAGCGTTCATGACTGGCTGAGTAAAGATATACTTTAAAGAGTGATGGTCTGTTTTGACCACCGAGTCGGCTTCCATGAGATAATGTTTCCAAGAGCGATAAGCATGTACAACGGCAAGAAACTCCTTATCATAAACCGGGCATCGGGTTTGGATATCAGAATGTTTATGGCTGTCAAAAGCAATAACTCTGCCTTCTTGCATCAAGACTGCTCCTGTAGCGATGTCGGAAGCGTCGGTCATGACCTCAAATGGAAGGTTTGGGTCAGCAATAGCCATAACTGGTGTGGTAGTGAGTGCTTGCTTGAGTTGTTGGAAACTATACTCTGTTTCGAGAAGCCACTGAAAAACTGCTGTGCTTTTCAATAATTCGGACATAGGAGCTGCGATTTCGGAAAACTGATAGACCTTTGTATGGTAGAAGTTTGCCAATCCGAGAAAAGAGCGGACATCATGAACATTCTTAGGAGTAGGCCAGTTTTGGATTACCTCGACCTTCTTGGGATCCACAGAGATGCCTTGAGCTGAAATAACATGTCCCAAATATTCGAGTTGGGTTTTGAAGAATTCACTCTTCTCAATGTTGATGTAGAGAGAATTTGCGCGGAGAACTTCAAAAACTTGGTGAAGATGTTGTTTGTGCTCATGTAGGGATCTGCTGAAAACGAGGATGTCATCGAGGTAAACGATGACGAACTTATCGAGGAAAGGCCTGAAGATGTCGTTCATTAGTGTCATGAATGTGGCCGGGGCATTGTTTAACCCAAAAGGCATGACCAAACATTCATAGTGTCCATACTTTGTTCGAAAAGCTGTCTTGTACTCATCACCTTCTCGTATGCGAATTTGATGATAACCTGAACAAAGATCAATCTTTGAGAATTGTGTTGCGTGTAGAAGTTGATCGAAGAGGTCATCGATGCGAGGCAATGGATACTTGTTTTTTATAGTGAGCTTGTTGAGGGCTCGGTAGTCGATGCAGAGACGCATTGACTTATTCTTTTTTTCCACAAGTAGTACAGGAGATCCGAAAGGGTTGCGACTGGGCCGAATGTGACCCTTGTTGAGTAGTTCGGTGACCTGTCTTTGGATTTCTTCATTTTGAGTGTAAGAAACCCGATAAGGAGGTTTCGACGATGGATTACTGCCGGGAATAAGTTCAATTGGGTGATCCACTGGTCGTCGAGGTGGTAACTGCTTTGGCAATTCCTGTGGAAAAATATCCAGGTAGGACTGGAAAAAAGGTTGGTTAAGGTATTCAAGAGGATCCTTTGTTGGTGTCTCCTCTACTGCCGTAACCAACAGAAGTGAAGTCTTTACTTGACGTTTACGAACCCACTTCTTTACTTGTAGGGCAGAGGCAACTGGGGTTGAAGAAGAGTCCCTAGAACCAGTTAGCTCAATAAGTTTTCCCTGGTGGACAAACTGGATAGTATGGCTGCGAAAACTGATTGATGGATCATAGTCGTAGAGCCACTGTTGCCTTGGGAGCCTCCCTCCTCAAGGATACAGCTTTTCTATGGTGGCAAAGACGCTTAAAGGACGGCAAAAGTGTGTTAACATGGTAACGTTTTGAACACGTGCTCCGTAAGCAGTTCATACCTGCCAATGCGGACTTCCAAGCACGTTCAAAACTCCGACAGTTGGAGCAAACGCGCTCCTTGTCTTCCTACATCTCTCAGTTCACCACATTGGTGCTGGAGATTGATGGTTTAACTGAGGATGATCACCTTCATGCTTTCATCTCAGGCCTAAATCCCTCGTTACGCATTGATGTCCTTAAAGCAAACATCACCACCACAGCTGGCGCTATTGCTTACGCAGAGCGCATTACAAATTTCCAAAACACAGGGAAGCAGAGTGCTAATCGCACACAGAACTCTACTATGGCCAAAGGTGCTCACCCTCAAGATAACACTAGGTTTCGAAAAAACTTCGGTAATCAAGGTCAGCGACAGTCTCAAGATCCCCCGAAGACTTAGAAATCATATGCTCGATTCCAAGGATCGCGCCTCTTTTTCTTCACAAAGTCATTACCGACATCCCCAACATAAAGGTGCGGCCACTGGCAAGAAGAACAACTCCAACACAAAAGGACTTTGTACCATCTGTACAAGCGACCATAGATGGTTCGATTGTCCCAAGCGACCAAAGCAAAATTCCAATATGGAACCTAGCACTTCCCAAAGAGAAGATGCTACCCCAGCACAAGACAAGAAAGGCAAAGCTGTTCGAATGGCAAATACCATCCACCTGAGCCTTGCCAGCAACCCCGAACCTTCCCTGGCCACTCAAGTACTTTGTGTTCAAGGATCGATCAGCACAAGACAAGAAAGGCAAAGCTGTTCGAATGGCAAATACCATCCAGCTGAGCCTTGCCAGCAACCCCGAACCTTCCCTGGCCACTCAAGTACTTTGTGTTCAAGGATCGATCCTTGAACACAAAGTACTTGAGTGGCCAGGGAAGGTTCGGGGTTGCTGGCAAGGCTCAGGTGGATGGTATTTGCCATTCGAACAGCTTTGCCTTTCTTGTCTTGTGCTGGGGTAGCATCTTCTCTTTGGGAAGTGCTAGGTTCCATATTGGAATTTTGCTTTGGTCGCTTGGGACAATCGAACCATCTATGGTCGCCTGTACAGATAGTACAAAGTCCTTTTGTGCTGGAGTTGTTCTTCTTGCCAATGGCCGCACCTTTATGTTGGGGATGTCGGTAATGACTTTGTGAAGAAAAAGGAGCACGATCCTTGGAATCGAGCATATGATTTTTGAGTCTTCGGGGATCTTGAGACTGCCGCTGACCTTGATTACCGAAGTTTTTTCGAAACCTGGTGTTATCTTGAGGGCGAGCACCTTTGGCCATAGTAGAGTTCTGTGTGCGATTAGCACTCTGCTTCCCTGTGTTTTGGAAATTTGTAATGCGCTCTGCGTAAGCAATAGCGCCAGCTGTGGTGGTGATGTTTGCTTTAAGGACATCAATGCGTAACGAGGGATTTAGGCCTGAGATGAAAGCATGAAGGCGATCATCCTCAGTTAAACCATCAATCTCCAACACCAATGTGGTGAACTGAGAGATGTAGGAAGACAAGGAGCCCGTTTGCTCCAACTGTCGGAGTTTTGAACGTGATTGGAAGTCCGCATTGGCAGGTATGAACTGCTTACGGAGCACGTGTTCAAAACGTTCCCATGTTAACACACTTTTGCCGTCCTTTAAGCGTCTTTGCCACCATAGAAAAGCTGTATCCTTGAGGAGGGAGGCTGCCGAGGCGATCTTTTTGCCTTCAGTGAGGTCAACAGTATCAAAATACATGCGCATTTTTGCGAGCCATTGGTCAACTATTCGGCGATTGCGTTGACCAGTGTAGGCTTCCGGAAGTTTGATGTCAATTCTTTTAGTTTTGGAAGCTTGAAGTAAACGGTAGAGGGCACGTAGTTCAGTGTTTTCTACCTCTGGTGGGAATGAATCCGCAGAGTCGTCTGGTTGCGTCACGTCATCCTCTATATGTGTGGTACTGCGAGAATCTTGAAGTTGTTGAACTTTCTGGACCAAGTCGGAGATGGTGTCCTGAAGCTAGGAAATTTGAAGTTGCAGTAGTGATTCGCCTTGTATGTTGACTTCAGGGGTCTTTTTTGGACTTGAGTCTTTGATCTCTGGAGAGGCTTCACGCGAGCGTTGCGACATATCGGAGATCCCTGTGAGAAAAGCGCGAACTTGCGCTCTAGTTTGTACCATTCCTAGAAGAAGATTCGGGCTGCTCCCTGAGGTTGCTCATGTTGGAGGGGGCAGGCGAGGCAGGATGGAACCACCCGTGGAAATCTGGTAAAGGAGGTCCTATCTGAGGTAACACCGGTGATGCCGAAAGTGGTGTTACTGCTCGTGAGAGGACAAGAGTAGGTTGCAGAGTCCACGGATCTGAGAAGGGATAAGGAGCTGCTGTAGGAAGTGGAGGATATCCAGGAGAAGGAGTGCCTTCAGAGTGTAAATACTGTCTTGGAGAAGGTACAACCTGTATAGAAGGATATCTGGGAGCTGAAGGAGGTGGAGAGTACCCTGGAGATGCTGAAGTGAGGGGTAAAATTATCTCCAAAGATGGACAGCAAACTCTTGAGGAATATCAGGTTCTGGATATCTTCGTGTCTCGTGGAACACAACCTGGACTGTGCTGAGGAAGTAATGTAACTGAGGTGCCTCACGCAGAAGATATAGGATGTGGTCCAAATCACTAGAAGGGCACGTGACACAGAAGACCCACGATGCAAAAGCTCCGAAATGGGCTGGTTGTGCAATCTGAACACGATATTGTGTGGTAGATGATGCCTGAGGTGTCCTTGAAATGCCGGTGAATTACCAGGGGTTTCCATGCTTTAAGGGAGCGTCTTTCATTTGCTGTAATTGGATAATGATAAGAGAATCCTTAAAAGTAGAATGGAAAGAATCCACCTGGTATTGATTTAATCTGCCAAATTGTTGCGTAGAAGAGGCCTGCAGATTTTTGTCTGGAGGTCCATGTTGCAATGGGTGGCGAGGAGCAGATCTGGGCCTGGCATTTAATAGGCTGTCTTCATCGCGATAGGAAGCTGAAACTGCTGCTGATCTGGCAGGTAAAAGGTAGCGAACCAAGGAGAGCAGGCTATCAATGGCGCAAACTGGTTGCAGGCTGATTTGCGACAAAATGGCGGGCTGGCGATGTGCTCACGCTGCCGGCTGGCAAGGAACAGGGCCGAAAAACCAGCGGGGCTGCAAATGGCAAGGTGGCTGGCAGCGAAAATGGCGAGGCAAGGCTGGCAGCGAAAATGGCGAGGCAAGGCTGGCAGCGAAAATGGCGCGGGCTGGCAGCGAGATGGTGCGGCAAGGCTGGCAGCGAACCGGCGCGGGCTGGCAGCGAAATGGCACGGGCTGGCAGCGAGATGGCAAGGCAAGGCTGGCAGCGAACCGGCGCGGGCTGGCAGCGAAATGGCGCGGGCTGGCAGCGAGATGGCGAGGCAAGGCTGGCAGCGAACCGGCGTGGGCTGGCAGCGAAATGGCGAGGCAAGAGGGCAGATCCTGCATGACCAGATTCCGTACGATGGAGGCGAGCCTGCGTGCAAATCCGTACGGACGTCAAAGGGTGCGTCCCTTTTTTGTTTGTGGCTGCCTAGGTTGGGTGGTTGCCCAAAAATTAAAAGGTGGGTTTATTTAACCCTAGGGTAGCTAGGGTAACCCTAAGGTTGGGGGCTGGTTTTCCCTTTTAACCCCTCTAGGTACCCTTTCATAAGTGCTTGGTGCCTAAAAGGTGTGCCTATTCGAAGGGGTGTGACCCTTGGAATAGGTGCACCTTTTCATGAAGGGGTGTGTCCCTGTTTTTAAAAGGGGTGTCCCTACATTAATAGGTGTGTCCTTTTGTCCACAATGGGGTGTGTCCCTTGGGTGAGGAGTCGAGACTCTTCATCACAAGGTGTGTCCGATGGTGGAAAAGGTGCGTCCCTTGGTTTTGGGACAGCCCAAGCACCTGAAAAGACACGATTTTTGTCGTGTCCATTCACATCAACTCGTGATGTGTGGGAGATGGAGAGGCCATTGATGACTTTAGGCAAGGTTGGCGCTAAAAATTTTTACACTCATCCTCTTTATCTCTTCCATACACAATGTGCACGGATGTCCTTCTAGCGGAAAGATGTATTAGATCGGCGCTAGAAGGTGGGGGGCATTTCCTACAGGCAGGAGCGAATTTTGCTATGATACCACTGTAAGAAATCCTAGATTTACTATATTTAGAAATGTGCTAAGGAACAGAAAGGAGACTGAAATAGCAGAGAACAAGGAATAATTGTATTGCTTGAATGTCTGTAGGGTATCTGTTGTGTCATCCATACAATTGGGCCTCTCTTATATAGAGAGTGAAGAGTCACACATGAAAAGGTGTGTACTCCTAAGTGTGTGTGCATGAAGAGGTGTGTACCCCTTGTGAAGGGTGTGACCCTTGATGAGAGGGTACATTACAATAGAAATGTCTCTTCAATAGAGTGTCTCTTGTGAAGGGTTGTGCCTCATAGGAAGTGTCCCGTCGAAAGGGCAAGGGTTGTGCCTCATAGGAAGTGTCCCGTCGAAAGGGCATACCCTTCCACAAGTGTCCATTCATCAAACCATCCATAAGTCTAGAAATAGAGAAAGGAATACGTCACAAATCGTGACACCGGTAGCTTCAACCTATAAGCTACATCATTTATCGGTGCCAAAACCTGGAAAGGACCATAGTACCGAGTGTACACTTTATCCTTGCCTTTTGTCACCACAATGTAAATATCCTGAGTCAAAGAACAGTTGACCATTTATTTGATCATAATTAAAGAGTTTTATATGTGTTAATTATGGTCAAAGAGTTCTTTTAATGGTCAAAGGATTGACTACGGTCAAAGATACTTGACTCTAGTCAAGTAAACCTGACTTCGGTCGGGGAGACTTGGTTTATTACCAAGAGGGTTATCCCCGGTTAACCAAGATGTGCCAACTTCGGTTGGAGAGTTGTGCCAACTTCGGTTGGAGAGACTTGGCTATAATTAAGGCGCCTCGACCCTTGGTCAAAGCTCCTTAATTATAATCAAGAGTGTTGACTCCGGTCCACCAAAGAATAAATATATTTTTTTATATTTGTTTGACATGTGGCAGACAAGTGGCTAACCCGTGGTTAGTGTAACTCTGGTTAGTTGTCAGAGGTCCAGTTAGTTGGCCCAACCAAACCAGACCAGGTTTGATTAGCTAAGTCTGGGTGTAGTTAAACAGACTATAGCTGGTTAACCAGACCACAGTGGGTTAAGGCCGAGTTGGGAGCCAACCAAAACAGACCAGAACAGAACCAGTCTGGTCAGTTTGACCAGACAGTAACCACCCACTCAGACTAGAGCCAGTTAGTCTGGTTAGAGTAACCAGTCAGTTACTTCATCTGGTTACTGTTCCCCAAAAAAAAAAAGACAGTTGCAGAGACTGTTTCTGCTAGCAGATTTCATCTATCTGTCAGACTTTTACTGTCAGAAAAGCAGCAGAAAAGCAGAGAAATCAGAGACTTGCAGAACAAGAGTATGCATGCCTTTGAGCAGTGAAAAGAGGGAAAAACAGATGCTTTTTGAAGCCATCTGCAGCAGCCAGAAAAGGGGCAATATAGTTGTTGATGCTTTGGCAACTGTGTTGGTATATGCCTTGAATTGACAGCCAGTACTGGCATAGATTGTGAATGCAAGACACCTCTTGTTGAGGTAAATTTTCTCTTTGAAAAGCAAAGGCAGCGTGCATCAGTTGCATACACAGTGTGTGTGTGAGAAATTTGCAGATCTCAGACGAGTTGTAAAGATGGCTCAATCACCTATCCAGTGGGATTCACAAGATAGGGATGCGCATCCAAATCAGAGAAGTGTGCAACAAACTCAGCAAGAATTTGAGCTGATGGTACGCACTCATATACAAGAGATGGAAAATCTCAAAAAGGATCCAAGGGCTCGGCATTTGTTTCAAGCAGAAGCTATGCCTAATGCAGTATATGACGTGCCAATGCCAGAGGCACACTCTCGTGTACAGCCTGAGAAAGAGAGATCTCATAGGGGACGGTCTCATAGCAGGAAGAGATCGATCTCCTAGTCCATCACCGTCTACCTCGCATCATCATAAAAGCATTCTTGAGGGCATAATGGTCATGCTTCTGCCCAGCCACAAGCTGTTCATGTACCCATGAAAAATCAGCATCATCTGCATACTGATCTACCATGTCATCCAATTCATTGTGATACGAAATGGTCACTGCTGAAACTAGAGGCTTTTTAGACACTGCATCTGGATGTGGCCTCCTCGAAAGAGCATCTGCTACCACATTTTTATTGCCCGACACATGCACAATCTGAAAATAAAGAAAATTGGCCCACCGCATGTGCTTCTCGGACAGCTTCCTCTGAGTGAGAAAGTACCTCAAGGACTGATGGTCTGTCTGCACATAAAAATCAGCACCCAAAAGATAGTGCTTCCAGGTGGTAAGTGCATGAATAACAGCCAACATCTCCTGTTCATAAACCTGCATGTGGTACTTTGCATCATTGAGAACCTTGCTCTCATATGCCACAACTCTTCCATCCTGCATAAGCACACCTCCAATGCTATGTCCACAAGCATCACAATGGACAGCAAATGGTTTTTGTAGGTCTGGTAGAATAATCACGGGGTCTGAGCATAACTTCTATTTGAGTTACTCAAAGGCTGCAATTTCCCGATCCTTCCATTTGAAGGTGACCCCTTTCTTCTGTAAGGCCTCAGCAAACTAACGGATAAACCACCTTTGCAATACGAGCATAAGCCAAGAAAGCTTCGTACTTCATGGATATTCCTCAAAGGTGGCCAATTTCTGATGGCTCTACCTTAGCAGGATCCATCCTCACTCCATCTGCTGAAATAATGTGACCCAAGAAGTGAATTTCAGCCATGAAAAATTCACTCGTCTTGGCATTTATAACCAGCCTGTGCTTACGCAGCTCTTCGAAAACTGTGGCCAAATGCTTCTCATGCTCTGTACTCTTAGAGTACACAATGATATCATCGAAGAATGTGCCAACATACTCCTGATGATTTCTGAAAATTCTGTCCATCATCCTGTTGAATGTGGCAGGAGCATTTGTTAATCCAAAAGGCATCACTAAAAACTCATACAAACCAAAGGTTGTCCTAAAAGTTGTTTTGTGCTCATCCCCTGGCCGTATGCGTATCTGGTGATAACCACTTTTCATATCAATACGGCTGAATGCTCTGGACCCTTACAATCGATCCAGAATGTCATCTATTCGTGGAATTGGAAATCTATTCTTGATCGTGACCTTGTTGAGAGCCCTAGAGTCAATGCACATCCGCCATGACCCATCCTTCTTCTGAACAAGAAGCACTCGAGAGCAATAGGGAGAGGAGCTGTAACTCGCCTTTGATCACAAAGAGCAGAGTAACTGTCTCTACTATCACACAAAACTCAAAATACAGCCGACTTAAAACATTGCCATTGTCCACAAACAAATCTCACAGCATAAAACTTCACTGTATAGCATCATTGAACCATTTAAGACAAGGGAGGCTAGAATGCCCCTACTCAGAAGCATGAAGAGTGACACCTGTTGGCCCCAACACTTGGTGCCTCTTGCGGTATTTATTTAATTACTGGTTAGCTCAAAATACAAAGGGACTCCCTTCAAGAGCTCACCCGCAAGTACAATGCCAACCTGTGGCTGTGCTAGTGACACCAACTCCCAGTGCTATTCCTTTGGTTCCTTTCAGAAGTCATGCATAACACAAGTAGACCAATCTGACAGCATACCAAGCAATACATTCACACATAACCAAGCCATTACTGAGCCCAAGGCTAGCCACTGCACCCCAAGGAAGAGAGTATCACAATCAGTGCCCCAATCCTCTCCTGGGCCAACAACAGGGCATCAAACCTTGCAAAAACACAGTAAAAAAGGAAGCAACATAGAGTAGGCAGAGAAGGTAAGAATTCAGCCAACAGAAAGAGCCTATTTCAGCCCAGAACAGCTCTAGAAGTAGGTTGAATAGCGAACAGCAAACGCTAGTAGGAGGGAGCTGCCTATGAGTGTCTTCTAGCACCAGAAAAGATCACAAAAGAGAACGTGGCCAGGAGTGAGGCGTCCAAGAATATGGCTTCAGAATCAAGAAAGGAAGACTTCTGTCGCAAAGAAAGTCGAGAAAAGCTTCAAAAGTGGCCCAAAATGGAGACGTCCAGGTCCAGGAAGCATGCCAGCAACAGAGAGCACCAAGGGGAGGAGAGCTGTCGCAAAGAAAGCTTGAAAATCCACTTCAGCCAGCAAGAGGGAGGCTGCAAAAATCCACCATGAAGAGTATGAGGTTGCTCTGGTAGGGGAGAAGTCTCAAATCAGCAAGGAAGGGAAAGGAAGGGCTCCAAGGCCTTCTAGGGACTTCCAGAGGTGACACCTAGGTGCCACAAGGCAAGCAAAGAAGCCACATGTAGACACATGTACAAAATGAGGCGTGGGATTTTAATGCCCCTAGGGGATCAGGGGGTCACATGGCACACCATGACCCTAATGCTTGGGAACCAGTGACCCTAGTTTGTAGGATCTCTAGGGGGTCAATTTTTAAAGAATGACCCCACTGAACCAAACCAATGACCTTAGAAATTGAAACCACTCTAATAGCACCAAGAGTTGCACTTATTGCACATGAAATCATAGGTACCTTTTGGGCATTAATTAAGGCCCCTAGCTTGGTACCCTAGGCTAAATTCAGTGACAATTAGTTTAGACACTCACCATCACCACCACGTCCCCGTGACAAGAGCTTGGCTGTATCAGCCCTTTTTACAGCAGCTCCTTCAGATGGCTCATGATTTCCTCCTGTTGGGTTGCACTAACCCGATACGGAGGCTTGTTGGGTGGTGAGCTACCTGGAATCACATCAATACCATGATCTTCCAGCCTTTCGGGTAGAAATTCCTATGGCAAAGCATCAGAAAAACGATCCTGAAATTGCAAAAGAAAATCTGTCCTGTTTTTATCCAGCTCCAAAAGTTTGGGACTTTCAGAGCTCAAAGAGCCCTCTTTTGCAAAAATCAAGTAAGCTGAAAGATGCTTTTTCATTATATTTGTAATAGCAGAAGCTGATACAACAGGGACTGACTCTCCCTTATGTTTTACATCAAGAACATGGGTCTTGCCCCGGCCCCCGATGAGTAAGTGTCAGCTTCTTGTTTCTGGTGTCAAGCACACCTCCAACTCGGTAACACCATGGCATCCCCAACAAAATGTCACACTCAGGTAGTGGCATAATATAGAACTCTTCTGTGTCCACATAGTTCTGAATGTGCAACCGCAACTTCCCAATGATCGGAGTGATAGGAGTGACCAACTCGGGATTAGCCATGTTTGCTTCACACTGAGCTCCCATATCTTCTGCACATATGCCCAACTTTGCTGCGAGCTCAGGTGAAATGAAATTCGCTCTGGCTCCCGGATCAAAGAAAATAAGACATGATTGATCCCTGATCTTTCCCCAAGCCTTGCATAACTCCCTTTTCTCCAATTCATGCATACCTCCAATAACATCAGGCAACAGTTTCCTCTGCAAAGGACTTCCTATTCCGATGAGGGCATTCATGGGCTCTATGGCCTTCCTGCTGGCAAGTAAAGACTCGTGGGCTTCAAACAATGCCTGCTTCTCCTCGGGAGACTACTGAGGTCGTGACGACATTGCCTTTGTTCCCCGAGCTGTTTTTAAACCCACTGATCCGTCCTTGCATCAAAGCATATGCTGTATTTGCATTCTCTATGAGTTGGGACAGATTTGTCACCTGTGTTTTTGTGCAATAATCCATTCTCTTTAGGCAATCCAAGAAACAATGCTAAAAGTGGAGCTGGTAGGTTGCATGCCTGACACGTGGCACATTAATGCCCCTAACCCCCTGTACCAAGGAAACGTTGGTTTCCTAGGGGCATCTTTTGACACGTGGCACATTAATGCCCCTAACCCCCTGTACCAAGGAAACGTTGGTTTCCTAGGGGCAACTTTTAAAGGCTCTAACCCCACTAACCAATGACAAACATTGGTACTGTCTAGGGGCAACCTTTTAATCCTTTTTCACCCCTCTTCCCACATGAAACTTGGGAATCTGTCTGGGGGCAAACTTCCTAGCTCCGTCACACCCCTCCGCGAGGTCAAAGTGATGCCATGCCTTGATTCTAACAATTAGGTCTAGCCACTGTGTCCAGGTAGATGTTAACACTAGGGGCTTTCAGGAACTCACCGCTCCTCTAGGCCAGTCCCCCATGGCCAAACTAGTTACAAACTTAGTCATAGCTTATTTGCTTACAAAATTCACGTCCCCGTGACAATCTCCATTAAATACAAGGACACTCATGTACTGTCCATGTGGCAGCCTATGTGCTGCACATGGCAGCCTTTTGATCTCTCTCCCTTGACCCTAGTCTCTCAAGGTGTCACTCCCCCATGCTCTCCTCATTTGGGGTCTTACAAGTGGGGATTTGACCCATCCATTTAGACAACCACAGAACTAAGCGAAGGAGATGTTTGACATACAATACATGACGGAATCAATTGGGTAGATCGAAACTTGAAGAGGCGCACTCTCCAAAGCTAAATCTTATGTAGCAGAATGTGATTGAGAGCTCTAAGCTCTGCCTCTCTTTTATATAAACAAATCTACATGCATATCCTTGCCTTATGTTTTTTGAAAAGCTAAACAAAGCTTTGATCAAGCTTCGAGTAGCCTTTTATTGTCTCTACCCACAACCATTAATCTATTAAGAAAGCATGAAATTTATTCATAATTCCCCACCTGCTTGGAAGCTTAAACTTTCTTCTTTTCCAAAACAAGAAGAATACCATTGACACAAAAGAAATGCAATAACTCACAACTAAGAAGTGTGTTTGTTTCACTCAGAATCTCATGGCAAAAATATGCACCAATACCACTAACACTACTCCCAATCTGAGTCAAAACTCAAATCATCTTCTCCAAACCACAGACCGGGAACCAAACTATACAGTGCCATGTCTAAACCTACATTTCACCTATAGAGCCATCGCTCACCGTCGAGGACTACAAGCCATAAGACAGATCCCAACCAGATCCTAGCTCAGCAGACCTCTGTGTCCCATACCACCTACCCTATTCATGAAGGATGCATCAAACTAGCTTGCCAGCCACTAGCAAAATCCATTATCCACGTATAATCAACACTAAAACCCCATTCCAATACGTAATCTTAGGCTATAGCTAAATCTTGCACATGGGCTTCGTTCCCTTCAAAATCTCCTTTCAAAATAGACACTCTTATAAGGATTATCCATCCTACCCACATGCCTCCATCCACTCGAGTCTCCCCTAACCCATAGGTGAGTAACTGACTAACCTTAGCCTTGGTTAGCTAGGGATGTAACACAATGCCTCAAGATGCATTATGCCAAAACAAGGGGTCACATAGACTCCAACAAAAGAACCCTAAAGAGCAAAACAAAACTAAAATCTCATCAGTGCACACATAAGCACAATTGCTATCCAATTCAATACTCTCGTAAGATCTAAAGGCCAGATATAATTTCATATATTGTCTTGCAATCGAACATGGCATGTCAAGGAAGCTACATAATCCCAAACCATATGGCATTAGCCAATGAGTCCTCATCAATTCTTTGGGCCTCATTGACTCTCTCTAGTATTTGGGAGACGTGCTATGGCTCATCCAAAGTAGCCAAGGATCAATCAAAGGCATTCTTGTGGACCTAGAGTCAAGCATTTTGGTTTGGAAGGGGAACTTCATGCGATAACTTCATTTTTCTTGGTTGTTTACTAGGTAAGACTCCCCCAATTGACATTGTAGTTTTTTTTATAAGTAAAACCTTTTCCTCAACAAATTTATTTTTAAAAAAACAATTTTCTCTTCGAACAACTAAAATACAAACCGGGGATATTGATACATGAATATACAACATGGTAACAAACCAAGACAAGAAAAAGTAGTTCTTCTTTACAGGAGGTTATATTGCCATTTGTATACATGGTTCTAAGCAGCTTGGGGTTTATCAACCGTCATATTACTCACAATTCGCCATTTGAAGCAGAAATGCAAGTTTTCCCCCCTTTCAAAACTTTGTTTTCTATCAAGTCACTTTCATGTCATCATTGATGCCATGCTCTAATGGAGGAAACACGGGCAATATATTAATGGTAACAAACCTTGGCTATCTCTGCATTCCGACGAATCATGGCTTTTTGATGTTCTTGTACGTCCATCTTAATCTGTTTACAAAATGAAAGAATGTCTTAAAAGACAAACAAAATTCTATTATAACCATGAATGATACCAAAATCCTAGAGTTCTATGATGTAAAACCATGGATGATACAAAAATCCTGGAGTTCTATGATATAACTCAAAAACACATCAAATGATTATTGACCTAGGTCAAATTTTTGTAGATTAAAATTTTACATTGAATAGGCAAGTGGTGTATGAACCTCTTACATGAAACCAATCGAAATAATAACTACATGTGTGAAAATTGTCTAATATGTAAATTGCAAAGCTACAAAGGCAACTATTAGTCCCTAGATAGTTATGCTCTAAGCAAGATGATAAAGAAAATTAAGTAAATGACATTACAAAGTCCACGACCGATGAGGTCAACATTCAAACAAGTTTGAAAATGGTGTATAATAATTTACTAAAAACCTCCAATACCTAATAGATACAAATGACAAAGATCAGGCTGGGAAAGTTCATTGCAAGGGTTGCAAGTGTCTTCTTCCTCATACCTAGTAGCTAGGGCAAGAGAAGTGACAAGTGTATGCAATTTGTTAAAAAGAGTCATTATAATCATTGAATGTATGTTCACTCACTGTCCATGAGATCTTATTGGATCTCTCGATCCCATTTTAAGATTATTTTCATTTCATCTTATGACAATATGTCTCCATCTTATAGGGGAATAGCCATTGATTTGCCCATCTCCTTCACATTTTGAATGCTTCCTTTCCTTTTGGTAGATTGTTCTCTTCCCTCACGAAAAATTTGAGCCAACAATTTCCTTCACACTCATAATGAAAGCCTCCATTGCCATGTGTGCAAGCATGACACGACCACGATCACTCTTGGAAATCAAGCCCTCCACACAAGCACAAACAACCGATCAGCAAGCTGGCTCACCACCCAACCATGATGCTCACGGGTCCAAGACCCGTAGGATCCGAGCATCCCCTCGAGCCACAGGCTGGGCTGCTCGCACGAGCATCTACATCCAACCAGTCCACAACCATCCTGGTGTCCCATATCCACAACCATCCTAGTGTCCCATACCACGAGGAGGAGTACACCGGGCCTCAGGACTGCACTGGGAATACGCGCTACGCTAGAGAGCAGGTGCGCATCCACAGCAGGGTCCAAGATTCAGACCAGCAAGGAAGAGCCAATCTTGCTCTAACTTGCATGACTGAAAATTGAACCCCTAGGCTCTTTTTATAGGCTCGAGCCCAATGCTGCTAAAAATAGCAAGAATCCTAACTCCTCCATTGCCCTTGCAATCGAACCTGAGAAGCACATGCCTAGCCCCTAGCCTTCCCATGCTATCTGAGCTACTCCTATGTGCCTAAGCACACGTTAGATACGATCCATGCACATGACATACTTCCCTTCCTCTACGAACTCGCTCCTGAGTTTATAAGAAAGTCTGGAAACTCTCTCTGAAGGTTAGTCAATGTCTCCCATATAGAGTCCTCCTTGACATTCTCGTACGGACAAGGGCACGGTTCCCAAGGAGGCTGCTTGAAGCGAGGATTGAAGGCCAGATCTAGGTGTTGAGGCTCCGGGATAGATCTACAGGCTCGAGATCCTCTACAGCTCTTTCTTGCTCACCCTCTGCTCTCTATCTTCATTTCTCTCTTTCCTAATTGTTGGAAGCCACCTGCACTTTGCGGGGGACAGAGAATAGGTGCAAGGAAGAAGCTCGCCCCTCTGCCATAGACAACGGGAATTGGTTCTAGGTTTTGTTTTTCATTGTTCTTTCTTGCTTTGGAGCTTTTTGCCCTGCATGTGTCTTGTTTGCAGTCCTTTCATGACTTCTGCAGGTTCTAGCAAGCACCCAAAGGCAAGGGTGTTCCTGTGGAAGGCGGCCCAAGGACAGTGTGGATGCATGTGAAAGCCTTGAGGCTGCCTTGAGCTCAGTTTGCCAGTGGTATGGATGCCTGAACCTCTCAATTGGGACATCAGAAGTGGATGCCTGAGTGCGCCTTGCCAGTTGGGTTTCTAGTCGTGCACTTGGATTACATGCCTTGAAGACAGTTAGAGGACTTGCAAGGAGGAACAGCACAGGGGGGAGCCCCTGGTGTAAAGCATTTCTATTCAAAAGCATTAAATAAATACCATAAGAGGCGCCAAGGCATTTGGGCCACTGATGCATTGTGTATTGTTTTCATTGCACAGGGGCATTCTAGCCTCCCCTTTGTTGTTGTTGAAGTTTGTTTCTAAGTTGTGCTAAGTGGTTGAAGTGACTGAAGCTTGCATTGTGGCTATTTATGAAGTTTATGATTGAGTAGAAGAAGATCACTGCCCTTTTGTTTATTGAAGGCCGGTTTCACAATCCCGTGATAAAATCCATGGAAATACTTTCCCATTTATTACCAGGGATTTCCAAGGCTATAGTAACCTAGCGCTTCAAAGGCCTTCTGCCTTGGTCACTTGACAAGTACGGCAATCTACTACATAGTCCAGAACAAATTCTCTCTTCTTAGGCAATTAAAACTATGTTTCACAAGAGACAGAGTCTTGTGTACTCCAGGTTATCCTGAACTGGGGCGTCATGACACTACCAAAGAATCTTGGATCAAAGATCCGACACATCCGCTACACAGATTTTATCATTTCGAAACAGCAAGCCATTCCGAATCATCCACTGACCTCCTACCGCCTGGACAATAGGTGGTATAATCCATGAGTCTTGCAAGATCATTCATTGAGCTCCCATAATGGACCTTCTGCCAATAATGACTGAAATGACTATCAGCCGCGCAAAGCCCTCTCAAGAATTGAAATAGGTCAAAGAATATCTCAATAAATGCCAAAGCATTTACCATCTTAAACCGACTTAAGGCATCAGCAACACTGTTTAAAGAACCTTTCCACGATCAAATCTCAAAAATCAAAGTCCTGCATTAAGTCTGCCCACCTAGCCTTCCTTCCCCTCAAATCATCCCCTTCACACACATATCTAATCGACTAATGATCAGTCAATACAACCAATTTGAAACCATACAGATAATGTCTCCAAACCTTGAGAGCATATACTTCTACATAAAGTTCCTTTTCCATGGTAGGCCAACAATATTAAGTATCATCTTGCTTTTTACTCTCAAAAGCTACAGGTCAACCCTCTTGGAATAATGATGTCCCAATGGCATAATCACTCGCATCGGCCTCTAACACATAAGGCTCGGTAGGATCAGCCATCGCTAACAGGCGCACTCTTAATACAACTTTTCAAAGTATCGAAAGCCTTGTTCAAATCTTCATTCCAACTAAGAGGTTGAATGGACCTACGCCCACGACCTTCAATATGTTAGTCAAGGGGACCGTGATTTTAGAATAATCATGTACTGATTTTCATAAAAAGACAGTAAATTCTAGGAAAGAGCAACGTTACCTCAACCCTGAAGAAGACTCACAGAAAAAGGGAGATCCTCTGCAAACTCTGAAAAATATAGCCCTCCTGGCAGTAGCTGCTCTGAAAGATCCCTGCATGCTCGACCAGATGGCCATCAGGGATGCCACAAACTGTGAGAACCTCGAAGAGTACAATAAAAAGTTTTGGGAAGCCTTGCTGCCCGTGGGTTCTTACAGGCGTGTGGAGCTGTCCGAACAGATCTAGAAGTATTGTTGTGGGCTGCCAAAGGAAATTCGGGACTATTGCACCAAAACCAAAGTCTCCGATATGTCTCAACTGAAAGAAAATGCCATGACAGCTCATGCCCTCTTGCAGGGCAAGACTTTGGGCTTCAAGGGCAGCAACCAGGAAGGTTTAGGGGCAACAATCAGGGAGGCCATAAACATTTTAGAAAATTTGAACAGCCCATCAAGTCCAGATTTGTTGCAGGACAGAGGCGAGGATCGCCTCGAAAGAAGTTGTCAGAGGAAGACAAGAAGGCCCTCTATGATGCCAACAAATGTTTCATATGCAAGGAAGAGGGCCACCTAGCACATGAATGGCCATACAGGAAGAGGAAGTTTCCCTCGTCGGATTAGAGTGAGAACAAGGGAAAAAAGAAGGATGACCATAGGGGTAAGAAGCCAAAACCCACTGCTGGTCTTATGTCAGATGTCACTGGAGCCATACAGGATGTGGATGCCACGGAGTTATGCAAAGCGTGGGGTAAAATCCGTGACCAGGGCGCTTTGTTCTTCTTTGAACCAGGTGCGAGAGCCAATTTTATATTACCAGGGCTGGCTGGAAAACTGTGCATAATGGTAGAAGAGATGGGGCCACTATGTGACGCAGATATGGCTTGCCCAGGTCACAGTGAGTCAGTTACACCGATCATTGGGAAGCTCCGCATGCACATTCAGAGCTATGTGGACATTGAGGAGTTCTGCATTATGCCGCTAAATGGATGTGATGTTTTTTAGGGTATACCTTGGTACCATAGGAAGGGAGCACTTTTGGATGCCAGAGACAGAACTCTTTGACTCATCGAGGGAAGACTTATGTTTTGGATGCTAAACTGATGGGAGAATTTATTCCATTTGTATTGGCTTCGGCCATTTCAAATGTAATGAAAAAGTGGATTGGCGAAGGGCACCGAGAGAAGAGCATTCCCTTCTTTTGGTACATAGTCAGAAATGCTAGGAGACTTCAGCTCAACAGTAGAGGTTGGCGGCCTTCCAGAGCTCCACATTAGGATTCTTTTCGGATTCCTCTAGAGATGCAGATGAAGTTTTGGAGGAGGCTCTAGAAATCCCTCAGAACTAGAAAGATCACTCTTTTCTTTTGGCTTTCTATTCATGGAGGGATTGCAGTGAACCTGTGGAGATCCAGGTTCGGGGCTAACCCTACTCCTTGATGCCACACATCAGTTGAGTCAGTTCAACATTGCCTTTGGGAGTGCAGACAAGTGAGGACGATCTTCATGACCTGGGGATCACTGGCATGGTTATCTCTCACTGGCCCTCAGATGTTTTTTGAGGGACATGACTTAGTTCAGCCTTCATTATACAGCGACACCCTATGGACTCTTGTTCCCTTCAAGATGTTCCTTTCACTCCTTTTAGAGTTGCTCATGCGTCGGTAGACACATCATGGGAGATTATGGCTAGCATTACATGGAGGGCCAGATGTAAGGAGGTGATAGAGGGTTCACAGGTTCATTCCTTCCAGTCTATCGCGAGTATATGGACTGATACTATACAGAAGACTTGCTTGAACTCAACCCAAGTGTTAGGGGCTTTACCCTGCAAGAGCAAATTGGTCCACCATTGAAGTGCATTGCCCTTGAGAAATGTGGCTGCCTTGAAGTTCCCACCGGCATAGGCAGCATCAAATTGTTGCACAAACGTCAATGCTTTCAGCCTATCCTGTATCCCATTGAATGTCTCAAAGTTTACAGCAGATCCAACCTCTTTGTAGTCTATAAATTTGCCCTTGGGTGCAATATTGTCATTCACAGGTGGCCGCAAATAAGGGGGCTCATTCTGATCTTCACCCTCGCTAGTTTTGTGCTTCTCCTCGAAGTTGTTTGACCTCCTGTGTTCCTCCTACTCTGAGATAGTCAATGACCTCTCACGATGTGACATGCTTGCTGGTTTTATGGCTGTAACTAAAATGCAATGGGGGCTTTCTTCACCCTGGGCTCACCTCTGTAGGAAGATGGTGACTACCCCGGCAATGGAACCACTGAAACTGGCCTTTAGTTAACTAAAGGGCTGTAAATTGTAACTAATTTAGTATCCACGTCATTTACAGCCACATTGCATATCTTTCAACCACTTCCTTAAACACAAAACCACTTAGAAACAACTTTGAGAAAGAAACTGGATGGAGGCTAGAGTGCCCTGCTCAATGGAACCAAACACGAGACACCCCACTAGCCCCAAACACTTTGGCGCCACTTTCGGTATTTATTTAATTCTTCAAAAGTGGAATTATGCTTTACAAGAAGGGCACACCCTTATACCGTTTTGCTTGCATTTTCCACTACCAGAGCCAAGACTTGACCTCTGTCTGCACCACTAGTACCCAAGTGCTAAGGTCAAAACTGAGGCATTTCTCGACAATTGTGACACTTGATTGTGACAAGGCATCAATGCGAATCCCCAGAAGTGCTCAAATAGCCTCAAGGCATAAAACTGCAACCAATCTGTCTCTCTGACACCAACCAGGCATACCCTTTGTGATTGGGTATCTTCTTACAGCCTATAGGGCCCAGAAAGAGCCCCAAACAACAAAATGCAAAGCAACAAGCTTCTAAAATAGCAAATGCAAATCAAAAGGAAACCAAACTTCTGTACCCGCTGTCCGTGGAAGAGGAGCGACCTCTGATCTCACGTCATGTCCAAGCTCCCAGCAGTACACGGGTGGCTTCCAATCATGGATAGAGGAGATAGAGAATGAGAGAAATGAAGAAACTGGAAGCGGGAAAGAGAGAAGGGCGAGGCTCAGGGGTGAAGAGGCCAGGGCAAAAGAAGAAGAGCTAATCTCCCTTGGCAAAATCCACCTGCAGTGTAGAACTGACTCGTGCAACTTCAAATGGCAACCCTGCCTAGGAACGCGTGCCTCAGGTGCAAGCAATCAGCAAATCAACGACTAGAAAACCACTTCGAGATGCAGCAGCTTCCTTGGGGTGCGTGCAGCTGTCTCGAGAGGCATCCAAGCAGCAGAACAGCAGCAAACCAGGTCTGTACAGCAGAGGATTTTCTGTTTAGCAGGCTTGCCAGGCTCCGTACAGTCCGTACGAAAGTATTAAATGCAGCAGCTGCAGTCCGTACAGCCGTACGAAGTGCCTCGGGACGTGTGGAGGTCAAAAAGCATGGAGTCAGACCTTGGAAGGCGTGCCACTCAACCTTAGACCTTCAAAAAACGTAAAAACTTCATCCCACAACGTTGGAAGAGGAGAAAGGAATGGGGAGGTGGTAGGTAGTGCATGAGGGGCTGCCACATGGCCCCCTCATTAAAGCTCTAACCCTCCTCACCCATGGAACATTTGATTTGCCCCCCCCCCCCCCCCCCCATTAAAGTCCTAACCCTCCTACCAATGAAACGTTGGCTTTTCTTGGGCCTAACCTTTAGACCCCTCACTTTCCTAGCATTTGGGCCTAGTGGGTGCACTGAGAATTGGACTAGGGACTTCTAGGAAGTGGGTGCTTCCTCTAGGCCAATCCCCTCATCCAAAGTAACCATGGAAGTTGCCACAGGATTAGCTACACATGAAATTCACGTCCCGTGACAATTGATGCCACATAGAACCGTTAAGTATTTCCTGTCCCAAACTAAAACTCTCCCAAGCAAAGAGGTGGCTTTCTATCATACAAAACTATGATTTTGACATTTGAGCTGGAAAGGAGAATATTGTGGCTGATTCTCTATCTAGGATGTGGGCATGTACCTTACAAGCTGTAGATGGTGAGGTGGCCTATAGGTTGGAGCTGCCCTCTTCTTCTATGATTCATCATGTGTTTCATGCATCCCTTTTGGAGAAGTGCTTGGGCCTTACAGACCAGGTTATGGAGGAGCTGCCTCCCAGGGATGAGGAGGGACATATTATATATATATACCTAAGAGGATATTGGATTTAGAGATCACATCCTCAAGAACAAATCATATACCATAAGGGATATAGCTAGATGAATCGAGGAACATTCCCAAACTCATCCTCTAAAAACACAACATAGTGCAGTTTCAATCTCACGATAGTCATTCTTAAGATTGAAAACCATAAACTCCATCACGCATAGTAGGGACTAGCTACTATGACATCCCTACTGACGTCATCAGCGCCCAATAGTGGGTGTAGACCATAGTATAAAAATATGCTCTCACACATACAAATCCATACACCCACATACTTGAGCATCCATTTATACAAAGTCTTTGTACTAAGTTTCTGTCGGCACTCCGGAGGTGAAGGGCAGACTCAACCATGACAAATCCTATACAATAAGGGATAGCTGGCGAGCTCACCTCCCAACCATAAGGAAGACCATAAGGGAGAGCTGGCGACCTCCCCCCCCCCCCCCCTTCCTAGATCCAGTATAAGGATCACCCTCCGAGCACAACCCCATGTCCCATACCACAGGAGTCCAATTCACGTTTTCGGTCAGACTAGGCATAGGCCTGCTCATGGTCCTGGTATCCCAAGCCGTCCATCTTGAGGGAGCCCACAATCACATCTATAGACTTACTAAGGGGTGTCCTCAGCGTATGGGCACCCGTACACTGGGTGTTGCAATTGACCCCTTTAAAAGGGGTCCAACACTTGGACCCAACCCCATCGTTAATGCCAGTTCATGCTATGACCTTGAGATCATAACAGTTAGACCCTAGCATCCAAGTCACAGAACAGCCTTGCACGGTTGCCAATAGTCGGCGACACCAGTTTGTTACACTTGAGAGGAGCTAGATGACAGATAGTAGAGATTGATCTAGTCATCCTCAAGACATGGACTATGCCACACAAATGAGGATCCACTGCCACATTGCTCTCCCGACTATGGTGCCCCTTAATACTACTACAGCACATGGTGGTAGACCTCCCCTTCATTCTAGAGTATCCTACTTTGTCTAGCTGGCAGCACATGGAAGGCTCCCCCATGGCCTGTCGCTCAAGTAGTGGGGAGAGATAGTAGGGCTTTTGAAGTCTATACTGTCTTGTTTATAGTACTCCACAGCAGCCCAGAGTTCTGAAGTTGTACACTCGGATTATCTCGCATTATGGCGCACTTGTCAAGTATTCACGTGGGGATGGTAACCTGACTCACAAAGGGATGCCATGCTTTTTTCCAAATCAAGGCAAAGGAAGGCTTCCAGCACAATTGGTAAGCGCAGATGCAGTAACTCATGTCATGTTGGGAGACAATAGCTAGCATCACAACTGGCATAGATGGGTTGTGAATTACAGCGTTGTGATGGGGGCAGCAGACTCAACCAAAAGCCACCCTAGTTAATGTCTGGTTGGACATCATCTACACCATGTGCTCAATCTGAGAGTAAGGTAATAAGGGCTCTAGGGAATCCTTTGAGCATCAAATCAAGCACTCTTCTGCAAGGCCTAGCCAACAGGTAGCTTCTTACATGCACATAGATCAAGAAACCCTTTGGTTCTAAAGTGTTGGCTGTTAGCACTTACCTAGGGTTACCTTAGGTCATTAATGAGCTGGAACCATCAGAAGCAGGCTGCAAATAGCCAGTCTCTCCTTGCTGATCTTTGTACCGATTTTTGAAGCGTAACATAAGAGGTTCCTGTTTTGGACAAAAAAGGGGGGAACGAAGGAAAAAGTGACAATACAAATGCCCGTATTAAAGAAGGCGGCTCCATATTCTCTTCGTCGAATGTATTTCAGTTTGCATGCCTTAGTTATAAATCTTTTACTGTTCTACGCCAAATAAGTCAAAATATGCAGCACTTCGTTGGAAAAGCAAAAAGGGACAAACTTCTGTTCAAATATTGTAGACCCCAGCAGAGAATGCAAAACCGTCCATCTAAACCTTTCATTTAATACAAATTGTTTTGTTCAGTTGACCCTCGCTTTCCACAAGTTTTAGATTTTGATATCTTATCTTCATTTCGAAAACATGTCAACCTCCCCTGGCATCCCTGCATAAGTTGTCAGAAAATAGATCAAGATAACCATTTCAAATGTAAGACAACTATGACAACTATAAATACCTGAAGAGAACTGTTGGAGCTCTTTTGCAAATGCGTGTCATTACCGCAGTCTATTGATTTATGACTGACTGACTTGTTTGATTCAGAATGAAAAGGCTTTTTCGATACTTCATCCTTTTCTGCTTTTCTTTTCTTTTGGCTTTTCCTTGACCTTCCCTCGTCACCTTTGGCAAGCTCCTCTGAGTCATAACGATGCCTTCCCCTTTTCTTGGTCACTCTCCCTTTTCTAGACCTGGAATGCCCATCCTTAGAGTGCTTTCGGGCCAACTCTCTGGACACGGTCAAACAGTCGCAAGTGAATAAACGGACGCTCGGGAAAATAATATGCCTTAATCCTGCCTACGGGTGTTTTACGCGTGCACAACTAAAATTACATTAAATTTCATGCCTATACAAGATTTTGCCTTGAAATTACGGAGCGAATTTTTAGGCCTTTACAAAATCCCACGATTTTTACGGTGAGTCTTCTGCAGGCATCCATCCTTCATCGACATCAATTGTTCATCGTGAAGGATTCTACAAAAAAGTTTCAATATCTGCTCACAACTTATCTGCAGACTGCCGTGAGCCACTGCTGCTCTTGCGAGATCGCGTTCTTCTCTGATGTCTCCTTTTCTTACTGGACTTGTCAACGCCACGACTGTCAGTAGAAGAGGAGGAAGAAGAGGAGGAAAACTCATCACGTGAAGAAGCAGAGGAGGCTAATGTACTAATTAAAGAAACTCTCGATTTCTCCATGAACTCGTTAAGGTTTTATGCCTATGCTCAACGTGGGCGAAGAGAAGCAAGGCGGTTGGTAAGAGTGCTGGCTCCTAAATATTGTTTTGGGAAGCATCTCCGATATCTTGGCAGTTTAGATCTCTCATATTGCATTGCCCAGTGTTCCATATATTTAAATAACAAGGTCCTCCTTGAAAGAAATGAGAAATGTTTCATTTATCTCCTTTACAACATGCCACATTGCAACTTTAACCCAACCTTTACTATGAGCTTCCAAATGTATTTTAATGATGATGAAAAGCTGGAGAGACATCATCTTATCTTATCTTACTTCTTAAGCATATAGAAGTATATAAAAAAAGTTATGAAGAGAATTCTTTTGAACATGGAAAAATTAAAGGAGGGAGGGTAATTAAAGGAAGGAGGTGGATCACAAAGGGAAGACTTTTTCTTTGGAGAAATGATAAGGGGATGTTGAAAAGGGAGATTATGAAAACAAGAGGAGAAAATAAAAGGGGATAAAATTCCGATGGAATTTAGAGATAAAGAGGGGAGGGAACAAGAAGGTGGGGGGAAGGATAAGAAGGAACTAATAAAAAGGTCAAGAAATTAAAAAATTATTAATAAAGAGTTTTGGTGGTAAAAAGTTTAATACTTGGGGGGAATAAAAATACGGAGGGAGGGACAAGATAGCAAATATAACTAGATAGAGAAGGAAGGGTGAATTTAGAAGGTGGGGTTTGAAGGAAAAATAGAGAAGTGCACGGAAAAAGAATGGTGGGGGGTTGTTGAAGAAGAAATAGATAAAAGGGGGGGAGGGGGAGGGTTTGTTAAAGTGTAAACAAAATGAAATGAAATAAAATCAAGGGACAAGATCTAACTTGATCTAAGTGAGGGGGGCATGAGGGGGGTAATCAAAAAATGAAGCTAAACAAATAAAAAACATGTGTGTGGGATGCGGGCGTGTGGGTCTGCATCGGGAGCCAACAAAGGTGAAGGAACTTGGAAGGGCGTAAGGAAGGGGACAGCACAAGAGCTTGCTAAAGCTGAACGATGGTGAGAGGTGCAGAGGGACTAGAGGAGTAGACATAGGGGCAGACAAGGGCGAGCTGTGAGGCATTTGGAGGGGGATTGCAGACTCTAGTGGGCAAAGGTAGATGGCGCCACCATAGCAATCAGTGTATAGAGTGACAGTGAGTGCAGTAAGCCTGAGTAAGGGCTGTGAGTTAGTGTGCGACATTAAGAGTGAGCATGTAGACGACCACGAGATAGTAGGGGTGTAAGAGTACAATGATGTGAGCGCACTTGGAGACTAGACTCATTGGAGAGTTATTGACTCGTGCGAGGTGAAATCTGCACAGGCAGGGAGAGAGCGCTTGGAGAACCGCATGACAACGCGACAGTCAAGGCAGCGGGACAGCCGGGGGGGTGTGAGTGTGAGGAGGAACAGGTGGGAGAAGGAGGAGGGTATTTAAAGGTTAGTTCGGCTTAGTCGGGAAGCTTAGTCGGTAGAGGTAGTCATAGAGATGGAGGTAGTTAGGGAGTTGGGGAAGGGAGACTCGAGGAGGTGAGACGAACTAGGTAGTTAGAATGGGTAAGAGTAGTGGGATGGGGGGGGGGAGGAATAAATATTAAAAGAATTAGGAATACTTAGAATCGGAAATTAAGGAGATAATCAGGGATTAATCTAGGAATAATTTAGGAATAATAATAAAAAATTCAAAAAAATAGTGAGAAAGTAGGAGATAATTAGGGGAAATTAAAAATTAGGATAAAATTAAGAAAAAATAGGGTGAATGAGGTAAAAAGGAAAAGTAGGAAAAATAAAGAAAAGATTAGGAAAAATAGGAGAAATAGAGAGAAATTAGAAACAATTTAGGAAAAATTAGGAGAAATAGGAAGAAACAAGAAATAATTAGGGAGAAAATTTGAGATTGGGAGAGTAAGTAAAGTTAGGGAGAGACAGGGGAGAATGGGGAAAATACAAAAAATTGGGAGAGAATTAGGAGAAATTAAGAAATAATTAGGTGTAAGAGTGGGGTAAACTGAGAGGTTTTAGGGGAGTTTAGGTTTTAGGGGAAAAATAGGAGAAAGAGAGGGGGGGAAGGGAAAAGACAGAGTGAGGAAAAAATTCTAGAGAGAGAGAAAGGGGGAAAGGCAGTTTAAAAGGGATATAAAGGGTAGAAAAAATAATTAGTGTGGTCAAGAGGAAAAAAGGAAAAATATGTGTGTTGTGTGTGTGTGTTTGTAAAGTATATAAAATGTGTGTGCATGTGTGCATGTGTGGCCCACCCCCAACCCAGAGGGTAAGACCACATGGAGTAAGCCCACCATGTGGAACTTACTCCCCACCTAGTATTGTGTAGAGAAGAAATGGATCATTATGATAAGTGTTAAAAAGTGATGTCACTAGTATAAGCGGATCCCAGTTCCATAGTAGGGTGGTACCCATGATTCTGCACATAAAAAGTAATAATCAGTACTCAAATTAAATGGAATCAAATCATTACGTATTGAAAAATATTTATCTCAAGCCAAAAATTATCCAATCATGACATGACTACAAACTAAACATAATAAAGAGTTATCCAATCAATGTAAATTAACTATATGGCACTAGCCCGACCAAAGGCCAGTTGGGAAATCAGTGTGTGTGTTTAGATTTAATAGTCCCATCAATAAATGAGCCATACAATTAATTCCACCATTTGGATAAAACGTTATATATGAGATAAGTACAAAAATATACACGACATTTAAGTTGGGACTTGCAAAAATTTGAGAGTTTGCAAAAATTGTAACAAAATTGAGAATTTATAATCATATTGAGTTTGAAATAGGAACACAAGATTGGAAAAGGGTGTCGAATCCATCAGGTTGTCCATGTTCCAAGGTTAGGGTCCACTTACCTCCCACCATCCAAGAAAAACTAGGTGTTAGAACATCAAAGTGTGTGATACAATAACGGGGGTAGTCCTCTCCCTTAAAATGAAGTGGGGGATAATCCACTCCCTTAGGTTAGTCAATCTGAACTTTTATTTTATAAACCAAAGAGGAATAATATCATATTAAATAAAGACAATGAAAGCCAAGGCTAAGGCATGATTGTATGGAGTCTCTTCAACTAGGCTAAACTTTAAATGACAAAATTTTCATTGCCTAGACTTTAAATGAATATAAAAATGACAAAATTTGAAAAAAAATAAGAAGCAATGAAGGACAAAGAGAAAAATAGGAAGGGATGAGAAGGTTATATAAGGGCCACTTATATTTTTTATAAAGAATAAAAAGTTAGTTAACGGGGAGGGATTTGTTAGTTAAGGTGAGAAAGACAAGAATTAATTTTACATAAATGAGGAAAATCAAGAAAAAATTAAATAAGGCACAGCAAAAAGATTGAAGATAATTAATAAACTACTCCTATGATCTAGGAGCTAGAGCTAAAAGTTTAAATATAGTTATGAAGAGCACATCATAATAAGGAACCAATTAGAAAATAAGTAACTAAAGGAGTACCTATGAAAAAGTAGAGGGATATATTTTTTAAATTCCTTTTATTATTGGTTATATAATAAAAACAAATTATGTAAATGACATGCAAACAGAGGCCCATAAAATACATGTAAAACAACAGTTGAGACAAAGGTTGCGAGCCAAAATAAAGAACACAAGCAACTAACCGAAGAAGTCGGCCAACTCAAAAAGAACAAACGCAAAGTGAGGTGGCAAACCGGCACAATGGAACCAACATAAGGCGATCTGAGGTTAGTAGCAAATGCCAATAGAGAGAGACGTAGGTAAGTAAACAAAGAGCAAGCTTGTAATGAGGGGTGAAGAGGCCGCAAGGTACATTTGTAAGGAGATCTCAAGTGGTCAAAGCCTAGGCAAGGTGGCCGCTCTATAAATACAAGAAGCCACAATTCCAGATCTTATTGAAGGAGCACGGTAACCAGTCCATATACAATTAGAGTTGCAAGAAGGCATTACCACCTCAGGGCCGGAATATATAGTAAACAATCAAACAACAAAATAGATGTATGGTGAAGCTTTGCAACTGTAGACTAGAGGGAAGAGAAACAGTGAAACAATGATGAGCAGAGCTTCGCTCTAGTTGTCGTGAGTATAAAACCCAGTAAGGGAACCGCAATTGCAAATGGTAACCTCCAACACGTGTCGTAGAAAAAAAACCACAACGAAAGGCAACTCGAGGAGACCTCCGAAAGGACGACGAAACTGTAGCCCAACAAAGTAGTAAGGTGATGAAAGAAGGGTTGTCTATGAAGACGTACAAGCAACAGTCCAAGAAGCCAGTGTCATAAAAGAATACCTTTAAAAGAACAAAGTCCACAGGCTTGCCAAGAAGGGGCATTGAAACAAGTGAGCAAGGAAGCGATGCAGGTTGAGGGCGATCAGGAGCAACATCGAGCGAGAGAAGGATCAAGCAAAGCTGCTAAGAGGAGGAGACACTATGGACTAAAGGAGCAAAATGGGAAGGATAACGTCGAAGATAATTGCCATGCAAGGAGCTTGCAATGGAGGAGCCATTTTTTGTGACGATAAGAAGGGCAAGACGGAGAGAAGTTTACACATAAGGAATCTTTACAAACGTAACATTCAGGATCAAAGGTGCTCATGGGAGGAAGAAAAGGCTAATGAGCCATTGGGGTGGGGGGGATGCAAGCACATACCATTAGGACCTTTGATAGCCTCTTTTGGGAAGATTGGTTGGAAGAATAGGTTAGGTTGAGGTTCGTAAGGTTGCACGGTGTGTGTGTGTGTGTGTAAGCAAGTGTAAGCATGTGTAAAGTACGGGAAAAGCAAAAGGATAGTTTACAACTTCTAAGTAGGGGTGAGTGGGGTCTTGTTTGACCTTGTAACTATTTATATATAACATGTAAAGGTTGACAGTAAGCATATAGGAGAGGTTTATAGGAAACTTATACATAAAGCATAACTAGGAAAAAGAAATAAAAAGAGTTGCATTAGGTAATTATGCCTAGAAGCAAGTATAAATAGAGTGCCATAAGATAATCAGGGGGAGTTTTTTATAAATATACTCTCAATACTTAGGAGGAGGGGTTTTAATGTGTAAATGTTCATCAAAGGTCAGCATAAGGAAATAAGAAAAGTTAAGAGGGGAAAAAAGGTTATAACAAGATAAATGGGGGCTTTTTGGGATTGGTAGAATGAAATAAGAAAAGTTAAGAGGGAAAAAAAATTAATTTGATGTAGAAAAAAAGAAAATGGGGGGTTTTAAATGCTTGAGTAAGAAGATTTTAGCGGAGAAAAATTTGTGTGTGTGTGTGTTAAAAAATATTCTAATTGATTTTTTTGTGGGGGGGGGGGGACTAGGGCAATTTGTGTAGCCACTATGAGTGTAAGCAAAAAAGAGACCTATGTATGTGTGTGTGTGTGTGTGTGTGTGTGTGCGTGTGTGTGTGTGCATGCGTGTGCGGTAAGTATATATATATATATATATATATATATATATATATATATATATATATGTATGTATGTATGTATGTATGTATGTATGTATGTATGTATGTATGTATATGAGAGAGATACAGATATACACATATACGATATATAATATTATATCTTATATATTAAACATACATACACAATACAATAAAATATATTATTTATTTATTTATATTTACATTTACATTTATATATTTAATATATTATGTGTGTGTATATATATATATGTATATGAGAGAGAGAGACAATATAATAGATTATATTATATATTATATATTGAACGTACATACACAATACAATATAATATATTTTATATATTTATTTATTCCTTTTTTTATATTCTCTCTCATAAGATATAATATATTGTATAATATATTATGTAAAATATATAATAGACTATATATATATATATATATATATATATATATAAAGACATCTCAAACACCTTCTGAAAATTAAAAGGCAGATCTTTGAGCCTCTTCACAACCACATGATTGTGAAGAGACTCTAATGATCACATAGTTGTAAAGAGGCTCATAAAACTCCACATATGATCATGTGCTCACTTGAAGTAGGTTGGAGATGTCTTGATCCTCTTCACAACCATATGATGTGATAAAGAGGCGCATAAACATCCACATATAACTACATGATCATTTGGAAATGTCCTGAGCCTCTTCATGACCACATCGTTGCAATGCTTCTAAAAGATTTATCTAGAACTCTCTAGATGGCCAATGGTTGGTTTTGAGATGTCTTTGGACATATTTATTACCATGTGGTTAAGGAAATAGTTGCAAGGAAGGAGGGGGAGGTGAAGCGAAGGTGTGGGGGGCAGGGAGAGCAACCTATCAGGAGGGGTTGGTGAGGGGCTGGTGAGCAAGCGTGAGGTACTAAAGGAACACCTACACTACATTGAAGGAGAGGGAAGGGGAAGTTGGGGCAAAGGTGAGCAGGCAAGCAATTGTAAGGGGAAAGTGGAGTGAAGGTGAGGGGGCCTAGCCCTCAAGGAGAGGGGAGAGCAAGGTAAGCCATGCGACGAGGGGTGATGAGGGGCTAACTGACCAGCCACAAGAAAGAGGGATGGTGAGGGAGAAACCATGAAGAGAAGGGGGGGGGGGCAGGAGTAGACATGAGGTAAGGAGAGGGGGTGGTAGAACGAACGTGAGGAAGGTTGAGAGCCATGAGTACGGTTGGTGCACAAAGATTAGGGGTTCTAAGAGAGAAGAATTGGTCAGAGGAAGGGTGTGGAGGAGTGGTGAGTGAGGATGAGAGCGAGGGGAAGCAATCGTGACGAGAAGAGAGGGGAAGGTGGAATAGAGATTAGGGGGATTGAGAGAGCAGCTCTAGGAGGAGAGTAGTGAGTGGATGAGAGGGGCTAAGGGAGCAACCACAAAGAGAGGGGAGGGGAGGTAGAGTGAAGGTGAGGGAGGTTGAGAGAGTAGCCATTGAGATGGGTGGTGAGCAAAGGTCAGGGGGGCTAAGAGAGAAATGCAAGGATGAGTTGGTGAGAGGAGAGGTGGTGAGTGAGGATAATAGTGAGGGGAAGCTATTGTGAGGAGAAGGGAGGGGAAGGTGGAAGAAAGATGAGAGGTGAGGGACTGAGCATAAGGAGAGGAGAGGGGTAGATGGAGCAAAGGTAAGATAGCACGTAAGGAAAGGGTGGTGAGCAAGGGTGAGGCACTAGGTGCTAGCCCTCAAGGAGAGGGAAGGGCAAGGTAAGCCATGCAAGGACGGGTGTTGTTGGGCTTTAATGAAGTATCCACAAGAAGAGAAGTGGTGAGGGAGAAGCCATGAGGAGAGGAAAGGTGAGGGAGTCGACATGAGGTGAGGGGAGGGGGAGGTAGAGTGATGGCGAGCAAAGGTTAGGGGGTCTAAGAGAGAAGCTATAAGGATGAGTTGGTGAGAGGAGAGGTGTGGAGGGGTGGTGAGGAAGATAGCGAGGGGAAGCAATCATGAGGAGAAGGGAGGGGTGGTGAGCGGAGATGTGGGGATGAGGGAGCAACCACAAGGAGAGGGGATGTGAGGGAACAACCACGAGGAGAGGGGAGGTAGAGCAAGGAGAGGGGAGAGAAAGGTGAAGTTGAAGGGGTCTAAGAGAGAACGTACTACAAGGAGGGGGTGAAGGTCATTAAGGAGAGAGAGTTGACGGAGGGTAGAGGGATCATGAAGCTATGAGGGATATCGAGAGAGAGGAGGGGGCGGGAAGATAACTAGGAAGATAAGAGAGAAATTAGAGAGGGGGACTCTTGTGACTCAAGACGAGGTGATACTTCATTCATTTTGCCAATAGGGACTTAGCCTAGTGGTAAGGCAAGTGTGTGTATGTGTGTGTGTGTGTGTGTGTGTGTGTGTGAGAGAGAGAGAGAGAGAGAGAGAGAGAGAGAAAAAGAGAGAGAGAGAGAGAGAGCATGCATGTGTGAGTTCAACCCCCAGCTAGAGGAGACGCTGAAACAAATAGTTGTTTGCAAAGAATAGAGTGCCAACATGTGGCACTACAAGCAAGAAGCTAATTGGACAACCCACAAGCCGACATTTATATACATATGTGTGCCTGCGTGTGTGTGTGTGCGTGTGCGGCTTCATTTGGTACAAGAGAGTTAAAATGTGTATTTGAGTGCCTATGTGTGTGATTCATTAACACACACAAACTATGTGTGCCATGTGAATATATTTATTCTCTCTCTCTTTGAGTGTACAGGGTTCTCCTATATTTGAGTCTCTACGTGTGTATGCATGTGACAAAGTCACTCAAGGTAGAGAGAGCACACGTGGGTGTGTGATGGAGAGAGAAATATTATATGTGCATTAAGAGAGAGAGACAGAGAGATGTGAAAAGTGTGAGAGGTGCTCAAGATAAAATACTTATGCATATGTCTGTCTACCGGGTTTACACAAAGGCTTTGCCCCTCTATCAACATCACATGGTCGATCATCTAGCTAAATCCTTGAGTAAAGTAATCATAGAGTCAAGCCAAGTAGTGCCTACAATGGAGGGAGTCTTCAAACTTGAAATTTTATGTTATGAAATTAAAGTCGTTTTAAAATATCACTGAGACCCAATGGAATGGGTCTCTAACCCGTCTAAGATGGGTCATGACACTCATAGTTAGAGTGAAACAAAGTTTCAGGTAGTTATAAAGATCATACTACCTTGGTCTACTTATTAACCACTTCCAACTTCACGAGCCACTACATCTTGGCTTGGCGATTAAAAGGCAGGATCAACTCCATAAACGACAATGTGAATCACACAACATAGTTAATTTTTGTTAGAATCACATGTGAAAATTCACAAAAGAGTTCGAGGTGATGCAAATTTAACCTAAGAATTAAATCCTCCCCCTCATCTACTCACCACTCCCCCTCATCGGTGACCTCTGCCCTCTTCTCTCTAGCCTCTCCTCCTCTCTCTTTCTCTCCCCTCCCCTTAGTGCCCTCTCCTCCTCCCTCCCCTGTGTACCCTCTCATCCACTCTCTCTCTCCCCTCCTTTGCCTGGTGGTGGCAACTCTCCTACCTCATCTCCCCTTCTACCACCCCACCCTCTCTCTTTCCTCCTCGCGGTTGGTTTTGAAGGGACTCTAATTTCCCAATAGTGTGGCTCTATGATCAATGAGGTGGTTCTCCATATAGCCTTGATCTTGTGTGTGTGCATTTTATTGAATCGTTTCGTCATGATTTTTACAAATTGGTGTAGTGAGTTGGTATAGTAGGTTGGAGGTTTTGTCATCTGAGCATGCATTGAAGCAAGCAAATGCAATCGTTGCATCATCCATGGGATTCATATTAGGGAACAAATTTGTTGCACATACTAGAGCATGCCAAGGTGGTGTAGTTATTGAAGACTCGTCATAGCATGGCAAGAAGGACATTGACGATGCAAGAGGGAGTCAGCAGTCCATGCCAAGACGCCATGGGGCAAGAGAGTTTGCCAAGTTTTTGAAGAGCTTGCACAGTAAATGCGACCTTAGGGAAGTGAAGGGCATTCAAATAGTCCTCCATGAGAGGAAAGCTCTAGAGGGGAAGGAGCTCCCTACCATAGACAAGGGAAAGGAGCATGCGAGTGCTAGGTTTTACATATATTAATTTAGTTATGTTAGTATTAGGTTGCATTTTATTAGATGTTAGTTTAGATTAGTTAGGTTGAGTTAGGAAGGTTAGCATATAAATGTTGTGTGCATGATTAGCCTTTACCTCGATGAAGGTCCAGTTAACGTAAAATTTCAAGTTGTTAATTGAATTGTTTTTTTCACATGTGATTTTTGTTAGCATTTTAAAAAAAATGTTGGCTTTGGAATTGTGTTAATAGGCCATTTGAATCAAAAGCTACTGATTTTAGAGCAAAGTAGAGTCATTATGTAGCCGTATTATGAGACTAAAGTGTGCACAAAGTTGCCTTGGTCACCTAGAAGCCTTACAATAGTTAGCCCAAGAAAAATATTGGATGAGCTTATGGAGGGAGACTCTAAGATGTGACACTTCAAACAATAGTTTCTCATTCTTAAAAGAAATGCATTGATGAAGCAAGATAAACCCTTTTCCCAAAGATATAAAAGGTTAACCTAATCTTGTTATTAAAAATCTATCAAGTAACCTTTTGCAACCAACCTTACTTTGCATATTTCCATTGTGATATCTATATTAAGTTTGACTTTATAAACCCATATGCAACCAACGATGTTATTGTTTGTTCTTTTTTAGTGTGCCTTCATATTCTTTCTCCATGTCTTGAACATAGTGCTCTAACTAGGTTTTGTTTGTTTTTTTTTTAAATGGCTCTTTGACATTTGTCAATAAGTAACATAGACCTTGATGTCTAGGTCTCTTGTCCTTTATAATATATGTGCTTATTAAAACAATTTTCTCACTTGTTTTGGTTGAGGTTTTGAAGTAAATGCAAGCTAATCAACTTTTCTCCATTGAGGAGAACTTGATGACTTTGATATCTCAAGTTGTTTTTTGAGAATTACATATCTCTCTTTCACTGATTTTGTATTGTCCTATTGCATCATCTAGATGTCCTATATCATGTGTGGGATTTTCTTTTAGATGCATCTCACCCATATACTTTCTTTAGCAAATCACCTCATCTATTGCATCTCATCTTCTATATCATAACCATGGCAGATACTTTCTTTTAGGAAAATCTTACATCTTTTATATAAAGCAAAAACTCTCAGGGACCAATAGCTTGAAGCAATAAAGAAAGTCATTTGTAGATTTCGGTGTCCCATTGAGATCACATGCCATCAAGGGGTTCACTTCATTAATTTAGTCAAATGTCATGATCAAGGAATTTCTCATTTAGCTCAAGAAATCAAAGGACAAACACGTTGAATGTTTGTGAGCAAATCTCATATGGCCCACATTGTT
This sequence comes from Dipteris shenzhenensis, assembly GCF_047967505.1. Taxonomy (NCBI): domain Eukaryota; kingdom Viridiplantae; phylum Streptophyta; class Polypodiopsida; order Gleicheniales; family Dipteridaceae; genus Dipteris; species Dipteris shenzhenensis. The sequence goes on along the minus strand of NC_141605.1, from coordinate 2,983,756 downwards.
ATTAAAGAGAAAGCCATTTGATGCATGGACAAATGGGATGCAAACACCAATGCATAATTCATATTGTATCCATATGCTAGATTGCATATTGCACATCATATCTTACAAAAGTGAAAAATACAATAATAAAAACATTTCATGAAAAAATCAAAAAATCCAGTGATGTAGTTGCTCGCATAAAAAAAAGATGGGGGCTATATTTCTAAACTTACAATAGATGTCAATGCATAAAGCACTCTACACAATACTTTCACTGCCATTGCACCATGCCTCCAAGACAATATAATTTATAAATACATCACCACTATACAATAGCTCACAATGGTACTAAAACCTAACAAGATATTGCAAATGATTTTCACTGACTCAACTGATATTATAACTGCTTCAAGTACAAACCATTACATAGCACGACCAAATATTCTTAGCATAGTGTCTCTGCGGAGTTTGGGTTTGAGTATAACAAGAAGACTTACAAAAAGAAAAGGAAACCACAAGGAATTTGATTCTCACACTTTTATCAGCATCGTGATTAAAAAAACTATTATAGGGAGTAGCTAATGCTTTATGTTCCATTTTCAAGAAATAGAAGAGAGCTTAAAACAAACAACTGAAACATGGCAATTAGCCTACCTCAGGAATCTAGATCAAATTATTGAGGTGCACAAAAAATTCAACTCTAGCATAAGTTCTGATCAAAATATTGACGCTTCGCAAAAATTTGAGCAACAAGTTAATCAAATGGCTGCAAATGCAAATAACAATGTCTGGGCTAAGGCTTTCAATAGTGTTATATTAATGGAATCATCTCATATAAGAGATGTGACACATCACAATTACTCAGAGAATAACCAATAGAAATTCCATTTCCTCAAACAAAAAATGACCAAGGAAAATACATGGATAAGAGTTACCAACTCTTGCAACTAGGAGAAGAACTACTTTTATTAAGTGAACCCTACTTGCAAATACAAATGCTAAATGCTGAGCAAAGACACATATTTGATGACATGATTCGAAAAAAGCAAAACAATCTGACACAACCAATCTACATATTTCTTATAGGAGGGGCTGGGACTAAGAAAACAATCATATGTACTCTTGTTCAACGTATGACGTGCCTGTACAATAAGGACCCAAATTTTGAATCATTAAAGATTAAAATACTAAAAATGGCATGCACAAGAAAGGGTGCATACAATATCAATGGTAGTACTCTCCATTCTGCCTTGGCCGTTCCCATAAATTGCAAGAACATGCTTGAATTAATAGCTAATAGGTTAGACAAGCAATGCATAGATGTCCAAACAATTATCTAGATAAATTTAAAAAGATATTTAATTTTGTCGACAAACAATGCGTGCTATCAAACATGTCCATGGGATTTCATTCGGGGGTTAGATGTTATAAAAATGGGAGACTTATATCAATTACTGACAAATGGTTTTCTAGCAACAAAATCTACTGAAACAAATCTTTTGGAAAGAGCAAATAAGATGCTACTGACTCGCAACTATAATGCGAAAAAATGATTCACTATTTGCTAATATCTTGAGTAATTTCAGAGCAAATGCACAAGAACAGCAACACATTATACAATTAACTCTATCTGCTATTGTAACCCACCACTAGACTTGACATTTCCTCATTTGTTTTGCACACCAAAATTAGTATATGCACATAATGAAGCTATTTTCCAACAAACAAAGGATGAGACTTATATTTTCCATGCTATAGAAAAAAGACATCATAATTTCCCTATGGCACTAACATTGTTAAATTATCACAGTAAAACTACTGGGCTTCATAAAGAGATAAAATTGAAACATGACATGGTGGTTGAGTTGTGGGATGGTCTTGTGAATGGATCAGATGGTCACTTTAGAGGGACAACAAGGTATGATTCATCATTGATAATTATCTGGGTGCAACTTTCAAACAGTTGTGCTTGGGCCCACACATGTCAGTGAACAAGGAACCAAAGTGAGCATCACATCGAGCAGCATAAGATTTCAATACTCTCGATTACCAAGAAAATACAAGTAGGCAACAACATCAACTATATAATCTCTTGAACATAGTACCTGGTTCAATTGGCAGCAGTGAGAATAAGACATTGTGCTCAAGGCTTAATGCTAGAAGTGCTCTATTTTGACCCTACTAGTCAACCACAACTGCCATTGCATACACAACGCTTTCAAGGGTGCAAACTAAAGAAAACCTTTACCTTCTAAAGCCGTCAAATGCCATAAATTTTCATGTAGATCCAATTGTAAAGCCATTGAATGCTAGAAATTTTCACATAGATCCAATTGTAGTAGCTAAAATGGATACAACACTTTGGAGATTTGATGTGCCATGCTTACAAAAATGGGCTCAAACACCTATCATCATCCAATCACTAAACACACATTTTTTACAGTCACATTATCTTGATATGAGTGCATATTACAGTCTCCAAGCATTTGATTTACTTTGTCTTAATGATACTTGGACACCAAACCCCTCAAAATACATCAACACAAAGAGATTTGCTACAATCATGGCATTTGATAAGATGGGCACTTGATACAATCATGGCATTTGATAAGATGGGCTCAAACACCTATCATCATCCAATCACTAAACACACATTTTTTACAGTCACATTATCTTGATATGAGTGCATATTACAATCTCCAAGCATTTGATTTACTTTGTCTTAATGATACTTGGACACCAAACCCCTCAAAATACATCAACACAAAGAGAGTTGCTACAATCATGGCATTTGATAAGATGGGCACCTCTCGCCTATATAAGCACAAGCTAACCTCAAGTGCAATAATCATGGTGCCTGGACTTGAAATAATTGTGAGACATTTTCAGCCAAATCTAAGGCAATCAATGTTTGTAGTAGTGATGCAACGAATCAAAGCATATGCCCTTGGCATCTTCTTGCAACACTTGACACAATTACTCAATCAAGAGCCGATTGATTATCCAACATTTGTGCTAGGGGATTAAAACATTGACATGCTTGTTAAAGCTTTAAAGTAGGAGCAATTAGCAAAACTTATAGGAAAACATAATTTGCATTTAATAAATAAAAAAACAATAGTTTATGCATCTCAACTTGACCATATTTGGACGAATGCTCCTATAACAAGTAGTTACTATGGAACAACTGAAGCATATTGGACTAATCATAGTCTTATTTATATTGTTGATCAATTTTGATAAAAATTTATATTGTTCTAAGCAAATTAAAAGCAATTTGAGTTGCATTTTACTCCTCAAAAGAATTGTTCTTACTTAAGCTAGCTCTCTTGGTTTTGTGAAATCCATAGCAATAGCTATAACCCAGTGGTTCATTGTAGTGGAGTGTTTTTCCTATAGTTGTTGCTACTAATGTCAATGAAAATTGACTTGGTTACACTACTTTTATTGAAATTCCAAAAAAAGGGGTTGGCTAATTCAATGACTTAGTTTGGGAATAGGTACTAGGACTAGTGCCAAGAGATGCGGTAAATAGTACCAATAAGCCGCCCTAGCAAACTTGAGCAAGGAGCGGTCCCATGCACTACTATGGCTCAATATCCTTCTTGGTGCCAATAACTCATGCAATTTAAAAAAAAGTACAAAAAGGGACTATGAATACTTTTTCTTAAATTCTTTACATTTTAGAGCCAATGCTTTTGTCCTGCATTTGTGCACCATGTGCGCCCTTGTTTTTGCTTGTGTCTCCTTTGTGAGAATTATATAGTCATTTCCTTCACCTATTCCTTCACGGCTGGCTCCTAATAATGACACGATTGTATTGATTCCTTTATTTGGTATCATGGAATTGTCATCGAGTGCTTCTCTCATGGAAAAATGCTCTAGAAGGAGTATGGGGAATGGTCTTTGGAGATGATTAAAATCCTGATGAAGAACCCCCCAACAATTGAAGCTATGGAGGCAAAGGAATGAAAGAGCAATCACTCTTATCTCACTTTATTAGATTCACTAGTCCATCACATCATCTTCAAATCCATGTGGGGGTTGAAGGCCACTGTACCTTAACCCCAGTTATGTACAATACTCAAACACACATATATATGGATGACATAGAAGATTAGGGTGTTTTGCACCCACCAAAACTTGTGTGGCTCTCTCTCACCTTCTTTTATTCCACTTTTGCTGTTGAGATCTCTCAATTGGTATTAGAGCGGGTGTTATAGTTGAGCCCAAGTGTGTGCCTGGAGCCCAAAAGTCAACTGTTGCAACTATGTGGGAGGAAGGAGAAGCTCCATTGGGTGACTTTACTTGCATACTGGTGTGTAGAGACCTTGCAAAAACTTTGGAAAGTTTTCTAAGTGGTTTTTTGCAAGCTGGCAGGTGGTTTTGGAGCAAAAGAAGATGTTTTCTGATGATTACCTTCTTCCTTTTGACTACTACTGAGAGTTTGAAATGACCTGTAGAGGCAACTATTGGCTGCTTTTGGTATCTATTGCACTTTGGGAGTTCAAAAACACCTTCATTCTTGAATTTGGCATCATTTTGTTGGATTTTCGACTCACTATCTCTACTTTAACGATTTTTTGCCAATGTGTTGGAACTCGAGTTTGAAGCAACCATTTGCAGATCTGTCACTTTCGATGGACTCAGGAGTCCTAAAACTTATGTGTTGCTCATCATTTGCACTCTAGTGGTGTTTACAAATAGGTCTATTTGCTAAAACGTTTTTTGGTCTGTGTGTTGGACCCGGTGATTGGGACCACGGTTTTTAAAACCGTTTGTTCCAGTGTGTTCCAGAGGCCCAAAAACCCCTACCTACTAGCTCTTGCATGATTCTGTGGAGATTTGGAGAAGTTCCATCTCTCTGAGGCACTGAATCGTCTGTTTCTTTGTCAACATCCATTCAAAGGTTCAAATCTTTGATTTTTGGATTGTAGGTCAATTGTAAGGGTTGACTCCCCATTTCATCAATTGGGATTTTGGAGTTTCAACAGGAGAGAGATATTTGCAGATTGTCTAACTGAGTTTGATTATGCAGTGACACCCATGCTTTGAGGCATATCAAGTTCTATTTTCACTAGTGATCATTGCCATGGGGCCGTGATTTTTGGATATACCTTATGCAAATCACTCTAGTTGTAGTCTAAGCCATGTGTGCTCATTTGTGGTTTGCATTGGGTTGCAGTGGATGCTTTACAAGCCATTTGGATGCATTGTGATCCTTGTTAGAGGCGTTGATAGGCCCAGATTGCCTTGTGGGATGCTTTCTTGATGGATGTTTAGCACACAGATGCTATTTTATGTTGAGGGATAGCTTTGACATTTTGTAGTGGATGCACAGGTTGCACTATGATCTCTTGGATGAGATTTTGTTGATGCATATGCTCATGGACAACATTTATGCTTGAGGCATTTTGGCACTTATTGGCATTGGGATTGCCATTGTAGTTGGCATTTTCTTTTGGGCCAAATTTGCTCATATGGTTGCATAGTATATGCACACGAGTCAGATGCATTTTTGATGCTTTGAGCCTTTGAGATTTGGTAATATTACCTTACATTTTGGCATAGACATTTGGGTGCACTTGGTATTTGGTGTGATTTCTCTCTTGCAGGTACTAGCAATTGGGATTTTGTTTCATTTGCATCATGGCATTCTCTTCCATGCCTGAAAAGGAGATATTAAGCATTAAAAAGTTTGATGGGACAAACTTTTCTTTGAGGAAAGAATAGAGATGTGCTTATTCAAAAGAAGCAGATTAAACCCTTGGCAAGGATTGGAGCTAAGCCTCTAGATATGTCTGAGGATGATTGGAATGAGTTGGAGGCATTAGCAAAGTCTATTGTTAGAATTCATCTTGTAGAGTCAATCTATTTCATAGTAGTAAATGAGCAGACTATGTAAGATCTGTGGAAGAAATTATGTGCCACTTATGAGAAGGAAACTACCTCTAATAAAGTTTACCTCATGAAGAGGTTGTTTGAGTTGCAGATGAAGGAAGGGGTCTCCATTGCTTCACTTGAATGAATTCAATATTATTTTTAGCCAGCTTCAAGCTTAGAAGATGATCTTTGATGCGGAGGCTAACGCAATATTCATATAGGTGTATTGACATTGCATAGTGATTCCATGAGTGCTATTCAGCTAGCATGGAGTCCGGTCTTTCATGCAAAGACTAAACACATTGATGTAGGGTACCATCTCATCAAGGAGGTACTTGAGGACAAGTGCATAGAGCTTGTCAAGGTTCATACAGATGACAACCCTGTAGATATGTTGACGAAGAGTGTACCTAGTTAACAATTTGAGTATTGTCGTGTATTGATGGGCATTGGATAGTATGTCCACTGTTTGCTCTCCCTTAAAGGCACATTGGCCTTTAAGTAGGAGGTTGTGGGGGTTAAAGGCCACTGTACCTTAGCCCCAATTATGTACAATACTCAAATACATATATATATCGATGGCATAGAAGATTAGGGTGTTCTGCACCCACCAAAACTTGTGTAGCTCTCTCTTCTGACTCTTCCTCTCTCTTACCTTCTTCCATTCCACTTCCATTGTTGAGATCTCTCAATCCATGGCCCAAGAATTATGGATCAAATAGGTAAGTCTTTTTGGTAAGCATATTACCAACTCAAAGATGTTTTTAAAGTTAAAATTTTATCATTTAAAGATGAATGATGGTGATGAATTAAGTGACCAACTGTCAACAATTCACAAGTGTATGAAGATAAGAGGTTTGTTTTTATTAAATCCATATATGGAGTTGCTCATTTTGAGCAAACTTTAGAAGTCTTGAGACTTGCAGCTACTACACTCGATGATTTGATGTCTCTTCACAAAGAAATATAGGAGAAATAAGGATGCAAAGGTCGTTTTTGAAAAAGGATCAAGCTTTTTCTAGCACAACTACTACAAATGGGAGACAAGCAAAAGAATTCAATGCAGCCATGCCCATCTTGCTACAAAAGACAAAGCAAAGGAACCCAATGACGTCGAAGGGACCATAACATATTTTCCGAGTCCATCTTGAGGAGGGTGATTAGAATTGGGCCTTTTGAATGTCCCTTTTGTGTTGTTGAGTCAATAAGGGTCCTTTGCTCTAGGTAGTCCACATAGTTGTATTTGAGTTTTTCTTTTTGTGTTGAAAGCCTTAAATTTGCAAAGGGTTTCTAAGATATGCCTTGTACCTAGCTAGGAGAGCAAGGTGGTGTGATTAAGTTATGGTCTCAATTGCCACTTGCATGTTGATTAAGGGGATTGCTAAGGCATGAGAGGTGGCCTCTTTGTATTATTATGGTGGAGTTGCAGATTTCTCTTTTTCTTCTCTTCCATTAAGGATGCACTGATATCATCCATGTTCATCATAACACCTAAGAGTTGAGTAGTCAATTGAGCTTTTGCTATGGTTTAAATGAGTAGGAAGAGAATTCCCTTGTTTAAGTTAATCTCAAAGAATTGCATTAGGAGGCTTGTTGTGGAAGTCTAAGCTTGAGTACCCCCCCCCCAAAAGAAAAACTCTTCCCATGCCCAAATGATCTATCCTATCCATCAACGTGACGAATGAATTGCACTTAAACCCAAGGAAATAATGGCAAGAGCCTCCTCATGTTTGCCAAGTGTGTGTTGATTTTGAGTCTCTAGTTGTGGGCTTCTTCTCTTTTCCATTAGCAATGTTCCACAACCCCTTTTCATCAGTGTGAACTTGACTTTTTGTTTCCATGTGTGAGATGAGTTGCCTTCATGCTTTTCTAATTTCTCTAAAGTGTCCATGAGGGGAAGGTCTTACATTTGAGAGTATGTTCTCAAGGCAGCATCTAATCCATTAGCACAATGATGCTCAAAAACTCTAAAAGTCATACAAATGCATCTGAGCACTTAGAAAACTCCATTAATTTGGTATACCCATTACAAGTGGTTAATTTTCTTACCTTTAGGCTTATTCAAGAGTTTCCTATGTAGCAAGGTATCAATGCTTTTTTTAAGTATTTCAAGTACATGAAGTCATATTATTACTTGCCATATAGTAGATGGTGGATCGAAAGTCTTCCTTAGTGTTTACTATAATAATTAACTCCATGTAGAATTTTGACAATAGGTAACTTTATCAAAGCTTTTGTTGAGGTGTACTATAATTAAGTTGTGAGAATGGCCATGCATTGGATGTAATAGTGCCTCTTTTCTAGTATCCTCCCCTTCCAACTATTCTTACTTTCTTAATGGGACTAACCCCATATAAAATCTAAAGCGTTCTAATGATCCTTTAATCTTTGGTACTCCATTCAACTCATCGAGGGGAAGGCTAGATTTAAAAGAATCCTTGGAAAAATTAACAAACCACCAATAGCACCAATTTGCTTGTATGATGGAAATGATATATGCCTTGATCAATGGGCCCAATCAAAGTCTTGCAATGGAAAAGGAAAGCATTAAATGTTGCCTTGATAGACAAGTTAGGATAGGAGGAAGTGAGCTTATTGATTGTGAACCATAATGCATGGTCAAAACAAAGAGGTAGTGCCTCATAATTCAAATCTAGATTTTGGTATCAACATTTAAAGAAGCTTGTCCCACATTAAAATTATTATTTACATATTTTAAATTTCTCTCAATGTTTGAAATCATATCCTTACATTTAGAAAATACATTAGGAATTGATGGCCATCTACCAATATCATATTTTATCACTCAATGTTAACAATAACCAATAGCACCAATTTGCTTGTATGATGGAAATGATACATGCCTTGATCAATGGGCCCAATCAAAGTCTTGCAATGGAAAAAGAAAGCATTAAATGTTGCCTTGAGAGATAAGTGGATGGGAGGAAGTGAGTTTATTGATCGTGAACCATAATGCATTGTCAAACCAAAGAGGTGTTGCCTCATATTTCAAATCTACATTTTGGTATCTACATTTAAATAAGCTTGTCACATTAAAATTATTATTTAGATATTTGAAATTTCTCTCAATCCTATCCCTTCATCTAGCAAATACATTAGGAATTGATGGCCATCTACCAATAGCATATTTTATCACTCAAAATGGTTTAGGTTGGAAATAATACTAATCCCATACATATACCTAGATTTTTCATGTTCAAGCTTGAAGTCCCCAAAGGAACATACATGTATCATCATTGAATGTGAGCAGCAAGTTTATGTCTTCTTTTTTTAATTTATAGACAAAATAACTTTTTCCTTATGCTTGAAAAACCAACCATACAAATCACACAGTGGTAGTTGAGGAAGAAATTCTAGAAAAACTAGTTGGTTAGCTAGCTCATATTTAAAGAATCTAGCTCACTACCTAGGGAATCTATGAAATAGGCGCTAGCTGCTAGGGTGGAGGGCTAAACATCTAGTGAATGCCTAACTTTGTGAATACATAAAAGACACTAATAGGCCATGTCTTGTAAAAACGACCCTTCCTCTCAGCAATTGTCCTCCAATCATCTAAGATCATAACATGCAATGCTCCCAAATGGCACACATGGTGTATATGGTATCTTGCAAAATGGTAGCTAGGATGGCTACCTAGGGAACCTGGTGGTCTCCCATCACAAAACTACAATGGGCAACCCAAATGTTCCAAGCAGTGGTGCTGGACACCATCTCCCATAAGTTATCCTCTAGTGAGGGCATAGGGTGCTATTGAGAAGGAGGCAATGTATCACGTGTCTCTATTTGTGAGACCCATTGACTTTGAATCCTGTATGCTAGAGAGGTTTGGTCAATGGAGAAGGCATGACCCCCATCCCTCCATAAGGCACCGTCACCTAAGTGAAGGCTTGCTGCATTCTCTATGTCTTGGCAATAATCCAAAGGGTCCCCATCCAAATCTTTTGTGCTATGAGGCATTTCCAAACACAATGTATGTTTGTCTCCATATCTCCTTTTGCACAACAACAACAACATGCATCTCCTCTAGCCATGTAACAACTGCCATCTAGGCACATCTCCTTTGACAATGGAACATTATGCAAACATCCATGGGCCACTATCTAAAGTAAGAAATCTTCCACGGTCTATGACTAGTCCATGAACACGACCAAATTTTGGAGATAACCTCATAGGAAACCTGTTGTGTTCAATGCAACAATGCTCTTTGAATGGAGTGTAGACTATATAGCACCCAACTATATGGATTGACCAATGCATGTCATGTATTTTCAAGAAGGGCACCTCCTCCACCCTATTCGAGTGCCCTACTTTGGTTGGCCAAAACCACTCTCTTGGATCTCACTATACCTCCCAATGAGGCCAAACCTCCCATGATCACAATCACCACCACGTCCCCTCTTGTCCAGCCAAGATTGCAATTGTATCAATGGTTCAATCCTTAACCAAGCCAAACCACTAACTTGATCCTCTGCCAATCAAACATATCCAAGGCCCCATCAATCTTTAGGTGCATCATTTGCCCTAGTATAAGACCCTCTTGATCCCAAACATCCAGATGTTGTAGAAGGGACTGCCACTCAAACTCCTCACGATGTCATAGGTTGGCCCAAATGGACCTCTAAACAGATGCTACCACAATCTATGAAGACTCCTCATTAGGGGAGAGGCCTTCTCTATGATGGAAGCCTTTGGGAAGATCCATCTGTGGGACTACTACCATTGGTTTCTAGGGAGAGGTGTGTTCTTTGGAAGCCTCATCGAAGCAAGAACTACTCGGGCTTTGAGCTTGGAGTAAGAACTTGTACCATTAGCTTGCTTATGAGGGCTATGTTCTGAATCTACAGGTCAATGATGCCAAGTCCTCCCTCCTCATAGGGAAGAATCACCATCTGCCGAGTGACCTTGGCTCTAGATATCCTCATGCCATGCAATCCCACCCATATGACATTGCGCACTAGGTGCTTGAGTTGTTCGATGCATCCTTTGTGAAAATAATAGCTTGAGGTTATATATCATGCCATAGCTAGGAGGACTTGGTTGGCCATGAGGGCCCACTTATAAGAGGGCGTTTGGTGTACAAAAGCTTGTGCCACACACCCTCAAGCACTAGGGCAATCTGTTTCTCTCTTGAGATGTCAAGGCCCACCTAGGAGCCTAAGTATCTCACTGTCTACCCTCACATAATGCAACAGAAGCCTAACATGGCCCCCCGATCCAATATCTTGTGAACCTCTTTAGCCATTATGAGGAAGTCGAGTGATGTGATCCAATTGATCCTAGCCTTGGAGGCCAAGCAATGTCTCTCTATGGTTCCTTAGACTCCCTTTAGGCTCTCGGTCGTGCCCTCCCACAAAGCAATATCTCTCTAGGTTATTTGGACTTCCTTTAGACTCTTTGTTGTGCCCCCCCCCCCCCTAAAGAATGCCATGTCATCTACAAACTCTATGTCCAATAGCTCCTCTTGACAAATCGAGAGCTGCAACCTAGTAAGCCCCACTACCTAAGATTGTAAAAAGTAGCCTATGCCACAAAGAGAAAGAGAAAGGAGTAAGGGGTAGCCCTATATTGTACTAAGCAGAAAAGTACAAAGGCCTCCCTTGTGTGACCTCCCGGAAGCATCTAACAAGTGCTACTTTGCATCCAAGGCCTAGGCCCGCTGAAGCCATTTGTCTAGAAAAACAAACCTTTGTTTGGTACCCTTGAAAAAAGACCACTCCACCCTATCATAGGCCTTCTTGAAATCCAAGAGAAGAATTACAATAAGTCTAGGATCCTCATGTGCCCAATCTACTACCTCCTAAAATGTGAAGATGTTGTGCATGATACTACATTCTTAAGCAAAACATGTACATGTGTCACGAATGGTGTCGATACGTTGGGATTGCAATTGCAAGCTCAAGACCTTGTCTAAGTCCTTGTAGGCAATATCCAATAGGGTGATTTGAATGCCAAAGCTATACCCCATTTGTAGGATCAAACAAATCCACCCTCAGGTCAATGATTGGGGTAGTGAGCTAGAGTAAAAAACCTCCTGAAAAGCCATATGACAAGGGATCTGAACGAACTCCTAGAAACACTAGAAGAAGAATGACGATAATCCATCCTCCCAGTGTACTTCTACAGAGTGAGGGACTCGGGGGCCTCCAAAAGCTCCTCATCATGAAAAGGGCCTCCACCTACCTACTCAAACCTGAGGAGACCACTGTCAAGATATGAGCATATAATATGAGCATATACTACCTCCCTAGTTGCAAGAATTTGAGGGGACTCTTCCTCAAACTGGAACAAATATCGATAGAGGTCTATGGTCATCTCCAAGATCTCTTGTGAGTCTAAATGCATCTATCCACTCACTTCTTGCAACCTCTGAAGTTGTGTACCTATTGAGGGTCTTAAAAACTTGCCTCATCATCCTATCTCCTTGTTGCACGCAATGTGCTCTGGAGGAGTGGTACAAGCCATTGGGAAGTTGGGCCTTGCTCCCTAAGCCACTCTTTGGAAGTGGAATCCGCGTCTCGAGGCTAGCTCGTGTTCTCAAAGAGAGTGATGCCGATAGGGAGCCTGTGCCTGAAGCTTCTCACTAGTCCTTTGAATTTTATCGGCTACCTAAATGGCCCAACCACCTTGGGGGGCTCTTTCATATCTCTATCACGTCTTGCTCCACGTCCTCCTCCTGTAACAATGCATAAAGAATGCAAACACGCTTCTATGGGAGTTCATGTGATAGGCTTGCTCTAGGGGAAGCACAATTCGGGAGTGATCTAATGTCATCCTTACCAAAATACTCGTGGCTCTCCCTCTATGCATCACCCATCCCTCATGTAGAATCTATCAAGTTGCTTTAATAGACCATCATGCTACCAGTAATTGAAGGAGAAGTGGAGACTGCCAAGAAGTCTGAGTTCTCTGCCAACCCTCAACCACAGTAATTGTAAAGATAATTACTCCCAAGTGATGCACTCGGTCATGGATCACCAAGAAGGAGGCTCCACCTTTCTAAGGATTGCTTAACCCAAGCTTGTCTCTAGAGCCTTATCCTCTGATTTAGGCATGAAGATTGGTATTGTGCCCTTAAATGATTATGGACACCTAAATGATATTTTTAATCTAAACCTATTTGGCTAGCTTTTATGTTAAGGTTATGTACATCATGAGATGCTTAACAAGGACATACATGCTTTACACATAATAAGCACTCAATGATGATATCTGATTACCCAAAGGTTACTTACCTTGATCAAAGCTACTTCTTAATTGAGGTTTCTAACCCTTGAATAAATAACGCCACATTGCCCACAAGATGCTCTACAACCTTGGTTGCATAATTTGACCTTGGCCAATTTGGGAATACACTTCTATTGTCGTGATCCTTGATAATATGAGCCTACATGGCATTATATATTGCTAGGCTTCATGACCTTTGACGTAAAGGCTAAGATCAAATCTCAACTATTGGATCAAGCCATTTTTAGAATTGGAATATGGCTGGCCCTTTGAGGTGAGTAAATTATGTGACTTGGCCCGCGGTAAGTACCTCCCAAGCTCTCAGAACACAATTTTTAAAAATTCCAAATGCCTCCTTGGGACCCTCTTTGTGGGGAATGGTCGTGGTCAGCCATTTTCAGGTCGAAAAGGGCATGGCTAATGGTGAGCGTTCGCGGCCGCGTCCATGAGCCATTGTCTGGGCACTTTCCTTCCCGAAAAGTCCTCCCGTAGCCCATTTCCCTATACGCGCCACTTGCCATTAGCGAGGCACTTTCCTTCCCAAAAAGTCTTATACTTGAGGCTTTCCTTACGTGGAAATAGGTGAAAAAAAATTGTGTTGTGCCAAGTTTTGGTTAATTTGCTTGCATGAGACACGTCAGCTTTCGGGAGAACCCGTTAGCTTTGGGTTGGTTCTTGGAGGTCCCTTCTGGAACTCGCGCATCACCTTCAACATCAGTAGTATCCCACCCCCCTAACCAAACAACCGCTTGCAGCTGCCTTCCTCTATCCCCCCCATCCTTCCCCTCAAAGGATCTTCTCGTTGCTGATGGATGGTGTGCAGCCTGAGACAGATGTCCAGCAGCAGGAAAAGATCGCGGCGTTCATGGAGATCGTTGGCAAGCCTGCTGACAAAGCAAGAGAATTTCTGCAGGTTCGCAACTCTTTTACTATTCTTAACCCTGCAACTCGAGACATTCTCGATGAAAGGCTGTTCACTCTCTGGTTAATTTTCTTTGCCCTGGGGAAGGTTTACGAACTATCTTTATCTTGCTGGCTATAGCTCTAGATTTCCAGCTAGATTTTCCTAGGCGTGTTTATATTGCTACAGGCTATTGATCGTCGAGAGCAAAATTTGGATCTGTTTAAGGGAAAGTATCCGTTCCATGCCTTTTCACCAAGTTCATGCCTTAGGAAATACAAGCAGCCTTGGAGCTTGCTTATGCCACGATTCTATCCGTTGAGCGGAGCAGCGTGTTTAAGCCTTCTTCACATTTCCTATTCTGTCACGTTCAAACAGAAACACGCCAGGAATTTTTTTTCCATGCTGACATCCAATTCTGAGTGCATTATGAACTTAAATCAGAGAAATTGTGCCTGAGCTAAATTTATTGCTCTCCAAATGGCTGCTGAACGTAATGCAATGAAGAGGCTCCAAATATTATTTCAAGCCATGACAAGGAATTGTGTACATGTCTCCTGGCAATGCCTCAGTATTTATAGGAAGATTACCAAGGGGTTACAAGGGGCACACCTGACGAAAACCCTGGATTGAAAGTAGAGGTCGGGGGCTTTTCGTTGTGGAAGATCTTTGAAAGGTACTCAGTCTATATCTAGGAGTAGACTTAGACCTCATCAGGAGTATAATCAAAGCATGAAAGCATGATATACATGTTCAAAATCAGTAGTTAGTACACACTTTATGTAGACAATGCTCAATAAATTTGTCGTCTCTTGCAAAAAGTTTTATTTGCAATCTTTGCTAGAGAGGCTGCACCTCAAAAGGATTTGATTTTGAACATCAAAACTTTTGTAATCTTTTGGGTTCATTGGCAACCCAAGTCTTCCTTATCTTTGTGCAGCTTGGAAGTCAAAACTTTTTTAAATCTTATGGGTTCATTTGCAACCGAAGTGTTTCTTATCTCTGCCCAGCGTGGAAACATGACCCAGTATGTCAGGAATTCCTCTTGCCATTGGCTTTTGCGGTCCTCGTGGCTTCTCTGCCTCTTTTCCCTTCGAAGTTGAAGGCTTTTCTGGGCACTGGGCAGCCACGTGCCCCTCTTTGCCGCACTTGAAGCATTTCCCATCTCTGCGGAATATAGCTATCTGTTCAGGGGTGAATGGAGATTTTCTTTTATAAGTCTTTGAAAACTGAGTACCCCTCGGCTTTTGAGGCTGAAACCCTTTCTTTTCAACCTTGGGATACTCTTTCTTTTCTGATTTTAAAAAATCAGTTTTCTTTCTTTCGGCACGTCCTAGTACCGTGGATGGATCTTGTAACGGCACAAGACTAGCTACTGAAGCTGAATGCATAAGGTCTGAAGCTGAATGCATAAGGTCTTGAATGTTCTTTGCCCCCAAAGCATTCACTACTGCCTGGATTCTTGGACTGAGACCTGCTCTGTATTTTCTCATTTGGGTTCCTTTGGAGATCTTTTTGAAAGGTGCAACCTGCAAATAAGCATCCCAAAACTTTTGGTTGTACACATCCACTGTATCTCCTGCATCCATATGCAAACTGTCCCAATCTTGAAGAACATGGTCTCTAAACTGTTTAGGCATAAACTGCTGGTAGAAGGCTTTCTTGAAGTCCTTCCACTTCTTTGGGGCTGACCCATCTGTGGTCTGTGCACTCCACCATGCACTAGCTGTCGCTGTCAAGTGCAAACTGACCATTCTTAACTTGGAGGATTCTGAAAACTTTTTTGTACCGAATGCAGCATCAAACTGCCTGATGAACTGCAATGCTTTGTCTGTATGACCATACTGTCCATTGTAGGTCATAAACTTGACAGATTTACCTCCCTCTTTGAATTCCTTGGTCTCTCTGGAAGACTTTCTCTTCCTAGACTTCTTGTGTTTCCTTCTTTTCCTTGATGGTTTATCTGATAAAGAAGAAGATACAGAAGTCGAACTCGAGGTAGACGGTGATGGACTAGCAGATCGGTGATGATGCCTCGATCTCTTCCTGCTATGAGACCGTCCCCTATGAGATCTCTCTTTCTCTGGCTGTACACGAGAGTGTGCCTCTGGCATTGGCATGTCATATACTGCATTAGGCATAGCTTTTGCTTGAAACAAATGCTGAGCCCTTGGATCCTTTCTGAGATTTTCCATCTCTTGTATACGAGTGCGTACCATCTGCTCAAATTCTTACTGAGTTTGTTGCACACTTCTCTGTTTTGGATTCGCATCCCTATCTTGTGAATCCCACTGGATAGGTGATTGAGCCATTTTCTTACAACTCGTTTGAGATCTGCAAATTTCTCACACACACACTGTGTATGCAACTGATGCACGCTGCCTTCGCTTTTCAAAGAGAAAGTTTACCTCAACAAGAGGTGTCTTGCATTCACAATCTATGCCAGTACTGGCTGTCAGCTCAAGGCATAAACTTAAAGCTGTGTGCCTCTTTTCTGGCTACTGCAAATGACTTCAAAAAGCATCTGTTTTTCCCTCTTTTCATTGCTCAAAGGCATGCATACTCTTTTTCAGCAAATCTCTGATTTCTCTGCTTTTCTGCTGCTTTTCTGACAGTAAAAGTCTGACAGGTAGTGATAGGTAGGTGAAATCTGCTAGCAGAAACAGTCTCTGCAACTGTCCTTTTGTTTTTTTTTGTTTTTTTGTGTGGGGAACAGTAACCAGATGGAGTAACTGGTCGGTTACTCTAACCAGACTGACTGGTCCTGGTCTGGTTAGTCTGCAACTAGACTAACTGGACTGGTCACAGTCTAGTTACAGTGACCAGACTTATCTGGTTGGGTCAACTAACTGGACCTCTAACCACTCCTCTGACCAAGGTTAGGTTAGCTTAACCTCAAGTCTGCCACATCAGCCACCTGTCTGCCATGTGTCAGTGCCACATCAGCATCTGATCTGGCTGCCACATGTACTGGCACATCAGCACCTGAACTGTACACTGCCATGTCAGTTCACACGTGTCAGCGCCACGTCACTTGTGTGCCACGTGTCTGTTGACCTGTCAAGACCTTTGCCACGTGTGCGCCACGTCAGCTCTGGTGTCCTTGGCTGCCATGTAAGCCTAAGGTTGAACCTTGGTTGGATCACTGACGTCGCGCATCGTGCCTTTTGGAGAATCTGTCGCGGGACCTTCTAAAGAATCCGTCGCAGGACCTTCTACGTGCGCCTAACCATCAGGCCTCCACCTTCCATTTCTATAAGCAACGAACGATGAAAGCACCCGTTCAGTGCAGGCGCCTCTCAAGCATAGCTTTGAGCGTCAAAGTCACTGGTCCTTCGTTGTCTCCCGAGAACCTGGCCGGCCTTATATGAGCGCAGCTTACGCATCCTTGTGCAAAACTTGCACGCTTCCGTCGAGATAAAATTAAGCACTGGGGCACACAGACTCAATATCTTCCAGTGGCATCTTGTGTAAAACAATTCCTGGCACAGCACTTTCTACAGGATAATCCTTATGCAACCGAACAGATAAACGTTGATGCATCTCTTCGTTTGCAATTACATCTAGAATCCTTTCCTGAGGCAATAGATAGCAGCTGGCTTCGCTTCTCCTACACCTATGCCAATCTCTAAGGTTCTCTTTTGCTAGATCGTCATAGTTTGGGAAAACTATGAGCCTTATGCTCTGATACCAATGTAATCGCTAGCTCTCTCGTGGATCCTCACGCTCGTAATTATCTGTAGAAACACTCTCATAAGAGCTCTCTCTCCTCTCTCTCTACACACAGCTAGGGTCTAGGACAACATGTCGGGCTGGACCCCCCCGAAGGTATTTTATTTCTTGAAGAGAGAATCTGTTACAAGAGTTCAGCGTAGAGCTGCTTGATACAAAATCCAACGTGAATGAATCATTACAAGAGCTTCAAGCTCATTTTAAATTGGCAACATGCCACTTGTCTAAAATCTAGACTAAGTCCTATTACATGTCACTAAGGGCCACTCTGGAGTCTTCAAAGCACTTGGTCACGCGAACCGCCTCCTAGATGCTTGTTAGGCTCCCATAGCGCTTAGGAAAATAACTCTTCCTAGTACGTGCAACAATTAATTAAAGCGCACCACCATGGCACCCATTAATTGTTAGCGCTTTGCATGCAAAATAACACACTGTGGACTAATTCTAGTCACGGTGGGCGTCCCCACTGAATACATGTGCACACCTAAACAAATATAAAAAAATATATTTATTCTCTGGTTGACCGGAGTCAACACTCTTGATCATAATTAAGGAGCTTTGACCAAGGGTCGAGGTGCCTTAATTATAGCCAAGTCTCTCCAACCGAAGTTGGCACATCTTGGTTAACCGTGGTTAACCCTCTTGGCGCATGCCAAGTCTCGTTGACCGAAGTCAACACTCTCTGACAATAGTCAGCTTTGTAGTTCTCTGGTTAACCGCAGTTAACCCTCTTGGTAATAAACCGAGTCTCCCCGACCGAAGTCAGGTTTACTTGACTAGAGTCAAGTATCTTTGACCGTAGTCAATCCTTTGACCATTAAAAGAACTCTTTAACCATAATTAACACATATAAAACTCTTTAATTATGATCAAATAAATGGTCAACTGTACTTTGACTTAGGATATTTACATTGTGGTGACAGTGGCTCTCCTGTAGCTGCGAAAATATCTCGTATCTTGTCTATGTGGTTGTCTCGCGCTATGGTGGGGGGCGTACTCTCCATGATCTCTATATTCGATGGACCATATTGATAGTGATGCCGCTGGTCGGACGATCTCCATCGAGTAAAGCTGTGATGGGTTGGACCTCCATCGTGCGTGCCCTGGTCCATTGTTGCATTGTGTATGGCTCCTGCATGTTTGGCTGCATCCCTTCTTGTCGTCTTCTCATCCCACTGATCCATACTGCCCTCATGTCGTCGATCTCCTCCTCCTCCTCCACTCCGGTGAAGGAGCACATTTGAATGCCTGCCGTTGAGATCGAGCTACCCTTGTCTCCTGTGGCACTGCCCTCTCTTGCTCTCTAACCTAACGCAGAAGGATCTCTCTATGTCGTCTCATCTCCATCAGATAGAGCCAAATGTAGACATGGTCCTGGAAGTAAATCAGCCTTGAGAGAGGCCTGAAACCATGTCCCTCCTGGAAGAGCAGTGATAATGTCCTCGGATCTCATAGTAAACAGAACAGGTCCATAGGAAATGATCTCTCTCTCTTTCCCAGAGTGCATAGTCTGCAAATCTGCTACTCCCTAGGTGTACTTGTGGCTCTCCCTGTCTTGATCCTCAGATGATGGGATGAAACCCGCTTCTATCCAATGGCAATCCGGAGGGCATGTGAGACTTGCCTGTCCTGTAGATACTAGGTTGTGATGATCACTCCATCTTGCGACACTATGAGGAAATGGTCGCGATAGAACTGGGCCTTGGTGGGGAACTCCCCCCCCCCAAAAAAAAAGTCCATGGAGAAGGTCCAACCGTATAGTACTGTTGATCTCATCCTATGGGAATAGGGGATTAGGAGCATCCAAGCTGTACTGAAAGGGAGGGGGGACGATCCATTTGAATGCCGTGTCGGTCAAACCATATGGAAATGCGTGCATACTGGCCATGTGAGTCCCACTCTCAGCTAGTCGTAGATGACTCTAGTGCCACCCTTGGTAGCCTCCCCTAGGTAACGCCTAGACTCTGTGAAGGTAAGTAACCGTCTCGAAGATGGCATCAACCTCGAGTGGTGTCATTGCAAACTCTGCCTGTATGATCTGGTGGGTGATTGAAGGCTTTCTCCGAATCATCTTGGATCCCATAGTCACCTGCAGTCTCTCAAAACATCACCACTCGGTTGCTGTCAGGTTACACCCTCAGAATGGTGCTCTGTCCATGGCTGTTGGCCTCACCAATGTGTCAAATAGCCATCCCTTCGTCGGGGGGTCCTGAAAATGTGCATGAAAGTACTGCTGCTCTAGTCGAGCTAAAGCTTCCTGCCCTCGTGTAAGTCGTGCTTTGGCTGTGTATGTCATCGTGAAGACTAGCCCTGCAAAGACTGCCCATAAGTAGGTGTAGGACTATACGATCTCTAGCTCTTCTCGGTAGGTGAAGCTATGTCGATGAAGTGCTGACCGTGAGGTGTTAAGAATCATAACCTTAGTCTTCCCAAGGTTACTATATCATTTGCGTACAATAGTATCTGTATCATTAGATCGGCCAGCCATGATCCCTCACGTCCCAAGCAGTCAATGAATGTCGTGGTCTCATCAATACCCTATCGTGCTTGACCTAGCCTGACAGGCCTCCAGGGTCAGGTACTTGTTAGAGTTGAGGGCATCTCAGGTGTGTAGGCCTGAGGGTGCGAATATAGGTGCTCCTGCTGCTGCTCTGATGGCTGATCTGTTGAATGATGAATGAGGGCCTGGAGGCCCTCCTTTTATAGGCCCTTCAAGGAGCTGCAAAAACCGACCAGGCAGGCTGCCTATGGCTGACCCAAACAGGCCGACCAGGCCCTGCCCTGGTCTGCTATAAATGCCCCTTTGGGGCTCATTTTTCCAGGGCCTTTGGCCGACACTTCAGGGCAGGGGCACAGCCCCTATGCTGGCCGACTTGTACCGTGCCTCCCCACTGCCCTGTGGGGCTATAAAACCAGGGCATATGCCCTCTGAACCTTGAGGGGTCCAGTTCCCATAGTGCAGTCATGTTCTAGGCCTGGTAGGCTGTCTGTGACCAGCCCTACCAGCGTCCAAACAGTTGACTCTTGGTTGCTGGCTGCCCTCTCCATGCTGCGCTACATACAGGGCCTGCTCCAGGTCGCTTTCCTGCCCACACCTGCTGCCACGTGGCTCGCCGTACAAGCGCCTACCTCTCTCTCTTTGATTCTTGCCCACATGGCACCCATGCTCAGTCTCTCAAACCCTAGGTTCACCCGCCCCATACTCTCCTCATATGGGGGCGTACAGATGGGGAGGTGACCTTTCCAACACTTGTACCTCTCCATAAACATCACATTTGTCAATCTTGTTATGTATTGTTGCTGTAATTTCTTGTCCTATAGATTTGAGCTGAGTAGTGACAATTTCTTGTACCTTAGTCACAGCTGTGGTGCAGGAGCTGCAATACTACATTGCTGTAAAACTTCTTGGATTACCTCTTGTTTTCCATTGGTCTTTATTTCTGAAATTTCCCTCTCCAGAGAAGCAATTTGAAGCTTTGCATCTCTGAGTTCTTGTTGTAAGAAATAAATCTTCTCATGTGGGTCTCCTTGGCTTCGAAATCTGTGGTATGTTAAGGCATAAGGGGAGGGTGTTGAAGCCATATCAGCATAGGATGGCTTCTTGCTGGATGGAGTCGAGGGCAACAGCTTTGTCTTGGGGAACTCCATAAAAAATGACGTGCAAATCTGTCTTGCCCTTTGAATATATCTAACCCCTAGGGCGGGGCCAAGGGCTCAGCCTAGCCTGGGGTTAAGGAGCAAACGCTTGTACGGAGAAAGTACGGGAGATGTATGGTGCTGGCATGACGGGCTGTACGGAGAGGGATGGTGGACTGTACCGAGAGTACGGGAGGTGTACGGTGTCGGTATGACAGACTGTACGAAGAGGGTACGGAGGTACGGGCTGAGGCTGAGAGAAAGGGAAAGAAAGAAGAATGAAAGAAGTTTATTAAAGTTTGATAAAGACCGTTGGGCCTATGAGACTGATAGAAAAACCTGATACAATGAGCGAAAGTGTGGAGCTAGTAAGCGAGCATCCTAACCCATGCTAGAGAGAGAGAGAGAGAGAGAGAGAGAGAGAGAGAGCATATATTTTGCGGTCACTGCTAGGTGCTGATGATGTTGTGGGAATGTGATAATAGCTGGTCTCTGCTATTTTTGATGGAAGTTACGGTTTTTGACCTTGTGGATGACTATCTTTGTTCTTTTAAAGATGAGTTTGGGCATGCTTCTGGATTCATTTGGATATGTTAGAAAAGACCCAACAGAGGGTACACGCAGCGGAAGACTTATAGTAATGCCCAGGAGCTCACACAATGTGCGGTGTGGGTGTGAAATCACAAACTTCTTTACTTATGTGCATTCAATAGATGTGCAGACTCATCAATAGACAATGAACCAACCAGATAGAGAAACCACCAAAATATATATTTCCGTCCAAAACTATGGACACAATACAAGAGAGAGAGATCCAGAGTCCCACCAATGGTATGGTCCTCTGATCTTACCACAAGGTCCTTCTCCTATCAGCTGGCTATCTCTAGACTCGAGCCCGCGTGCTCCACCTGGAGCTTCTGTAGACTTTCCGTCCAGATCACAACACCTTGCTGCCCTGAGAGACAGCTAAGGTTCAGCCCTTGAGAGCTCAGTCTGCAGCACACCTTCTACTCTCCTTCACCTCCAAGATGAGGCCCAAGAAAAATGTCTTCTGGCTGCTCCTGTCTGCTGCCGGTTCTGCTGAACTGTTGGATGTTTGAATGAGGGCCAATGGCCTCTTTATATAGGCCCCAAGGGAGCTGGCAAAATACCGACCAGCCTGCAGCAGACTGGCCGACCAGACTGGCCGACCAGTCTGTGGCTGGTCCAGCCCTATAAGGGCACACAACCCAGGGCTTTTGGCCCAAACTTCCAGGGCCCTTTGGCCCTCCATTCAAGGCAAGGGTCCAGCCTATATAAGGCATGCCTACTGCCCACTGACAGCCACATTTCCTGCTCCACATCTGGGCCTGCACATCTTGCCATATCTGCGCCTCTGCCAGCTCCTCTTCCCAGCCATGGGTCCTGCGCCGTACTCCTGTACATCCTGCTGTCCTGACCCGCCTGTACCGCACCATCATCAGGGTCTGTTGCAGGCCCTTCACCTGCCCACTACCCTCGCCATGCTGACGCCATCTGCAGGTCCCAATCCTGTGAGGTGCTGCCCATGTGGCAGCCCCCTCTCTTTCTTCTCTCTTGGGCACATCCTGCCCTAGGTCTCCCTCCCCCACGCACTCCTCATTTGGGGGCTTACAGATGGGGAGGTGACCTTTCCAACAGGATATATATTATTGCCATTTAGGAGGAATAGGTGGAATATTGGTTGTGTTGTTTTCTTATGGGCATATTATATTGCTCTATCACTTTGAATGCCAGAATGAATTACTCACAAGTCTGTATGTTTAATCAAGTAGGATGGAGATTGTGATCAGTCAATTGCATTACCTTTGTGTTTGTATCTTTTCCTTGCTTGGCTATTCTAAACAGGCAACAAACTGGCAACTTGAGGAAGCCATACAACTGTTTTATGCTGGAGATGATGGTGGAAACAGTGTCATTCAAGGCCATGTACCCGCCGGAGAGGTAGCATGGGAGGAATTTGCAGCATCCTCAGAACCACGGCCCCTTACATCCAGGTTTCATGTTTGGAAGTGGCAATTGCCTGAAATGTTTGACACCTTCATCACAATTCAGGCCTGACTTATGATTTTTTCTGGATATGGTGGTGTAGTGTTACTGAGCAAGGTGATGACTACGTCAGGCCACCTTTGCCAGTGAAGCGGGAGGCATTATATGAAGATATATTTCAGTACCAGTATGTCTCCTTGTTATTGCTTTCTTATTTGTTTTGTTAATTTCTTTTGATACTTAAGTGGCAGCATGGTTGATGCTGATTTTGCAGAGCACAACGCCTGGCACAGACTTCAAATCAGCCTACTTCTGTAGATGCCTTCCGTAATTTTCAAGAGGAGGCGGGGTTTCGTGCTCATGCAGAAGCCAATGGTGCAACAAGCATTGAAGCAAACAGAGATTCTTTGGCCGCTCTATATAGGCCCCCCTTTGCACTTATGTTTCAAGGCTCTTTTGAGCAGGTACTATGTCTGTAGAGCGAGTGCTGAGATTTCTTTGCAAGCTGAAACTATATAAATCACAAATATGGATCAGTACTCACACCATTCTTTTGACAGGCCAAAGTAGAGGCTGCGAAACAAGGAAAATGGCTCCTAATAAACTTGCAGTCGACGAAGGAGTTTTCAAGCTACATAGTGAGTGAAAGTTATTCTTCTGGCAGTGTACAGGAATACTATTAGCTTAATGCATGCCAGCAGATTATTGGCCTTATTCTTGCTATTCATTCAACCCCAAGGCCTGAATGAATTTAGCGCATTTATCTTTTTTTGCAGTTGAATCGAGACACATGGGCCCATGAAACTGTGAAGGATATGATTCACACCACTTTTGTTTTCTGGCAGGTTGGCGCTTTATTGTTTCCTATTGCAAAATATTTATTCGTGTAAATTGGAGCCAAGCTGTATTATCACACTTGTCCTTTTACATATATATCGTTCATTACAGGTATATGATGACACAGAAGAAGGAAGAAAAGTTTGCACCTATTACAAGTTGACAAATATGCCAACAACTATGGTGCTTGATCCTTTGACTGGACAGAGGATGCGAGCCTGGGAAGGCATGATTGGTGCAGAGCGCCTTTTGGAGGTACAATAACATGCATGAAAGTCTTGCAGGATTGAGCACAGTATACACCAGTGTTATGGTCAATTTAGATGAGCCAGTGCAGAACAAACCATGTACTATTGAGGACATGCTCTGCAGCCTTGCTCAATAACAAACAATGGTACTTAGATTGCGGACCAATGTGAGTGGGCTGTAGCTGAATTAGGAAGAAGGGGTATTGCCTTACTGAAGGGGATCTCCCTCTTTAGGCGTACACTTTCTCAAACAAGTGAAAGCACATCCCTGCATGGGCTTGTTCAGCATTAGGCGCACAATTTCTTAAACAGTGCGTTGCACTTTCAAGGGTACTAGCTTTTGTCATAGGAGGCATGGTACAGATCCCTTTCAAAGCAGAAGGGAGTAAATGCTTGGGTGTTCACCTTGCTTGATATGGTTTGTCACTTCTTTGCCAAGTCCTTTATTTGTTGTTGTACAACTATTATAGCACATTGGTTGTAGATACCGTGCACAACTAATTGTGATGTAAAAATAGTTTTACCACCTTGTGGCAAGATTACTAATGTTATTTCGTCTTCTAATTGATGCTGAATTTGAGACTTCTTGTGCTTGGGGCGGTGAGTTCCAACAGGAATGTAACAGTGCGACCCTAGACATGCATATATACATGTGTGTGTGTGTATATACACGTGCTTCGTGCTCGTTAGATAGATTCCTTTGTCTACTTGTCTTATATTGAAATCTTCTGATGTTTGTAGTGGCATGTTCCCTCTTTGGGAACTGCTTCTTGTAATATAAGCGAACATGGATTTTACCCCCCCCCCCCCCCTCCAAAAAAGTGCGTGTACACGTACAACACACGCGCACAAAACACACATGCGTGTATACACACACACCCCTCTGTGTGTGTGCGTGCGCGCGTGTGTAAATATTCTAGTCTTACAAATGTATGTTTATTCTACTGTTACAAGCGAACTGTTACAAGTGCGCACACACACATGCATCTACACGCACATGCACATGCACATTGTTAGAATTCTGGTCGCCTCCTGTCTGTACTATAGGGAGTGAGGACTGGTATGAGGGACACACACACACACACACATTCACATTGTTAGAATTCTGATCGTCTCCTGTCTGTACTATAGGGAGTGAGTACTGTTATGTGGGTGTGCCCGCCCAAGATAGTTGTAGCTTTCTCCTCCTTTCTCTCTGAATTTCTGCTGTTAGTTGGGGGACTGTGCCAGGGCAAGTTGCCAGGGATGTAGGCTGGGTGAAAGGCTGCATGAAGGCCCCAGTTAAGGGCCTGGTTAGGGGCTGGTAAGGGCCACACATGGCCAGGTACATCAGGACTGGTTGGAGCCAGTCAGGCCAGCCAACCACCAGCTCTTTGGGTCGGGTTGAACCGACCAGCCAATCATGGACCAGTTGGGTCAAGTCGGCCTGACTAGAGCAGACGGACCAGTAGGGTTTCCCCCCTATACATAGGGCACATTTGGCCCTTTGTATTGTGTCTTTCAAGGGTGCAGTTCTGCCTTTGGTTGTATCTTCCAGTGCGGCAGAGTTTTGCACACATCTCTTGCATACTCTTGCGCAGGACTTCCTCTTATTGCATTTCTGCTCTTTCTCTCCTCTTCGAATATTTCTGCTGCACCTTTGAGACACACACCACACACACACTTTTTTTTGTGTGATGAAAACACACACACACACACACACACACACACACACACACACACACACACGTACGTAGATGTTTGTATGTATGTAGACCACTGCCATGAGCTGAGTTTTGACGATGTCTCAGAGTTAATTTCCACACATTTTTTTTTGGCGAAATCCATTTGTCATTTCCCAAAGAATCATTTCCCAAAGAAAGGGACAATCAGCTACAAACATCAGAAGATGCCATTATATGAACAGTCAGAAATTTCTACCAAAGGAAGCAATGGGGAAACGAGCTTGTAGCCGCTGCTGTAGTAAAAGCAGGAAATCATGAGACTCTGGGCAGTGCCAAAACAGATGAGCATAGACTCCTTTATAGACATACTTCGTCGACAAGTGGCAGGAGCAACGTGACGACGAGCTAAGATTTCTTTGCGGCAGGGGGCGTGGTCTCCTTGATCTCTGTATCCGGCGGACCATGTCGATAGTGACACCTCTGATTGGGCGACCCCCCCTGTGAAGGTCAGAACCTCCATCTTGCGTGCCCAAGTCCGTCTTTGCATCGTGTGTGGCTCCTGCATCTTTGGCTGCGTCTCTTCTTGTCATCGTCTCATCCCACTGACCCACTCAGCCCTCATATCCTCTATCTCCTCCTCCTCTACTTTGCTATGTCTAGGGGCAGAACAAATGTGTAAGAATCTATGACATGTCGCTGGGATCAATCTAGCTCAGTCTCGTGTGTCACTGTCTCCTCTTGCTCTGATATGATGCAACAAGGTCTCTCTATACCGTTGCATCTCCATCAGATAGAGACCACTGCAAACATGGTCGTGGCAGTGAATTAGCCGGGAGAGAGGCCCAAACCCGTGTCCCTTTTGAAATAAGCAATGAAATTATCTCCGGATTTCATAATATACAGGGCAAGTACATAGAAAGTGCTCCTCTGTCTCCACCTCCTCCAATGTGCATAGTCTACAGATCCGTTGCTCTCTGGGTGTACCTGTGGCTGTCCTTGCCTCAAGCCTCGGCTGATGGGATGAGACCTGCATCTGTCCGATGCACAGTCACAAGAAACGTTTCGCTTGTTTTGTCGTTTCGGGGTTTCGACGCGTTTCGTATCGTTTCGTTTCGACTTTTCAGACGAAACGTATAGGTTTCAAAATGATACTTCATATATACAAGGATAGAGGCAAACAAGATATGTTATATTCAAGTTTAGAGTGAACAAAGACAAATACATTATACAATTGACAAGTCAATACACCTAGCCTCTGGTAATTCAAAACATGTCACAAACACATTATTTTAGCATCCTATGTCAAGTTTAGCTTTAGAAATTAGACCATAATCCATTTAATATTTATGGAGTCAAAACTTAAAAGCATATGGACATTGGATTCTAGGATCTAGATATATGAACATCATTGACCCATTGAAGCTTGAATCTAGATTCTAGATATATGACTCAATTCCAAAATGTCAGGCAGAAATAAGTTCCAAAAATAGATATATGAAATAATAAGTTCCCAAAGTGGCAAGTCGTAAGCTCAAAGTTTTCAAAAATGAAAATGAGTAGCATGAGTCACGAGTAATAACAAGTCAACTACTCATGCTCACTATTCTCTCTATCACTATCACTATCTACATTTGAATCTGTAGATTCTTCGCCGTGGGAACTCTCTCTTGTGCCTCTACCCTTGCTGCCATCTCCTCAAAGGAATCACTAGAATGACCACTAGTAGCAAGGGTACGACCACGACCTCGCCTTCGTGTATAACATTGTGGTGAAGATGAAGGGCCAGTGTCTGCAATCAAGGGTGTTGCACTAGTAGATGCTTGTGCAATAACCCTTGATTGCGCACTTGTCACACGTCGAAAGCGTGCCTCATCCTCTCGAAGAAAATCATAAGCTATATCCTCATCACTACGCCTTTGGATGAATGATGTATCAATAGTCTCCCCTCGAGCCATGCCTTCCTCAAGCTTCTTTAAAACTTATGGATTGAGCTCTTTGATCTTCCAATTGAGCACATCGATTCCTTCAATATTGTCAGTGTCTTTGAACTGCTCCAAGAGATGGAGGTTGGCATTTACATAGACCAACCTATCAAGTTGAGATGTGCTCAACCTGTAACATGATAATCACATAAAACATAAATATTTCTAGATAAAACAAGATTAAAAATGCATCTAGATTCTAGATTTTAAATAGTTGTGATTCATAAATTGGATAAGACTGAAGACTCAAGAGAATTGAAAATGCATCCAAGCAATAAGTTGGATTACCTATTTCTCTTCTTAGTTGAATGTATGCGCATATGTTCCATATGCGCTCAGCAGCTCCACTAGTGTAGTCCTGCGATAATACTCGAAGAGCTAATCTTTGTAAAGGGGGAGTAAGCCGTCCATTATCTCCCACCATGAAACGGCAAGTCTTCTTTGCTCTAGACTCAAAGCCACATCTCGCCTGAACTAGCTACGGTCATGAACATAGAGCACTGACTCCCTCTCAATCCTATAAGATGCAAGCATAAGCTCTTAGCTAATTGATCACATAGTATACTAAGACCAAGAATTTCAATCAAGATGCTTCGGAGTAAGTACTCACATTCCTGGCTCTTCGGAGGGCAAAACTCTATCCACATAGGATGTCCACCCAGCCATAAGAACAATGCCTGACTAGTGGCTTTCCTCCTTGTATAATGGATGCAACATATAGGAAATAATATGAATTGGTTTTTAAAACCAATTCCATCTTTTTGTCCATATCTGACGATTTAACCTTCACCTCCGGAGTACCGACAGAAACTCAGTACGAAGACTTTGTATAAATGGATGCTCAAGTATGTGTGAGAGCATACTTTTATACTATGGTCTACACCCACTGTTGGGCACTGATGATGTCAGTGGGGATGTCATAGTAGCTAGTCCCTGTTGGTATTGCAATAATTCTTTCTATCTTAAATGGTGCGTTGTCCTATTAGCTAGATTTAGATTTAGATGCTTGTTTGGGAGAGACTAAAATGAAATCGTTTAGACTTCACAAGCAGTTGTAGCTTGAATGAAGAGATTTGGAGTACTTTTTGATTAGCCTTCTCCTTTCATCAGTGGATGTGACACTTTACAGCCAGGCTGTTGGATGCCTCATATACTTGTGCAATATCAGGCCTGATATTTAGTATGCAGTATCTCAGGTGAGCAGATATATGCACAGCCCAAAGACAACACATTGGCAGGCTGTAAAACACATTTTCAGATATTTGCAAGGCACAAAGTCTTTTGGCTTGATGTTCCCCAGGGGGGGTGACTTGCAGATGCATGCTTACAGTGATTCAGATTGGGCTAGAGACTATGATACCAGGCAGTCCACTAGTGGTAATTGTTTCTTTTTGGGCGATGCTTGCATTTCTTGGCTGAACAAGAAGTAATCTACAATGGCTACTTCCTTATGTGAAGATGAGTACATGACAGCTTTCACAGCGATAGTTGAGTGTGTTTGGCTGCGACGTTTGTTTGCTGATCTTTGCCTCATATTGGAGGGTCCCTCTCCTATTCTCACTGATAGTCAGAGTGCTATTGCAGTGTGTTTCATGCTCGCACGAAGCACATTGAGGTTCATTATCATTATGTCAGAGAGAAGTTGCATGCAGGGGAGATCAGTATGATCTATGTGTCAACACATGACAATGTTGCAGACATCTTCACCAAAGCACTTCCACGTGAGAAGTTTGAGGCATTTCGCAGTGCCCTAAACTTATCTCCTTTTGGTGATTGATCACTACCTTGTACACCACATTGGCACTGCAGGGAGGTGCTAGAATTACTATTATATTCTAGGCAGTGGCCAATGTAATGTAATAAGTGTGTTAGGGGCACTTTTCCCTCTTAGAGGTTTTTTCCCCTAACCACGGTCTAATCTCTAACTACGGTTAGTGATTAGATAGGGTTTTGTCACTTAGACAAAACCCTTATCTCTTTCTTTGTACTTCACTCCAGTCACTTCAGTTCAGTACACTTTGGGAGTAAACTATGTTCAGCTCACTCTCCATCTTGCTCACTCTTGCTCTCTTGCATTTTCTCACACTGCTGCGGGGCTGCTGTCACAAGAGCACGATAGAACTTTTGGTATGCTGGACATCGAGCTATGTTGAATGCAAGGTTGCATTGATAGAAGAAACGATGCTTAGCTATTTGAGCCTTTTGCTTCAACTTTGGAGCAAAACTAGCATCAAGCGTGATTTGGCGTCTTGGAAGCTCTCTTCCTTTCTTGTTGTTGCAGCCTTGGCATGAATTTGTTAGGATGTTGCGATCCTCTCATGGCCCATACCAACACTAACAAAGCTTGATGAATGTGGAGAAGGCACCGGAACTTCATTTATATTCACATTGGGTAAAGACTCAATAATGTTAGAAGACTCCGGGGTGGTAAGAACTTGGGGAGAAGGCCCAATATTGCTTTGAGAGAGTTGCAGTGAGGTTCGTGTTGAAGTAGAGGCCTCTCTTTTCAGCCTCTCGATTTCAGTGTCCTCTTGTACCTTTGCATCAATCACCTCATGAGGCAAAGGTAAATGGAGCAATGACCGGACCTCTTCAAACTTTGATGGCAATCCACCATGCGCTAAAATTACACCTTCCGGAACATGAGTGCAGCCATGTGTTCCTTGAGCTCTCTCCCATATGTAGTGTGCCTTCACCCGGCTTGATGCTCTTAGAATCATTTCCCCACAATACTTGCAAACAACACATTTCGTGCCCGAAGTGCCATACTTGCTGATGAGAATTGGATCTCCCCAAACATCACGATGATTGGCAGATTTGCGGGGAGGCATGATGGACAAGGCCCTCAAATTTTGGAGAAAAGAAAATTGGGGCAAATTGAACTGTTGCTCCCTTGATCCCAAATTGGGGCAGAAAACAAAGGCAGCTAGCTGCAAAGGGGACGGTGGGCAGGATCGTCAATGGTAGGCTGCAGCAGCAAAAACGGGTGGGCAAGCAACGTGCAATACTTGGTCATCGATGCTGGTTGGCAAGAGAAATGTAGAATCTAGATGTATGCAGGCTTGCAGGCTGGAGCGTTGTCCTAGCGTGACTGTAGCAAGGGATTGCAAGAAGGCAACGTGGAACGATGGCTTGGAAGAAGGCAGCGTGGTACGGGCCATGGGCTGCGTAGAAGCGTACCGGCAACGAGATGGAGAGGCTAGATCCAACGCGGGTGGAGGTGAAATGAACACGGGTGTAGGCGACTGAGGCGGAGAGTGTTTTGGAAGGTCAATGGGTCAAAAAACAGCCAAAATCGATTTTCATGCATTTGGGCGAAACAACGTTTCCTTGGGAGTGTTTCGTAATGTTTTGAAACGTTTCGTCGCGAAACGTTTCGTTTTGTTTCGAGGGGACGAAATGCGTTTTCATGTGACACTGGTCCGATGGCGATCCTTAGAGCGTGTGAGACTCGTCTGTCCTCCAAGTATTGGGATATGATAATCACTCCATCCACAGATACTCTCAGGAGTGATCACGGTAGAATCAGATCTGGTTGGAGTAGGTCCAACCATCTTGTGGGATCAAATGATCAGGGGCATCTAAGCTGTACTAAAAGGGGGGGAGACGGTCCATTTTACGAAACCATTTTGATATGCGTGCATACCAAGCCATGCTAACCCCACTCTTAGCTAGTCGTATAGATGACTCTAGTGCCAATCTTGGTAATTTCTGTCTAGGTAAGGCCCAGACCGTGTGGAGATAGTGGCCGTTTGGAAGATGGCATCAAACTGGAGTGGTTTCATGCCAAACTCTGCCTATATGATCTAGTGGGGGATTGAGGGCTTGCTCCGAATTATCATAGATTCCATAGTCACTTGGAATCTCTTGAGGTGCGGCCACTCAGTCTCACTGATAGATCGCCATCCTTCTGCCTATATGGCTGTTGGTCTCACTAATATGTCGAATAGCCATGCCTTTGTCAGGAGGTCGTGGAAATGTGCCTGAAAGCATAGTCGCTCCTTGCCCTCGTGTAAGTCGTGCCTTGGCTGCATGGGTCATCGTGAAGACTGGACTTGCAAAGACTGCCCCTAGGTAATTGTACAATCTCCACGGCTCCCCTCGGTAAGTGAAGCTGTGTCAGTGACGTGCTCCCTGTGAGGTGTTGAAGATCATAGCCTTGGTCTTGCCAAGGTTGACTGTTAGGTCTCTCTTTACAAAATGCCTCTAGGGCATCTAGGTGCTTGTGTGGGCTTGCTGCTGAGTAAGATAGGAGAACTTTGTCAGTATTTGTATCATCAGATCATCTAACAATGATCCCTCGCATCCTAGACGGTCAATGCAGGTTCCCAGAGCGTGTACTGTCCCTTTGACTGATTCACATAAGCTCATCACCCCCTAGATCATGTCTCTTGGGATCTACATTCTTGAAGTTGCGTGATCATATGAAATCATGGGATTGTGTCAAAGGCTTTTCGAAAGTCTACAAAACATGCATGGGATCTCGATCTCACCTCCTCGATGAGATTGTCCGCAAGGTGAAGATGTGATTAAGGATGGAATGATGTCTCCGAAACCTAGCCTACCCCAATGCGCACTTCCCATGTGCTTTCGTGTAGGAGCTGATCTCTCTCTATAGTACCGACCTATAAATCTTGGCGTGTATGACCAATCATGAGAGTGCGGTAGTTCCTAGTATCCATGTGGTCTCTTGCTTTGTGTATTGGCACAATGGTGTGGTGGTACTCCAAGCAGGGAGAAAAACCGTGGCACATAGCATGATTGAACATCTGTGCTAGGATTGGGGCTAGGACCTCCTGTCCATGTGCGAAGTGCTCGGTGCGTAGCCCCTCATGGTCCTCGGCCCTTAGATTGTGGAGCCAGCGTTATGCGGAGGGCAGACATATCAAGACATCTACACAAGGCCTCACGGGCCTATGAGACAAAGTATACACCAAAAAAGTTGCAATTACTTCTAGATAGGTAGAGAGTCAGGGGAGCGCTCAAGGCAACTCAGCTCACGATTATTTAGATGCATAGCTGAATACTAGTACTATCCTAAAAATGGCCTGAATAACATCAATTTAAGAGAGAGAGAGAGAGAGAGAGAGAGAGAGAGAGAGAGAGAGAGAAGGTTGACCTTCAAATCATGAGACTCACAAAAAAACTATAGCGCATCAAGGTGTCTTTGGAGCTCCTCTGGTGAGGAAGACAAAAGTGCCATGTCATTTGCATACAGCAATATCCGGATCAGCGTGCTAGCAAGAGAGCGTCCATCCCCCTCGTGTCTGCATCACTATCTCGAGCTCGTTAATGTAGAGGCCAGATAGGGTAGGTGATAAAGGACACCCTTGTTTGACCCCAATAGTGCTCATGATCTTGTCTGTCCATCCACCCAGATCTTGCCCGGACTCTGCCTGAGACTCTCTTGTAAAGTGCCATGACAGCCCAAATGATCCCCTGGTCATAACCCAAATCCTGTAGGCGCCATAGGAGGCGTGTTCTCGGACCATATCAAATGCTTTGCAGAAATCTAGAGAGAGAGAGAGAGAGAGAGAGAGAGAGAGAGAGAGAGGATTCTACCTGTCATCTTTTTAATTTCACAGAGCCAGGATTCTACCTGTCATCTTTTTAATTTCACAAGGCCAGGATGTTATGCCATCTGGCAATTTCATGGAAGCATTATCACCTCTCACGAATTTTCTGATTTTACGATTTGAAAGAGCATATGAATGTAGGAATAATATGGGGCTCCCCTTGCTACACGCAGTAATGGCTTCAAATATTGATCCTGCCAGCAGCGCTGAAACACCCAACTTGTACCAAATGTTGAGTTCCTAGCAAAAGGGCCAGGGGACTCTTTTGAAAGCTCACCTATGCTTTTGAATTCTCACTCAGTGTACTCTTGGTAGACAAACATGGAATAGTTTATTTTGTGGGGATGATGCTTCTTAAAACTGACTATATTCGGCCTATTGTAGCTTGGCAGTTGTTATTTGATATTAAGTTAGCAATTTCTCCCTTTGACTATGATTAGTTCACATTTTAGACAGTGCAACCGATCCTACTTTTTTTTTTGGGAAAACGGACAGGACCTTGTACCATACATGGATAAAGGGCCTATGGAACAAAAGCAACTCGGTTTTCCTCCACCAAAGAGACCAAGAGAATCCAGCTATATATCAGCTGATGTGCCGAAAGGTAGACACATTTGTAATTGCAAAGTGTAGTTAGTGTTATAAAAAATATTCCCACAACATAGTCAATCCTGATGTTTGGGTGTTTTTTTTCCATCTTTGGCTGACCTAAGAGGAGTGAACATTTAATGTGAAGTTGACATGTGCTTTTTTGTTGGTGAATTTAGTTCGATCAGATTGGGAAGAAGATGAGGAACTTCGACAGGCCTTGGCTGCATCTTTAGAGGACACAAAAGAACCAACCCAAGTAGTGGGTCAATCACATTCATCAGAGAAGACAAGCGTGGAACATTTGAGAGATGGTCAAATTCTGCCAGAAGAAACTGTTGCTCATGTACAACGGAATTACCCACCCTTGCCAGAAGAGCCAATGTATACAGATGCAACAGTCTGTAGAGTGGCTGTTCGATTTCCAGATGGTAAAAGAGGCCAACGAAGGTTTCTACGTTCTGATCCTATTCAGGTATCTTTCCAAAGCTTCTCCATGTCTCTCTGAGCTCGAACGACTCTCTGCATTGCCTATGTCAGACTGGTTATTTGCTTTTATTTCTTTGATTATAAACACTGGTTGGATCTGTTCACTTCAAACCTGTTTGACTTCGGCCCTATGTACACTGAACACCATTGTTATCGATTTGATTGGTTTATGTGCTGTATAGACCAGGCCTTCTCTTCTTTCTGTGAGACATTTTAATGCAATAAATGACACACTCAAAACCTTTCTGATTAAGTAAAAATTGTAATTTGTAGCTCATGTTGACTTAGTAGGTGATATCATGCCAAACATGTCTTATTCAAGGGGTGCCCTGATAGGTCTCTGTAATGCCTTAGTGCAATACAAAATGGGTTTTAGTTTCACTTTAAAAAGTTGCACATCAACTTTTATTTATTGTGTTCAGTGTTCTTTCTACCTTTTTGGACATTCAGAATTTGCACAATTTAGTGGATACTTGCAGCTTAAAGAGCTGTACAGGTTATTTTGATTGCTTCATTGCTTTCGATTGCGGAAATGTGCATCTAAATAATAGCTTTTAGTGATCTTTCAAGTTCTTTAAGCACTAGTCAGTCCCCTAGCATCTGTGTTCATGTGCATGCTTTGTTCTGCACTCGGTACAGGAGTGCTTTAGTTGACAGTTGGAAGTCTCTTAAATTCTTTTCTTTTCCTATGAATCACTTTTTTAACTGCTGCGTACGTGTGCCTTTGTGTGGGTGGGAGTGGGTTTTTGAGGGGTGAAAAGGGCTATGGGGGGTGTGTGTGTATGGGAATCTGCGCTTTTTTGGGGGTGGGGGTTTCATCTGTGGGTGTGTGGGTTTGTGAGGTGGTATTACCAGGGAATGCACCTAGTAATGAACCCTCGTCCCCTAGGCGATCTGTGAAGGATGTGATCTCATCGATGTAGAGTCCAAAGAGAGTCAGTGAGAGAGGACAGCCCTCCTTCACTCCAATTGTGCGCTGATACATTTCCCCGACGAGGGCTCTACCTGATTGAGATGTGGAGACACAGAGATTCCCTTGTACGGCAAGCCAGAGATCTCAGCTACAGTTGATGCCTCAGGACATTGAGCTAGATCGAGCGCAGACACGTGTCACTGATTTTTACGCATCCGAGCTAGCACTAGATGAGATCGAGGGGGAGGAGCTCAAGGAGACGAGCACTGTGGATTAGTAGTGAGACCCGTCACCAGAATGTGGTTGGACGAGAGATGCGGAGACCACACACGGCACGTGGGGCGACCAGAGCACGCACGATTGAGGTCCAGCCTATCTCAGCCCTCCTCAGAGGGGACCAGCAGAGACGAGGCATTCTAGTATCCCCATGCTACCCCGTCCTTCCCTTCCAAAGCAAGACGAGCCTTCCTCACACAGGATGGATGAGATCATCAGATCATTACGAGGAGGAGACCCGACCATCAGATGGGGACTTCTTTCAGAGGGGAAGCCACCCATTTTCATTACTGATCTGGGAGTATGGCACACTTATGCATGCTCCTTATACAATGTCCCAAGGCAAACATCGCCAGACATGTCTTCTATGCCCAGGCCCACTACCTGCCATCTGTTTACTACGCAAGATGTACGGGCTGCACTACACTAGCTCCACAATCGGAAAGCACATGATCATGAGGGCCTATAGACATAGCATTTTGCACATGGGCACGAGGTTTTAGCCCCGATTCTTGCAGAGATGTTCAACCATGTAGTTTGTCACGGCTTCCCACCAACATGGAGCACTACCACTATCGTACTGATACACAAAGCAGGAGACCTCATGGACACTGGGAACTATCGCACCCTCATGATTGGCCACACATTGGCCAAGATCTATGGATCAGTACTAGAGAGGGAGATCATTAGTCATACAGAGGGAGATCAGTAGTCATACAGAGGCACTGGGGTAGCGAGCACTAGGGCAGGCAGGATTCAGGAGGCAGCACTCTACTCTAGACCACATTTTCACTTTTAGGGCTGTCATTGAGGAGGCGAGGTCCAGACATTAGAAAGTCTACACATGTTTTGTAGACTTTCGAAAGGCCTTCAACACTGTCCCACGATCCCATATGATCAGGAGACTACAGAGGAGATGCAGATTCCAGAGACGATCTGGGGTGTGATGAGCCTATATGAGTCAATTAGAGGTAGGATTCGTGCTTCAAGCGGGCTATCGGATTGGGTCGAGACGTGTGAGTGGTCCGAAGCCGAGCCCCTCCTGAAAGAGATAGTGGTATCGCCCTCGGATCTCATAGTAGGCCGGACAGACACATAGAAAATGCTCCACCTCCCCCATTGTGCATAGTCTACAGACCCGCTGCTCTCAAGGCATGCCGGTCGCTCTCCCTGCCTCAATCCTTAATTGGTGGGACGAGACTCGTATCTGTCCGATAGCACCGCAAGGCATGTGAGACTCTCCTATCCTCGAGGTACTGGGTCCTGATGATGAGACCATGCTCCGATATCGGGTCATGATAGAACTGGGTCTTGGTGGGGAACTTTTAATCCCCCCCCAAGCTCGAGATGTGTGGAGTTGGAGAAGGTCTAACCGTATGATACGGTTAATCTCATCATGTGGAATGAGCTCCGGTGGTGCATCCATGCTTTACTGAAAGGGGGGGAGCCTATCCATCTGGATACCGTGGCTATCAAACCATGTGGACACCCGCGCATACCATGCTGTATCAAAACCTCTCTCTGCCAGTCGTCGGGATGACTCCAGTGCTAGTCTCGGTAGTCTCCACTAAGGTAGGGCCCAAACTCTGTGGAGAAAAGTCACGGTCTAGAAGAGGGCGTCCACCTGGAGAGGTGTCATGGCAAACTCTGCCTGTATGATCTGATGGGGAACTGAAGGCTTACTCCGAATCATCCTAGATCCCACGATTACATGTAGCCTCTCAAATCCCTTTCAATCAGTAGCTGAAAGGTCACTCCCCCAAAAAGCTGCTGCATACATGGCAATCGGTCTCACGAGAGTGTCAAAAAGCCAGCCCTTCGTCGGTGGGGGGGAGAGAGAGAGAGAGAGAGAGCTACTACATCTCCAAGGTGAGAGGGAGTGCATAGGGCATCTCCTAGAGAGTGCATAAAGAAACTCTCATAGTTATTATAGATCAGACCTATGTTCTATACTATCATATTGTGACCTTCATTACATCAGTTTAAGACTGAGAGTCTTTGGGCTTGATTTGAAATCTCGAATATATACTCATCCTTCATAGTAGACTGCCCATTTTCATGCTTTCCAGGCTTCTTTTACTTTATTGAGTTCAATGGATCATTGCTTGAGCTGAGACCGGTCTCCTTTCCAATGGGAGCCCCACCATTAGCACGTTGATGCTCTTTGCACGGATGCCTTGCTACAACATCTTGATTTCTCCAAGCCTTCTCGGTTAGTATTGATGCTTCCGATACCGGGTCAGGTGCGGTCTTGATACAACAAGATCTTCACAGAAATTGGCGCCCTCTTCTTTATGCCAGTAAGGCGCTATCTAACACTCAATCTCACTACTCTCCCATTGAACTAGATTTTTTGGGCATGGGTTGGGTTGCACAAAAGTTCCATCGATAGTTACATGGCTCTAAATTTTTCTTTCAAATGGATCATGCTGCTCTTGTTCATTTGCTCACCAAAAAACATCTGCATGTCACTTGGCCCATTGGGTGCTCCTCCTCCAGGACTACGATTTCATTGTCAATTATCGCCTTGATACCATCGCCGCCGATGCTCTCTCCCGAGTCTACTACCAATCAGTTTAGGTCCACTAGTTCCTGTCTCTACCCGTCGCACATCGCACTCCTCTGCCTGTGCCTCACCCCAGTGCATCTCCCCCCTCCTTCGCTGATCTTCCTACCCTTCAGGTTGTTGATCCCATTATTCCTATTCTGGCGGCTTGGGTGGCTACTTTTTCCATCTATCATCTGACTCTTGAGAGCCCCTGACTTCTGCATCTTGACACCGAGATCTAACTCTCAACTTCCAACTTCCCTTCTCATTGGTATTCGTGAGGGTTTCGCCTTCATGGCACTTCAAAATTCAAAGGTCAGTCCTCATCAAGGTTTAGGATCAACACTGTATGGTGGAGAGTGGAGAATAGAATGTAGGTCATCTTCTCCCGGTCGTATTGATGCCCTTTGGGCCCTGGTATGTGCCATGTAGCTTTAGTTATTGACACTTAGGTCACCTAGTACTTTTAGTGTCTTATGACACCTAGTACTAGTGGTAGCACTAGGACACTAGGTCCTAGGGTTCTCTTTTATAGTACTTTGTACTTTCATTTTCATTCTTCTAGTTGATGTAACGGCCTCTACTTCTTGCTCCACTCTTGTGCATCCTTTTGCTTCCGTGAGCCTACAGTGGTATCAGAGCACTTTCTTCCCGGACCTGCTCCCTACTCCTAGCTTCTTGCTTCCAGCTCAAGCTCCCGCACTTCAGCTCCATCGTCAAGCTCAGCTACCGGATGTCCCGCACAGCTCCAACGCGACCTCGCGACCTGCTGGCCGTATGATTCCGTACAGGCCGTACGGTTGCCCGTACGGTGTGTCAGGCCGTCCGTACAGCTGCACGGAGTTTTCATACTGCGCGTCAGGAAAAGCTGTCCACACAGTACCATACGGATGCCTGTACAGACCATACAGCGCATCAGAAATCTGTCCGTAAAGCGCATCAGAAATCAGTCCCTATAGTTCGTACAGCGTGTCAGATTTGAGCGTACAGTTCCGTCCATACTGTTTTGTACTTGCAGGATTCATTTGCAGGCTCAGCTGTGCATTTTCAGCCATTGTTTGGCTTCGATTTTGGGAGTAGACATTGCAGTAAATGTGCAATTTTTGGTGACATTTGGGGCTTTTGCATTCGGGCTACGATTTTCCAGGTAGATTGCAGATTTGCAGACAATTTGGGGCTTTCCTGAATTTGCCCCATTTTTGGCTCAGTTTTGCTCTACAAATTGGGGCTTTGGGTCTATTGCAGGCAGATTGCACAATACTTTCAGATTTGCAGTGATTTTGGCAAGAAATTGCAGGCCATTTGATCACATTTGCAAATTACAGCTTATTTTGGGGCTTTTCCAGATTTGGACAGCGAGTCCTATTTTTGCAGTTGCAAGCCTTGAGGCTATCTTTTGGGTCACTTTGTCAGTGCTTTTTGACTCGTCCCATTTGCAATGGCTGGCAACAATCATGATTTATTTGGCATTCTTTGTGAAGATGATAAGTTGGATGGCACCAACTATCCGATGTGGTCTTATCTCATGAAACATATTCTTGTTGCAAGGCATTTTTGGAACATTGTTTCTGGGGTTGATATGAGGCTAGCCAATGCTATAGTGCCTGCCCCTACTGTTGGTCCCTCTGTAGAGGGTACTCCTCTTGATGCTTTATCCTCTAGCACCCTTGTTGCTGCTCTTCCAACTCAGGAACAAACAAGATGGGATGCAAGAGATGCAAATGCACATTCGCGTATTGCTTTATCATGCAAGAGAATCATTATTCCACACATCCGGTCATGCAGGACAGCAAAGGATGCTTGGGACAAATTGGCTTCTCTTTATCAGATTCGCAATGAGGCACGTGTTGCATATTTACAAAGGCAATTGTAGGAAGTCAGCATGAATGAAGGTGACTCTATGGATGCATACTTGACCAAGGTCAAGGACCTCATGGAACAACTTGCCAATATTGATGAGGTGGTGCCAAATTCTCAGCTTGTCAGTACCACATTGAATGGGCTGCCAGATACATATCAAGGGTTTGCTACAACCCTTCGACTA
Organism: Dipteris shenzhenensis; assembly: GCF_047967505.1. NCBI lineage: Eukaryota > Viridiplantae > Streptophyta > Polypodiopsida > Gleicheniales > Dipteridaceae > Dipteris > Dipteris shenzhenensis. The sequence goes on along the minus strand of NC_141605.1, from coordinate 2,943,208 downwards.
GTGGCCATGGGTAATCTAGACCACTACTCCTTTGATCAGCTAGTCACTTTACTTTTGCAGGAAGAGCAAAGTCGTGCTAATAGGCAAGCTACTATTCCTGATCATGCATTTGCTTCACATTAGACAGGAAAAGTCAAGGCTTCCAAGCCTATGGGCAAGCCTAAATATGCGCCTAACAGTGGCAATTCCTCCAATGCATCTCAAAATACAGTAGATAAGTCAAAGAAGAAAAGATGTAACTATTGTCGCAAGCCAGGGCATGAAATTTCAGAATGCAGGAAGCACATTTCTTCGGAGAAAAAGAAAGTAGGATTGACAGTCAATGCCTCACATGCAATTGAATCCCATGAGCCAGCAGATGCCTCACATGCACATGCTCTCCAGGATGATTGGGCATGGGCTGTCCATTGCTCCTTTGATCCCTCTAAAGTTGATGCATTCTTTACTGCTAATGATGCTCAGCCTTGGTATTTTGATAGTGGTGCCTCCAAGCACGTCACTTATTGCAGACAGTTGTTTCATTCCTTAGCTAATGCACCTCGAAGGGGGACTGTCACATGTGCTAATAATGCTTCCTATGCTGTAAAAGGAATTGGAGATGTGCAGCTCACATCCATTTCAAGCCATCCTGTCACTTTGACAAATGTTCTTTTTGTGCTTGGAATTGAAGTCAACTTGATTTCAATTTCAGCAATTGCCACTTCAGGTTTCAGAGTGATTTTTGATGGATACAGATGCCTTGTATATGATCTTCGTGATGACAATGCCATAGTTTTCACTGGCACCTTGAAAAAGGGACTTTATCACCTTGATGATCACTCAACTGCACTCTCTATTGAAGCATTTGCTATTTCAGATTCGGAGCTCACATCCATTTCAAGCCATCCTGTCACTTTGACAAATGTTCTTTTTGTGCCTGGAATTGAAGTCAACTTGATTTCAATTTCAGCAATTGCCGCTTCAGGTTTCAAAGTGATATTTGATGGATACAGATGCTTTGTACATGATCTTCTGGCATAGTTCTCACTGGCACTTTGCAAAAGGGGCTTTATCACCTTGATCATCACTTAGCTGCACTTTCTATTGAAGCATTTGCTATTTCAGATTCACAGCTTGCTGAAATTCATCTTTGGCATGAGAGAATGGGTCATCTCAATGATAGAGCTCTTGCCAAGTTACATTCACAGGGCATGGCAAATGATGTACCTCAAACTCACACAGTTTCCAAACATGTGTGTGAGGGTTGTCTTTTGGGTAAGATGCATCGGTTTCCTTTTCAAAAGAATTGTCCAAAACTCTCACAAAGGAAATTGCAGCTAGTGCACAATGATGTCTGTGGCCCAATGAGGACAAATGCCATTTGGGGGTATAAATATTTCATGACTCTAATTGATGACTTCACAAGATATTGCTGGGTATATGCTTTAAAATCCAAATCTGAAGTGTTCTCATGCTTTTAGAGGTGGCTGAATATGGTTGAGAATGAATCAGGATGCAAGCTTGTCACCCTCAACACAGATAGGGGGGTAGAGTATGTCAAAGGGGTATGATGCATTTTTGTCTTCACGGGGCATTGTTCACTCATGCACTACTCCTTACACTCCTCAGCATAATCCTGTTCCTAAAAGGAAGAACAGGTCCACTATGGAGATGGCCAGATGCATGCTTAAGGCCAAGTCCTTGCCCAATAAATTTTGGCTTGATGCAGTGATGTGTGCCAACTATGTGCTGATTAGATCACCTACAAGGGCATTGAGGACTGTTACACCTTATGAAGCATGGAAAGGAAGGAAGCCTTCACATGAGAGTTTTTGGGTCTCTTGCATATGTTCATGTACCATCTTAGCTGAGACATAAGCTTGATGATAAGGCAATCAAATGCATATTTATTGGTTACAGCTAGGAGAGCAAAGGGTATCGGTTGTACCAACCAAATACTGGAAAGATTATTGTCAGTAGAGATGTAATCTTTGCTGAACATTCGGCTTCTCCTCTTGTGGACTGCAAAGCTAAGCCAGAAGTTGACATGCTTGATGCCTTTGACTCTTGGTTACCTCTGCTTCCCTCAGAGGGGGATTTTGACCAGCAACATGAGCCTCTTGCAGGCCCTCCAACAAGCAATGATCAGCCAGCATCCCATGCTGATTTGCAGGTTCCTCTACAGCACAAAATGATCCCACTATTCATGATGCAGTGATTGAAGAAAGAGCTGTCAATAGACAACAAAGGCAAGTTCCCAGATGGCTTCTTGACACACTGAGGGACAACAAACAAGATCAACCTCTTGCTGCCCGGACAAGATCAGGGTATAGACAGATGCATGGTCACTTTCTTGAGTTTGCACTCCTTGCTACAGCTTGCAATGAAGAGCCTTTGTGCCATAAAGATGCTTTTGACAGCAAAGAGTGGATGGATGCAATGAGAGCTGAGCTACAATCTATTGCCAAAAATGACACATGGGAATTAGTAGATCTCCCTCCTGGCAAGCATGCCATTGGTACTCGGCGGGTCTACAAATTAAAAAGGAAATCTGACGGCAGCATAGATCAACACAAAGCTCGTCTTGTTGCAAAAGGGTATGCCCAACAACAAAGCATTGACTTTGAGGAGACCTTTGCTCCCACCTCCAAGATTACTACTATTAGATGTGTCATTGCCATTGCAGCCCATCACCATTGGCAAGTGCACTAGCTTGACATCAAGACTACCTTTCTTCATGGGGATTTGCAGGAAGAAGTTTATGTGACACTACCTCTTGGCTTTGAGGTTGTTGGCTCTGAAAACAAGGTATGCCGGCTAAGAAAAGCCCTTTATGGTTTGAAGTAGGCACCCCGGGCATGGTATGCTAAAATTCATGCACACTTACTGTCCCTTGGTTTTCAAAATAGCCCCACAGAGCCCACTCTTTATGTCCGTGGGAGTGGATCTGATTTTTTAGTGCTGATTTTATATGTGGATGACATGCTGATCATGGGCCCTGATATTCAGCATATTGCAGCCTTCAAGGCTGATTTGCAGCAAGCTTTTGAAATGTCAGACATGGGACAGCTGCATTATTATTTGGGCATTCAGTTTGCTCATGTTGAGGGGGGTATCATGATGTCACAGTCCAAGTATATTGGACAGCTCCTTGATCGTTTTCAATTTGAGGATTGCAAGCCAATCTCTACTCCAGTGGACCTTGGCTTCAAATTTTCAGCTCATGATGGGAGCCCACCATGTCTTTACCAGCAGGCTATTGGATGTCTCATTTACTTATGCCACACCAGACCTGACTTACAGTATGCAGTATCCCAGCTCAGCAGGTTCATGCACATGCCCAGTTCACAGCATTGGCAAGTAGTGAAGAGAGTCTTTACATATCTCAGAGGCACTCAGGATTTAGCCCTCTTCTATGGTGATGAGGGTTCACTTACCATGCATGTTTACACGGATAGTGACTAGGTAGGTTGTTCCGACACCAGAGTGTCACTCATGGCAACTGTTTTTTGCTTGGCAGTTCGTGTATCTCTTGGCTCAGCAAGAAGCAACCAACAATTGCCACATCCAGCTGTGAGGCTGAGTACAGGGCAGCCTTCACTGCTATAGTAGAGTGTGTTTGGCTTCGGCAGTTACTTACAGATCTTGGTATTCGCCAGACATCCTCCACTATGGTCTATACTGACAGCTAGAGTGCTTTGGCCATTGCACGTAATCTAGTGTTTCATGTGCGTACCAAGCACATTGAAGTTTACTATCATTATGTTCGAGAATGGTTGTCAGCAGGAGACATAGAGTTGTCCTACCTACCCATAGAGGACAACATAGCATATATGTTTACAAAGGCACTTCCTTGTCCTAAGTTCGAAGTCTTGCGACAATCTTTACACTTGGTTTCCTTTGTTACATGATCTGGCATACCTTGTCTATATCCTTTTGGATGAACATGTGCCCCCATAACCAGAAAATACCATGTATTCTGAGATGTTCAGAATACTTCAGCCCATACCATGGAGGGAGGTTTGTAGGCCATCTTCTCCCGGTCGTATTGATGCCCTCTGGGCCCTGGTATGTACCATGTAGCTTTAGTTATTGGCACTTAGGTCACCTAGTACTTTTAGTGTCTTATGACACCTAGTACAGTGACCACTAGGACACTAGGTCCTAGGGTTCTCTTTTCTAGTACTTTGTACTTTCATTTTCATTCTTCTAGTTGATGTGACGGCCTCTACTTCTTGCTCTACTCTTGTGCATCCTTTTGCTTCCGTGAGCCTACATAGAAGTCACCTATTTCATGCCACCAAGACTAGATCATTGTTGAGGATGCTTTTTTTTGGCAGTGATTGGATCTTTGTTGAGCATGAGCATGTTCATGGATCCATCATTTTGATCCACCATCCACGATTTCATGGCATCCTCCTTGTCGCCATAAGCACGCGGCGTGAATTGCTGGCGGCCGACCTATGTGCTTCCTGCGACGACAACCTTGCAAGGGGCTGCTGCCCCGCATTGTCTTTGGAGGGCACCTGTCCCACGTTGGCCTTGAGGCTGCCCATGACGAGTCTGCTATCTGAAATGGGGGGCCTAGGGAGGCTCTCGACCTGAAACAGAGGGCCAAACACACACACACACACACACACACGCACGCACACCCCTTTTTTTTTGGGTGGAATCTTTCAGTCATTATAGTACAAAGAAGCTATCCCATAAAGAGAGAGCTATAATACATCAAGAGAAAATCTCACTGTAGGACAAATATACATTATGATCAATGACACGAGATTGCAAGCAATCAAAAAGCGATTGCTGCAAAGAGTGTCGGAAGAAAGAGAAAGTAGAAAAAGTAGGATCACTGAAGACCCTATGATTGCGATCCTTTCATAGAGTCCAGAGTGCCTAGTATCGTACCCAAACAAAAAAGAAATCAAACTCCTGTCTGGGTGGATGTAGACCAAAAAGCCAGAAGAACTTTCCAAAAGTAGTCTGAGGAAACCGAGCTCTCAAAAACTGCCCAAGGAAGTCCAAAAAAGCACGAGAGGAAGGACAATGCCTTTTCAGCCGGCTCCTCCATTGCATCTGCAGGATCGTCTTAAGGACTGGACACTTTCTTCTGTGGGATTGTCATGCTGTCGTCTCAAGTTTACACGTATTACTGTCTCTTCTCTTTATAAAGTTCTACTTCCTCCACCATATCTCTCTCACAGGGCGAATCAGCTTTGGCATCTTGATTGTCGCGTGAAATGGTGGCGGAAAAGTTTGAGACGGATTTGGCATTCTAAGATTCCTCTCTGTTAGCAGGTTTTCTTGTGGAGAGCTTTAGTGGGTGTTCTTCCTCATGGACAGCTTTTGGCATGCCGACTTATTGCTTCATCTATTTGTCAGAGATGTCTGGCTCTGAGAGAGACTGTGCCTCATCTCACACACACACACACACGCACAGAGAGAGAGAGAGAGAGAGGGGGGGGGGGGGGGGAGGGAGAAGGAGAGCAAGGGAGGGATATGAACGTCCTCAGGAGGCCTCGCGGGCTTATGGAACAAAGTACATCAAGAGAAAATAACTCATACAAGCCTTGAAGGGTTGAAGCAAAGGGCGCACTAAGGCCCTTGCTGAGTGCTATACTAAGCTCAAGAGCTCAAGAGATCAAACACAACTCAGATACAAACTGAAAGATGAGACTCAACCCGGCACTGTAGTGGCTCTCTGGTGGGCTGCGAGGATATCCCGGATCTATGTCTGTCGAGCTGTCTCGCGCGAGAGAGAGAGAGAGACTGGTGGGGGGAGGGAGAGGGAGTCATTGGTGCTTCAAGAGATTGGAGGAAATTGGGTTCACAAGGCTTACAAAAAGAGGAGAAGTACATTTGTGGGGTTGGGTTCATAGGAATGTGTGTAGTAACAACAAGAAGAAGAAGAGACACAGAAGTTTTAAAAGAACGTTGTGATGCCAAGAATCTGCAAAATGCTACACAGCAAGAGAATATGACAAGATTCTAAGAAAGTGAAGGAGTGGATTGGCGAACAACATATCTATGTGTGTGTTAGAGAGAGAGAGAGAGAGAGAGAGAGAGAGAGAGAGAGAGAGAGGTTATTCTTCACCAATTTGTCAGCTGATTGGACTGATGTAGTGGATTGCCAATTTCTCAAAGAGAAGTCAAGGTCTGGATATACCTACAATGCTTAACGTCAATGTGAATTTTGGTACCGTAAGTGTGGACAAACTTAAGTGTTGAAGCTCCCAAATGATACACCAACTAAGAGTACATGGTTACAATTCTCAGATACAGACATGAGAATGAACATTGATTGTCAGATGTTGTGGTTGAGTGACTCAAGAGTGTAGAGGTAGGTTAAGAAGACTTGCGATGGAAAAGGAATGCACAAGGGAATAGACTCACTTACAACATATGTGGCCTTCAAAAGACTGCTCCCTGGGGCATGCCTAGGGCTCACTAAGTTGCAGCACATGTGGCCTTCAAAAGACTGCTCCCTGGGGCATGCCTGGGGCTCCTTATACCAAGCCCATATTGTGTGTCGTCCATGCATGGACCAAACTCCATCTGCTGCAGGCCCATTCACAAGTTCTTCTTAAGCATTGCTTGAGCTGCTTCTCTATGCCAGCACACCCTGTGGCAGCAGGACCTTCTGAAATGAAGCTTCAACAGCAGGAGTTGCGAAACGACTCAGCTCGAAGGAGAGGTTTAAGGAGCTTGGTTGCAATGAAGAGCAGCAGAGGTGGTGTGGCTTGCACGCCCCCATTTCATCTACTGGTGATTTTCTGATATAAATGAAGAAAAGAACACAGTAAAACCTTGACTATTATGTACTGAAAAGCTTGCGGTTGTGTGCCAAGACCTTTGTTGCCTCCTGGCTGGTATACTTTTTTCTTCTTGAAATTCCACGTTTCTAATCAAATCTTGCCTTTCATAACCTGGGAGTCCCTTTTGTTTGTGCCTCCAAAGCATGTGATGATTGCTATCTTGCCTTACCACGTTGCATAGTCATCTGATTTTGGATGTAAGCATGGGAATGAAGATATACGAAGGATCACATCCATTTAACCTTGGGGCCTCTTACGATTTTCGTAGCAGTCAAAGAGTCTGTACATTGAGTCTCTGTAAGAGTTAAAATTTCTGTAACACCATACTTTTCTTCCTTAACTTCCTGGCGGGTTTTGTGTATATGGTTGTCTTTTTGTGTCGTAGTAAATCCTTTCTTAGACTGGACTAAATTGTGTTGTCTGAGGAATGAAAAGTCAATGTCGTGAAAATGCATATTTGACATGCAAATTAACCCAATTGTAATAGCTTTAGCAGTGATGAATGCTGCACCACTTAAACATGTTTCTTCCATGCAGCTGAATCGCTCGTTAACATACTGCTTCCTCAGTTTTTCTCAACTCTTGAATGTCAAAGAAAGAAACAATAATACGAGTATCAGAAAAAGGAACCAGAGTAAGATTTCAAAATATAATTAATCCATGGTATTCTTGTTTGAAAGACATTCATTGCTCCAATCTCATAGCATCCCGTTTGTATATTTCATTGGGAGTATTGGATGCTTTTTTGTGCAGGGTTTCCTTCGAATGCATTGTAAATGTCCTATCCAACCTGTTTGCACATTCTATTGCTGAAGTAATTCTAAAGAACTACAATAAATTTTGTTAAATCAATCAAGGAGAATTATGATACATTATTCTAACGATGCAATGGCATTTAGATTTAATAGACTTGGAAAGGGCATAGTATAGGAGCTGTGGCAACATTTAGGTTTCTAGCAATGCCCATATCATGATTCTTAAGTACTCTTTCATTGTCTCCCACATCCTCTCTTCTGCCATCTTCCTCTTGTGCTGCCTGTACACATGCATTAGAATATATTCTCCGAGATTCACTTGTGTGCATCATTCTGTTTATTTGTTCCTGACGTTTGAAACAATTTCTTCCATGTACTGAACTTTTTCATGGTATTCTGAGGATCTCTCTACATGCTTAACACTTTGTCTATGGATTCTGTACTGTGCAGTTGCTTTGGTCCTTCTGCCAGGCTCAAGTTAAGGAAGCAGCAGATGGGAGATCATTTCGCCTGACACACACCATTCCAGGGATAGTAGGAGGAGTGCTGGATTATCAGACAGAGGCTAGCATTGGTGATGCAGGGCTTGCGAACTCCATGCTGGCTATGACTTGGGACTAAAGATAACGAAGTAACTGAATGGGTTCATTTACTTTTGATTCTGCAAGAAGAATCAATGAAGGACACCGTGCATTGGAAATTGTATCATAAATGTGATATCATTGCCCTAGGTGTCGCACTGTTCAGAATGGTGAAGCACCGCTGTTTTCCTCCTCTTTTGGGTGACCGCTTTTGTCCCATTATTACTGGCATTAATTCTTGAATGACAATTGCGGCCACTGGTATTCGTTTAAAGAGTCATTGCTCATAACTTGCTGAATTCAAATATTTTCAGGTGAGAGTGCTTTTCTAAGTAATCTTGTTCTCAAAAGATCACTTCTATAGCTCACTAGATTTTGGCATGGTTCTCAGTACATGCCAAGAAGTTCAGCAGGTGCTTAAGAGGGAACCATTTTTTTCTTTGCTAGTATCATGTAGTTTGGCAAATGTAGACACTGGAAGGTTTTATTCTGGAATTGCCAAGCTATAGTCAGATAGAGGAAGCTGAGGATCCCCCTTCGGATTTGTAGCAGGCACTTAACGTTTAGGATGATGAAGTGACAATTGCGCTTTGATTCACCTCCTTCACTTTGCTTCTCCTTGGGAATCATCATTCTGCAAGAAAATGGGATTGTGCGCTTGGCTTTTTGATCCCGAGGACAGCTCCATAAGGCTTTGTCATGTTCCGAGTTTTGCTATTTGGGCAATCGTAATGCATCTCTACATGCACCTCTACATGCACATAGAGATATATGAAATGAGCTTGAAATTATAAGGACTAGCAGAGGATGTAAAAACTTAGAAGTTTGCTTAATAACACAGATATAAGTTTAAAGCTCTTAGGGTGGTAATTCTCAGTTAGGAGCTTGCGTAGTTACACGCACTCATTTAGTTTAAGAGCTTTTATTGTGGTAATATGAATAAGGTTTGTTTAGTTACAGGGACTTCAGTTTAGTCATTTAGTAGGATGAAGTCGTTATATGGTATGAAAGTTCAATGGGAGATGTCTTCTTTGTGTGGAAATTATGTGAACTCAATGGCTATAGAAAAGGATATATTCAAATGATTTTTTGAAGGATATAAGTAACCCCCCTCTCTGTGCGCCCACAAAGTTCTCTTGTTCAACGAAGGGAAGTGGTGAACCTTCACTCTCATACCACTGCTTCACTCTCATACCACTGAAATCGGACCAAAAACCCTAAACGAATCTGTGTTCAGCTTTGAAACCTTTAAACGAATTGGTGATCCGCCTTGAAACCCTAAAATGAATTAGTGATAAGTCTTGAAACCCTAAAAATGAATCACTCGTGGGAGAAACACAGCTTGGATCTATGACTCACAGCAGATAATCACCAAGATAGATTTTAAATTTCATACATAATAGGGGAAAACATCTGATAGCTTTTATCTGACGAGGAGCAGCAATAGATTTGTTTTGGGAATCAAAACAAAGTGAGAGGGAGAGAGAGAACAGAGAACACAAACACTAGGGCTTGGAAATAAGGGTTGGACCCCCTTCGAGGGTCTTTATTAGAATAGAATAAATCTTCTTGGTGCTTTTTGGATTTGTGGGACTTGCTTTTTGACACTTGCTCCATCATTTGTGGGTCTTCTTGCACAATCACTAACACTTCATCTTCCTTGTAGATAACATCAACAATTCTGTAATAAGATGGGCTGCTTCTTCCAAGAGCTTTGTATTCCCCTCGACTTCTTTGGCTACAACTCCACCTTTAATTCCCAAATAAGAGAAAGAAACACTTGGTCAATGATCACTTGTACCGATACTTGAGCGCATCAAGCTCTAAAGGCTTCTCATTTATGAGTAGTGTTTCCTTGAAACAAATTCAAGAAAACAATCCACTATTCTGCTTGCATTGCCATACAAAGGTTAGATCGCCATAGGCAAACTTTATCAACACGAAAATGATATACATATTTCTTGGAGCCTTTCTTTGACTTTTTCATGAGAGAACCTTCGAGTCTTTTCTCATGAAGTGATTTGCATATTTACTATTATTGTTTCTTTTGTCTTCTTTTCTTGAGAGACCCCTCGAGTCTTCTCTCATGAAGTAATTTGCACATTTACTGTTACTGTTTCCAAGTAGTGTGAACCTCTTCTTGGGATTGCTTTAGAAAGAACTATTTGGAAATAGATTCCATTCACTGCACAAGTGCTCCCAATTCTCAAGGTCTTCTACCAAGCACTCACCTAATACCGTGCTAGTCAGATATAAACGTGGAGGGCTCTCAAACTCTCCAAAAGAACATATATATGAGAGGTAAACTGTAAAACAACCATTTTTCCCATAATAATCCACGAGAAACCCCAATGGAAACTATTGGATAATAGAATCCTGAAGTAAATACTGGGTCAATAATGACCATAAAATGTTGCCATATTGATGGCTAATACTTGAGCATGTAAATGCTTCATAACAAGTAAACAACAAAATTGAATATCATAATTGCAAACCTCTGGAATGAGATAGTTGGAAACATATAACCGTGTCATTAATGGAATAAAACCATATTCATGACTTCAACTTGGAACGTACTACCCTCAAGTGGGTCTTGTCCTGAAATCTCCAAGGTACTTGATGTCTCTCGTATGTGAACTTGTCTTGAAATCTCCAAGGTTCTTGTTCTCTCTTGTAGAGAACTCTTCGAGCTATGCTTGAATCATATAAATTGGGGCTTTGCAGTTAATTGAGAGACCTTTTTTTTTGGGGCACTTAATAGGACCACGAATCATATAAGGTCCAACTGTGTATTTCTCAATATCCACAAAAGATATCCATATTCCTTTGCACTGAGAGACTACAAGTCTATAACCTTGATTGAATGGCAGAAACTAATCATAACTTAGATCTTCCAAGGCTTGAGATAATATAACTCAGAATAAATACCTGTGTGAAAACTGATTTCACACCTTCTTAATTGAAGCCTTGGCCTTGCCATAAAATTTTTCCTGAAATAAACAAAGAGAAAAAACACACTTCTTTTCTTTGTATTGTACTACAAGGGCTAGATCTCAATCTTAATAAACATGAAAGGAAATACTAGGCTTTATATGTTTAGCATCATCTTTGAAAACACTCATCCAATGGCAAGCTGGCATACTTTTGGTTTCTTTTCACTTCCGCTCAGGATCTTTGAAGGAAAAAGTAAGATCTTGCATGAGTGACCATAGAAAAGTTTGGATCTGTATCCCATAGCATGAAGAAAAAGTTCATCCTTGGTTGATGATTGCCCTGTATATCTATTTATCACAATAATTGAGCATAATATGCTCTATGTTTCTTTTGTTTCCCTAGATAACAAAAGGGGGAAACGAATGAAAAATGTTCGGGTCAGTCCCATCCAAGACTTCTTTAAAACCATAGTACTGTATAGCTTTGATATCTATATTTCTAGATCAAATGATATATCAATAGCATTGGAACTTGACTCTACAGGCACCACGATTGCATTACTCAGCTGCCTTGAGATTGGAAAGGATCTAGAGTCACAACTCATGCCTTCTAGGGTGTACTCAAGAGTCGAAATAGATCAATGATGGACTTGCTTTGAAGCTTGATGGGCCTCTCTCTCCTTCAATAAGATTGCAGAATCAACAACTTAATCTATCCGTGCAAATTAGTCGCTCTTCCACAAAGTTCTCTTGTTCTTGGATAGTCACCACCAAGGGCAGTGGTGAACCTTTGCTCTCATACCATTGAAACTGGAGTAGAAACCTTAAAACAAATCTGTATTTAGCTTTGAAACCCTAAAATTGGTGATTAGCCTTAAAACCCTAAAATGAATTGGTGATCAGCTTTGAAACCCTAAAAATGAATCACTCATGGTAGAAACGCAGCTTGAATCTCCGATTCATAGACATAATATAATCATCAAGATAGATTTTAAATTTCATAGATTACAGGGGAAACAACATCTGATAGCTACATTTGACGAGGTGCAGCAACAAATTTCTTTTGGGAATTAAAGCGAACTAAGAGAGGGAGAGAAAGAATAGAGAATACACATACTAGGGCCCATAAATAAGGGTGGGACCCCCCCGAAGGACTTTATTGCAATAGAATAAACTTTGTACAACTGGTTCATAAAAGAGCTTTAGGTTGAGTCCAACTCTTGAATGATTCTAGGAGCAATGCGGCTCTTCTTTTATAGACTTGGCCTATCAAAAAGCTAGACCTGCTTTTCTAAAGCTATTTTTACAAAAGCTGAGCTTTCCTACTTTTAGCCCACTTTGGGGCAACTTTCTTGCTCTTTTTAGAACCCTGCGGGGCCCTTCTTAATGGCACCATCTTCTTGATGCTCCATCATTTGTGGGCCTTCTTGCACTGTTCCAAGTCCTACACAATCACCAACTCTTTAACCCATTAAAGGTTAGCAAAACTGCGGGCCCTTCTTAATGGCACCATATTCTTGATGCTCCATCATTTGTGGGCCTTCTTGCACTGTTCCAAGTCCTACACAATCACCAACTCTTTAACCCATTAAAGGTTAGCAAAATGCATGCATTTCTAGTTCTTGGACTAATCCTAGTCCCTTGTGGGAGTCCCCACAATTCTCTTTTACCAATGCAAAGCAAAAGTAAAAACAATAAAACTTATTCTAATTAACCAAAGTCAAGTTTCTTAGATCGTAGTCAATCTGATAAAGACTCCTCTTTATTTCATGGGAGGAATACCAATTGGTAAATCCCAACCCAACCCCCTACCCTCCCCCCTCCCCCCAAAAAAAGAAAAGCTACCAGGATTGTGGTTATCAAAGCAGGAAAGAAAGAGCAAGCTTCATGGCTTATTCTCGTCATTTGATCCTCGCTATCGGGTGACTTGTTGGTATTCTAATCGGTAGGGAGAGGACATACTTTATTGGAAGTAGGCACACAGTTCAAAATGCCAAGTAGAGAATATCTACTCTAAACATCTACTTGTTTTCAGTACATTTGCTCATAATTACATGGTGGCACTTTGTCTCCATATGCAATGGAGGAATAGTTGAGATATTTGTATTTGCCCTCCCTCGCCCCGGCATTATCATCCTTGTGAAACCCGATCTTCATTCACATCTCCATGTCTCCCTCCCTCCCCCCTATAGGCCATGATTGGCCTCCGTAGATGTTATCATCATCATTGCCATCTGTCTCTCATTGCACGCTTGCATTAATGCTTGTGCTCCATGGTTATCTCATCTCTTCTACCAAATTAGGGGAAGGATTGATCCTTGATCTTGATTCATAGAGTAAAGTGTGTTCTTCATATTATGACCGGTGATCGACAAATTTGAGTTTGTTTTTTTGGTAGGACCTTTTGCCAATGAATTTCTACCAAGGACCATTTCAAATAGCCACCACCTCACCAAGACGTTTGGATTATTGTGATAACAAAGGGGGTAGGAGTTCATACTTGGGAGTTGATGCTTAGAGATGGAGGCATCCAAATTCCTTCTGCAAAACTAAAAAACAGGAGGCCATGGAAAAATCCGCTAGTTGTTATGGAGTCACGATGTTAGTAATTGGTAGTATTGAAAAATATTGTGAGAGCTTCATGCTCGGTGGTGCTATAGTTGGATGTTAGGTATATTGGCCTAATAAATAAAGTGGTCTAGTGGACATCTAGTTATGTGATAATAATTCCAATGGCATAACCAGATGCATCCACATGTACATGAGAGATGGTGTCTTTTCTGTGCTATCATAGGATTGGTGTTGTGGTTGCTTGCTCCAAATCATTGTAGGCTAAGCTTGAGTCTTGGCCCATTGGAACTTGGTCTTCTTATTGGAAAGCTCATATGGTGGTGTAGCTATTCGAGTAGAATCTTTGGTGTAGAGGCTGATAATATCAATAAGCAAGTAGAGCTAGTCTAGGTTGCTTGACTTGGGCTTTGATCTTGGAATGCTCGAACATTATTCCTTATCAGGATAAGATCATCCATGCACAAATGGTTTGTTTTGGCACCACGAGTACAAAAAACAAGCAATCACTTCTTTTAATGGCATAGATGAACCTGGCTTTGGTCAATTGATCTAGCTTGGCATTGATGTACTTGGCATAGGTTGGATTCATATGATATCATTGTTAGGGATCAAGGGAATATGATGTTGTCAAATCTTGAGGGGCATACCTCAGGGATCTTGTGAAGGCCATTGTGCCTTAACCCCGGTTATGTACAATACTCAAGCACATATATATATGGATGACATAGAAGATTAGGGTGTTTTGCAGCCACCAAAAACTTGTGTGGCTCTCTTCTGGCTCTCTCTCTCTCTCATCCTCTTTTGTTTCGCTTCCGTTGAGCACTCTCAATTGGATTCAGAGCTCGGGTGGTCTATCTGATGCTTGTGGGTGGTCTAGTTAAGCCCGTGTGTGAGCTTGGAGCGTGAAGTTTGCTACTACAGCTCTGTGGGAGGAAGGAGAAGCTTTGTGGGTGGCTTTACATGCATCTTGGTGTGAAAATTGAAAAGAGTGGTACTGGAACCTTGTAGAAGTCTCTAGGTGGTTTGGCAAAACCTCTGAGTGGTCTTCAAGAGCCTGGAGTGGTTTTTTGGAAGCAAAGAAGCAAGGAGATGTTTTTCTCTGTGTGAGTGATGATTTTTGCTCAAGCTCATGTCATGGGTACTGTGGGTGCTGCCATTCCCTATTTTTGGACTATCTGGCTCACCTTGTGAGCTCAAAATCCAATTTGTTTTTCTTCTTGAGCCTCTGGCAATCCCCACTATGAAATATCTCGTGAGTTTCCATTGCCTTCCAAAGCTCTTCCAAGCCTCCATCTAGCTTTTGGGAAGCTCGAGAGAACTAGCAGGAGCAAGAAAGCCCTAGTGGAAGTAATCATTTCGCATTCTTTGAGCTCTTGTAAGCTATGTATGCCTGTGACTCGAATATACTACCACAAACCACCAATTTCTATTCCGTCTATTTCAGTGGATTTGGGGTGGGCCAGATGTTGCCTGTGAAATTTTGGGGCAATTCGGTGAAGCATTCGGGGAGCGTTATTTTACCTAAGGTTAAATTCCAAGGTAAAATTTCAAGGGTTTAGCTCCCCGTTTCGCATCTGTTGGTTGGGATTTTGGAGTTCTAGTAGAAGAGAGATATTCACAGATTGTCTTGCTAAGTCCGAAATAGTGATGCCCATGTTTGAGGCATTTCAGGTTCTATTTTCAGCAGCAATGATCATTACCGTGAGGCCATGATTTTTGGGACATACCTTATGTAGATCACTCTTGTTGCCATTTGAACCATGTGCGCTCATTTGTGGTGTGCATTGGGTTGCAGTGGATGCTTTATAAGCCATTTAGATGCATTGCGATCCTCGTTGGATGCACTGATAGGCACAGATTGCCTTGTGGGATGCTTTATTGATGGATGTTTAGCACACAGATGCTATTTTATGCTAAGGGACAGCTTTGACACATTGCAGTTGATGCATTGATAGTGCTATGCTCTCTTGGGTGAGACAATATTGATGCTTATGCCCATGGACTGTGTTTATGCTTGAGGCATTGGCTCTTATTGGCATTGGGTTTGCCATTGTTTTGTCATTATAGGTTGACATTTTCTTTTGGGCCAGATTTGCTCATATGGATGCATAGTATATGTACACGAGTTAGTTACATTTTGATGCTTTGAGCCTTTGAGGTTTGGTGATATTTATTCCATTGTGGCATACATATTTGGGTGCATCTGGTATTTGGTGTGATTCTTTCTTTCAAGCACTAGCATTTGGGATTTTGCTTTATTTGCATTAGGGCATTCTCTTCCATGTCTGAAAATGATTTTTTTAGCATTCAAAAGTTTGATGGGACAAAATTTTTGTGTGGAAAGAAGAGATAAGGGATGTGCTTATTCAAAAAAAGCAGATTAAACCCTTGGAAAGGATTGTAGCTAAGGCTACAACTATGTCTAAGGATGATTGGAATGAGTTGGATGCATTAGCAAAGTCTACTGTTAGAATTCATCTTGCAGCGTCAGTTTATTTCATAGTAGTAAATGAGTAGACTACAGAAGATTTGTGGAAGAAATTATGTGCCACTGATGAGAAGGAAATTGCCTCTAACAAAGTTTACCTCATGAAGAGGTTGTTTGAGCTACAGATGAAGGAAGGGGTCTCCATTACGTCTCACTTGAATGAATTCAATATTATTTTCACCCAGCTTCAACTCGGAAGCTGAATTTTGATGCAGAGACTAAGGCAATATTCCTATTGTGTTCATTGCCATCCTCATGCAATACCTTCCGTACAGCTGTCTGTAACTCTACATCTAGTGGAGTACTAAAGTTTGAGGATGTTGTGGGTAGCTTGTTGGCCAAGGAGATTAGACAGAATTCTATGGAGGCAACAAGCATGATGCAGCCTTAAATGTGCAAAGGGGCAGATCACAATTTAGGGAAAAGTCTCAAGAAAGAGGGAAGTCTCGTAGTAAATCCAGGGTACACAACATTGAGTGTTACCATTGTGGCAAGAAGGGCCACTTGAAAAAGGATTGCTACAAGCTGAAAAGAGGGCAAAAGGATAAGAAAAAGAATGCAAATTGGGGTGCAAATAAGAAGGAAGAGAGTCCAAGGGAGGAAAAAGGAAAAGTGAAGATCAAGGAAATCAATATAGTCACTGTTTGATAGTGACAATGACATTCTCTTCATGTCTACTCTACCTACAGAGTTGCTTATCACTTCAGATGATGCATATTCCCAGGATTGGATTTTGGATTTTGGTGCTTCATTCCATGTTACTCCCCATAGGGAATGGTTCTCTACTTATGACAGTATGACAGTGGAAAGACAAGTTGGGTGCATCTAGGAAATAACTATGCATGTGACATAGTGAGAGCAGGAGACATAAAGTTTTGTTTTGCAAATGGGTCAGCATTTGTTTTGAAAAATGTGAGACATGTACCTAAGTTGACCAAGAATCCCATTTCAGCAGGTCAACTACATGCTGCTGGCTTTCAGACACCCTTTGGCTTTCAGAGTTGGAAAATTTAGAAGGGCTCTATGCTTTTAGTCAAGGGTGCCAAGTGTGAAACTCTGTATCCCTTACATGTATCAAGGGTGTCTAATCACATTTTTGCAAAATAACCAAGCAGCCAAGTACTTCTTTGTGGCATTGTCGGTTGGGGCACATGAGTTAGAATGGAATGAAACTCTTATGCCGTTTGGGTTATGTACCACATTTGAGCTTTTTTGATTTTGAATTTTGTGAGCACTCTCTATGGGAAGTAGAATAAATCAGCCCATAAAAGATGGGGAAAGAAAGAGCTTGAAAGCCTTGATTTGGTGCATTTAAATGTATGCGGTCCCACGGTCCCATGCCCACACGGGGAGAGATGGGCTATCGTCTCTAGGCGGTGAAAATGGAGAGATGGGCTATCATCTCTAGGATCCAGAAGCAAAGAAGATCATACAAAGCCACGATGTGGTCTTCAACGAGAAGAAAATAAATGACACCCATGAGGTATGTGGAAATGAGGAGAATCACTTTCGAGGATGTAAATCCACCTGCATATCTTGATAGACAACAAGTTGTCCATGCACCGAATGTGTAGGAAATGGTGCCACTAGGTACTCCCACAGGTACATAATCAAGGGCAGATGATGGATCATCTATTGGTGGAAATGATGAGCCAAATGTGGTTGATATGCAGGCGGGGCAACAAGCTGCAATGCTCTTGAGAAGATCAGCTAGAGTGTGTACACTGCCTGAGAGATTTGTTCCAGGGGCAAACTTTGTGATGCTTATTATTGATTGTGGGGAGCCTTCTTATTGGTGAGATCAGCTCCAAGGACTCCCAAAATCTCTCTGCCATCAATTTGCAGTAGCCAATACAAGGGCTTAGGGAAAATTGCAACAAGCAGTTGACCCCCCTAGATCAATTTGCAACAAGATTTTGGCTCCCTGGATCAAGTCGTAGTAGACCTAGAGCACATGGGAGGGTTAAAAACCCTAATCATAGTAGAGGGACCTGTACTCTGATGGCTGGAACACAAATCATAGTAAGCTCTGTCTCTTTCATATGCTCACACAGCTTGCTCTATCTCTTTCATATGCTCACACGTGCAAATGGATGAGTATTTGGATGCTAGAATATATTGCAATTCAGCGTGGGATGTGGGGGAGAAGTAGAAGGAATTCGCAGCAAAAGAAGAGAGCTAGGGAAGAAGAGTGGAAGACAATACACACACTAGGGGCAAGAAATAAGGGTTGGTCCCCCTTGGAAGGCCTGTACAACTAGCTCTGAGAAGAGCATGAAGTTGAGTTTTTCACCAAGAATGTTAAGCACTCAGAATTTTGTCAACATGTCCATCAGTATTAGTATGCTAGCAAGCATTGGTACAAGTAGCAATATTACCATCGATATTGCATCTATCTCTAAAGATTTAGAGTTAGTGATTGACACAAAATATCGACACTAATACCAATACAAAGTATCAATATTTCTTAGGTCACTCATTCTTCAAGATTGTCTTTGTCTCTCTCCTTAACCTCTTGCCTCTCCACCCCTCAATCCCCCTTTCCCTCTCACATCCATCATCTCTCACACCCTCTTGCTACTCGGAGCTACCTTTTGGAAGTAGATTAAAGCTCTCCTTCCAATAAGGAGCTTGTGGAGCTAGAGGGATATAAAGCAAGATTTTTGTGATTTCCTCTAATCAGGTTGGTTCTTTCTCCCACACCTCTTTCACTGTGTTTTCAACTTTTTGTAGCTTTGTGAACATGATTTTCAATTGTGAATACATATGTTTAAGTGATTGAAAGCAAAACATCCATTGGTTTCTAATACATATGTTTTCTTATTTTAGGGTCTAAGGTGTGTTATCTTTCCCCCCAATGAATCTAGGAGCCCTGCGGCCCTTCTTTTGTATACTTGGCCTAACAAAAAGCTAGACCTGCTTTCTAAAAGCTACTTTTTACAAAAGCTAGGCTTTCTTGCTTTTAGCCCACCTTGGGGGAACTTTTATGCTGTTTTTAGAACTTTATGGGTCCCTCATTAATGGCGCCATTTTCTTAGTGGTTTTTGGCCTTGTGGGAAGTGCCTTTTAGCAATTACTCCATCATTTGTGATCCCTTTTGCACTCTTCCAAGTCTTACATAAACACAAACACTTTAAACCATTAAAATTTAGCAAAATGCATGCATTCCTAGCTCTTTGACTAATCCTAGTCCCTTGTGGGCATTCCCACAATCTTCTTTTACCAATGCAAAGCAAAAGTAAAAAATACTAAAACTTATTCTAGTTGACCAAAGTCATTATTCTTTGACCAAAGTCAATTCTAATAAAGATTACAATTTATTTCTTAGGAGAAGCACCAAATGGTGACATTCCCTTGGCTTCTAATCGGTTGCCCTCAAGTGGAAAGCTTCTTGATACAATTGCAAAACTTGAAGGTATTCTGTAAAGATACCCACGTGGCATTGAGTGCCAAATAGTTCTTAAGGTATCTGCGAATGACCTTGCCTTTGGGCCCTTTCTTTTCTGTGTGATATATAATCTATTTTTTTTGGAGGACCTCCTCCATCTCTTCCACTTTAGGTGGATCTTCTTGAACTGGTTCTATGGGCTTTGGTCCGTGATACTTTTTAGAAGACTCAAATGAAAAGGATTGAAGTCTTGAGTAACTCTAGTCGATATGCAGCTTCTTTTATTAGCTCAATAACCCAAAAAGGACCTTAATATCTAGGAGACAGCTTTGGGTATACTTTTTAATTTTCCTTTCATCTTTTTGAGGCATTCTTTTTCAAACTTAACTAGCATCCAGTCTCCTTCTTTGAGATTCATCTCCTTCCGGTGCTTATTTGTAGCCTTCTTTTATTTTTTTTGAAGATCTTTCAATTGCTATCCGAACCTAGGAAAAGACTGTATCCAAGTTTTAAACATACTGATTAGCTACAAATATCTCATCTTTTTTCTGAGAATAGGTGGCAAAATCACCTTTCTATAGATGACTTCAAATGGGGCTTCTCGTGTGGAGTTGTGAATAGTGTTGCAAATTCCATAAGAGGAAGATACTTTTCCCATTTGGTTTTCTGTTCGGATGCATAACACTTGAGAAGATCTAGTACCGTCGAATTGGCATTCTTTCTTTGTGTGGTGAAACAAAGATGAGAAATCCAACTTCGTACCCATGTCATCAAACAATGCTCGCCAGAACAAACTAGTCATCTCCCCCCCCCCCCCCCCAAAAAAAAAAAAGAGGGTTTATATTAATATGTCAACTATGTATATACATATGTCTCTAGAAGCTTTTAGCAAGAATACCTTCTCAGAAAAAGAAAGTACTGTCATACAAAAATCCTTTGGTCATCAAAAAACAAAAAGACATGGTCGGGAATAGTAGGAACGGGTGAAGAAGGAACAACAGCGGCATGAGTAAGAACTGGATCACCCAAAAATTTATCAGTAGGAATGGAAGCATAAGGACCAGGAGAAGAAGGAACAACAACATCAAGATATCCTGGATCCAGATCACCCAAACTTTTATCAGCAGAAGCAGGTTCAGTAGGAATGGTAGCATCATGAACAGGACAAGTAGGAATAAGTTCTTTGCCTTAGAATGGTTCATCTTTAACTGCAAGAGTGCGAACAACAGGAGCTGAAGGAGAAGCAAAAGGATTGCGTAGATGCTCCATAGATGATTCCCGACAGACTTTATAAGATACATTGGATGGGTCTGCTCATGAAACAAGAGTCTTGAAGGGGCGGGCATAAGGGGGAGTGACCAATTGTGGGCCCACAGGTGCCGAGAGATGGTGGAAGGGGGTTGGGCCCACAGAGGAAACATATTGGAGAGGGGGGAACCGGGAGACGAGTAGGTGGATCTAGACTGACAGTGGAGGCTGGGGTGTGATTTCTTCAGAAGAATTCTTCTTTTTCTACTTCCACAAGTTCTGCCAGAGCCATAGCTTGATCCAACAGAGTGGTTTCTTCATTTGCAAATCTCTCCTTAGTAGATAAGAAATCCTAGAGTTGGTGGTGGGACTGAGCTTTTTGACATTAGCTCTTCATTCTTGTAGTCAAGCATAAGGATTCAAATAAACTTTTAGTATCCATTAGAACATTATTAAACACCTTACTACATCTTTGAACCCAGAGTGACCATAGAGCTGCGGACCTGATGGCATTCCAATTCTGAGGGGCCCTGATAGGAGAGTCCCCAAGCAAGATAACCGAGTAACTAAGGGGAAAGGTAGTGAGAATTCTGTTTATGAATTAGGTCCCAGAGTTCTCAAAATAAGACACAATTGAGGAAAAGATGTGGAATGTCCTCCCGCACTCTGTTGCACCGTTTACACCATCCATTACCGTGGCCAACCTTTTTGGCTCTGATGGCTATCCAAATGCCCCGGTGAAGGATGAGCCAGAGAAGACAAGAATGTTTCTCCAGGACATCGTAGTCCTAGACTTTAGCAAACCTTAGAGACCACGTTCTCTCATCATATCTCATGAACCACATTTTATTGAGGCGAGTGATCATTTCCTCTTGGCCCTTGTGAATGAGAGGGATCGGTGTGAAGTTTAGTTGACCCACCCACCTAAATTCCCTCATAGTAGGAAGGAGCCACTTGCCTAGCCATGGGAGGTTTTCTCTAACCCCCCATAGTCTCTAATGTTCCTTGACTAAGAGCAGGTCAAATCTGGTTAATTTGTACATGTTCAAGAGAGAGTTATCATACACTTGCCTTGACCACGGTCCCATAAATCTCCCCATACCTTGATCCCTCTCTTACTTAGTCTGATGGCTGGTTTAAGTTGAGCTTCTCTTAGCGGGTTAGAGCTAAAGAGAACCGAGAACCAAACTGAGTCCTGACTGCAAAAAGTGCCTATTTTTCTAGAGAATCCCTTCCACTTAATATATGGTCTCATAATTTCCCAAGCTCTCCACATGCTCTTCCACAGTTCCAAACCTTGAGATTCGAAGGAAGGAGTCCCAAGTCCCACAAGAAATGGGGCACATGGCACCGACAAAGATCCCCCAGTTCTAGCCCGTCCTCTTCCAGCTCGTCTCCTTTGTCATCGTCTTTTGCTTCTTCTTCATCTACATCTAGAGAGCGTTTTACTCATGGACGCAAAAGCAGGAGGTCTAGATTGAGAAGAAGGGAATTTAAAGGAGACAAGTCCCTCAAATTTACAACTTTTGATGGAAAGTATGCGGTAATTGAGAAAGCTTTGAACTTCATCTGATAGTTTGATATAGCTTTTCGGACAGGTCACTATCATGAAAAGACAAAATTAAAGATTTTGATTTTCACCCCACAAATAGTGCCCCTACATGGTGGGGAGCTCTTGTAGTGGCAAATGAAGCACCCAAGAAGTGGGAAAGTTGCACGAAACAATTTTTTGAGCAATTCTTACCTAAGAACTTATATGATGATGTCCATACAGCTTGGGAAAGTGTGTCCATGATAACCACAAATATCCTGAGACGTATAATTAGAAGTTCTTTTCAGCTTACCTCCAGATTACTCCTTTCAAGGAAATTTGAGAAAAGTCCAAGCTTTGAAAGTAAAGGGCTAGTCTACATCCAAGCATTTGGACCCAAGTAAGCATTGAACGTCTGTGAGATTCGATGCATTCAACCTCAGTGGTTGAAGTAACTAAGGAAGATTTGCTATGGATGATGGTTGCCTCAAAAGGCAAGGATGGGAACACCACCAGAACATGGCCCCAACAACTCAATGTCAAAAATAGCTCCAATTTCAAAAGTTGAGGGGTCCATTAAAGCTTTTACACCAGAACAAATCGAGGCCTTCCAAAAGGAGGGTAAGTATTTCCATTTTGGAAAAAAAGGGCATATGGCTACCCAATGCCTCAAAAATCCTTTGGGTTTGAGGGAGTAGGAAACGCCAAAAGAATCGCCAAAGACTTTGTCAAGAGGTGTCCCATATATGTTAGGAAGAACAACTAAGCCTAGAAGATGGAGAACTTTGCCTCTTGTGGAGTAAAGTGAGCGACCAAAATGCTTTGATCGAACCAGGACCTACTGATAACATTATCTTTGAATACCTAGCTTTGAGGCTAGGAATCAAGAGAATTGGGATCATCCTTGGATTTAGAGCATGTTTTTGAAGGGGATCCAAAGTCACTCCTTTGATTGGAAAGTTTATTAATATACAAGACTATGTGGATCATGAGGAGTTTTATGTTTCACCTTTTAAGCATTCTGATGCAATTTTGGGAATGTTGTGGTTCCACAAAAAGGAGGTTCAAATTGACATAAAGGCAAATAACTCTCAAGGTTGTGCACAAGAACAAGGAACACAAGATTTTGGAATGTACAAAGGACAAGTATTTGGGTGCTAGAGTAAATCACAATTTAGCCTGGGAGATGTGACGGAGAAGTAGAAGGGATTTGTAGCAAAAGAAAAGGCATTTATTGCAATAAAAAGTAACTTTGTAAGAGCATGAAGCTGAGTACAACCCTTTAATGAATCTAGGAGCTTGAGGCCTTGAGGTCCTTTTATAGAATTGGTCTAGCAAAAAGCTAGTCTTGCAATCTAAAAGCTACCACTTACAAGAGCTGGGTAACCTTTATGCTCTTTTTTTTTTTGGTAACCCCGTGGGGACCTCCTTCATGACACCATTTTCTTGGTGCTTTTGGCCTTGTGGGACCTGCTTTTGGGCACTTGTTGCTCCATCATTTGTGAGCCTTCTTGCACTCTTGTAAGTCCTACAAAGACCAACACTTTCAGCCATTAAAGGTTAGTTCTTGGAATAGCCCTAGTCCCTTGTGGGCATCCCCACAATTCTATTTTACCAATGCAAAGCAAAAGTAAACAACATAATAAAATTTATTCTAGTCAACCAAAGTCAACATTCTTTGACTAAAGTCAATTCTAATAAATATTACTATTTATTTCTTCGGAGAAGCACCAAATGGTGACAATTAGTATGTTTAAAGAAATTTTGATAAAGGTTGATGTCTTTAAAAAACAACATAGATCTCAATGCACCTTGACCATCACTAACGCTCTTAAGTAGTGTATGATGCTTTTACAAACAAGGATTAAAGTATAGCTTAGCAACAAAATTCTCAAGACAACAATTTTTCCATTTTAATGAGGATTTGGCACACCTTTAATCAAATATGAGTACATCGCATCATTACCAAAATAAATAAATAAATAAATATATGTGTATATATATATACTTATGTATGTATATATATGTATACATACATATATATATGTGTGTGTGTGTGTGTGTGTGTGTTTATGTGGCTTTAGTGACCTTGATGCCTTTAATGAAGGCCTCAATATCTCAATGAAAATTTATTATAAAAAGGGATAAATACTACTCGTCATAATAAAAACCTTTGGAAGCTCTATTTTTTTGAATTTTTTTAAATTATAGATGCATAGTTTGGTCCTTTTGACACAGTGAATGAGCTCAGACTATTTTTGCACTTCACAAACTACTCGTCTTTGTTTGTGATTCACCTTCCTTAAAGGAAGCTATCATATGATATGATGTAGCTTGCCATGGACTTTAAGAGAAACAAACAAAGAATGTAAGATAGGAAAATCGAAAAACAAGGTCAACAAGGCAAAGGTTGAAGGGAACAAAAATAGATGGTATAATCTCCAAACAATAGCGAAAGGCACATTTATCAAATGTAGATGGGGAAACAATACTGGGGAAAATGCCTCTTTATGGAGACCATGGCAAGCCTCAAAGATAGAAAACTCATGTAAACATGGCAATTAGAGTAAAGAATGTGAACTATGGTCTCAAGACTAGGCAGAGCATTCTAGGCAAGAAACACTAGGTCATTTGAGTGACTACCAGGCTCACGATTTAAAACATTTTGCCTTGCACGTAAGGACTCATTGATTGCCACTCTACCAATACCCCAAGAGCTCAATTTCCAAGAGACCCTCTAACTTGAGACATGGACTATGTAATGTTAAAAGGGTATACAACTTAGATCAATGAGCTGCAAAGAGGGCGGCATTAGCTATGTTGTTTTTCTTTAAAACAAACATGAAATTGATTTGAGGCACATAATTAAAAATGATGTCCATGAGAAGAACCAACATGATTTCTTTTCTAATTTTGTCATGCATGCATCAAGGAAGATCATAACAAGTACGAGGACATTGCAATTGTAAAACAATGGGAGTTATGTCATATCTTTCCTCTATATAGAGACTATAAACAATGAACTACAATTTGGGAAGAGCTTCAATCTCGTTTCAATGACACACTAGAAGAGGTGGATAACTTTGTAGTCCTTGCTTCCTTTGGGAAGTGCCTCTGAGAACCATTAAAAAGAGTGCATAGACAATTATGAATGATACTAGTTTTTTAAAACCTCTTCCTACTTGTGTGCATTCCCCCTCTTCATACGCTTATCACTGTCTTCTTTACATGTACACTTTGATTTGGTATTGCTTTTCCCTTCATAATCCTATGACTTGTCCTTCCCTATCTTCGCCATTCTGTTGTTTATCAACTGTGGATAAGATTTGCATTTGTCATAGACTCAAGGGCATGCCTTGATTGTTATTTGGATGAGTCATCATTTTCTCCTATTTTTGCACTTCACAAGCTACTCTTCTTTGTTCTCAATTCAGTTTCCTTAAAGGAAGGTATCATATGATATGATGCAACTTGCCATGGCTTGTAAGAGAAACAAACAAAGAATATAAGATAGAAAAGTTTAAAAATGAGAAGGGGACAAAAATAGCTGGTATAATCTCCAAACAATAGCGAAAGGCACATTTGTAAATTGTAGAGGGAGAAATAAGGCTGAGGCAAATGCCTCTTTACAAAGAGCATAGCAAGCCTTAAAGATAGAAAATGCATGTAAACATGGCCATTAGGTTAAAGAATGTGAACTATGGTCTCAAGACTAGTTAGAGCATTCTAGGCAACAAACACTAGGTCATTTGGGTGACTATTAGGCTCACAATTTAAAACTTCCACCTAAGGACTCATTGATTGCCACTCTACCAATGTCCAAGGAGTTCAATGCCCAAGATAGTTTGACTTGTGACATGGATTATGTAATGTTAAAGGGTTGTACGATGTAGATCAACGAGTTGCGGCTTTAACACTATGTTGTTTTCCTTTGAAACAAACATGAAATGGATTCGGTGAACATCATTCAAGATGCTGTCCATTAGAAGAACCAACATGATTGCTTTTCTATTTTTGTAGTGCATGCATCATGGAAGCTCATAACCAGTAAGAGGACATTGCAACTGTGAAACGATGGGAGCTATGTCATATTTTTCCTCTATATAGAGACTGTAATGAAATGCAATTTGGGGAGAGCTTCAATCTCGCTTCAATGACAAACTAGAAGAGGTGGATAACTTTGTAGTCCTTGCTACCTTTGAGGAGTGCCTTTGACGAACATTAAAAAAAGCGCATGAAATGCAACCACTACCAATGATACCAACCTTTTTGAAAATCCTTTTACTTGTTCATACTTGTGTGCCTTCCCCCTCTTCATAGTCTTGTCACTGTCTTCTTTGCGTGTACACTTCGATTTGGTATTACTTTTCCCTTCGTACTCCTATGACTTGCCCTTCTCTATCTTCGCCCTTGTGTTGTTTTCCCTTTCTCACATCCATTTTGGACAAGATTTGCATTTGTCATAGACCCAAGTGATAGCGGAAGTGAGAGAGGGAGAGAGAGAGGAGTGCACATGATATAGCTACCTGTACACTAAGTTTATTGACAATGAACATCAAGATATACATGTGAACCCCTTAGGGTTAAGGTTTGCCCCTATGCCCTATGTGGATAGTGCAATTTACACTATCTTTAACTCTTAAATTGCACTGGGTAAGTAGAAGGGTGTGATGTACAAGACCTATTTGTGGATTTAGTTTAGTGCATATGATAGCATCCAAAATTAAAAAGAAGACTGAAAAGGAATAAGAGTAGTATGTGCGTAAGCGAGCACTGTGACTACATAGCGGAAGCATGAACAATGATGAGTACAATTTATGATCCTGTACATATCATGGATTTTCCCGTCTTAAGTTGTGGGTCATCCTTCACATTTGGGAATAAATCCCAGAAGATAGGCCGAAGGAAGAGGAAGGAAATATGCAAAAAGTGAAGTCCACCTGGATCAAAGACTGGTTGATAGAAATATGATTGCATAAAGAACTGCATGTATGGCTGTGTGTTGAACATGTCATAAGTCACAATGGACTGTGCAGCTGCTCTGAGGCATCCGGATGTGAGGTTCGTCGATGTAGAGATGGAGGAAGAATCCGGTAGGTTGTGACATATAAGAGTGTCACCAACCCAAAAGAACTGACAACAATGGCGGAGATATGCTGCAGTAGTTCTAAGTATAATCTTTGTCAAATGGTGAGGGGTCGAAGAGGACTGCATAGTCGGTGTGGACAAAGTGATCTAGGGGCTGACAATCTGGGGCCGAATGTGCAGGTATTATATACTGCTCTTCTGAAGAAGAGGCCCGTACAAATGACAAGGTATGGCAACTTGTCAAACTTTTATGCTCAACTGTCATGAGCTGAAGGTCATCTACTGTGTGCATGGCTAAACGTCCTTCGGCATGGGATGTAGCATCTACCATAGGCTCATCGAGAAGGAGCTAACAGTATAAAGGCCTAGAAGCCTAAAATACAACTGTGAAAACATAAGATGTCGCTGAGGCATACAAGGCGTCGAATACTGATGAAGGGACCGATTTGTAATCCTGGATCCACAACCACTAATCTGCATCAAGTATGGACTATATACGATAGCCATAAGTGCATGCTAAAACACTGAGTCTCCCCAGACAGAAAGAATGGAGCGATGCATAGGTATCCTCGTCCTGATTGAAAGAGGTGGTGATCAATGGATATAAGGGTGGTGCAATGTGGCATGTCTAAGCTGATGTTGAAATGTCTTGAAGACTGATCTACTAATCTGTACTGTTGAAGGGAGCTAAGCCCAAGGTACGCTCTATGTCAGAGATGAAAGCATCAATGATGGATGTTGGAATGGAGTCACCTGAAGAGCTGAATGCGCTTTGGCATAAATCTCTCCATGTGGTTGGAGATATGAGTGCCTCCTACTTAGGACTTACCTGCTATAAGACTGCATGATCATTGGCGAACTCCTGCTGAGTATATGCATCTGATATGACAATAGATGGAGTTAGATCCATGCATGAAAGTGATAACTGTACATCACTGAAATCAGACGGTGTTGATGTAGATGAGACAACCTCATGCTAAGGACTTACTATCAAATATGCCTCGTTTTTAGGGCTTATTGTCGAATGTGCATGATCAAAATTGCGGGTTGATCCATGCTAACATGTGGACAATCTGCATCTGATCTATCAAGGCCAATGAGGCTCGAGTCGACATCATATGCTGGTACATACCCTATGGCAATAAATGATCGAAGAACGTTCTCTTTCCACTCAAGGATCTCATCCGAAGTCATGAATGGTGTATCATCAATGGTGTGATGTGGATAACTCCATGTTGGAGGCGGTTTGGTGCTCTGTGCAAGAGGATTACCCGTGTATCGGTGAGACTGTCTACCCTGAGAACATTGTGTGAGAGCTGCCACGGGGGGGCTTACACACTAAGCGACCAAAACCAAGTCATGTGAGAACATCTGTGTGCTAAGGATCAAGCCTATAAAATGAAGATGACAACTGAGTGTCGAGCGTAGCTAAGAGGCTGTACAAGGCTGATGTATGTGTGCAGAAACCAATGCAAAAAATAGTCAACAAATGTGACTATACATGGGTGGCATGTGTGCGTGCAAAGGTGCAACAATCCTGAATTTGAGGAGAACCTTGCCAAGTCATCATGTCACATGGAAATGCCATGTCATCAGTGCCTTCTAGGCACAATTGTCTCCACACAGGCACATTGCATGTGACCTCCATAGTGCCACATCACCACTGTGATTTCTTATCAATTTGGGACCCCTTCCTTGGACAAAGTTTGGCCCATCCTTCTGAGAGCCATAACTTTTGATCCAGGAGGAATTTTGCTATGCTCTAAAAAGTAAAAATGATCGCCAGCTCACACTCTACGCAATGAGCACCTCAAATTTTCCTTTGACATTTCCATAGGTCAACATCATTAAATCCTCTTCATCGAAACCACCTCTTGATCCATTGCAATGCATCTAGAACATAAAATGAACGAAATAAAACTCATTTTGCTGCCTTTGATGCTTCAACGTGTAGCCTAGCTGTGTCTCACCACCATAGAGGAGATCCAACTCTACCAAGCCAAGCAAGCCATGCCACATTACTCGATTATTTTCCACTGACGTAAGTCCCATCGAATCTATCATCAGTGTACACATTCACACATCTGACACTTGTTCAGTATTTTGATACCATGATAGCGGAAGTGAGAGAGGTAGAGAGAGAGGAGCACACACGATATAGCTACATAGTAGGAAGTTTGATTTATATGACTATTACCAGGCGAGATTTGAGCTATGCTATTGGATTGGTAAGTCAGTTTAACTGTTGCATCCTTAACAATGCATTTCATGACCAATGACCTCTGAATTCTATCTTCCATTTCTTTGGAGATTTTGTTTTGCCATTTGATTGCTTTGCCATCTCGGCACCGAGGTCGATCTTCATGCAATACTATTGTTTCATCATGGGCTTGAATTGGTGAAGCACAACTTGCACCCACCATCGGAGTTGACACTCCTAATATGACGAACCCTGAGCTTTACACTTGTTAAGGATGTTCCTGATTGAACCTTCCACCTTCCTAGTGATGGTCCTGGAATACCTATAATGCTAGTTCATGGCTTCCACGTGTGGGTTACATCATTTCCACAAAACCAAATCATTTGGGAGTGCACTCCAATTGGTGTTTGAATCCTCCCAAAGAATGATGGTGCAACAACTCCACGTTGATTTTCACGATCCTTTATATTGACAAGCTTGTTACATTTTCCTCCTTGTCTAAGCCAAGCCTAGCAATGGACTTGGCTTGTTACAAGAACTCTTTGTAATGCCCAATTTGCATCATGCACTTCATATTCTTGTACATTCTTGGAATCATCATCCTCAAAACTCTCTGTTGCAAATTTAGTACTAGATTTTGGAGATATGGAGTATCTTTCTTATTTGCATAACTGTACTCAGGGCGGTGAATATCATCCTCACATATATTTGAAGGCATTGACTTTGGCCTTTTCCTTCGCACAATCTTGTCATCTCCATCATTAAAACATACTTCAGATACAACACCCATTTCCTTTGCAACATTACTTGTTAGATCAACAACTGTTTTGGCACTAATGTCAATCCAAGGTTTTGAAGATCTTTTTTTTAAGGTCTCTAGACTCGGCCCACTTCTGATAAACTGGCCCTTCAAAAAAGATGTGTATCTAGAGCTTTGTAAAATTGCATTTGAGAGGTCACTAATAGAGGCATTGTAGAGACCAACATATTTAACATGGTTCAATCCAACCCTCCAACTACCATGAATAGACTCTGCTAGATTTGTTCGAGGTATCAAGTACTTCTCGTTATCTAACATACTCTACAAATCAAGCATTGCAGAGATATTGTAATGGCAAAATTACATTATTAACATGATAAAAAAATTCAAGAGAAATACAAAACCAACCTCTATAATGTAGTGGCCCCAATGGGAAATCCTAGCATGCCACCATGCAAACCAAGTTTCAAGCCGTGGCAAGTCTAAATCACTTGCATGGCCTGCATTCCACCATGCCCTTAGGCTTCTCATTTCGACTTCTACAGCTTGCTCTGTAGAGGCATCCTTCCAGCGTCTACATCGGATTTTAAATTCCTCTTGGCTGCCAACTTTTATACATGCCTTTGCATGGGAATGAAGACTTTGGTCCCAATGGAAAAGGCAAGAATGCTCTTTCCCTTCCATTATATTGTCAGGGCCACCATTGAGGGTGGCACGTACAACTCTCCAGTTGGCTTGGGCCTCATCTGCCATGAACCCTTTGAATTCAGCATTGTCAAACCCTTCTAAAACCATTACTTTGTTGAGAGTATCCCAAAATAGAATTTGTGCGTCAGTATCTTCCACCTTGAAGTCACAAGTTGCAATTGTTTGCAACTCTTGGATAAAAGGATTATACACATGGCAAGCCATGGTAATCCAATCTTTCATTTGCTTCACAAAGTCAAACAACACCCAACAATGACCCAATTCTCCTCCAGGTCTCATTTTATTTACCAAATCAACCCCTGAACCAAAACCTTGGGTAGACATTTTAAATACATGACACCTGCTGGACACCTGCTGAATGAACTATGTTGCAATTGTCCAAGAAACACTACACTTTGGAAATAATTATATCTACAATGTCTTTTCAAGTATAAAAATCCATCTAGCCCATCTGACACAGGTCAAGAGTCACGTCGACCCTCCTCAATCCATCTTGATAATCTATACACAGACATAAAGTTGGTCAATATTCATTGTCAATAACATAATTTAATAAACCAATGCAATAACAAATATTATGGTAATTACCTTCTTTTGTCGAGCAAAGGTTCACATTGTTTTAGAAAATCTTGTAGCTCAACATCCGACATCTTAATCCCATCTTGCACTTTTTTAGACAATAAAGTTTCCAGAATAATGTCTTGGACAATAATATTTTTTATCCCTTTAGGGCATACAACACCACCAGCCCTCACCATTTCAAAAACTTTGGTTTTAATGGCATCCTTTGTTCTTCTAGTCAAATCATCTCCAACGAGATGATTATGATGGCCATGGTGTATGACTGCACGAGTAAGATTCACACCATCTCTACATTCTGGCATGCAGAGTAACATTTCATAGTAACATCTCTCCAAGCAAATTGGTGGACGACCACAGAAAGGTAGAGGCCAATAGACCCCTTTCGTCAATGAAAGGGGTCTATGGGCCTCTATCTTTCATGAACCATTAATTAAATATAGAGGCTCTATTGGCCTCTATATTTAATTATTTTCTCCAAAAGGGGTCTATTGGCCTCTATCTTCCATTAACAATAAATAAAAATTATTTTCTCCAAAAGGGGTCTATTGGCCTCTATCATTAATTGAATATTAATCAAAAAGATATTTAATTGTATGTCGACCTCACACAGTAAAATTATCAACCTCACAATTATGAAAAATTATCAACCTCACACAGTAATGATGTTTGATTAAATGATCACTCATCATTGCTGCATTCTCATTAGCAATCGAATTTGTATGATAATCATTATAAGTCATGGTTCCTATTAACATCATAGTTTGGTAGCATTTCTATAGCCAGTATGTCATCCCGTCATGGTGAATAAAATAAATGCATTGATTGTAATGATTTGAAATAATAAAAACGAGTGCTAGCTAATAAAGAGGCAACGTTAAGTACTTGGGTCGGTCCAGGACATGTGGTGGTCCCTTGCTAGCAAAGGTGTTCTTTATCATGGAAGAGGGATGATTATTTCTACAAATATCAATGTGAACTTTAATTTTTATGAGAGCCCTTAAGAAAATGAAAGGCCAATAGACCCCTTTAATCGACGAAAGGGGTCTATTGGCCTTTAATTTTCTTAAGGGCTTAAGGGGTCTCATGAAAATGAAAGGCCAATAGACCCCTTTCGTCGAGCCATGTCCATCTCTAAAGTGGGTTTTGTTCACACAATTGCTGCTGTTGGTGGCCTGCTGATTCCGATCAAAGATGTCTGCAGTGCCTCTTGATTGTCTGCGAAATGGACCATGATAGCCACCTTCATCTGCTCTTCCAGTCTCACAGTTACACCTGAAATGACAACACAAAGAGCCACGCCTGCAAATGCTATGCAAACACCCCCCACTGCAAGTTTCCAATGTCAAGCGACTTTCTTTCCACGTAATGGAGTTTGTAGAGTCGTAAGTGCAGGGGTTGAGCTCTGTTTGGAAGGCAAATCTTGAGATAGAAAGACCAAAGCAACGTCTCCAAGAGTCACAGACATGCATACGTTCAATGACATTGTCGAAGGTCACGCTGCCATCAGTAGAGAAGAAAGCACAGAGTGGAACTGCTTGGGCGTATGAAGGATAGAGAGGTACATGAACACTGATAGAGCTATTTGGAAAGGTAATAGGTACTTGGGGAATATTGGGATCGTCGGTGGTAAAGTTGGGAGGTGAGTAGCTGATAATACCCACGACAGGGCCCCGAATTCATATTGCAAGGGCAACGAGTACACGATGAAGTTGTATTGGCCTTTCATTTTCATGAGAGCCCTTAAGCCCTTAAGAAAATTAAAGGCCAATAGACCCCTTTTGTCGATGAAAGGGGTCTATTGGCCTTTAATTTTCTTAATCTCTCATGAAAATGAAAGGCCAATAGACCCCTTTCGTCGACGAAAGGGGTCTTTTGGCCTTTCATTTTCTTAAGGACTTTCATTTTCTTCCTCCCTCCCTCCCTCCCTCCCTCGCTCTGCCTGCCTCCCTCCCTCCCGCTCTGCCATTTTGTGCTGAAGCTCTTCCTCTAGAGAAGATACCCTCTTCTTCAGGTCCTCCTCCACCTCTTATTCTAAAAGCTTATGCTTCAGGTCACTGGTCTGTTTTCGTAGCTTGCTGGCATCGTTTTTCTCTTCAAGAGGACGTCTAGACTGCTTCCACAGGCTAGCAGCTTCCTCCTGTGATTTCAACCGCTCCTTCAAGGTTGCTACCTCCTGACTACGCTCTTGAAGGTAGGATCTTCTACCTCGTCTAGAAAGCAATTATTACATGATATAGGATCCTACGATTCATCATCCTTCACAAGAAATTTGAATGTCAAGGACACTTGTAGCTCACTGATGGTGGTGATTTTCTTTTCTTTGGCTTGGAAGTTTTTTTGTAGCAATGTAAGTATTGGCGGGCTCAATCACCATTGCATGGTCAAGTGCTAGGCTGAATGGAAACTCTTTGAGTTTGTGGGGTCCTATGAAATGAATCCAATCAAGTACCACCAATGGCTAGCTTCATTTTGTGGTACTGGGGCTAGAGGTCGATTTCCTTTGTCTTATAGATCTTTTTCTTCTTCAACATTAGCAGTTCATCCTTTGTCTCAAACATTGTGAATTTTCAAAACGCAATAACTTGTGAGTATTAGAGGGGAGGCTTGTGAAAGATCCAATATATGATCGCCACTAAGCCTAGTGCAAACAAGATTAGTGAAAGAACTAAGGAGGATCAAAGCACACTGAATAAAATGTGAGGGGGAGATAGCAAATCTATATCTCTTGCAATGT
The DNA here is from genome assembly GCF_047967505.1 of Dipteris shenzhenensis. Taxonomy (NCBI): domain Eukaryota; kingdom Viridiplantae; phylum Streptophyta; class Polypodiopsida; order Gleicheniales; family Dipteridaceae; genus Dipteris; species Dipteris shenzhenensis. Next base: position 2,908,847 of record NC_141605.1, on the reverse strand, counting down.
GTATTCAACAATACATGATAGGCTTTTTATATAGAGAGAGCCTTTAGAATAGTCAAACCATGTGGGATCCTCTCATCCACATCTCTCCTTATGGATATCCTCAATCCACATCTCCACATCTTGTAGTCCACATCTTAGGGTGGCTACTTTAATTCTTTCCTATACCATACCTTAGCCTTTAATTATGTGCTCATGGCACCACAACTCTCAACACCTCCCCTTGGTGCCATGATCCTTTGGCTACTGCAAGGTGGTCAGATGTGAGTTACATTCCATCACCTCCCCTTAGTGCTTGCATTGCTACTTAAGGTGGTCAAGTGTGGCTTTTACATGTCAATACCTCCCTTGGGTGCTTTCATAGCTACTCTCAAGTGGTCAGGTTTGATTTACAAAACATAGGCAAGGTTAGCAAGGTTTTTGCTTTTCAATGCTTCATGTCGATGGCGTTTGCTTCTTTGCTTGACGTAGCTTCATGCATGATGCTTTGTTCTTCCATGTGCCTTAATGCTTTATGTGTGGATGCCATGCTTTGTGCTATGGTCATCTCATGCACTTGTGCTTTTGGTATGCTTATGATAGTGATGTGTGCATTCATGCTTTGATTTGTCATTTGTTGCAAAGGTCTTACCAATTGATTTCTTTCAATATTGGCAGTTTCTAATTGCATACAATGATTTTGACTTGACAAGCACGTAGAGCTCGAAAAGGCGATCACTTTTCCTTTTTGGAGCATGCACAAATTCCTCTTGTATTGCAAGTTACGCCTTGTCAAAGTTTTTGTGAAGAAGAGGCCTTTTGATGATGTGGTAGATGGATTCACATGCTGCTTGGAAACTGTGCTTGGCAGGGGCTATGTGCTTAGGTGGCACTTAACTAATCTTACCCCTAACCATGGTTATTACTCGTGAGTTAACTCAACTATGGTTTCTTTTGATCTGCCACGTGGCAAGAAACTGATCAACCTCTCAACCCCGGGTCTCCTTCACTTAACCGGCGTTAAATCTTACCTACCATGTGGAAGTGCCACGTGTCATAAGGTTGAACCTTGGGCTTCTGGATAGATCTGCATAGAGACGGTGTCGCGAGGAGCCACGTCGTTGGTGTGGAAAAATCCATAGATGAAGTAGGTAATGCAGAGGACTTTCTAGATGTAGCCTTCACTTCCTCCGCGTCTAATGAGATGTAACATGGAGAAGAAGCCCATCATTCAGCTTGCATGGAGTTTGGTCATCGAGCAGGAGTCTATGGCTCAGTTGGAGAGGCATAGACTAGCTTTGGAGAGGCGTAGTCATTGTCTGTTGGAGCTTCTATTTCTGCTCTGTAGTTTATGGGAGCGATCGCGGTGCTTGTAGATAGAGTGCATAACTATTGGGGCCGTCAATGATCCATAAGCGACCTGGTGCAGTCATTCAGTCGGCTATTAGTAGCCTATTTGCAGGAGTAGCTCGTTGATATGAGCTATGGCGCACTGCTTGCTGGAGGCCTTTGCTCGCTGAAGGAGCTTAGAGACTGGGAGTTGTTGGAAGCCGGGCATAAGTTGTCGTTTGCAGACCAAGTTGCCACCTGAGAGCTTACTTTGGTGTTGCAGGGCATCTCGTTGTTTGGAGAGCCTCCCGTGAGCCAAGTAGTAGATCTACCCATGGAACATGTGCCGTTTCAAAGATGGCACTAAAGAGGCCATTGTTGGAGTTAGATGCGAGGAGCTAAGGAGGTGTCGAAACTGCTGGTGTAGAGGATGAACCGTGGCTGAAGGTCCTCATGGGTGTTTCTCGTTGTTGTGGGAGATAAAGTTGCCTGTTGGTTATGAGGCATTTTTGGAGGCTAAGGAGTCATAGAGTAGAAAAGCCTTCGTGAGGCGCTCTGTTGTGGGCGTAGTTGCTGGTTGCTATTGTAGCAGAAGAGTCAAAAGTTGCAGCCAAGTAGTTGCGCTACCTCCATGCTGTCCACAGACTTCCCTCTCCATCTCTAGTCCTTCATTACAGTCAAGCACTTACTCGATGGCTCGATAGTTACAGCCAGAAATTAGTTGCTAGCTAAGGTTTAGTCTCGCTGGTCTCTCTCTTTTAATGAACTCACAAAATCTCATGGACATAATCTCACAAACTCTCCCTAACATCAAGATAAGAGTGTGCCACTCACTCTAAACTACCTAGGCTTGTGGGCAACCTATGCTCTGATACCATGTGAAAGATCCAATATATGATCGCCACTAAGCCTAGTGCAAACAAGATTAGCGAAAGAACTAAGGAGGATCAAAGCACATTGAATAAGACATGAGAGGGATATAGCAAATCTATACCTCTTGCAATGAGTATTCAACAATACATGATAGGCTTCTTATATAGAGAGAGCCTTTAGAATAGTCAAACCATGTGGGATCCTCTCATCCACATCTCTCCTTGTGGATATCCTTAATCCACATCTCCACATCTTGTAGTCCACATCTTAGGGTGGCTACTTTAATTCTTTCCTATACCATACCTTAGCCTTTAATTATGTCCTCATGGCACCACAACTCTCAACAAGGCTTGGCCTTTGTGATGGGTGCTAGACCGAACAAGGGAGAGGATTGGAATTGTGAAAGAGTGCTAAAGTGAAGAGGGGGGGGGAAGAGAGAGAGAGAGAGAGAGAGAGATCAAATCATGGAATTGTTCAATAATTTGTTATTTGTATATAAATACATTGATTTCTTTTCTTATTTGCAAAAGTTTGAGTATGATGGTACCATGGATATATTTGTATGTGTTTCAATTACAATCACTACTTGAATTGGTGGCTTTTTGAGCAAGAATTTTTATTGCAAGAGGTTGAAACTTCTCACAACTTGACCCATTTATATACCATTAGTTGTTTATGGCATGTCCTTGGCCATTTTCTTCACATAGTTGAAGTTAAAATATCCTTGTTCAATGCAATACTTATCAAATTCCTACATGGCACATGCATGTTCAAATCATGGGGTTTTGGGTTACATGTGTGTACTATGTCATAAAATTTTCAAATTTCTCTAGTAGTTACTAATGTTCCACCACTCAGAATCTAATAGCAAGCTTACACTATGTGGAGGAATGCACCTACCGCCAACTTTTTCTTCAGTAAGAATGCAACTACGTCCATCTAGCTACACTAAAGGGTGCACTTTATCCTGTCAGGCCAAGAAAATCTTGTTCAAAATCCCACCATATCTTGTAAGTTTTTCCCAAAGTAGGCACCTTAGCATCAAAATCCCTTAATGCAAAGATGAAAGGTTGACTCACAACAACTTTCATCTTCCACTTCTTTCCAAAATATTGTGTTTGCAATCATAGCCTTCACATCCCAAGATTTATTTCATTCTCTTGTTCTCTAAATTTAAACCTCTTTCCCAAGTTATATAATCTTGTGAGTGGGATGTATCTATGATAGCATCTCGATTCTCTAAGATGGATTCCATTGTATAGAAATCAATAACTCTACAATGTATTTGCCAATTTGGATCTCACCACTTTTTTTGTAAGACTTCTAGAGGGCTTCTCCTTTGGGAGAGACAATCATCACATTGGTGAGAGAGCAATGAGCTATATCCATCCATCCTTTAGAAACAAATGTATAGCCTATTGAAGCTAGACCATTAATTATGGATTCCTTCAATTTGTTTTGCATATCCTTATATGCGACCTCCAACAATGTCGTGCACATGGCATAATAGGATGGAATTATAGAGTTTTCACCATGATTGCAAGGATCTATGCCATGAAGGATAATGAAGAATATTAAATGATAACCTAGAGTAGCATACTATGTTTGCAGCATCAACTTGGATATTTTGAAGTTCGGTACCTCTCAAGGCTTCTATGATTGTTGGTTGCCTATTTTGAGTAGTAGAAGAGACTTAGTAGGAGTTTAATGATCAAGATTCTTGGTGCTTTCCCCCAATATCTCCCTTGTGATATTAGGGAGGATTTTTGTACGTATTTTTTGAATTAAAGATGTTTAAAATGCAAAAAAAGATGTCTTTTCTAGTCAGTCATTGCAAATTGGTTGACTAGATCATTATTGCACAGTGAACATATATACCAAGCTATATAAACAAAATACACTGTGTGGTTTAAGGGCACATCACGTGGTTTTCCTATACACCACATGATATTTTGACATATGTACGCATAGCACTTGGAGATTTTTTGCTTCCCTTTTAAACACATGCACTATTATGAAAATAAGGCAAGGAGGGGGAGGCAAGGAAACGAGGAGGCCTTAGGAGACACAACACAATATATTCGAGATATTGTATGCTTTTGTGGTTAATAACTTGTTCTTGTATGCTTAATAACTTTTCTTTGTATGCTTTTGTTGTCCAGCTAGTCTCCTCAAGCCCCATCATCTCATCAAGTGCAGCTTCGATTAGCAGCATCACGATCAAGCTTCAGGTATTTTTATTTTGAAGCCTCTTGGGCTTTCTTTGTATGCTATTGAAGTAATGCTGGGACTTAATTGACCTTGTAAGTCTATTCTATGCCATGCGATGACTTCTTTTTTTAAATGCATTTGTGTTACATTGGCAGGATGGTAAAAATAAAAACTTCTAAGAGGAGGGAGAGAGGTGGAAGAGGAGAACAAGGAGGCAGGAGAGGGGAAGGACAAGTAGCAAGAGAAGTTTGCAAGTGGAATCTACACCAAATTTAGAGTTTCAAAAAAAGGTTAAAATTGGAGTTGAAGAGGATAAGGAGATGGAACACTTTGAAGACACTACTATAATTGTGGAGGAATCTTCTAAGAAGAGAAAGAAAGAGGATAAACAACTGGATGAGGAGTTTGAGCAAGAGTTTCCTGCTGCACTTGATATTGGCCAGGGGAAGGATGTTATTGAATCTCTTGCAATCAATCCTAGAAATTTTGCTCCCTTGATCCCATTATGTCGTTGTGTTGTAAACACAAGAGTGAGAGGCCTACGAACTGATATGGATAGCCTAAAGCAAGCTCTAGAGGCAGAAAAATATATTCAACAGAAATGAATGTTTATTTTATCTACAACACTTCCGGATGGTGTTTCACAAGAGGTGACAGATGAAATTGAACAATCATGGGATTCTTGTTGGAGGGATGTAAATGCAGAATTTGAGGCACAGATTGTTGATGATGCTGATTGGTCATTTTTGTCTCGAAAGATGTTTTTTGTGTGGGAGGGGAATCACCGTACTGTTGCATGGATGTCTCTAATTGAAGAGAAATTCAAGACATCAAAGGCATGGCATATTTGAGTTTTAGCAAGTTTTATTACTCCAGAGAAAGAAACAGAAATGAAGCTAATAGCTGCTCTTCAAAGGTTCAATCTGTAAGTGCGAGTTCTTGCTTATATGTGTTACCCTTTTTCGAGCTTTGAAGGGTTTTGTGAACAATTCTTAATATGTTTGAAGCTATATATTTTTTATTTTTCAGCCTTAATGAAACAGCAATTATTCAAACAAATCTCAAGGATTATTTGTACAACACAAAGACAATGTGTTCGTGTGATGAGAATGAGTACTTATCACTTTTTTTTTAGGAAGAAAAAAAGACACTTGAAAAGCATAGGGCAAATGAAAGCAATAAAGGATCAAGTACTTGGTATCCTTTGACATCTCTCATGCTAGGGAGAATGGTATTTGCAGTAAGTTTCATACCATTTGTCATGGATGTCTTTTGAATTAGAACTAACTAATTCATTGTACTCATTCATTTCTTTTTTCTTTGGAATATATTTTAGCCACTATTTCCTACTGCTTTTGAACTGACTGACAAAGATATTTATCATTGAGAATGGGACATTAGAAAGAAGCTTTTATGCCAATTTGAGTATGTTAATTTCATAAAACTTTTTCTATTTGCTAGAGATGTGATAATCATGTCATATCTTAGTTAAGGTTTGCATGTCAAAACTATGAGTTGTGTACAAATGATCATCATGGTGAATTGAATCTGAAAGTATCTCCTTGATGCAACTAATAAATGTTTTGGCATAGATGCATGCAAATTTGCACCCTAAATTCTTCACCATGTGACTTGCAATCATTTCATCGATAAATCACTATCTATCATGATAGTATGAATGTTGGATGATATAGGTGGAGGGTGTTGAAATGAAGTAGACATGAAAAGTAGTTTTGTGAATAAAGGGATCTATAAGCCCTAAATACTATTGGAAAGAAATGTAATTAAATGTATATAGCATCTTTGTGGGGTAGTTTTATGACTAAAGGGTGTGTGATGTTAGCGGCATCTTTATGGGGTAGAAATGTATATAGTATCTTCTTGGGGTAGTTTTATGACTAAATGGTGTGTGATGTTATGATAAAATTGTCTAGAAATCACAATATAGGCCATGCTCAGAAAAATGTGCTCAGACCAAGAGGCTCAGAGAAAAGACGTACCCACTTTAGCATAGATACCTCTTAAAGAACACCACAATCAAGAAATCTAAAAACCATGATGACTACGTTCACTTCAACTAAAGAACCATCAACTTGCGACTCTCATTTAGACTCTATATGAAGCAACCTTGACAAACCCAACAAACAAGCAGGTATCTCATTCAGATATTGTACAGACCATTCCATTGCATACATTCGCACAAAATGCACACTAACACTTTCACTTACAAGAACATTCCAAAAGGGAGGGCCTTAATGGGATCCCCCACCTTGTTTGTCATGGCATTAATGTTGGATTTGGTAACACAAAGATTGGAGTTTTAGGGCCTATTTTTGTGAGGGTGAAATGCACACATCTAGGTGCCCATTTCACCACCTTGCAAGATCATGCGTGCAAGTTATGGAGGTGCGAGCACTGACTATGCCACCCCGTTGGCCATTTGAGTCCATGATTTATGGGTTGATTCGAGCTCGCACCCGCAATGCGACAGATTTGTAGAGCATTGGCTACCAATTAGTGTCAGCCACCCATTGTCCAACCCTACATCAATCGACGTTAAAAGCCCTCTTGCAATGCCAACCTCAGAGGTAGCGTGTGGCATTGAATGATGATCATGATCCCTTCATTGGTGCCCAAATGAGTAGAGCATCTCCATATTGCGGATACAGACCCTTAGAGTTATAAATTTTAGAAGAAAGTGTGCCCATTATTTTAGAGTTATATAGGCCCTTAGAGTGTGAGTTATAGATTTTAGAAGAAAGTGTGCCCATTATTATCGAGGAAGCCCATGGGTGAATAGGTGCCCTATGATACAAAAAATCCATGTTTGTATTAGTAGCCGCGTAAAGGAACAAATTAATCTAAGGCATGAAAAAAGTTAATGGAAGCATCGAGGTTCTCTGGAAGCGTCGTCTCACCGTCTCCCCTACGCTTATATCTCATTGCCTCTGTTGCTACCTTCATCCTCTCTCTCTCTCTTTGCCTCCCCTCCCCCCCCCCCCCTCTCTCTCTCTCTCTCTCTCTCTCTCTCTCTCTCCTCGCCCTCCCTCCCTCGTTGCCTCTCTAGCTACCTCCCCCCCTTCTCTCTCTCTCTCTCTCTCACTCTCTTGCTGAAAACCATGCTGAATCAAGTTTAATCAATGTTGATGAAGCATGAAAATGATGAAACTAAATTTCCACTTGCATCCCTTTCTCATTGCGATCTTTAAAGATGCAATAGGCGGATAGATCCCTTAGAGGAATTTTATTTAGAAAAATAGGGATGAGATGCAAGTGATTCGAGTTGACAATTGTTTGTAGATTGTGAGATACGATTTTTAGAGGCAGGAGGAGTGAATAGGGGAATAGAGTGAGTCGTGACTAAGGTATTGTGGTATGGGTGTGATTGGGAACATGGAAGTAGGACGTGTCTTGCCTTATGTGAACGAGGAAGGGGTAGTAAACGGGTAATGATATGGTATAAGGAGGCCCTCACACAAATACACGCTTGAGGGGAAAGGTGGGAAATTACATTGCATATGAGGGCTTAAGTCATTTGGAACGAAGCATCTGTTTGTAACAGCACCGAGTATGATGGCTCAAGGTGGCTTGATCAGGTCCAGTTACTGATAAATGTTATGACGGAGGTTAATGGAGTGGGTCCTGGACGAAAGGGAAGGGAGGGGTCCTAATCAGCGTGCAGAAGGCCGTCATGCAGAAATTGAGGAGGAACGCGCGGCGCGCGGGGAAGGCCCGAACGCAAACGTCACACTGCGACTGACCCCATCTTTAAATGACCCACCAGCCCGTGGGGGAGGGGCGAGGTGGGGCTAGTACTGTCCTAAAGACAAACAGGAAGAAAGAAGAGCAGGCTGCGATAAGTCAGAACTGTTGAGGCGCGGAAGCGGCAGCGCCGCACTGCCATTGTCACAACAGCACCACTAGTAGTAGTAGTAGTAGAAGAACTAGTAGTAGAAGCTGTAGTAGTGGGAATGGAATGTATTGTAGATTCTGGTGGGCACTGAACGGCCCCTCCGCGCGCTGCGTGTGTGCATGCAAGTGGAATTTCTCATTCACCTTGATGGTGATCCATTTTACCATGGTCCCCACGGACCGCGGAGCATCCATCCGATTCCGAGGCGCGTGTGCAAGGAAGGCCTCCTCTCGTCCCCCGAGACGACGCATTCAAGCCGCTCGTAAGCTGGTTACGCCCCGTTAGACGGCGTCTTTTACGCAGGCACGCATACCAGGATTTATTCCAAAATCCCCATCATCAATGTCCGCTTAAAGGCTTCAGGCCTCCCTAACCTATGGCTTTTAAGTAAGATTTATTATCTGTGATCGTGAGTGATTAGTGCGTGGACAGCAGATGCTACGCCCAACGTGCTGCTTTTCACAGGCGGCTACCGTGGAATTAGTGTGGCTCATTGCTCTACTGAGTCTACCGAGTCTACTCTTAAGCTTCGCACGACACAGCTACCCAGCCCAACACCTTCAACCGTCACGTTCCGCTTTCCGTCTCCTTTGGCCGACGATGCTCTTCATCTTCGCTTTTAAACTCATTGCACGTCCCCGTTCCCACCTACATTTCGAGCTGGCTCTTCCACCACTCCCTTACAGCCAAAGAACGTCGATTCTGGAATATTAACAGCTGTCCGGACAGGCAAGACGGCAACACGATGCAATATAACAGCATCTGCTTGTCACATTCTTACTGATAAACCGAAAAATTTTCCCGACAACTTTTCGAACGGTGTCCGCTAGTAGTAATCTCAAGCTGAGTGCTTCGGCGCCTTCCCGCATGTGTTTTCCAAAAAGCTTCAACTTTTGTCATGCGGCAGTCTGCATGTGATCAAACCCTTGACTAACTCCTTCCGTCGGACATACCCGATTTTCTCCGGACTTCCTGTAACTGTATACTCTGGAATACGCCAAGATTTGTTAACTTAGATTCCCGACCAACATTAGGATACCATAATAGTTTCGACCATGCCTGTTGTTGTACCCTCGTGGCGGAGGATGCAGACCACCAAATGGTGTGCAGCCTGTCTTATCGGCATTATTATTTTCTCGTGCTTTCAACATGGTGCGTATCATCTTGTGTTTTCTTGCTTTCGATCTTCGGACATGCGCTTGTCAGGAATGAGGAAACACATCAGGAATTGGAATCCATTGATTAAATTTGCTCTCACGAATAATAGATTTGATGGGGTCACGATTATCAGCTCGTTTGTTTTATAATGAGGTTAACCTTCGTGCACGTTCGAATCATTTGCGATTGTTCGCAATTCATATAAGTGCGGTGTCGTCCAATTTTCGTCTCATTTTCGCATCAATCCGCTTCCGCCCATCTACTCGTCGACGATTTCTGATACGCAAAGATTACACGAGCGGTAGTTGTTGGCTTCGTACTGACTATCGCGATGCTTTCGTTCGTTTCCAGTCGTCAGTCATGATCTGCATTACCATCGACACGATAGGGCTTTGCGAATTGTTTGCATAGTTATTGCTTCGTTTCATTTCACCGATGAGCTCGTGGATTAGCTATATAATTTCATGAATTTAATTGTGCCGTAGCTAGCTTACAGATCATGTCAAGGCGTCAAGAAATTGTGACCGTGGAATTGATGCTCTATTCGAACATCAAGGCTTTTAAAGGCTCTAATTATTTTGTGATAACGGTACAATATTTCTGTCGCCGGAATGTTTATGCTCTAGGTTTTACGCTGATCTTCACGTCCTCCTTGTCTCCAGGGCACCGTAGATGTTTTAAGCCTCCAAAATATTTCGCTGATCCCCATAGTAGGCCGTCGACAGAAAATATTGTGAAATCGAAGTCTTCTTATCGGAGGCTTTTAGACCTTGGTAAGTATTCGTTGCATCGCTGCGAAACTTCATATTAATGAAGCGCAGCCCTACTTGGAAGTAGACGAATCCAAGCTGAGGAAATGCATTTTGAAATTGGATTCTGGTTACTGGCGCAGATCGGGTGGGAGACACATGCACACTGTCTGACATTAACGTTCTTCAGGGTGAAGCGAGCCCTCTTCCAGACGGCATTCCGACATTCACGGTTCAGATTTTCAACAGTTGTACAGTGGGCTGCTCGTTATTGGATATACACGTCTCCTGCGGCTGGTGGGCAACAGCCAAACTGATAAACCCGACAGTCTTCAGGCGCTTGAATTTTAACGATTGCTTGGTGAACGACGGGAAGCCGCTGCAGCCCGGTGAGCTCCTCACATTTCAGTATGCCAACTCGTTTCAGTATCCTATGGCAGTGAAGTCGGCAGTCTGTTCATGTTAAATGGTAGGCTCCGCGATTATTTCGCGAATGGCAAGAGATGCTGGTTCTCGTATGTAATAAAATGTGCGATCCCATGCAAAAAAAACTGCAAAAATAGCTTTTCGCAACAACTGCAGACGATTGATTTGAGTTTTTTTACTGATTATATCTACGTTAACTTCCTCCGTGTGTGTGTGTGTGTGTGAGAGAGAGAGAGAGATAGCTTGGGCACATGCCCACTTGAGATAGCCATCCGATAAGAAACTTGCCTATCAAAGACTATCTGAAATAGGGGCACATGTTTATCCGAATTCGGTGAATTTCGCGGGAACGCAAACGGAATTCAGGACACATGATCCGGTAGGAGGCGAGCAAAGGCGTCCCATTCGTTGATGGTCCATTTCTAGCCTTGCCTATTGGTGCACTTGCATTGCATCCATCAGGCATCATTTCAAGGTTCGGACTAATGTCCATTATGGGATTCTATGCCAGGTAGGTAATCATAGTTGGAATCCCTTCACAACAGCGTCATGTGCCCAGGGTGAGAGATCCATAGATTGGGTGATCTATGATGCATTCCTCTCTTGTTATAGATTGGACAATGGGCATCTCTACGGCAATCATTCTATGATTGTCTACATGCATCGAATTTAGATTATATTGCCTTCTTGTCATATAATGATCCTTGTACTTGGGTGTCCCTCTCTTTGGGACTTTTTTATTCCATGCATACAACATGCAAAATTCTAAAAGCGAATTTAGATTATATTGCCTTCTTGTCATATAATGATCCTTGTACTTGGGTGTCCCTCTCTTTGGGACTTTTTTATTCCATGCATACAACATGCAAAATTCTAAAAGCTTGAATTTTCCTTGATAGACTAGTAGCGCCTTTTGTTAGCACTCCTCCTTACAAGGAGTGTTACAGTGGACTCCTTTGTGAAGTTCTATGAGTAAGTTTTAAATTGCCATTTATGGAGAAGTTTTAAATTGCCATTTATGGAGATCATCTCAAAAAATTTGCCTCTCAATAGCTCGATTCTCTTTTAAAAATCTTTTGCTTTCTCTTTTGCATCTAAAAATGCTTACTTTCTTACCCATGTATACACTTTTGCACTCTTGTTAAGTACATAGAAATGGAGGAATAGCTTGAGAAGCATTTATGTGCTAGTAATGAAAATGGTTGTTGATTGGTCACTTTTATCAAGCTTGATATTCCATCATCACTTTCTTGGAAGGTTGAATATTTTTAAGATGTGATTATGATATATTGCAAACAAATCATGTAAACATCTATTACGTGCCTTGAAATTCTTGATTTTGAAGTCCTACAAGGTTGTTGGCAAATGTGGTAAATTTAGGAAAGGGTGTTGGCAAATATGTTAAACAAGGGCAATATCTCCATCCATACATGTAGCCTCAACTTGATATATTAAATTAAGAAAAGATGATGGTGAGATTAAAGTCCAATAAAATATCATATGATTATAATGCACTCATGTAGTTTCTTTTGCATCTTGCAAGCTCCTTGCTTTAAGGCCGTGCTATTGTTGCTCTCCTCTATAACTATGTATCACGTACTTGTGTATGCTTGGGCCTAACAGTTGTAGTTTTTGTATGCTATTTAGAGGCTATTCAATAAGTTCCTTTGCAATGTTATGCTAGTCTTTGTAATATTTTGTAAGGTGGAGTGGCTCGAATTTGCATCTTTAATTCCTTATCCTACAACTTACGAGTAGAGGGCACTAGTGGTTATGCATGTTTAATATACTCTTGCTTGCCTTGTGGTTTGATATGGAATAATTTTTAATAATCCAAGCAAATGTTTAATATACTCTTGCTTTCCTTATGGTCTGAAATGGACTAATTTTTAATAAGCCAAGCAAAGTACTTGAGAGTACGCAAGGGGAGCTAGCAAAATAATAATAACCAACATTTATTATGTTGGTTGTCTACACTTTTACCCCCTCCTTTGCTCTTCTTTGGTCTAGCATCTTCGCCCTCTATTTGTAGCACCATGCAACACCTCTTACACTTGCTCTTCTATGTGTTGCATCTCCTCTACTACAAGATGTTACCTCTACTCTATTGTACGCAACCTATTGCATTTAATGCTCTATTGTGCTTGCCATCCTTTTACAAGTTCCTTGCTTTTACTTTACACCTACTACTCCTTAGCAATCTCATGCTCTATTGCAAAACCTCTACTGTAAGATTCTTGCTCCACTGTAGCTGCTCTTCTACACCCACTACTTTGAATCTACAAGCTCTTTGCTCTACTACAAGTACTATACTATAAGTTTCGCTCTCCTGTAGCTCCTCTTTGTTCCTACCCCCCCCTCCCTCTCTCTCTCTCTCTCTCTCTCTCTCTCTCTCCCCCCTTCTCCTTCCTTGCTTTGTTGAAAATATTTCCTATGCCTACTATATTGCACATGCTTTTCCTCTATCTTTGCTTCTCTCCCCCTATCATATGATACCTATAGTAGGTGAGACTTTCCTTATCCTTTGTTAATATACTATGATCTTCATATGCCTACATAGTTGTATGACCTTGGGTTTAGCACTTTTGGGGCAAGGTCTATCCCTTTTTTGGGCTTCCTTGAATGCTTATTTTGTTCAAGAGATTTTTGAGCTCCTCCTACCTTCCTAAAATGCCTACATTAATTTATATCGCTATCCACCCATTACTCTCCATCAATCACATAGCACCTCTTGTAATGAGATAGTTGCACAATTAATATTTCTATTATTGCATCCTTTTTCTATGTGTATTCTTTGGGTGGTTCAAAGTGTAGTTATTTTCTCTTAAAAACTTTATAGACCCATAAACGATCCATACACTCAAAATCTATCAAGAAATTACTTATTCGTCACCCCACTTAGCCTAAAAAACTTTGTACTTCCATTTTGCCTCCATTTCTCCATGAAAATAGAAGAACTTGATTGGTAAGGCAAAGTTCTTCTTCACAGCTTTGTGGGAGCTTTGTATCCATGAAAATGGAAGAACATGATTGGGTGGTAGAAGGGAAAGTTGTTCTCCATAGCTTTGTATCCCTAAAAACACAGCTTTGGGTGGTAGAAGGGAAAGTGAAAATTTGGGCCTTTGGGTAGGGTGTATGCATGTTGGGCTAGTAAGCGTGTGCTAAATAAGCACTCTTTTAGCACATTTTCAAAAGTGCTTGGTGGTGGGATTTACATTACGTAATGGATTGGACACCTTGTATGTTTCAAATGTCCAGTTGGACTGATACTTTCAAAACATGATCAGTTGTAACTGCCTACTCACTTCTCATTGGAACGTCATAGCTCTAGAATCTCATCTGTCATACCTCTCATCTCTCATAGCTGTAGCCACTCTCACCACTCTAGCAACTCTCGTCCCTCACAGCTCTAGCAAGTGCAAGGTCTCGTCTCTTACAAAGTCATGCCACAGAAAAGGATAGGGACGGAGAGGAGACGGAGGAGATGCAAGAAAGATGGATAGAATCGAGTAGACGATGCAACAGAAAAGAGCATGTGGAGCGACTGATTTTGTGCAAGATAACATCCCGTTTGTAGAAGAACCAAGCATCCTTAAGAGCATCAACATAGTTTTTCATCACCTTTGATGGTCAACAGGCTATGGTGGATCTTTAATTCTGTTGCATTCTTTCTAGCTCATCCTCATCTTCTTCATGAGCATCGTCACCTTATTCCTTGTCAACATCATCGTCTCACTGTATCTCCTTTTTTCATTGTCAATCTCTTTCCCTGCTCGAAATCTGCACCTTTGCACTCAACCTCACACAAGAAATGGCCCTATCACCTTGCTCCCTCTCACTTTCGATCTCTTTCCCTGCTCAAAATCTGCACCCTTGCACTCCACCTCACACAAGAAATGGCCCTATCACCTTGCTCCCTCTCATTTTCAATCTCTTTCCCTGTTCAGAATCTGCACCCTTGCACTCAACCCTTGGACTCAACCTCACACAGGAAACTTCCCTATCACCTTGCTCCCTCTCGCTTTCATTTCCCTCTAGCAGGTCTCGTCCCTCATAGCTCTAGCAGGTCTCGTCTCTCACAGCTCTTGCAAGTCTCATCTCTCACAATCATGGAGTCATCTACATGGGTTGTACCTAGGAGGTTTTGTTGTATTGCTCAAGACTTTCATGAGGTTTATGGCCTCAGTATAAAAACCCACAAAGGTTAACAGATGTGGACCTTCCTGAACAGGAGGCTTGCTGTGACCCTAGAAAGGCTTAGAATAAAGTCCAAAAGCATTTGTGACCCCGACCTTCTACAAGAAGCTAATGATTTGTATTTTTGGGTATACCAAGAGTCCCCCAACATTCTACCCCTATGTACTATTGTCCTAGGTGGTTGCAACATCTGCTACAAGATTGCATCCATCTATGACAGCTTGAAAAGATGGGTCATTGCCTTCCTCTGCCTCAACCATCTCTATCTCATCCTCCAGATGAATTACTTTCTCTTCTGTAGGTTGGAGCGTAGGCCTTGGGCTTAGCTCGATGGTCTCACCCTGTGGTGTGCTATCCAACACAATTGCAGGCTCATCAGTAAACGTATGTGCATGTGCATGTCTTCCAAGTTTGTCTAATGACCCCACCTACAAATTATCATGAAAGATTGCATCATATCCTCTTAAATTGCGCTGGGTAAGTAGAGGGTGCATGTACAAGACCTATTTGCGGATTTTGTTTGGTGCTGCATATGATAGCATCCAAAACAGAAAAAAAATCAGAGTAGTATGTGCATATGTGAGCACAGTGACTACGTAGTGAAAGCATGTACAATGAGTACATGCTTATGTGGTCCTATACAAGATGTGCATTTCCCCCTCTTAAGTTGTGCATCATCCTTCACCTTGGGAAAAAACCCCATAAGATAGGCCATAAGGAAGAGGAAGGAAATATGCAAAAAGTCAACTCCACATGGATCAAGGACTAGTCGATCGAATGATGATTGCATGCATGACAATGTGTATGGTTGCATGCTGAACATGTCATGTGTCACCGTGGACTGTGCAGCTTCTTTGAAGAAGAGGCATCCAAATGTGAGGCTAGTTGATGTAGCTATGGAGATGTGATCCGGTAGGTTGTGACATTTGAGAGTGTCACCAATCCAAAAGAACTAACAGCAATGGTGGAGGTATGCTATAGTAGAATAATCTATGTTGTATGATGCAGGATCGTACAAGACTACGTAGTCGGTATGGACAGAGTGATCCAAGGGCTGGAAATCTGGGGCCGAAGGTTTAGGTATGATATGTTGCTCTATTGAAGAATAGACCTGTATAAATGACAAGGTATGGAAACATGTCCAAACAGTATGCTCAACTGTCATGAGCTGAAGGTCGTCTGATGTGTGCATAGCTAAACATCCATCGGCATGGGATGGCTATGTCATAGGCTCTAGGTGGAGTCGACAGTGTAAAGGCCTAGAAGCTTGAAATACAACTGTGAATGCATAATATGTCCCTAAGGCATATGAGGTACTGAATGATGATGTAGGGATCGATCTGTAGTCGTGGATCCAACCACTAATCTGCATCAAGTATGGACTGTACATGACAACCATAAGTGCATGATGAAACACTGAGTCTCCCCAGGTTACACTATGGATGAACCTGATGATGCCTACTACACTGGGCAGGACCGCACTGATGCATACGTATCCTCATGCTGAGGAATGATCTGTTGATAAAAAGAGGTGGAATGATCCCTGGATCCAAGGATAGTGCAAATGCGGCATAACTGAGCCAATGTTGGAATGTCCTCAAGACTGATTTGCTGATATTTACTGCTCGTGCAAACTGTGTCCAAGGTATGCTCCATGTCAGAGGTGAAAGCATCAATGATGGATGCTAGAATGGTATCACCTAAGGAGCGGAATGCACTGTGTCATATATCTCTGCATGCAGCTGAAGATGTGAGTGCCTCGTACTGAGGACTTACTTGCTAAATAACTGCAGATCATAAGTGAACTTGTGTTGAGTATCTGCATCTGTGGCAAAGGATGGAGTCAGATCCATGCATGAAGGTGATGGTTGTACATCACTAGAATCAGACTATGCTGATGTAGATGGGACTAAGGACTTACCGTCAAATATGCCTCATGCTGAGGGCTTATTATGTGCCTCGTGCATAGGGCTTATCGAGAAGTGTGCCTCATGCTGAGGGCTTACCGAGGAATGTGCATGATCAAAAATTGTAGGCTGACCTATGCTAACATTCAAAGCATCTGCATCTGATTTGTCACAGCCAATGAGGCTTGAGTCGGCATCATAGATTGGTACATATCCTGTGGAAATAAATGGTCAAAGAAGGTACTCTTTCCACTCCCAGAGTCATGACTGGTGTATCATCAATTGTGTGATGTGGATAACTCCATGATAGAGGCGGTCTGGTGCTCTATGCAAGAGGCTTACTCATGTACTGGTGGCGAGAGTGTCTACCCATGAGAACACTATGTGAGCTGCCACTAGGGGGCTTACGCTAAACAATCAAAACCAAGTCATGTGAGAACGTCTGTGTGCCAAGGATCAAGCTTGTAAAATGAAGATGACAACTGAGTGTCGAGCGTAGCCAAGACGCTATACAAGGTTGATGTGTATGTGAAGGAACCAATGCGAAAAAATAGTCAACAGATGTGACTATACATGGGTGGCATATGTGCGTGCAAGAAGAATGCAACCATCTTGAATCCAAGAGGAAGATCACTACCAAGTGTCACACTAGGGTGCTGAAGTGCCAAATGCCACTGAGCTGGTGTCAAATGCGTGAATGTGTTACTGATGATAGAACCGCATGGACTGACGCGTTGGTGGAAACTAATCGAGTAATGCCGCAATGGCTTACTTGGCTTGGTGGAGTTGGATCTCCTCTATGGCGGTGCTAGTCTACAACTAGACTACACATCAAATCGCAAAAAGCAACAAATGAATTTTATCTTAACTCATTTTAAGTGTTGGGTTCACTGCAGTGGATCACGAGGTGGTTCCGATGATGAGGATGCAATCTTGTTGACCTGTGGAAATGTCAAATGGAAGATCTGAGGTACTCAATGCGTAAAGCGTGAGTTGGGGATCAATTTTGCTTTTTGGAGCGTTGCAAAATTCTACCTCGATCAAAAGATACAGCCCTCGGAAAGATAGGCCATGATGAGGTGGTGCATGTGATGACATGGTAGTGAGAGGTCACATGTAGCTTACAACTGTGCTTAGAAGGAGGCTCTACCATGTGGCATGCTGAGGTGGCCAATGGATGATGTGGCTCTTAACTACACTAGTTCAGGTAACAATGGTTAAGTAACCATGTGGCGTGCTGAGGTGGCCAACGGATGATGTGGCTCTTAACTACACTAGTTAGGGTAACAATGGTTAAGTAACCCAGGATGACATGTGTGGTTGCCACGTGGCCAACCCTGACCAAGCATTACCTCAGGGTTATTGAACCTGACCATGGTTAGAGCCTATCTACCACGTGTCAGACGGATGGTAGGAGAGAGATTGTAGAGAAAGGTAGAGCTTGTGTAGAGCCTGAGACGTGAAGGCGATGGAGGCGCGATGACGACAGGATAGAGGATTCTCTCTTATGCATTTGTGATTGAGGTCTCCCGTCTGGTGTTGAGATGGAGTAGCCTGAGGCTACACGTTGTAGCAGTCCGTGTCATAGAGGCTTTGCTCGCTGGTCGGACGGAGCTGTGAAGGAGCTTGTTGCGCGGAAGTAGAGGAGTTGCCCACTGTGTGGAGATGTGTCGTAGTGTCGGAGCTTGCCAGTCGCTTAGAGGGCATTCCCACCTTTCGCCAGTCCAGCGAAAATGCTGTCATGAGTCTCTCTGGTGGACAGACGTGGGAACGAATCCAAAGTCCAGCTGAACATTCACACAACTGACAAGTCTGGCTGAATTCTAACCATTGGCAACAGCAAAGGTAGCCCCGAAATGATGAGGAAAATCCAGTCTCCAACTGGGCGGTGGAAAGCTAAGATGTGGCGTAGCTTTTCGACTGGCGATTCGTGTAGCAAAAGTATTTTCTGCCACTTTTGGGCATTCCCGCTCATGTGGGAATGCGCTCTTAGGAGCCATCGCGGGTAAGCACTGTGGGTTTGAAGGTGGCGTTGCACAGGTCGCTCACAATTGTCAGTGGAGGAGACTTAGCCGCCCAAGCGGCTGGTCATTTGAGGTCGCAGCTACCATGGTGGCCGGCTGGAGCGGTGGAAGACCGTCGCGTCGCTCATTGGAGCTGTGAAGCTAGAGCCTTAGACGTATCTATCACGGCTGGTCGTTGGAGGCGGGCTCTTGAAGCCGTTGCTATAGGAGAGCCTTTGAAGGATGTGGAGGGCATTGGAGCGCAAGAGGAGACACCTGAGCTGAGGTCATAAGAACCAGCTAAAGAGTAGGAGAGGTGGCTGGCGGCTCGTCCTGAAGCTTTCAGGGACCCGTGGGTGGAGGAGCTAGCGTATGGAGGCGCAACGTTGCTTAGTCGTTGAAGGTGACCAGTGGTGCACTTGCCGGGTGGTCTAGAGCTGTTGTAGATGGAGCTTGGGTTCGACGGCCGTGGAACATTACTGCATGGAGCTCAGTGACTGCAGGTCGACCGCCGTGAGTGAATAGGCTGAAGTTGCCTTTGTAGAAAGTTTACGGAGCTAGAAGCTGGTACTCTAGGATGTCGTTGAGAGGGCTAGGTAGTGTAGCAGATATGCCTTGCCTTAGGAACTGTCGAAGTGTTGCTACTGAAGATGCCCCACGAGGAAAGCAGAGCTCCTCACGCAGAACCACAAAAATGAACCTTATAAAATTGAGAAATCACTCGAGGAAAGCATAGGAACACTAAAATGAACATATCTTGAGTTCTAAAAATCAAAATCACTCGTTTTCTGTCTCAAATCGGAGATGAGAATGAGCTCTACGATGAGAGCTAGAGATAGAATGTAAATGCCTCAAGGAGAGAGCTTGTGCCTTGACTGAGTAAGGGCTTTCATGCCTTGACGGAACAAGGGCTTACACTCTCTCTGACAAAAATCTCTCTCGAAGGAGGATGCTTCACTAAGGAGGGCTTGACACTCATGAAGGGAGTGGGAGCACTTGGTGCTCTGATACCATGATAGCGGAAGTGAGAGAGGGAGAGAGAGAGAGAGAGAGGAGTGCACACGATATAGCTACTTGTACACTAAGTTGTATTGAACATGAACATGAAGATATACATGTGAATCCCTTAGGATTAGGGTTTGCCCCAAATGTCCTAGAGGTATGGTGCAATTTACACCATCGTCAACAAGTGCATTTTCCTATAATAGCATGTAGAGGCCATTGGGTCTAAGGTTGTTTGGCTTGATGACATGCAGATGTTAAGATTACCAGTGCTTCGAAATGGTCTGGCAAAGCATGTTATTAGTTTTGTCACTTCTATTTGCATGAAACATCAGGGGCACTTGTGGCACCTTCTTGAGTTTTTGTCTGTTTACAACACACATCTCTAATATTGAGAGTGCTTGGACATGTTGGAGCATAGAATAATAGTTTTGTGGCCGCTAGTGCTTTACTTTTGAATTGTAACCAATTGCATAGCTCTTTTGTTGCAACGTCCCTTAGTAGGAGGCTAGGAGCAGAAGGTCGCCTCTCATGACGAGTGTTTTGCTTGCTCTTTGGTGCTACGCTTAAGCATTGTTATAGTGTTGGGGAATGACTAGAACTGAACAACTAGACCCTTGGTTACTTTTATCCTCGATTGTGTTCTTCTTGTGTGTCGGACCCGCGTATAATCCATGCCTTACATTTTGCTGGTACCTATGAGCTATAGCTGGGTGTTCCCATGGTCATCATACTTTTAAAAGAACTAGTATAGGATCTACATTAGTCGATCGAGTATACCTATAAAGGAAGTCGATTCATAGCTAGATTTGACTAAGGTTTAATCACTTAGCTTTTCTACCAAAACCCATGTCTTCAATCATGCTTGTGGTATTGGGATCAATTATGATCGGCTAGTAATGTTATTAAGGGCCTTGTTTGTGGGCAAGACAACTTTTTGGATTATGGATGAGGCACCTAGTGATTTGTTTGTAATAATGGTGCACTTTATAGGATTTCAAAAACCTCTATGGTTAACCTCGACCAAGGGTCAGCATGTTGTGATTACTAGCATTGACATAGAAGTTGTCTTAACAACACTTCCAGTTTTTTCGTGAAAATTATAGCCTAATATTGAGAAGAAGAAAATCAATGCACCCATGCTTAAACCCACCATCCCTACGTGGGCAACTCACATGCATGGAGCTTCAACACAAGTTGTAGGACGTAATGTTCGAGAACTCCTTCTTCCCCAAGCTTGAACTAACCTAGGAGCTTCCATAAAATTGAATCGATTTGTGTGTATGTGTTGACTTTTAAAATTTATTTTGCAAACTTGGAAGTTTTGATTGGACATTTTTTAGAATTTTGATTTGAAGCAAGGTGTTTTAGTATTTGTGAAACAAGACCTCGTCCACCCTTAATTTGGCATTTTCTCAAATTGAAACATTAAAAGTGATTTCATTTGGTTTACTTAGTTGTATGTGTAATAAGGTGACACTCTTATTGCAATTTTGGTTATAATGGAATGGACATAAGCTGCAAAATTTTGACAATGTAGTCTGATGGCTCAAAGTTCATGGTCCTTAGTTTATATCCTTCAGATCCTTGGTTTATTTTTTGGCTAATCTTGTCAAACAACATGGATAACAACTATGCAAGGGTATTGAATCCTACCTTCCCATTAAAAGCTAACCATGGTTGCTATTTTTGGATAGTGGCAGGTGAACCACTTTTCTGCAAGATTCCCTTGAAAATACTTAGGAAAGCTAACGGAAAGAAAGGAAGGGACAACTAGAAGGCAAACAATGGAGGAACCTTGGGATAGTGATGGAGGATTGGAATGCCTTGCCCTATTTTTGTGGCCTTTGGCTGGGCTTTTAGCTAGTCTTCTCTCATATTGGTGATTGATAGAACTATTGGTAGTCATTTTCAGATTCTCAAACTGTGTTTAGATAGTAGAAAAACTATATTACTCTTGCCAAAATTACATCCTTGCAATTTTGAAACCGATAGCTAAGGCTTGAAGTAAGGATCTATTTGGCACAAAGTTGGGGCACTTAATGCATTCACAATATAAAATACTTAATGCATTCGTACATAGAACGTCGAAAAGGAGGCAAGTCCATCAAGTGCACAGTTGCCTAGCACCAGGGGGAAAAGGCTTAGAACTTTGAGTGATGTTGAAAAGGTTGCGAGACCTGTAGCAAAGCGAAAAGCAAGTATGGCATCTGCCCACAGGCAATGAGCCTACAAGAGACTATAATCTATACATTACAAGTGTGGGTTGTACCCTTATGTAATGAGTGGAAAATTACTAAAATTTGGGTTATACCCTCATGTAAGAAGTTATGACAGCTAACCCATTGTATTTTGGAATCTCTAATTATAGTCAGAGGTTGGTTATACCCTCATGTAAGAAGTTGTGATAGCCAACCCATTGTATTTTAGAATCTCTAATTATAGTCAGAGGTTTTCTTCCATGTATGTTGTCCATGTTCTGTCTGAATTTCTTGAGAGATAACTTATATCAACATACACACTAAAAATATTTGATCATCATAGGCTTGTATCTTTGAAAATTTTATGTTGTATCTTTTAAAAAGATAGGCTTGTATCTTTTAAAAATATTTGATCTTCATAGACTTGTGTCTTTTTAAAACATTGAATAATCAAAGGATCTCTTGGGTGAAACACATGCTTGTATCTTTGAATGTTTTACGGGAGAGCAAGAGATAGAGAGGTGGATTTATGAATAAGAACATAATCATGTCGTGGTTTCTTTATGTGACAATAAATTTGTGCTAATCACATATGTAAAAGGTCCTTTCAAACTTTGGCATAAGATGAGTGTTGCACAACCCTGTGGTTCTTCTCTAGATCAACAAAGGAGAACGCACAGTGTTTATGAAGCCAAGCTCCATTAGACTCATCATAGTGGCGATATTGTCATACCACTCTCGAATTGCGAGAGTAGTTATGCACTGCCTCCCCCTCCACTTGACTACTACTACATCCCTAAGAGCAAGAACGTCGAATGCTACAGTCTTATTCTCAACATGAATGATGTGTTGGTTCATCCATACAATCATAAAAAAGAGTTGTTCTGGTTGCAACGGCATGTTTACATGCAATAGGTACAAGACTTTAGCACAAGACCTGATCTCGATGTCACATTTCTTGTTCCAGAGGATGCAGATCATTTTTTGCATTGGGAAACTCGATGGTTTAATGTATATATATGGAGCTCACAGCATATGCACAACCTAAGAATGTGTTTTGAACTATGCTTTCCTGGCTTGGAATCTCTTATCTCAGGCTAGATGGATTAGGCATATTGTGACTCAGCGCATTTCACTCTTTTGGATGGGAAGCCTGTGTTTTTCAAGAACCTACAGTATTTTTGGGAGAAATACCCTTTTTACGATGAGTCGTGTACCATGTTTATTGATGACAGCTTTTACAAGTGTACAGGAAATCTATTCGGGACATTCAACATACTTCCAAAGATGACAATAGTCCTTGCACACATGCACTATAATTTTTTTATTAAACACTTGGGACCATGGTTATGGCAATGGTTACTATCACAAGATTGGTTGCAGTTTGCTTCTAGAAACCATTTTGGGGCTTGGTTAGACCGAGAAAGCATGCAAGTCATAGAAAATTTTGTTGTACATCCAGGATGGTTGCCAACTAAGATGGCCAATCTTGAGAGGCCCTAGACATATGTCAGACCCCAAAACCCCAGTAGGGCGTAGTACCTTGGCACTAAATGCATTGTCATGTATGAATTATAACTAAATGACGTTATCTATGTACTTTGTGAATTGAGCCAAGTTCATTTCAGTTTTTGGAAGGCCTGCAAAATATATTGTAACCACATTATGTAATATTATCATTGACCTTAGACCTTCATGCATTAATGATTGTCCTTTGACCAAAGATTTGAATGTCATTTTCACATTTGCATGAATTCACCCGAGCATAATGTTTGTAAGACAATAGCATTAATGTACCTAAAATGTGAATGTCAAAAGAAGAATAATGGCTAAATTTTACAATGGGGTTGTTCAACCTTATAGATTCCAAATTTCTTTACATAGATTGAGCATAAATTCCACCCCTTGATTCCAAATTTGTTCATTTATGAAATATAGTAGTGTACATGGGATGTTCTTGAAAAGAGTGCTATCAAGATCTCATAATCAAGCACTATCATATCTCATAATCAAAGTGTTATCAGCCTTAACAAAGATCATGTTCAGCACAATGTTGTCCATTATGACTATGTTTGACATGAAGTCCAAGTAGTCACGAAGCACTTCCAAGAAGTCTCCTAACAGTTAAAAAGCACAACCAAGCATTGTCATAATAGTCACAAAGCACTAATCAAGCACTCAGAGTAGTCACAAAGCACTCACATAGCTTTCACTATTATGAGACTGTTTGGTATCCATAAAGCACTACCAGCAGTCATAAAGCACTCATAACGGTCACAAATCTCCACCAAGCAGCCATATAATAATCACAAAACACTCACATAACTATCACAAAGCACTTCCAAGCAATCACAAAGAACTTCCAAGAAGTCTCATAAAAGTCACAAAGCAATACCAAGTAGTGTCATAAAAGTCACAAAGCACTGATCAAGCACTTATAGAGCCATACATAGCTTTCATTATTATGAGACTACTTGGTTTTCACAAAGCACTACCAAGTAGTCACAAAGCACTCACATAACTATCACAAAGCACTTTCAAGCAATCACAAAGCACTTCCAAGAAGTTTCATAACACTCACAGTGCAATACCTAGCACTTTCATAACAGTCACAAAGCATTGATCAAGCACTTCTAAGCAGTCATCACAAAGCACTCACATAGCTTTCATTTTTCTTTAAAAGCAAGTTCTCATTTAGTATTATGATACTGCATATCCACAGATAATATATATACCAGCACACAAACTAGCCAACACCCTTGTCCAAGATATGGCAACAAAAGAAACATTGCTAGAAATGAAAGCAAGGTAGGGAAATAATTACATTAAATATAATAAGGCATACATTATAGACTACCTTGTACACTTCAAGTGGAAGCAAGTACAAGTTCTCTCCCTCAATGGCTTCTAGTGGAAACTTGATTGACCTTACTAGATGGGAGTATAAGAAGACTTCAGGTTGATCATCAAGAAGCTTATAACGGAGGTGACCTTGGTGGCCATAGAATAAACCCTTCACAACATAGGAGTTTTCTACTATTATGTTGCCCCAACCATATTGCATAGCCTTTTTGCTCCACTCTTTAGCTTTGGTACACTTCAAAATGTTGAAGTCACACCTTCTTCATTGTCTACCTCTGCATTCACTGCAAAATTATCCCCCATGCAAAGAGCATCATTAACTACATCATGATGCCCTGCATATATAGGTTCATCAGAAGCTCATCGTCGCTACCCAAATCACCGACATCATTAGGAACAATGATGTGATATTCCCAATTGGACACATGATTTTTATTGGTGCACTTTCTCCAAGACTCTTGGATACAAGCATTGTAGTAGCATGACAACATTTTCATTGTTGTTTCCTTGCTATCCCCTTGTGTAGCTCCCTTAACGTACTACATGGATTGTGTCTTGGGCATAGGTTAATAGTCCCATTGTATAGATCTATCAACATCTCCTCCCTTAACCTCCCAAAACACTCATGCTATGTTCCTTTCCTTAAATGCATAGTTGGCTTGAGCCCCATGAGACAAGTTGGTCCTCAACCCATGACATCAGATGCACAATTTAAGGTGGCTCCATTTTCCTTAAGCTGTTCATGAGTCAATTCTCTCTTCAGAACACCATCATGCTCTCCCTTGCCATGCCAAGATCCAAAGAAATTCCATGTCAATTGCAAACCTGTGAGCTGTTCAAATCTAGATATGTTGTGTGTGCAAAAAATGTAACCTGTCTGGAGTTCCAATGCATGGACTAATGAATCTCCTTTTGCTCTTTGAAATAGTAGTTTTTTGCAAAGTCGACCACCAAGCTACCACTCTTTAGGAAATCTGAGCATGCACTCTTTGAGCTGTTCAGTCTGCCACTTATACGTGTAATTGTGCTTGATGAATATTTTGAGGTACTTCTTCATTAACCATATAAGATCATTGCAATCCATCTCCTTCCTCACAAGGTCATTCATCTCACGGGGGCAACATGACATGTTCTTTGGACCACATTTTTTGCACTCACCCAATAGACATTAACGATGGTGGAATGTGGCTCCAATAAGTTTGGGGCACCCTAGAGTGGAGGGACACCCTTGTAAGACCTTCACCATCACCTTTTTGGAAACTTGATTCATCTCACGAGGGCAACATGACATGTTCTTTGGACCAAACTTTTTGCACTCACCCAATAGACATTGATGACGGTTGAATGTGGCTCCAACAAGTTTGGGGCACATCACAGACCCTAGAGTGGAGTGACACCCTTGTTAGCCTGTAACCTTTGCTATTTTCACATATTTTACATTCACAATTGCAGGATGCTCCATGAAGGCCAAAACTCTGGGTCCTTAGCTGATTGATTGCATCCTTGATAAATATCATTTGCACATGATAAATGCAATAGTATGTGTACCTATTCTTCAACTTTTACACGAAATAAGGCTTCAAGCACTCAAATAAGCATTGTTGAATTTTGATCTCTAGAAAGGTGTCTATGAATCGCTGGAAGAGCTCAACCTATGGCAACATACAAATCAAGGGAGCTCTCAAAAGTAGTAACACAGACTATCAATTATCTACTTTCAACAAAAAAACATCGACACTCTCATTAGATAATAACAATAGTGCTCTCATCATAGACTCACCCACTTTACAACAACCAAGGTTGACTCTAGAAGAGTCCAACAATCATGCTATCCCATAGGTTTCTTTGTGGAAAAAATTGACATATCACTTTGTTCCCCCTTTGTGCATTGTGAGTAGTCTCAAAGTAGTCACACTGAAAGCAGTTACTCAAAGTAGTCTCAAAGCAACTGTCTGAAAACACTCTCATAGTAGTTCATGATGTCTCCAACCAATCAAGAAGCAATATGAAACAATTCTCAACGCAATTCATCATGCCATCCCATAGGTTTCTTTATGGCCAAAACTATTAGATCACTTTGTGTCCCCTTTGTGCATTGTGAGCAGTCTCAAAGTAGTTACTGGAAGCAGTTTCAAAGCAGTTACTGGAAGCAGTCTCAAAGCAATCTCTAAAAACACTCTCAAAGTAGTTCATTATGGCTCCAAACAATCAAAAAGTGCTCAGTCTAAAAGTAGTCTCAAAGTAGCTCATCATGGCTCCACAACCAATCAAAAAGCATTCAAAAAGTAGTCTCAAAGCATGCTCAATGTAGTTCATCATGGCTCCACAACCAATCAGAAAGCACTCCCAAAGGATGCTCAAAGTAGTTCATCATGGCTCGAAACAATCAAAAAGTAATCTAAAAATACTCTCAGTGCAGTTCATCATGGATCCAATCAATTACAAAGCAGTTTATCATGGCTCCAACCACAAAGCATTCTCAAAGCAGCCTCAAACTTGTGAGAGCACTATCAAATAGTCCCAAAAGCAGGTTTAGTTGGTGCTTGGGGGAGTCTATGTGGCCCCCAGCTTGGGGGAGTCCACATGACCCCAAGCAGCTCCAAAGCAGTCAAAAAACACTAAGAATTGGTAGCTTTATTGCATGTGATCCTCATTATGGCCCCTAGTAGTAGCCACATAGCATTTTCAAAGTAGTCAAAAGCACCTCAATCCAAAGCATCAAAAAATTCCATGGAATTTATAGGGGGACAATGAATGTGTAAAGCACTATTGTGTCTATTGGAAGTACCCAATAGCAGTCCCATGAAAGCTGCAAAGCAGTGAGTGCATTGACGTGAGGTTCCTCGAGAAGATGGATAGGATGCTTCACTCAGATTTTTTTGCCTAACCTTTTTCGACATACATCTTTTTTATTGGGGGACACCCTTGTTTCCTAAGTCCAAAATGCAAAGACAATATCTTGAACCTCCTATGTAATGATGGTACATCGTCGTTGTTGTCTTTAGCACATGGATAGCAACAACATTCCTTGATCTTCGACCAATAAACGAGATTTTGTAGAGTAAAAATTCCTTCTATGGATACCCAAAAGCTTCGAGGCTTTTGTAATGTTAAATTTCTAGTATTTTGGTCCATTAGAATTCATCACCACCATCATGGTAGACCTTTTGAAGAAAACTTCATCAAAGGTTCAGGTGGCTGCTTGACATGGCTTAAGGTGCTACAGATGTTGGATAGAATTGCTCCCTGTAACTGAAGTTCATAGTTGGCATTGTGCAAATGCTTGAATTGGGGATGAGAAATGATTTATTCATGGGTATCCTTTCTAGCTACTAAGTCCATTTAGCAAGAACGACACAACCTCTTTTGCTATCTTTCATCTCTTTTCCATGATATAACCTCTTTTGCTTGTTTGTTTTAGCAAAAGAATGACACAACCTCTTTCACTATCTTTCATCTCTTGTCCATGTCAACTTCAACATTAGCTTGATCTACAACATCTTGCTTCATCCTTGCTTTCTGATGCTTTCTTTTCTTTGCAGCCTCATATTCTTTGACAATGTTTAGCTCTTATTCTCAATTGGTCAGATGTGTTAGTGTCCCTATATTCACATCCTTTGGTGCCAAAGGCAAATACATTAGACGCACTTGCAAAGAAGAAACATAAAAGATCACTACCTAGATCACTGATTTCATTCTAAAGATCAATCAGGAACAACAAAGCCAATGTATTTCTTATAGCACAAGCCCCTACCATTTTGTTGACGAAGAAAGAAGTACAAGAAACACAAGGCTTGTAAGAAAAGATAGTGCACAGAGAGAGAGAGAGAGAGAGAGAGAGAAAGATCTTGCAGTGCTCTCAAAGTAGTGTCAAAGCAATGTGCTGACAGAGAATTGCAAAAAGATAGAGCTTGAAAGATCAACCAGTGTAGACACACACACACATAGCTCTGTGTGTGTGTGTGCACGCATGTGCATGCATGCATGTGTGTGTGTGAGTGTGCATGTGTGTGTGTATGTCTTCCAAGCTCTATCTTTTCACAATTCTACGTCAACACATTGCTTTGACACTACTTTGAGAACGCTTCAAGCTCTCTCTCTCTCTCTCTCTCTCTCTTTGCTCTCCCCGCTCTCACATTTGACCTCCCCTCTCTCACATTTGACCTCCCCTCTCTCTCTGCTCAACCTTTGCCTGCTCATCCTCTCCCTCCTACTAGCCTCTCTCTCCTAGTAGCCTCTCCTTGCTCAACCTCTCCTCTCCTGTTAGCCTCTCTCTCTCTCTTTCCCCATCCATACCTCCGTACCTCATCTGTACCCTGTTCGTACCTCCATTTCAACCTTGTCCATACTCCATACCCCATCCGTACCTCATTTGTACCTCTGTACCTTCGTCATCTAAACCCCTGTCTGTATAGCCCATTAACAAGCAACCAATACCGTATAGTCTCGTCGTTCGCACCTCTCCCCCCGTCCATACAACCCGCCAGCAGGCAGTCGGTACCGTACTGCCTGTCAATAGAAGCCGTACCTCTCCATTTGTACCTCTCCCTTCATACTCGTTAGAAGCAACTAACTAACCCTAACCCCGAGTTGGGCTAAACCCCCAACCCAACTCGGTGGTTAGGTTAAGCTAGGGGTTCAAATAGATAGCCAACTATGGACAACTGGCCTGCCCTCTCCCCCTCAACTTCCTCAACTCCTTCGACATCCATCAAGACTCGGTACTCTACAATTGTAGCCATGACACCCTATCCATTGCACGGAATTACCAACACGAAGGCTCAAAACGACCCATCCTTGGGCAACAGGATCAGATCTTTTATCTGCAGTAGGCAGTGAGAGAGCTACAATTGGAAGTGGTAGAAGTAAAGACTCGACTTAACATTCTGGAAGGGCCTAGTAAGCAGGCAGTAATTGATGAGGTTGTAAAATCTTGTAAGGATTCCCCCCTACCCCGCAACTAGTCTCTACAGTCAAAGATCTTGTTCACGCTGAAATACAAACTGCTAAGAAGGAAGTGATTGTGGAAGTGGACAGTGGAAGTGGACACCAAAGCATGTAAGTCAGATATTCAAGCAAAGATTAGAACACGAAGCTAGATGTGATAATGTGCTGAAGATTAGAATAGGGGGACTCCTAGAAGATTGGTACAAAGAGGAGGACACATATAGTGAAATATTGACAAAGATCAAAGCAAGCTTTCCCAACATTGAATGGGTGGATGATGATGAGCAGGATGATGACGACTCTAGACCACTTCTATTTTGCACTATTAAGGTCATGCTATTCTTACATTAAAGTCAAAATATATGCGGATTAAGTTTCTGCGACAATCTTACAAGTTGAAGGGCACCAAAGTATGGATAGCAGAGGAGATTACACAAGCTCAATTTAAGATTAAGGCAATTGAATTAGCTAAAGTCAGGGCTACCAGAAAGGATGGAAAATGTGTAGTTTATCATGAAGGCGTAGCACTAATCAAAGAGTTTAAATCAAAACCAAAAGACTCTCAGTCTTAAACTGATGTAAGGCTATTTAATCTTCCAAACTATCATGTAGGTATTCTAAATAATGGGGGTGGCTTTTTGCACTCCTTGGGAGTTGCCATGTGACCTCCCTAAAGTAGATGTACTAGAGGGTTTCTTGCTATCCCATAGACCTTTTGGTCTCCAGTGGATGTTAATAGACTCTCTCTCTCTCTCTCTGTGCACTATCTTTCCTTACAAGCTCTATGTTTCTTGTACTTCTTTCTTTGTTGCGAAATGGTAGGTGCTTGTGCTACAAGAAATACATTTGCTTGTTATTTCTTGATTGATCTTTCAGAATAAAACTAGTGATCTAGACTGTGATCTTTTATGTTTCTTTTTTGCATGTGCATCTAATGTATTTGCCTTCCACACGAGAGGATGCCAATGCAAGGACACTAACACATCTGACTAGTCAAGAACAAGAGGTAAACACTATCAGAGAATATGAGGTTGCAAAGAAAAAAAAGCATAGATAGAAAAGTAAGGATGAAGCAAGCTGTTGCAGATTAGGATAATGTTGAAGTTGACGTGGACAAGAGATGAAAGATAGAGAATTCTTGCTTAAACAAAGAGGTAGAATGGACTCAATAGCTAGAAAGGATACCTTTGAACAAATCATTTCTCATCCCCAATTCAAGAATTTGCAGAATGCCAATGATGAACTTCGGTTGGCAGGGAGCAATTCTATCCAACATTCATAGCTCCTAAAGCCACGTCAAGCAACCCATGAACCTCTTATGAAGTTTTCTTCAAAAGGTCTACCATCATGATGGTGATGAATTCTAATGGACCAAAATACCAGGAATTTAACACTACGAAAGCCTTAAAGCTTTTGGGTGTCCATAGAAGGAATTTTTACTCTACAAAATCTCATTTATTGGTCGAAGATCAGGGAATGTTGTTGCTATTCATGTGCCAAAGGCAATAACGATGATGTACCATCATTACATAGGAGGGTCAGGATATTGTCTTTGCATTTTGGACTCAAGAAAAAAGGGTGTCCCCCAATAAGAAAGATGTATGTTGAAAAAGTTTAGGCAGAAAAAGTAGAGTGAAGCATCATCCTATGCATCTTCTCAGGAATCTCAAGTCAATGCACTCACTGCTTTGTAGCATTTATGGGACTGCTATTGGGTACTTTGAATAGA
This sequence comes from Dipteris shenzhenensis, assembly GCF_047967505.1. Taxonomy (NCBI): domain Eukaryota; kingdom Viridiplantae; phylum Streptophyta; class Polypodiopsida; order Gleicheniales; family Dipteridaceae; genus Dipteris; species Dipteris shenzhenensis. The sequence goes on along the minus strand of NC_141605.1, from coordinate 2,877,364 downwards.
CACAACAATGCTTTACACATTCATTATCCCCCCATAAATTCTATGGATTTTTGGATGCTTTGGATTAGGTGCTTTTTGACTGCTTTGAAAATGTTGTGTGGCTACTAGGGGCCATAATGAAGATCACATGGAATAAAGCTACCAATTCTTGGTGTTTTTTGACTGCTTTGAAACTGCTTGGGGTCATGTGGACTCCCCCAAGCTAGGGGCCACATAGACTCCCCCAAGCACCAACTAAACCTACTTTTGGGACTGTTTGAGAGTGCTTTTAAAAGTTTGAGGCTGCTTTGAGAATGCTTTGTGGCTATAACCATGATAAACTGCTTTGTGATGACTAGATCTTCCTTGACTTACATGCGGCCATAGGTTGAGCTCTTCTAGCAATTCAAGGACACATTTCCAGAGATCAGAATTCAACAACTATCATTTGAGTGCTTGAATCCCTATTTTGTGCAAAAGCTAAAGGACAGGTACACATGCTGTTGCATTTATCACGTGCAGATGATTTTTATCAAGGATGCAATCAGCTCTAAGGACCTAAAGTGTTGGTCTTCATGGAGCATCTGGCAACCGTGATTGTTGGATATGTGAAAATAGCAAAGGTTGCTGAGGTTTTGGACAGGCTTACAAGGGTGTCACTCCCCTTTGGGAGTCTATGGTGTGCCCCAAACCTGTTGGATCCACATTCCAACATCGTCAATGTCTATGAGTGCAAAAATATGGTCCAAAAATTGCTTTTATAAAAAAAATAAAGCTATGTGAGTGCTTTGTGATGATTGCTTGGAAGTGCCTGATCACAGTGCTTTGTGATAGTTATGAAACTGCTTGGTAGTGCACTGTGAGTGTTATGAGACTTCTTGGAAGTGCTTTGCGACTGCTTGGAAGTGTTTGTGACAGTTATATGAGTGCTTTGTGACTGCTATATGACTTCTTGGTAGAGCTTTGTGACAGCTATGCGAGTTCTTTGTGATGCTTGGTAGTGCTTTGTGAAAACCAAGTAGTCTCATAATAGTAAAAGCTATGTACATGCCTTGTGTTGACTGCTCTATGAGTGCTTGATCAGTGCTTTGTGACTATTATGACACTGCTTGGTAGTGCTTTGTGACTTTTATGTGACTTCTTGGAAGTTCTTTGTGACTGCATGGAAGTGCTTTGTGACAATTATGTGAGTGTTTTGTGACTATTATATGGTTGTTTTGGTAGAGCTTTGTAATAGTTAAGTGACTAAGGAGCTTCTTTCATAGTAGCAACATTTTGTTAAAGCCAGAAGTATCCTCCTTTGTATAGCAGCTTCTTGTGGATCTACTCCATTTTTAGGGTCATTATTTCTAGTGTTGTGGGCTTAAATTTTTAGGGTCTACACTCTAACTATTGTGGCTATAGGGGGATGAAGTTGCCCTTAAGGCAAACAAGAGAAGGTGGGCTACTATGGTGATGATGCTTAGGGATCTACTTTGAGTATTGCCATCGTAATATTCTCAAACTTGCATGGTAGTTCCATCTTGATCCTAGCTTTCTCATGCTTTTATCGAGTATATCCTGTCCCATGTTCCATTTCCATCGTATCATTGTAATAAAATGATATATGTTCTCTGTAGCAAATGTGAGTAGGATCACAATATCTCGGAGATCTTTTGTTTTTGTTAAGCCCAAGTTGCTTCTGTGAAAGCCGAAAATGAAAATAATTTGTCATTCACATGGGAAGGTTATTGTGTGACTTCCACTATGTCTGGCATGGTTGATGTGATAGGTACTTGTGTAGCTACCATGAATCTTGGTGCCTAATTGCTTACTAAGGAAGGTTCTTGTGTAGCTACCCAAAGTAGATTCTATTCTTTTCTTGTAAGGTTCTTGTGTTACTACGTCCCTTTTTTAGACAAATTCTTGTCTAGCTTCCGTTTGCCTTGAAGATGATAGTAAATTCAATGGCATTTTGATAAACTTTTGGTCAAGCCAGTTCTTGTGTTACTGTCTCTCTTTTTGAGATAGGTTCTTGTGTAACTACTCAATAGGAGGTAGAGAATGCTCTTTGTGTGTGTGCCTCTATTAGTGGCACTCTTCTCTTGTTGTTGTAAGTAGGTTCTTGTGGTTATACCATTTTCAAAGTAGGTTCTTGGGTTCTTCTCTCCAATCTATGCCTTGATTTCTCATAATCAGTAGGCTTGAGCTTTATGGTTGCCTCTCTTTTGTTGATGATGACAATTTTAGAGGCTCGGGCCTCCATTCTTTATTTTTCTCTTTATTGAGCACATTGTTGCTGCTACTTGAAGATGATGGAGGTGATTGTTACACCTAGTACCTTGGGTACCCAAATATAAGTGTTTCCAACAAGGTAATATCCTTAGGCCTCTAGTAGTCTCATAGGAACCCAACGGTATTGTATCTTCCTTGTTGGATGGTTTCATTTTGTTCTTCAATGTCAAGGTTTGTTGTTTCCATGATGGGATGGCTTTTGATGGTGAGGTTTGGTTGGAATCCAAATATATCATTCACCTTCAAAGTTCCTTAGGCCTCTAGTAGTTCCTTTTGGACCCACAATTGCTTGGTTGCTCTTCTTGTTTGACGTCTTTACTAGTGAGGTGCTTGCATAGGTTGAGAGGCAAAAGTCAATGTTGATGCTAATGCTTGAATGTTGGTCTATTTGGTAGCATCATGATGGAATGATTCATCACTAAACAACCCTTTATAAGTGTCTTAGATCCAACGTCTACCACGAATTGCATCTTTTGTTAAGGTACATGTAAGAGTTACAAAAAACTTACAAGGCACAACTTGATTGTCCATGGAAACATTTATCATTAAAGAGCCAACAAGATTAATTGAGGTATCTCATACAGATTGAATTTCCAAATCACAAACTTTGAGGAGTACATGGCCGAAATGTTTTAACTTTTCCTAGGAGATGAGATTGTTGCTTGTTTGAGCATCTGCCACAGCTTGTATTTAGCATGCTATACCTATTGATGTCAGCTCTACCCAAATTTGAGATGGAGTTAAACCTATCTCCTTAGTATCAATGGCATTATCAATTGCATGTTCGATTTAATTTAGTATCACTCTTATGGTGTAAAGAGGTGTAATGGCAGTAGGTTTATCATTGTCAAGCTACATAATTTGAGTTATTGTGGCTAGTTATCCATAGAATTTAGTGAGTATTCTATCTGTGGTAAAGGAGCACACCAAGAGTCTTCATGACTCTTCTCATTGACCTCTTCCTTATAGCCTTTGAACACATTTACCAGTGTGTTAGATTCAGCTCTGCAAATAGAATTTTGGATGTAGTGTGAGCCTTCCAAGTTTGGAGATCCACCCTCGTGACTTGCTCATAAGAGGAAGAATGGCAGTAACTATGTGTCACTCATCCTCTTATGAGGCTTGTATCAAGAGATCAAGTGTTTGATTTTAACAATATAATCCTAAAAAGAATCGGTCTCTTTTTTCTTAACCTCATAGATCTAGTTGATGGGGCTCCACTTGGGTCTAATGGGGGCAATCCTTACTATGAAGGACTTTCACTACGTGTCTCAATTAATCTTCTCCTTAGGGTTTAGAGCCTTCTACCATTGACATGTTTTGCCATCCAGGCTTATGCCAAAGGCATTGATTTTTTCCAAGTCTCCGATGTTCCCAAAAGTCTCACAAATTTGTTTAGACCTCTGGAAATGGGACACCAGGTCTCCTTCTCCCAAGAATTTTGTGATTAGTTTAGAGATAATGATTGGTTTGGTCCTTGAGGAACTAGTATCCCTCCTTGAGGAACTAGTGATTGGTTTGGTCCTTGAAGAACTAGTATCCCTCCTTGAGGAACTAACGTCCCTCCTTGAAAAGGTTGATGCTGCAACCCCCCTGCCTAGTGCTTGCACTAGGATCCTCATGGCTTCATATGTAAGCACTGTTTATGGCACAAGAGTATTCATTGGAAGAGGGGGCACTACCCCATATTTGGGTGGTCCTGATGGGGGATTGTAGAAAGTAGGCGGGTGGCCAAAAGTGGCATTTGTAGGGCCTGGACCACTAGGGACTAAGATTGGAGGTGGAGGCAAACTAGGCCTTGTAGTTTGCATTGAAGGTACCCTAGGCATGGGCATGTTTGCATTGGCCATAGTCCTATATGGAGTGGTCATTTGGTAGGACGTGCTTTCTAAACTGCTTCCCCATGGTGGATATATCAGTGGTGGCAGCCAGGTAGCTACTGATCTTGGCATTCATTTAGCTCATCCAACTACACCATAGTCACTTGGTATCCTAGGCTCAAGTGTGTCATTGAATGAGGGTCCTCCCTCATGGAAGCACACATGTGGGGCCATAGTATTCATAGAGGAAGTTGGAATACTCCGCATGGCCTCTAGCATAGTCGATGATGGTGGGCCCTATGGCTCTAATGGCACTCTAGTTTGCCTTGCACATTGGTTCACCATGTCGGGGTCATACAATCCAAACCTTCCTATCATATTAGAAAAAATTTCCCTTAATCTAGATGCTGTAGAAGGGCGATGATACTGGGCATCATTAAGGCTGGAGTTTAGGGCCACTAAGGCTCTAACATTGGAGGGTTCTCCCATGTCTCCATCTAGGCTCATGGACTCTTCTGAGTTGGTGGACAGGTCACCTTGTGGCGATTCGTGCATGGCATAAGAATTGATCTTTGAGCTTGCTGAACTTAAGGATGCAGAACTAGGTGTGTAGGTTGACAAGAGGATATTTGAGGCACTATCCTCAGGGTGAGGGTTAACTCATAGGACTCTTCCTAATCTCAGGTGCATGTGTTGTTTAGCATAGTTGAGGTCCCAATTCTAGGTTCATTTATCTTTGATGCACAATTGTGAGAGACTCCAAAGTCTCTCATGTAAGTGGAGAGGCCCGACAACATTCATCCTTCTTCAACTTCTTTAGGTTGTAGCAAAGGCAACCTATAGCTTCATCAAATTGTAGCTATACATCGACTAACAAGAGTGTACAACTAGGTGAGCTCATACTCATCCAACAATCGACTGCAAGCTAATGCATCAAGCTTCAAAAGTGGCACAACTATCATCTCCATCTACCTCTACAAGCAAGTGTCTTAAACTAGGAGCCATCATAACCAAAATGACCCAGTAGCCCTACACAAAAGGTCACACAGGCACAAAAAGCATCGACACTCTAAGCAATGGACACTAGAAGGATCATCTACATAGTTGCCAACTGGGTAAAAGCACCACACCAAGAAACCCATCATATTAGCCTACACACTCAAGTCCTTCTACGACCACATGCCCCAACATTCGATGCAAGAAATGGGATCACCAGTAGGCTGACACAGAATGGTGCATCAACCTGGTAATGCCTCCAACCATGTCCTATGGGAAATTTGACAATGATGCTCCAGCTTCTTCTACAACTATAGAATAAAGAGCTTAAGCATGCTATACAGATAACGCTCTTCAACGACCTTCAAGCACATGATTGACGAAACTACATAATGGAATCTAAAGATTCCATCAAGATCAAAGAAGATTCCGCTGAGGCTTATCTTGACACACACTAGGGATACGTTAAGAAAATGCCATGTGGTAAACTATCCACAAAATTGCCACATTAGCATCCCACATTATCCTACCACGTCAGTAGGGTCATCCCTATGTTACCACATCATCAATTGCCCACAATGCCACATAGGTAGCCACATCACCTTTATCTACCATGTCAACACCACAGGACATAGTGCCACATCGTTCTTGCTTACTCATCTACCACATCATCCTAAGTGCCATGTCACCCTACACAATCGTCCATGCCACACCATCATTGCCTCATTACTCACCACATCATTTGACATGTGGCAAAGCCCCCCTGTTAGGCACACTGGGTGCACGCTGGTGCATGTCCACCCACTTGCCACATCATCAGTGCTTCACAAACGTACATCTTACTAGGCACAGTCTCTGCATGTGACCCCTCTTGCCATATCATCATTGCTCCTTTTTGCTCCTCCATCTTGATCAAGCCTTATCTCTTGATCCAAGAAGAATTTGAGGGTGCTCCAAATAGGAAAAATGCTTGATTTTGTGCTCTACATGCTCATCATATCACGTGCACATTTTGGCACATGTATCACACACTTTTTAGCCTCAGCATCAAATCCAACTCTTGCACACATTTAAGCCTCTTCATCGACGCATATGACCTAGCATCTAAAAGGAACAAAAGGAAAGAAACTATCTGCTACTTTTCATCACTTGATAGTTGGTCTAGCTCTAGGTCAGAGTAGAGTAGTTCATCCCATCTCAAAGTTAGCCCCTATGCTCACACAAGGTTTCACATCATCACATGTCCTAAAACATAACTGTCTAGACATCAGTGAGAGTAGATTTCAAAGTGTTCAGAGGTATTGGCAGATTGTTTAATGGGCAGAGTGCACATCATTTCATTTTGCACTCATGTGCCACCATTGTAAAGCCTTATTGGCTATTTTTCTGGCTTTGTACACATTTTTTTGAGCCTTGTAAAGCCTCTTGGCTATTCCCAACATCATTTGTCACACAAGCCTTATAACAGATTGGAATATATTTTGGTTCTATCTTCACAATAGTTCAAATTTCAATTGATATAGATAGTGTTTTGTAGTTGATCTAGGCAATGTTTTTCACATGCACTTTGAGTACAATTCTTGCATCATGTCTACTACTAGCAACCTCAATTTGGAGGCATCTGCTAAGTTAGAAACTCCAATTATGACACATGGAAATATCAAATGGAGACCATTCTTGTACTTCAAGATAAATGGGAGTATGTCAATAGTCTCCATCCAGTGTGCCAGCAGCAACTCCCACAATTGCCGCATCACAAGTAGAAGGGTCTATGTTACATCTCAAGAGCAAGAGCATAAGAAAGGATAGAATAGGAGTGGATTCGTGCCTTGGCCTGGCCAAGTGGTTGTAACTTAAGAAATAGGAAGAGTGGTGAGGCCTCTTTTCAAAAGGTGCTATGTATAAAAGCTAGAAAGTTGACTTTTGGTCTTCAGTTGTAAATGTGCAAGTTTGAGGAATAGAAGACTTCCTTCTTTTCAAATAGTGTTGTTTATGTTTCTCATGCTCTTTCCTTTGTGAATGCCTCTCACCCCCTTGCCCCTTTTCTCTATATGCAAATACTTTCCCTCTCCCTCACCCCTTCCCTTTCTTCCTCTCTCATTGTCTCTCCCTTCTCTCTTGAGGATTTACATTGTTGCAACTCCGAAAGCCATTGACGTGACACTATGGACCACATGGGCTTGCATTGCTCCCACAAGGAGTAGTAGGAGGGGGGGATTTCCCTCAACATTCCTCCAAGATCCCCTTCCCTTGTAAGTCACCATTGGAGATGACACATTTTTGGCACCATTGTCGAGGAGATAGAGGTACGCTTTTTTGCTTGCACATGCATCTTCCTTTATTTACCATTGCCTCCATGAAGCTTCATTGTGGAGTTTAGTGTAGGGATAGAGCTGAAAAAGTGAAGGAAAATGAGTGAGAAAGAAGAGAGAATAAACTTGAACTGGTTTTTGGAAGTGCTGGCATGGTTTATTGTAGTTTGTGTGCATTGGAGGTCTCAAAATCTAGGAGGGAGCACTTGGAATCATTACTAAACCTTGGAGAAAGTCCCATCCCACTAGAAAAAGATGAAAAGTGATAATCAGGTTGAAGTTTCAAGGTCTTGAGAATCACAAACAGTCCATCTTGGAAAGGAAATCTTATAGTTTGGTCCAAACTTGCTTGTTTTTGTTATCTTTTATTTCTCTTGGTTGCTTCTTCTTGTTTAGTAAGTAGTTTAGCTAGGAAACTAGTCCTCACACACTCCAAACACTGCACAGAGGCCTAGGAAACTCAAAGAATCACAATAATTCCATCAGCCAGAGCATTTCCAAGAAGAAGCATCGGGTTAGCCTAACACACCGCACATGTCATGCTAATAAGCCGGTGTACATCGAGTTAAAATCCATTGAGATAGCATTGACCACGTTGCGATACCATTGACACTGTTAATTTAACTTTGCTAAGATAGTTAACTCCATTAGGCTAGGACTACTGACATCTCTGACACTTCTAACCTGACCTAATAGTAGCTGACACTTGACATAGTCTCTGATAGCATCTCACATAATTAATGACCAAATCTTGTCCAAAATAGGGGTCAAATCTAACTCCACACATGTTAGTAGTAACTCCATGCACGCCAAGATAGTGCACACTAAGTTAGTAACTCCATGCATGTTAAGATAGTGCACGTCGAGTTAGTAACTCCATGCATGCTGAGATAGTGCACACCGAGATAACAATTCCATGCATGCCGAGATAGTGCGACGACGCAGAGTTAGTAACTCCATGGATGCCAAGATAACAACTCCATGCATGTGAGATGTGCACATCAAGATAATAACTCTATGCATGAGGGGTTAGCATCCTAGCACACGTTGGGATACTAATCCAGTGCACACACTGAGTTAACAAACTATTGGAAGGGGGAGACTGAGAAACTCACAGGTTGAACCTCCTAGTGAGCACCCACCCTGAGCTACCTACATGCTATTGAGGTCTGGAAAAATCCTAGGAGCCGAGAAAAAACTGAAGGATAGTGCATCCAATAACTTGAGATTGAACAAGGGACCACCTTAGTATCAACCTCATCTGGAATCTCATTCCCTAGCTCTTAGTCAGTGCATGGTCCACCACAAGGCGCTACTTCAAGTTTAGAAGACTCAATGAGTTTCAATGTAGAAATGGGGGAGAACCAAATCTGAGGGCCACTATAGCTTCCAACTCCTGCTCAGTTAGGCCCCAATCCACCACCACCCCCTCCACTACATATGCACATCTAAGGGGGACATTCTCTAATATTATGGGAAGGTTCAGTTTGGCTAACTCTAACCTAGTCAATCTCTTTGCCAAGCAAACTCGAATGACCAAAGAGCAGTAAGACTTTCCACCAATATTTGCATGGGGCAATGCTCAAGGCAACAATCCCTTGCCAGCCCTCAGCTGAAGAGATTTTAGGGCCACAAGTTCAATTCTATGAGGGTGAACCCTCCTTCACAAGAACTTCTAAGCCCTGGGTATGTAGGTTCTGGCCACCAAGTCCCAAGGGATAGAGTGTTGATCAAATGAGCTTTGGGGAGAGCACCTTGCCTCAACCAATGGTCCCTCATCCTAATTTGAATGCGACTTGGGGAGGGGTTGCAGACAATACTCCCTTTTACATGGCTACACCATATAGGTCGGTACCTAAAACAAAAATATCAATTCCAAGGCTCATATCAATGAGGCCAATTAACCCAATCCCACCACGTGTGTTGGCTCTAAGTCATACGAGGCCAGGACTAGCAAACATAGTTTCTATTTGGCCGACGAGCTACTATAACCCACCCTAAGGACCACCCAACTATGGAGCCATGCCAATCCCCCCAGCAACTCCACACTAGTGCCACAGACAATACTCACCAATGTGGTAATTAGGGTCCTAGTGCAAGCACTAGGAAGGGTTGCCGTGCTGCAAGTAGTCTTGGGGGGGGACATTAATGCTTCACAAAACTGTCCAGCTACCATCTCCAAGCTTATCACTAATTTTCTAGGAGAAGGAGATCTTGTCTCCCATGTGGAAAGGTTTGAGTAGGTTTGAAAGACCTTTGGAGACATCAATGACCTAGACAAAGTGAACACATTTGGGTTGAGCCTTGACGGTAAGGTGGGCCAATGGTACAGGGCCTTAAGAGCTGAAAAAACTTGTGCCTTTTTGTACATGTGATGGAAATGAGGTGAAGTAATGAATGGTGGGGATAGAAAGACAATTTAGTGAATATATAACGCCATAAGATGCTTATGTAGTCCTTATGTAGCTACTTACAATAGATTTTACTATAAATACTAAATACTTTGGCTTTGCATTCTTGTCCAACTTAGTTTTATGAAACAAGGATTGATGTAGCCTCTTAACTGGGAGACATTAAGGAAGGCCTTTATAGTGAGATTTTCTCCCACTGGGCTAAAATGGAGTATGATTAACCAATTGTACGAGGTTAAGCAAAAGGAGCACAAAACCCTATGGGAATACATTGCCAGGATTAAACATCTGAATTGCCGCTATGAGCCTAATGAGAGAATGAGCGATGAATGGCTCCTACCTAGATTCCTTTGTGGGTTAAGGGATGCAAAACTACATGACCATCTATTCACCCTGAACCCCATGTCATTTGAGTTGTGCAGCAAGACCACTATACTCTTGGATGATAATATGAAGGATAAGGACCCACTTGTAAAGTCCTGTGATGCACCTTCAAAAGTGTCTCATGCTAGTAGCCCAACGGAGTCCAAGGAGACTGCCCCTATGCCCAAGGGGGCAAATGTAGATGAGGTGGCCACTAATCTCTTAAATAGAGTGGCCCTACAACTTAAGGGAGGAATAGTAGGAGAAGGCCCCAACAATCCTCACCTGCATACTAGAAGGGACAATGTGTGGTGCGGGTTGTGCATGAGCAACCATCCTATGAATGAGGGCTAGCCTTAGGGCAAGGTTGTTGCTTTATTGTGCCCACTGTGCCAGATGGGGGAATCATGAGACCTCCCATTGTCATTTTTTGAGGGTCAACCCGTGTCAATGTATCAACAAAGGCAACCCCTAACCTTAATCACCCCAGCCAACTAGTTCTCAACCAAGGTCAACTTGCTATACAAGGAGCCCCTCCTGCCAATCAAGGGCAATACAAGGCCCAAAATTTACCATTGCCACCACCGATTCTAGGCCCTCAACCCCCATGGCCTTGAATAATCCCTATGAACCAAGTAATTATTGAAGAGCCTCTAAGTGAATGGGAGGAACCAAATTTTCCCACTAGCAAGTGACTTCGGGCAATACGAAGGGTCCTCATACTAACCTAGCCAAATAAGGCACTACATCCTTTAGGATCAACAGTATGTTCTAGTGTATCAAGCGGCTCCCACCCCTGAGTTGCTCAATAGCCATCAATATTGGAAAGGGATTGGATAAGGTTATCATCCAAAATGGGTCAAATGAGGACACCACAACCGTATCAACTTCCACCTCATTTGGAGGTACCAAGGTGATGTTGGGCTGAGCTAACCCTTGGCTCGAGAATGAGAACAATGTAATAGGTGGACATCCATGAGATTAGGGCTTAGACTCAGTGGTATGCAGTGTATACCTTGACCCTACAATTGAGAAGCAATGCCTTGAAGAGGCACAGTAGCAGCAGCTGCTCTGCAAATGCTAGCAAAGATTTGAAGAAAGGATCGGGACCGGTAAGGGTAGGGATACCATACACTCAAGCTACCAAACCAAAAACAAGGCCCCTAAGGCCACCCCTACACTAGAGAAGGTAGAGGAGGAGGCCTTGAAGGACACTTCAGCATAGAAGTCGCTCTTAAGGCACAAGATGTTTGAGGAGGATACTAGGTGGCAGCAGTAAGAGGACTAGGTGGCAGCAGTAAGAGGACCCTACATCCTTTTATGGCTTTGAGGAACAAAAATTGAAAGGTCAAGAACTCATCACCCAACCTCGAGATGTAGCAGAGCTTTCCACCTTCTTGTCCACAAAAGTTAAATGCCTATAGTAGCAACTCATTTGAGGGGGAATCTAGTCCTCTAGAGAGACCTATACGACTGGATGAATGGACAGATGGTCACATCCCAAGAGGTGGCCACCAAGGTAGTGGAAGTCCCCACAGAGGAATTAGGCATGCTGAAGATTTTGGTTAATAAGCTATGCCAATACTTCGAGAGCGATGACATCAACACCATGCTCCCAATTACCTACCAAAGCAAGATGCCATGGCAATCTTGGACAGAGGAGCTGGTGTCAGCATCATCACTAGACAATGTTGGGCTAAATGGGGAAGGACTGACCTCAAAAAGACCAACCTGATTGTCAAATTAGCCAACAAGAAACCGCCTGACCGATAGGGGTGTTGAGGGACATTAAGATCAAAACCTTTGGCCTCACCTACCATGTCTTGTTTGTGGTAATGGATCTCCATGGGTAGCTAGATGGTTATGATGTTATTTTGGGAAGACCCTTCATGTGCACGACAAGATTGGTCCATCAATTTCACCATCATTGTGAGGAAGGAATGCACGCACTTTATGGCAAACCACATGTCTCGTATCTCCAATGGAAAGCTAGCCACAAGAGTGGAAGATGATGTTCTACATGTCCCAATATTCCTTATTGATCTAGTATCCGAATGGGCAGAACAGGAGATCAGACACTTCCTGGCCAATGGATTTCCTTAGGATAAGACCCTCAATAAGGATTGGGCTAGGAAACTCATCAAAGATATGGGCCTATAGTCGGCCAGCTCTATCACATGGGCAAGGATGGCATAATGTGCCACTACATCTAAGAGGATGAATTTGTGGAGGTATTGGACAAATCCCTTTTGAGCAGTGCAAGTGGTCACTTTGTTGGGGAACTTATAGCCCATAAGGTGCTGCAAGAAGGATTATGGTGGCTAAACCTCTTTACTGATGTGGCTAACTTTGTCAAAAATTGTGACCCTTGCCAGCGGGCCTTCATGCCCCACAATTAAGACTATATGACTTTAACAAAAGTCCTTACAGATTAGCCCTTCAAAAATTGGGCACTGATTTTGTGGGACCAATCACTTGAGCCCAATACATAATCGTGGCCATAGACTACTTCCCCAAGTGGACAGAGGCCAAGGCCACCACAAAGGCAAATGCACAAACAATTGCCAAGTTCCTATATGAGAACATGATATCGCACTTCAGCCTTCCAATAGAAATAGTAAGCGATCAAGGAACATTTTATCAATGATACAATCCACAGTTTAGCTCAAACAAAACCTTGAGCCACATGATGACATGCATAGTCAAGGCCAACCGTCGTAACGATCAGGGACATAAGCTTACCATGACACTATGGGCTTATCAACAAACAGCGTATAATTTTGCCACTAATGGCATGCCCTTTAGCCTAGCATTTGGGGTGGAGGTAGTCATGCCAATGAAATTTTTTGTTCCAAGCCTCAGAGTTATGGTTAGAGATCGATTATTTGAGGAGGCAATTCCTAAAAGGCTGATTGAAATAGAAAAATCTGGATGAGACCATTTTAAGGGTGTCCTATGGCATAAAAGTTGAGAAATTACATCACAAAAGGTGGTTTAACCACAATCTATGAAACAAGGATTTAAAGGAATATGATCTCACACTACTATACAGCGTGAGAAACACAAAGTACAAATTAAAATATCAAGGAATGGGTCCTTATCGGGTCATGGAAATATACCACAAGGGTCATGCAGAATTGTGACCCTGGCAGGTATTGAGATGGATGGATATATCAATGGCAGCAAGCTTAAATGTCATTATGGGTCCCCTGACTCTCCAGACGTACCATCATGAAAAGGAGCTTAAGAAGGAGGCTGCTCATATGAAGTGGCAAGCGATCGAGGAAGCTAGGGCTTGGTAGGCTAAAGCAAAGAACTCAAAGCTAATAACAATTTGTAAGGCATCTATAGGAGGGTTAAACCCCCTTGAGGATCTCACCATTTCCCCTGCCAAGGTACAAGTGGATTTTCAATTGTGTAGGGAGACAATTTGTTCAGTAGAGGCCAACCTACAGTGAGCCACAACCTTATATCCTATGAAATGAGCACTCAACACCTAAAATCTAAGGTAACCCTATATCCCACACTTATCGTGGTACACGATGTGAATGGAAAGATCTCGCCCACAATAGGTTGCATAGAATTACCCATATCATTAAATAAGCATGATGTGGCAAGTAGATGTTATGTTATGCCTATAGGTGCCATAGACAAATAGGTCATTCTTAGGAGAACTTGGTGCTACGCGATCAACTAGCAAATTGATTGGTGCAAACACACAAGGACACTAACCAATGAGGGTTGCACCTCAATTATCTCTATCAGTTCTTGCATCTCAGGTGCAATGGCAACTGGCAAATGCAACCCCATGCTAGCTTCAAGTAGCAAGGTAGCCACCCCCTTGAATACAACCAAGGCTTCCTCAACCACTTCTATGGCTATCAAGTCCAAATCTGTGTCTTCTAGCACAAGTACCATACTCCCAACCATACCTTCTACATTAGTAGCCCTCCCTCCCATTTTTCTCCCAAAGAAAGTGAAAGCCCACTGTATCCAACGTGAATCCCTTCAATCAACGCTCGGTTCCTTGTAGTAAATCACTCCCTAAGTGTGGCTTCATGTCCATCCTTGCTTCCCACCCTGTCTCTCTTGCCATCTACAAGACCAAGGACATCTCCAAATGGGTAGGAAACAAAAAAATCAACCAAATCTGGCATCTCCAAATGAAACAAAGAACATCTCCCAAAAAAAAAAGAAATAAAGGACCTCTCTCATGTCTTGCAACTTGATCCAAGATTCCATCTGTGAAAGATATTGGAAATAAGTCAGGAACAGTTTGTGCATTCAGCTTCTGGTAATCCAGACATACTCAAAGTTTACCATTTTTCTTTGGCACCATCACAATGGGAAATAACCAATCACTGTTGTCAATGGCATGAATGAATCTGACATAAAGAAGTTAATCTAGCTCTACTTTTACCTGCTTAGCATAATTTGGATTCATTCTATACCTTTGTTATCGAATGGGTTTGGCATCTGGCACCAGAGGAATGCTATGTTGACATAACTCGGGGGGGAACTCCCCCAAAATACATACTTCTACCTGATAAAAATTTTGTTAACAACCTTAAGTTGCTCAAAGCAAAGATTGGCACTTACCACCATAGTTGCAGGTTTGTCTTCTATTCTAAGATTGAGTTATTGGGTTCGTTCTGGCACCAATTACTCAGTTTCGAGGCATGTAATAGTTACTGTGTCTCAACTTGCTCCCTTTCTCCTTCAAAATGTTCAATGAAATTGCTTAGAAATAGATCTTTTAGTTTAGCAACTTGCTCGGCCTTTAGTTTCTGTTTCATGTCAGTAGCCACTTGGAAAATGTCAATTTTTTTATTGACAGGAAGTATCTGGAGTTGCATCAATCATGACTCCGCATCTTGAGGAAATGGGTCTGTAACTTCCAAAACTTTAGGTCGATAGCTACTCCAAACCTTTCAAGGATTAGTGGAAATGCAGACATCTTGATTATCTACTTTGATGATCATTTCCTCTGACTCCCAAGTATGTTGTAAATTTTCCCTCTTAAGCCAAGGTCATCCCAACAAAATAGGGCAAGCATTCTGCTCAATGGAAATCATAATAAAACTAACTGTATAATAAATGCTACCTCCAGAATAGGCAACATCCTATAGCGTACCTTTTGGACAACTGATCGTTGATCTACCATTTGCACTTGAAAACAAGATGGCTTGAATGTCTTATATTTTAGCCACTTAGCAATATCTTAAAAAATAATGTTTACTCCTAAACACCATATACTGTCACACCTGGTATGGTCTGCTTTTTAACTTTGTTGGTGAGACCTAGTACTTCTTCATCATCCACAAGTGTGTCAATGACAGGTAAAGTAACTAAAGAGTTGAACTCCTTCACCTACTCTTCAGCTTCCTTAATTTGATGAGCGAAGAATTCACAATGGCAAAATGGATCTATTCGCATCAATTCAACAAATGTAAGGCTGCTTTTCATACTCTTGAATATTTCCCATGCTTGGGCTATGTCTACATTATAATTTGATGAAGTTCTAGGTTCATATGCACTCTATTCCTTTGAAGACTCACTAGGTTCAGTGATAGGTAGGTGAGACTCCTTGGATGGCATTCTCATAGTCAGTGCAAATCTCTGGCAATTTTAGGAGCAAATTCCTTTTGTGCTTTCCAATAGACATCCTTGTCTAATGGACTAGTATCTGCAGAGGTTGCAATTGGACCCTTCAACCTGGTAACTACTTGGGCTTCCACTGTGTCTTGTAGCTTGGCTACAACTGCTTGGCACTCTAAATCCACCTCTTTTCTATCCATATTAGTTTTAAGGAACTTCAAATGTTCATCCTAAATTAGACAGTCAAAATGAAGGTGATTCTCTCCATAGTAGAAACATTTAATCCTTGAAGGATCTGTCTTCTTCTCCTTGCCAATCTTACCCTTATCTTTTTGCTAGGAGCATGGTGGTTTGGCGCTGGTAGGCTGGGTGTCAGTTGTCACCTATTTAGCAAACACTTGGCAATTATTACCATTGAACCAACATATAGATTCATCATGTCTAAACTTGGTGCAAGTGTTGCAATGTTAAGTTTTGCATTCATCCTTAGTGTGACCACTCCTAGAACATCTATTGCACCATTTTTCATTGCTACATGGTTTCCCTCAAATGCCCAATTCCTTTAGTGCCTTCTTCAACTCAATCTTGAGATTATCTTTTCTTATTTGTCTTGCCTTTTAGGCCTTCACTCTTTTCAAGAGCTATAGCTCGGTCAAGCATTTCTTCATATGTCTTAGTCGGATTAACTATCTCCAGTTTATGAAAGTCCACTTGTATACATCCTGTAATTAGCCAGGCTCTCATAGAACTATCATATGGTACAGTAGTCAATTGAATAATAAGAGCTCTCGTTTAAAGTACAATGTCTTGGACAGACTCTCCCTCATTTTGTTTTAGTTTGTTCAACTTTGTGCAAACATGTTCTTCAGTCCAATCTGAACCATCGCACAAATGTTTTGACGTAGTATCAATTAGGAAAATACCCAATTAGAAATTGGTTGAACCATCTTTGTGCATTTATAATTAAAGTACATGTATTCTTCATCTATTATGGCATCATTTATATAACAAACACGTAAGAAACTTTAAAGATGACTGTACAGGTCTTCATCGTCGGTACCCTTGAGATTCTAAGATTTTACCTTGATATTTTACTTGGTCTTGGATTTCTTTGTCCATTCCATGGGTACTTCCAATCAATCTGCTCCATACCCTAGGTAAACAGATCATCCACTCAAAAGAACAAGATCCGAATCTCCACCTATCAGACCCATCTTCATGTGTATGAGGTTGCTGTCGACCAACATGTAATTGGTCCATAGGAAGATTTTTTTGCCTTAAAGGTGCACGTCGATTTATATGAGTAGGTTGAATGGGGTTTTTGTCCATGGTTATAGGTACTTGGGAAATTTGTCTTAACTACTCCATGTTTACCCCTTTAGGTACTCGATGGCATCTTTCTCCATTGGAAGCACGCTGTTCTTCTCATCTTCTAGGAGGGTTGGTCTCCTACAATCATGCCCTTCTCAATGAGATTCTTTTGGAAGGACAATCGAGTATTAAAGAAGACTTTCTCTTTGTTCACTGGCATAATACTCATGCTCATTTTGATGATCATAGAGAAAATGACCAACCATTCAAAGTCTAAACTTTCTGTAGAAGAATGTGTTGTTGGCTCTTTCCCATGGCTTTCGTAGGAAGAGTAGCGCATTCTCAGTACGCAAGGTTCCGGGGCTTTTTGTCACCTACAAATATATCAGGGTTATCGTTGTAGTATATGTGTAGCTTAGGACCTCGAGTCGTATTCTAGTGAGAGACGTAGGCTTAAGTGTGGTAAGCAATCATAGTGCATGCATGTGTGAAAGGAATGTGCATCATCATGGTTGAGGTAATGAAGGCTTTCGCCTTCATTGGGGGTTGCAGGGTTTAGGAGGAGTTTAAGGGTTAGAAGGAGGTTCCAAGGTTTAGAAGGAGGTTCCAGGTTTACAAGGAGGTTCCAAGATTTAGAAGGAGGTTCCAGAGTTTAAAAGGAGATTCCAAGGTTTAGAAGAGGTTCCAGGGTTAGAAGGAGGATCCAACGTTCAAGGTAGAGTACATGGTGAAGAACTCATCTCTCTCATGGATCATGGAGGTTAAGGGTTGAGGAACTAAGGGTTTAGGGGGAGCATAGGAGTGGGAGAGGAAGAAGGTGTAAGAGCATGGGGGAAAGAAGAGAGAGGAGGGAGGAGGAGGAGAGGGGGAGGGAGGAGGAGGGAGGAGGAGGAGGAGAAGGGAGGAGGAGGAGGAGGAGAAGAGGGAGAGGATGGGTTGCAAGGTTGGAGGAGAGGGGAGGAAGAGTTATTTTTATCGGGGATGGCTTGTTTGTTGAAGTAGTAGTGCTTCAATCGGCGCCCGTTTATTGTTGTGTTCAATTGGACTCCATCCAATGTTTCTAGCAGCACAGCTCCAATGGGATTCATCTTTCTTACTCACCTAAATACTTCACTTTCCCCTTGTGTACTCTGGCATTGTATAACAGGACCAAGTCCTGCCTTGATGTCTTTAGCTTTAAGATTTTTGTCAAACCATGCCTTTCTTCTGTGTTTTTCTATTGTCATGGCATGGTAGGCAACTAGTCTTGCCTCTATATGCTTCTCCAACTGATAGAGTCTTTTTTTCAAGGATTCATGGTCTCCCATGCATTCCTGTACTGCTATGCATAGGCTTGGTATTACAAATTCTAGTGGGACCACAACTTCAAGGCCATACACCAATTGAAAAGGTGTGTTCCCTATACTAACCTTGAGTGTGGTTCTGTATGCCCATAAGGTTGCATGCAGTTTCTCTGCCCAATCAGAACGTTGTGGTTCTACTACCTTGGTGAGGATAATGCATAATATTTTATTGGTGGATTTGGCATGTCCATTCCCTTGGGGATAGTAGGGTGTGCTTTTTCTATGGTAATATTACCATAAAGCCAGCAAGAGTTCTTGGATTACCTCATTGACAAAATGTGTGCCTCTATCCAACACAATTTTAATGGGGCGTCCGAATCGAATGATCACATTTTTGTATAAGAATCTTGCTATGCTTCTGGCATCTGCCTTTCTAACTGCTTTAGTTTCAGTCCATTTTGTAAAGTAATCAGTCCATAATGATGTAGTGTGCTTATGTTCCCTTTGTTGCTTGATGGATGGGACCCACATAGTCAATCCCCCATTTTTCAAATGGCTTTTGTGCAACAACTGTTGTTAGGGGATTGAAGTCTTTGTGTCGTGGTTTAGTAGTCCATTGGCATACATCATAACCGTTTACATATTCATAGGCATCTACCCATAGTGTTGGCCACTAATAGCCTGCGAGGAGGACTTTTCTTGCTATGGCTTCCCCTTGGAAGTGTCCTCCTGCAATGCCTTCATGGACTTCACTTAGGATTGGCATGATCTCATGAGGCATTACACATCTTCTTAATACCTAGTCCTTGAACATCTTGTATAGTTGTCCTGCAATGAGTCGATAGGGTGCAACCTTTAGAATTAGTTTTATGGCATCTACTACTTTCATTTTAGGGGGGTGGTCTTCCTACCATTAAGTACCCAATGATATCTCCACACCAATCTGGAACAGCGTCTATCTGAAATAGTGTGGCATCTGGCAAGTCGTTTTCTACTCTAGTGGCTTCTTCTCCCGACTTGACATGAGACATGTGATCGGCAATGTAGTGTTGGGTACCTTTGCAGACCACTATTTTGAAGTTGAATTCTTGAAGCAAGAGGAGCCATCTAGTTATTCTTCCTATTGTACACGGACGGTTCACAAGATAAAGCAATGCTTGATGCTCGGTGTAGAGGACAAAATCTTTTGCAAGTAGATAGTGCCAAAATTTCTTAACACTATCCACCATTGCTAGGGCTTCTCTTTCTGTGGTGATATAGTTGATCTCTGCATCATTGAGTTGTCAACTGGCAAAGTAGAATGGGTAGTCTTTCTTATGTTCACCAGGTTGACAAAGCACACTCCCAATTGCATACTTGGATCCATCAGTATGAACACAAAAATCTTAATCCCAATTGGGAGATATAAGGATGGGTGCTATGATTAGGCGCCACTTTAAAAGCTCAAAGGCTTGGTCGCACTCTTCTATCCATAAGAATTCCACTAATAATTTGTAAAGTGGTCTAGCTATCATGGCATACCGCAATATAAATCTTCTATAATAGCCGGCATGTCCCATAAAGACTTATACACCTTTGGAATTTGTAGGAGGAGGCAATTCCATGATTTGTCCATGTCAGTTATTGCAATCCCATGTTGAGAAACGATGTGTCCCAAAACAACTCCGTGGGTGACCATGAACTGGCATTTTGTTGGATTTAGGGAGATGCCATACTCCCTGCATTTAATTAGTACTGCTTCAAGACATTTGAAGTGGTCTTTTTTGTTCGAATGGATGCACAAATCATCCAAGAACACCTGTAAAAACTTATTCAGAAATGACTTGAAATCTGTGAACATGACTCGCTGGAATGTGGCCGGAGCATTACAAAGGCCAAATGGCATGACTCTATATGCAAAAATACCCCATTCTGTAGCAAATGCTATTTTTGATTGGTCTTTAGGAGCAATTTGTACTTGGTTATAGCCACTGAAGCCATCCAGAACCTGTCACCTTTTCCAACACTGTTTCTGTTAAGGGTAGGGGATAGTGATCCCTAATTGTGGCAGCATTCACATTCTTTAAGTTTATGCATATTCTAAGCTTCTTGTTGCGTTTAGGCACAATGATGATGGGTGAAACCCAATCAGTGTGCTCTATCTCGTAGATGAATCCGACATCTAAGAATTTTTATAGCTCATCATAAACCATGGTGGCATACTTAGGATTTGTGCGATAAGGTCCACAACCTTAGGGTGAGCACCTTCCCTTATAGGTATCGTGTGTACTAGCACCTCTGGTGAAATTGCTTTCATTTCTTTGTATGACCATGCTAGGCAGTCACGGTATTCCATTAGGAGTGCTTTGAGTTTGGTTTCATCTTCTTGTCGAAGCTGTTTCCTAATGAAAACCAGATTTTCTTCCTCCCCTTCAAGGGCAAGGTTTATTGTGCGTGTTTTTGTCGGTCCCTCATAGATTGGAGTTTCTCCAATGCTATCGGTTTCTTGAACTGCAGATTCTCTTAATGGTCTTGGCATTGCTCAATATTGGGACACTACAACTTGTGTAATTCTTGAAGTACTCCGAGACTTCTCGAAGATCGGCCTCTAATGGTGTTGAACTAACATGACATGTGCCATGTGTACTAGGTGGCATAGTTTCATTTACCAATTTGTTAGGCTCTTTTTTACTTTCTTTTTTCGAAGTCTCTTGATCGAGCTTCATCTGCACGTGGCTTATATTTCCAAAACTTCTTACATTGGGAACTGTGGGGTAACTTTTCCACTGGTAAGGTGTTCCCACAAGTGAGGGTTCATTTACTGCACGTCTCCTTCTAGTCCCTCAGGAGACCATTCAAGAGGAGGTGGTTTTGAGGGAGCTGGCTTTGCAAGATACAATTCGATGATCCTTGTTTGGACTCGTTCAAATTCATTGAAGTGTTCGGATTTGGCTTTTCTACGATTTCCTCCTTCAGCTTTCTTGTAGGATCTTCTGCTGTTATTCAACTTTGGAGGTTCAAGTTTTGGGAGCTCGACTGCCATTAAGGCATGAAGAATGGCTAGGTCATTGTCAAAGATTTGATCTTCAATTTCAGCATTATCAGCCTCAGTTTCAAGGTCCCAAGGAAAATATGAGTCATCATTGGTATGGGTACCTTCTTCAAGTTCATTATCCCACTCGAGGTCAGCCATAAAGAATGGCACCTCTAGATCGATTGGTTCTTCATGTGTGAGTGGAGGATCTACCTATAGCACCTTAGCATCTATCTGTGAGAAGATGGGGTCTAATGAATGGAAGTTGTCGATGGTTGCCAATGTCTGCATCCAGTTATTAACATTGCTTTGTGAATTGCCTATTATGGCACGCTGTTGCAAGGGAGCTGATTTGCTTGAGATTTTCATTAAAGATGTGTCATCCAGCGCTCGAGGCACAATTGGTTTTATAGCTCCTGTCCCCACATTCACCTTGATTGCAGTGTCGTGATTCTAGATTGTTAGTCTATCAGTTCCCTAGTCATGGAGGACTGATGCTTCCCGTAGCCAAGGACGTCCCAGTAAGATTTGACAGGAAATTTTTTGGGGAGATTCAAGATTTTGAATTAAAGGGAAAAGCAAACTCCTACGACCTTTGTGGACATGAAATTCACTATTCCCAAGGGTTTAGCCCATGAATCATTGGCAAGGTATATGTTGAAATTAGCCTTTTGCATTGGTGGGAGACCCCATTCATCGTAGAGCTCCTTTGATAGGACATTTACACTTGCTCCACCATCCACTATGGCTTGGACTTCATTATATGCCTTGTGGATCAAAGGCACAATAATGTTGTGTATGTCATCTCTCTCACCCATCCGCACAGGGATATCTTCGATGTCGTTCATAGGTGGAGGGGGATTTGTGATATCCATCCTTTGAAACTCTCCCAAGGATTGGGACAATTCCATAGGAGGATTCCGATGGGAATTGACACAGGGCAAACACAGGACAACTCAAGATGCTAGAGAGTGTGGCTCCTTCAAGTTGATGTGGCGGTACATTATGTTGTGGAGTCTGTTATTGGAATAGAGGCTCGAGTACAGTATCAATACTTTGTGGGGCCAAGTCATGGATTGGGTCTTGAGCTTGTTTCTCAGCCTCAAATTGAGCTTGTTCCTTTTGTATCCTGAAGTGCTTGAAAACGAGCCTTCTCCACCTCTGCATTTGGGTATGGAGCTTCTTTTATTGGAGGCTCGAGAGTTGATGTGGATGAGCTTGGCTGCTCATTGCTTGGTGGAGGTGGAGGCACTTGTGCTTTCTTTCTAAGAAGTCGTCTAGGTTGGATTGGAATGTTAGGGTCCTTGGTAGCCTCTTTCTGTTAGCATGTAATTACATTCACAGGTTGTGATATTATGCTTGCCGGCCCCAGACTTTGATGGTTCACCCCAATGATGCCGATTGAGACGTCAGGCTTAACCTATATTTCTTGTAGGACCTTATTTTTCATGGGACAATCCATACAGGCATGTCCTATGCCACAATCTCTATAGAGTGGTTGGAAAGTAGCAAGGCTACCATGATGAGGGCACTCTGCAATCCGGTGATTTTATCCACACCCATAGCATTTGACTGGTGCTCGATATGTATTGGGTCATACTTGATTTACGTACATTGGTATTAGACCCTCTGCACCATCTACATAGTACACTGGGTACTGTGCTTCATACTCGAATGGCGAGTCTACTTTCCCGACATGTAATTGATGTATTGGAACTGCCTGAGGAGCTAGATTTAGCGCTCTTGGATATGGTCGTGGATTCGGATTCCTGAGTAATTATGGGACTTGTGTTCAAATAGGAACAAGATTTAGCCTTGGAGCTGGGGGCGCTTGTGCAAGTGCTGGTTGCCTGTACACCGGCATGGGTGCCACTTGGTATTATTGAGGCGGGTTGTTGCGCATGTTGAAGATGCAACTATTTTCATCATGGCCACTGATGACGCAGATATGGCACCACAACCTTAGCAGTGGATTTGCTTGTGCAGTGATCTTAGCTCTTAGGACTGGGCACTCATTTGCTGTATGATTGGCCATGCAGTGTGGACACCTCACCGTGAATAAGTTTGAGGTGGCGAGCTGAGACAAGTGAAACTTTTGTTCCATGGCCTGCATCATGTCTTCTTTCAGCTTCATGGTTATGGCCTCTAGGCGATCTTCATTTGATGTTTCAGCAGTGGACTTGGGTTTGCCCTTTTTAGAGCACTTATCTCGTGCATTGGATCTGGCATCATCACTGCTAGTGTCAAAGTCGGTCATGCCATCCTCGATGTCAATGGTTGCCGCACGAGCAGCACTGAATGTTTCATAGGCTACTAATGTTTTTCATATCCTTCCGAATTTTGTTTCCTAGTCCTGCAATGAACCAGGCCATGAGGTACTTTGCATCGGGGCATGGGTCACATTTGGCAATTAATCTTTTCATCTTGCCCAAGTACGTGCGTACATCTTCTCGACGGCCTTGTTCGATCTTGCTTAGTTGGAGAGTAGGATCATCTTGTAGCCTCTCCGTTTGAAAGCATCTTTTAAATTTTGTTTGAAGCAAGTCCCATGTGGCTCGCTCTTCCACTAGAAGGTCTAGGTACCATTCATATGCTTTATTAGTTAAGGAACCAGGCAACGGTTTCATGGGATTGATCTCCACCTGCTCGGCATGAGGCATCAAAATGGTGGAGGAATCGAGCTGGATCTCCCCTACCATTATATTTGGGAAGTTTCAGTTTTCCCAAGGGGCACCTGCCTTGATTTAACGTTATTATTTCTGCGATTAAAGAAATTATCCTGTCATGTTGTGGCGTGGAGGAGTTAAAGGGATTTCTTGAATTTCAGGGGGGGAATCGGGGTAGAGGATTGTTGGAGGCGGTGGTTGCAGTGGAGTTGTATGTGGATTTGGCAAGCGTTTGAGTCAGAGGCGTTGGCCGATGGAGCATAGCTGCATGCAGATTGGGGGAGAGTTGCAAAGCATATCTCTACCACAAGTGCGGGTGTTGATGTAGTTTTGTTTGGATGGTTAGAATGGTGTTAGTGTTGTAGGGACCATCGTCTTAATAATGTGTCTAAGATTGTCCCACATTGTAGAGAGATGTGCCGGTGCAGATGGATCGTCAATCGGAGGTCACGGCATAAAGATATGAGCGAATTAGTGCAAAATGAGGCCCACACAGGGGTGCCAATGAGCGAGTGGTAGGGATGCCATAATGGTGTGCAATGGGCTGGAAAAATACCTCATAGTGTGTTGTTTCCGTGTGTGAAATCGTGGATCAAATGGGATCCAGTTTGGGTCCCAAATGGGCGTAAAATTGGCCTTTTGGGGGGGAGTCCTTAGTCTTAAGGTTTGCGTGAATGGACTTTAAGTCCAACTGAGGTGTTTGAACTAGGTTAATGCCAGTTAGTCTAACTAGCCTTGCTAACCTAACTACCCTAATTATCTAGTTACTTTAACTAGACAGTTACTTTAACTAGACAGTTACTTTAACTAACTTAACTCCTTCCACTAACTATAGTTAGTCTACTAATTGAACATCAGTTAATCTAACCTAACCAACTCAATTATACTAACCTAACTGTAAGTTTAACTAACCTATAGTTAACCTCGATTCAATCTAACCTAGCCTAGGTTAACACTAACCTAACTGTAAGTCTAACTTACAGTTAACCTAACTAACCTAGATTAAAATCTAATCTAACCTAAGTTAAACTAGCCTAGGTTAATACTAGCCTAACTATAGTCAGCTAGATGGTTAGGTAAGGTTAGGATTTTTTAATTAATTATTTAAATAATTATTATTTTTTTAAATTAAAATTTAAAATTTAAAAAAATTTGGGGGGGAGGGGGCGTGGCGCGGTGACGACGGCAGTGTGTGAAGAGAGGGGCGGTCGCGAACGGTAGGGAGGGGACTTTGGAGTGGAGTGGAAGGAGGAGATGGAGGATGAGAGGGAGGAGAGGGGGGACGATAAGAGGGAGGGCGGAGGAGAGGTGTCGCACGGAGTCGAGCGGTAGCAGGGAGGCAAGGTTGGGCATTACAGGGCGAGGGTTGGCGGAGTTGGGTGCATGCCATTGGCGGCTCTATGCGTGCCACTGCTCCTTGCGTCGCCCTGGGTGGGCACTGTGCGTGGGCTTCGTCAGGCACCATTGCGGGTGCCTTGGCCTTAAGCAGCAATAGCTTATAATCCCTTGCTACTACTAATAGATAAGGGCTAAGGCCCTTTAGGTAGATGTAGGGAGAGGAGCGGCCGGCGAGGGGGGGAGAGAGAGAGAGAGAGAGAGAGAGAGAGAGAGAGAGAGAGAGAGAGAGAGAGAGAGAGAGAGAGAGAGAGAGAGAGGAGGGAGGGGGGGTAGAGAGAGAGAGAGAGAGAGAGAGAGAGAGAGAGAGAGAGAGAGAGAGAGAGAGAAGAGGTAGGGGGGGGGTGGAGATGGAGGGAGGGGGAAAGGGGGTGGTGGTGGAGATGCAAGGGGGGGGGGGGGTAAAGGAGAGGTGGATGGAGGGGGGGGATGGAGGGGATGGTGGAGGGCGAGGGGTGGAGGAGAGAGGGGGGGTGATGGGGGGGGAGGGGGTGCTGGAGATGAAGGAGGGGGAGGGGGATGGTGGGGGGGGGGGGGGGTGGAGGGAATGGTGGTGGAGGGGGGAATGGTGGAGGGGGAGGGGGAGAGGGTGGTGGTGGTCGTGGAAGGGGAGGTGGAGGTGGAGGGGGAAAAAAACTTGACGGACAGAAAACATTGATGGAAATCCAAAGGGAGGAAGAGATGGTCACCTTAACACTCTCCATAACATAAAAATCAACTAAATTATTTTTCATGTTGTCTAGTACCAACGTAAACCTTCATTCTACCACATTCTTGAATCAAATGATGGATGTAACATCTTCATAAGATGATAATTCATAATCACTGATACCAGACGTCATACATATGAATTGTTGTTGTAATATCCATATTAATAAAATGATACATGCTACATAATGAGACTGTATTTCAAATGAAAAATTTTAACTATAATAGATACAATTATCATCAATCAAGGGTTAGCATGAATGCCATGGAATCATATATGAACAATTCAAAACATTGCATGACATCGTATGTTATTCTTTTCTTGCAATAAAAAGAGCTCGAGACAACACACCAATCTAGGTCGTAGTAGGCTTGTTTTTGCAAGCGTACCTTCTCTCACAAGGTTAAAGATTCAATACCAAATGCATTAAAAACAATAGAAATGAAAGAGCCTTTTGTATCATAGGTCAATGCAATAATGATGTCTAGATATTTATAAAATGAGGATGTGGAGGAGGTATAGTGATGCTAGAAGTTGTAGTTATTAAACAACCAAGCCAAATTGAGGGGGGGGGCAGGGAATTTAATGTAAAATAATGGGGGGGAAAGGAAGGGGGGGGTTAGTGTGAAAGACGTGGAAGGAATTTGAACTAATGAAGATGGGAGTGTAGTTGTATGGGTAAATAGGTAGAAAAAAATTTAAACGAGGGGGTTATAAGTGCTTGAAAAGCAAAAATCTAAGTAAAGGTAACCTAAAGAGAAAAAATACAGATAATTAAAATGGGCTAAAGAAGTAAAAAATAACCTTAGAGTGTTAATTTGAAAGTGGGGTTATGTTCTATAAATAAGAGGGGAAATAAAGATATAGAGAGAAGGGGAGGGGGGGGGCATATAGAGAAGGGAGAGAATATTAATTAGAGGGGTAAATCCTAAAAAATGATATAGAGAAGAGAGGGGGAGAGGGGGGGGGTTTAAAACTAGTAAATTAGAAGGTAGGGTTTTTAAAAGAACTAAGAAGCTATGAGTGTATGAGAGGGACGCGTGTCTTTGAAGGCGGCATAGAGAAGTGCAAACGATGTTCGGAGTACATGGCATGGATGGTGCTAGTAGAGTAGCCAGAGGATGGCGCAGTCAAAGAAGCTCGAGGGACGAGCGACGTGGTAGTGCAGAGCAGGGACAACGGGTCGGGCAAAGCTCAGTGGAAATTAGATGGCCCCCGGGGTATCACGGTCCATCAGTAATCGTAGGAGAGGCCTCTTATATAGGTAGGCAAAGTACAGACGGGAGAGTCGAGGAGGCAAAGCACAGACGTGGACCCACCAATCGAGGCAGCGAGCTACGCATAGGGAGGCACATAACGCGCATTGAGGTGCTAGTAGAGGCATAGTCAGAGGCGCAAAAGGTGGTGGAACATGTGGGGGGTTGGTTTAGTGTTTACAAATGGAATTAAATCAAAAAATTTTGAAGCTTTATAATTAGGATAAGGCAGAATAAATAATAAAAGGGAGGAAATTAACGTTAGAATTAGGAAAAGAGTGACAAGTAAATAAATTAGGTAAGGGAGAAAAAATAATTTTCAGAAGGTCCATGTTTAGAAAAGAAAAAATAGTTAGATACACACACACACACTTTTTTTTTTTAAGTGAGAAGTACACACATACACATGCACACACACACACACATGTATGTATGTGTGTGTGTGTGTGTGTGTATGTATGTTATGCATATATATATTTATACACACACACACATGTGTGTGTGTGTTTAAACTTGAGATTGAGCCTTAAATTGGATATCATATAAGTCAGCATTTAAATTTCAAACCTTAAAAATATATCTTTTATATCAATCACAAATATATAGATACGTTAATCAACTAATATATAGATAATTAATAAGCTAATTAACTTACTAGTTACACATACACACACACACACACCCCTACATCTGCCACCCTAGGTGGTGGCTTCCTCCAGATGAAGACCTAAAATATAATGTCAATAAGTTAAAGGAATGACAAAGGGGTTGGTGTCATAGCTCACATGAGGAAGCTTATGGCCATGACATTTGATTCAAATAGATTAGATCCATGGCTAAGGCAAGACCAAAGGAAAAAAGACTATGTCATAGAGATACTCAAGCAAGAGTACCCAATACCAGTTGGTTGTGGGTTTGATACTTGATGCATGCTTAGACGCATGGGCGATGTAGTCAAACATCATTGATCAAAGATCCGTGATACAGTGAGGGACAGTAGACCAAGGGCTCCTCATGTGAATAAGCTAGATTGAAAGAGGCACGAGGATTCAAGACGAAACTAGAGTGGTGGGACAACTAGCTGAAGGCATCACGAGTATATACGCAGACCAGAGGTGCTTCACACCTTGAGAGTGATGACAAGAAACAAATCGAAGCTCGGTGGTAAGTATATGCATGCTACATACTTCTTTTGTAATTTTTGATTTGGTTTAAATACATTGTTTTGTTCATAGCAGTTCATCTAACGTTTTTGATTTGGGTTCAAAAGTATACCGGGATTGATCGAATCCATATAGAGAAGGAGCACATATAGCATATGAGCACAGCGGGCGGGCTCTATTCAAAAAATTGGAGTGCGATGTTGTACCCGCCGTCAATCGGATGGTAGTGACGAGTTGCCATGTAAGTCTCCAATCCTCCTTGTTCTCAAACTTTCTTGATCTTTCCATTTTTACAATCAAGCTTTAATTATATTTTCTAAATTATTTAAAGCAACATTACTAGGGCACGACTGACCCGAATGAGGACATACACGAGGATATCAACAAGACTAGAGCTACTTAGAGGTGAGGGAGGAGGCTAGACCAAAGATTGACATGATCAGGAGGACGAGGAGGAGGATCGACGATTTAGCGCCACCCTTTGGGATTTTGCCATTTTGTACACCTTATTCATTTTTGTACTAGTCTTTGGAAGGGAAATTTTGTAACAATACATGATATGACATTTTTTCGCAATTTTGTAGCTTGGATGATACGCATTCATTTTGTATTACGTTGTAATAAAATATATGTAGTGGAAAAAAAAGGGGTTGAAACAAGCCCCTTTTGCTTCACATTTTTTAAATCACTATAAGGGCTTGACAACCATGCTGATGCTATTAAATATTGTCGAATTTTGTCTATCGATAGGATATGAAAACACAGCGCACAAAAAATGATGCATATTTGCAAAAAATCTTAGATCAATTTCCTCCACTCTTCTCGTTATTCAAAATGAGGATGATCATTCTGAATCAAGGCATTGCATGAATCAAGCATTCAAGAATGGTTGATGAACACTTGCATTGGTGGCATGAAAGGAAAATATGAACTTTTCGCGTAAGTGTTGCATCTATTGCGAACATTCTAGTATTTCTTGAAAACTCAAGAACCAAGACATTGCACTAATAATAAGACTTATGAATGATTGATAGGATGAGTTTCATAGATACATTATGATAATTATGCATGAAAATATAATGTATTCACTTCTAAGGTATTGTCAAGTCTTTGACACATATTTCGATGAGAAATACGTTGGATATTTATTTGTTGGTAGGGAAAGCGTCTATATGTCTGTCGAAAATAAACCATCGGGTCTTGACAAAATTCGACAATATTTGACAACATCAGCATGGCTGTCAAGCCCTTATAGTGATTTAAAAAATGTGAAGCAAAATGGGCTTGTTTCAACCCCTTTTTTTCCCACTACATATATTTTATTACAACGTCATACAAAATGAATGCATATCATCCAAGCTCCAAAATTGCAAAAAAATGTCATATCATGTATTGTTACAAAATTTCCCTTCCAAAGACTAGTACAAAAATGAATAAGGTGTACAAAATGGCAAAATCCCAAAGGGTGGCGCTAAATTGTCGATCCTCCTCTTCCTCCTCGTGATCATGTCAATCTTTGGTCTAGCCTCCTCCCTCGCCTCTAAGTAGCTCTAGTCTTGTCGATATCCTCGTGTATTCCTCGTTCGGGTCAGTCATGCCCTAGTAATGTTGCTTTAAATAATTTAGAAAATATAATTAAAGCTTGATTGTAAAAATGGAAAGATCAAGAAAGTTTGAGAACAAGGAGGATTGGAGACTTACATGGCAACTCGTCACTACCATCTGATTGATGGCATCTGATTGATGGGTACAGCATCGCACTCCAACTTTTTGAATAGAGCCCGCCTGCCATGCTCATATGCTATATGTGCTCCTTCTCTATATGGATTCGATCAATCCCGGTATACTTTTGAACCCAAATTAAAAACGTTAAATGAACTGCTATGAACAAAACAATGTATTTAAACCAAATCAAAAAGTACAAAAGAAGTATGTAGCATGCATATACTTACCACCCAGCCTCGATTTATTTCTTGCCACCACTCTCAAGTTGTGAAGCACCTCTGGTCCGCGTACATACTCGTGATGCCTTCAGCTAGTTGTCCCACCACTCTAGTTTCGTCTTGAATCTTTGCCTCATGCCTCTTTCAATCTAGCTTATTCACATGAGGAGGCCTTGGTCTACCGTCCCTCACTGTATCACGGATCTTTGATCAGTGATGTTTGAGTACATCGCCTATGTGTCTAAGCATGCAGCAAGTATCAAACCCACAACCAACTGGTATCGGGTACTCTTGCTTGAGAATCTCTATGACATAATCTTTTTTCCTTTGGTCTTGCCTTGGCCATGGATCTAATCTATTTGAATGAAATGTCATCGCCATAAGCTTCCTCATGCGAGCTATGACACCAACCCCTTTGTCATCCTCAATAATCTCCTTTAACTTATTGACATTATATTTTAGGTCTTCATTTGGAGGAAGCCACAAAGGGTGTGGATAGACCTAGGGTGGCAGATGTAGGGGGGTGTGTGTGTGTAACTAGTAAGTTAATTAGGTCATTAATTATCTATATATTAGTCGATTAACGTATCTATATATTTGTGATTGATATAAAAGATATATTTTTAAGGTTTTAAATGTAGATGCTGACTTATACGATAGACAATTTGAGACTCAATCTCAAGTTTATACACACACACACACATGTGTGTGTGTGTATGTGTGTATGTTATGTGTGTGTGTGTGTGTGTGTGTGTGTGTGTGTGTGTGTGTGTATATGCAAGTAGGCAAATACCCTATGATGAACATGGCCAAACTTGGCGTGCCATAAATCACTGGGAGAAGAAAATGAGATAGCAAAGCTTGTTGTCCTAAAGGCTGAGCATCAAGCTTGTATAGCCCTTTATCATAAGTACCTATCCATAATTTCGTTCCCTTTCTTGGGATCCTTGATCCTGCAATGATCATCTTGAAACTCAACAAGCATGTCTTGATCATGGGCAATATAAGAAACTGAAATTAAATTCTTTCTCAAATCTGGGACATACCAAACATCAAGGATGTATTTTTCCTTACTTGAATCCAAAAGGATGGGAATATCTCCCACTACCTATGATGTCGTGTGATGCATCATTTGCACATGTAACCTGTCTACCATGAACAGGTGAGATTTCCTCAAACTACTCTTTTCTAGGAGTCATATGCTTAGTGGCACCACTATCCAAACACCATTTATCAATGGCAGCAAAAGAAGCATCAATAAACTGAGCATGTGCACCAAAATCCCCCAGGTTGGCATCAAAGGTATCTTGAACTGCAACAAACACAAATCTTTGTCCTCTTGTCCAAAGTTTGCCTATGGTGGGGCATTTGCATTTTCAATTTTGGTGTAACAAAATTATTGCTTGTGCATTGCCTTTTCTTCTCATTAGCAATCCTTTTTTGACACTCGGCAATATAATGACCTGGCTGTTTACAATAATTGTATCTTTTTTAAAGTTGTCTGGTCATAGGGAAAGGGGGGACAACTGTTTAAGTATTGAAACCACAGGAGTTGTTTAGCGGAAAGGACGGTTGTATATTGTAGTGTCTGTTATAGTGGAGGGGTTTTCTTCCAATGCGCTCAGTGTATATGCCGCGAATCTGTTGAGTGAGAGGGGCGAGTGTTGGTTGCTTCTAAATTCATAGCTAGAGGGATACGGTTGGATTTTGGGCAGGGATTGGAACTTTATAGCATCGATAGAGGATATGTCCCATCCAAGTTAGGTTCAGAAGGAGATGTATGGTTTTAGCTATTTGCCCTCTGCAACTATTAGACTCATTTTTTACAAG
This sequence comes from Dipteris shenzhenensis, assembly GCF_047967505.1. Classification (NCBI taxonomy): domain Eukaryota; kingdom Viridiplantae; phylum Streptophyta; class Polypodiopsida; order Gleicheniales; family Dipteridaceae; genus Dipteris; species Dipteris shenzhenensis. Next base: position 2,845,042 of record NC_141605.1, on the reverse strand, counting down.
ATTTGCACCAAGTGTATCTTGGTTGTATATGCTGTTGCCACTCAATTTAAAATGTATTGAGTTAGACTAGTTTAGATACTCTCTCTCTCTCTTCAGAAGTGGGAAGTAGAAGAGTATTTAAACTACTCTTCAGAGGAGATTGATGAAGAGGCTTTTCATTATGACCTGCTGAATGCACTACACAGGAAATGGCAAACAGCAGAAAACAAAGATAAATTTGAGTACTATCGCACATATATCAACCCCGAATATTGGTCAATTTATACAGGAAGGGAGACAACAACGCAGAAGTACATATGTACACCTATAGCAGTGCATAAATGGAGGGCTTTAGCCTCACTTCGCACCCGATCACACCAGCTGCAAATAGAAACAGGGGGATGGAAAAAGATGCCAAGGGAGAGTAGAATATGCCAACTATGTGATCAAGGTATGGTTGAAACAGAAGAACACATGGTAATGATATGCCCTCACTATGCACACATTAGGGAAGAGTTCAATCACCTCCTTGAGGGACATAACAAACTGGCTGATTTGCTGCATAAAGGGTCACCTTCAGCTTTAGGAACATTTGTGTATAAGCTCTTCAAGCATAGGAATCCACCTGAATCCTAGAAGGTGGTTTCTCTTTCCACCCTCCCATCTTCGGGAGGAGCTTTCATGTACTTGTGATATTGTATTGCTCACGTCCCATAGGCCGGTTTTGGTCTTCAGAGGACGATAATATATTCTTCTTCTTCTTCTTCTTCTCTCTCTCTCACACACACACACACACACACTATCATTTTCTTCCTTTTTTCCATGCAATTTACCTTCTTTCCCTTGTTACCCCTTTGGTAAAACTTTTTAAACTACCTCTCCCCCTTCTAAAATCTTCCTAATTTTTTTTGTTTTTTCTATTTTTTTTTTAAATTCCCTATTATTTTTTCTCCCTATTTTATCTAATTTCAATTTTTACATATTTCTCTATGTTTCTTCTCCTTAATCTCTCTCTCTCTCTCTCAAACTTCTCCTCTCCTTATTTTTCCCTAAGTTTTGATTTTCCTCTTTTTTCTTAATTTCTTTTATTTTATCCTAATTTCCTAAAATTTCCTCCTATTTCTTCCTTTTTTCATTTCTTCGAGATTTTTTAAATATTTTTTTGCTATTCTCGCAATTTTCTTTAATTCTTATCCTAATTTCTTATTTCCTCTATTTGTTCTCTATTTCTCCATATTGCTTCTTGTTTCTCCTAATTCTTTCAAATCCTTTCTATTTTTATTAATTCTTCTTAATTTTTTTAAATTTTCCTTCTTTGAAATTCCTTCCTTAAAATTCTTTCTGTAATTATTTTCTCTTTTTTAAAATTCCCATTCGAGTTAGGTTAAGAAGGAGATGTATGGTTTCAACTTTCAAGTATATAGAGATTTGACTCTCTTTTGGATGGTGGGATTTTGATGGAACATGATATAGGTATAAACCACGATATATTGAGGTCCCTGTCTTGTAATATAAAGCGTGATTGATGAGGATACATCATGAAGAGGCCTGAATACATTGTTGCTCTATGAGATACCCTTTTAGAACCTTTGGTGGAAAGATTTGTAAGATACTTATAGTACAGATTTTTTAGAATTCACCCACTATGGTGATATTTATATCGACATCTAACAAGCTTTATATTTTATTTTTGGCTGCAAATGATAGTGATTACATGGGGTAGGTGAGAGCGTGCCCTCTCGTGCTTGCACATTGCCCATAAGTACAATTTCATGGAGTGACCATGAGAAATGGTGAGTAAGATGATGAATTTTCCCTAAGTCTTTCTCCCCATTTAGTAATTAGAGTAGAAACAGTGGTGGAAGGAATCCCATGCTTGGCACGCTTTGTGAGTGGTGTGATGCAGGGATTATGAATGGCTACATTAGAGCTGAGTAGTTTTCTATTTAATGCATAAAATTGTATGGTTCCCCTTCTTTCTAGCGTCCTGTTTCCATGCAAGGAAAAATCTGTGAGGTTTCCAAACCTCCACTGGTGGCTGAAGGGTTTCTCAACCGCTACCGCATCTTTAGTTCCCACGCAATGGCAAAACTGGTGCAGAAGGAGCATGGTGCTAAGAGCAGGAGTGCTGAAATGTTGGGATAGGAAGAAGGAGCTAGCTACTGTTGCCTTAATGCTCAGCCCAAGACTGAGACTCCCAATCCAAGGAAAGTGGCACTCGGGAGGCCTAAAGGATCCACCAAAATTTGATGGATTCATCTTGTCACCCGTTTGGTCCATGTGCCATTTTACTCCTTGCTGCTTCTCTCATGTGGGAACCATTCAAATGCACCTTCCAGCATTCAAATGGCCATTTGCCCTTGCGTGGAAACAGGTAGTAAGAATTGCATTCTGACTGCCCTCACACACGTGACAAGGCCTATAACTTTTAGGCTAATGGACACCATAGCTTATTGCCCCAAAGAGTGAAAGACTGGTAGGCTCTTGAAGACTATCCGCCTCTTGGCTCGTCCCTTAAAGCTGGGTGGAGACTTAGGACATTTACAAATGGTGGTCAACAGCTTACCAGGTGCGAATTCAAAAGCCATTTGATGGACTTAGTCATGAAGGGCTCTACTCACACCTTTGATACTTCTGCTTTCTCGTGACCCTAGAGAGAGAGAAAGAAAGAGAGGAAAAGAAGACAAAGAGAAGAGAGAAAGAGAAGAGAAGAAAAGAGAGAGAGAGAGGAAAAGAGGGAAAGAGAGAAAGAGAGAAAGTGAAGAAGAGGAAAAGAGAGAAGTAGAAGAAAGAAGAAGAGAGGAAAAGAGAGAAAGAGGCATAAGAAGAGAAGTAAAAGAAAGAAGAAGAGCAAGAGAGAAAGAGGCATAAAGAAGAGAAGTAGAAGAAAGAAGAAGAGAGGAAGAGAGGAAGAGAGGAAGAGGGAAAGAAGAGAGGAAGAGCGAGAGAGAAGAGAGAAAGAGACGTAAAGAAGAGAAGTAGAAGAAAGAAGAAGAGAGGAAAAGAGAGAGAGAGAGAGAGGAAAAGAGAGAAAGAGAGAAAAGAGGAAAAGACAGAAAGAGAGAAGTACAAAGAGAGAAAGAGAGGAAAAGAGAGAAAGAGAGAGAGAGTGAGAGAGAAAGAGAGGGAAAAAAGAACTAGAAGAAAGAAGATGAGAGAAAAAGAGAGAAAGAGAGGAAGAGAGGAAAAGAGAGAAAGAGAAAGAGAAAGAGAAAGAGAAAGAGAGACAAAGAGAGAAAGAGAGGAAAAGAGAGAAAGAGAAAGAGAGGAAGAGGAAGAGAGAAACGGAGGGAGAGGGAGAGGGAGAGGGAGAGAGAAAGAGAGGAAAAGCGAGAGAGAAAGAGAGGAAGAGCGAGAGAGAAATAAAGAGAAAGAGAGAGAGAGAGAGAGAGAGAAGTAGAAGAAAGAAGAAGAGAGGGAAAGAAGAAAAGTAGAAGAAAGAAGAAGAGACGAAAAGACAGAAAGAAAGTAGGAGAAAGAGAGAGAGAGAGGAAAAGAGAGAAAGAGAGCAAGAGAAAGAGAGGAAGAGCGAGAGAGAAAGAGAGGATGAGCGAGAGAGAAAGAAAGGAAGAGCGAGAGAAAGAGAGGGATCGAGAGTGAAGGGAGATAAGGGTTCTATGCCCATCACATTTGCTAGCACTTAAGGTGTTGGTGAATGGCCATTGCAACATAAAAATAAATAAGAAAAGATAAAAATGGACGTTTTGGACTGGAACCGAAGAAAAAACTAGTGGGAACAACAAAGCGAGGGAATGGAACAACTTTGCAAGGGAACCAATGGGTGAAGCAAAAACTAGTGGGAGCAACAAAGCGAAAGAACGGAGCAACTTTGCAAGGGAAATCCCTACTACAAGCAAGAAACTAGAGCAAAGGAGAAACCAAACAACAAAAATAAGAGGTATGGTTCTTTAGCACATCTTGCTATTCCTTGTGGTTCCTCTTAGAGAAAAAAGAAAGGGAAACTAGAGGCAAAGTATAAGAAAACTTAAGGGAAAGTGTATGGAAGACATAGCAAAAGAAAGCATGAAATTTGAAATGAAAGAAAAATAAGAGAAATGCATACCTTGAAGTAAAGGGAGCAAGAGGTTTGCTACACGACCTAGAAATGGAGATGGAGGATGGAGAATTGGGAGATGGGGAGGGAGCTTTGTTTGTAGGATGCGAAACGAAGTTGAATGGAGGGTGAAACGGATGAAATAAGTGTGAGGCATCATGGGAAGGAAAAGCGCAAGGATTTTTTGCTATTTTTGCCAAGCAACCATCAATATATACCTGCAATTATAAAAGCACAATGTCAAAATATACCGACACTTGTCTGTTTGTATATACCGATAGAAATAGGGTTTGACATCGGTATATACCAATGGATAAAGGTTTTAGCAATATACTGATAGAAATAGGGTCTGAAGTCAGTATATATTGATGAAACAAGGCACTTTCTTGAAATTAATGGATGCTTAGGTGATTTTTGAATTTTTTGGGTCTTGACTTGGTTTTGTGTTGTGGTTTTGTAGGCGTGCAGATGGAGAGGGTGAGTGGAAGCTCATCGGCCCAATGCCAAAGAGCATAGAGTGTGTTAAGGAGAGGTTGCCGCAAGTGAGAAGTTTGACATCAGTGCCGTATTGTCATATGCCACTTGCAAGCATATGGGGAGTCACCAGAGTTACCATCGGTTGTTGGTGGTGCTAGTGGATCATCAGTAAATCAATGGTATTTGAGTTTGTGATCAATATTGCATGCATACAATAACCTGTGGGGGCTAAAGGCCACTATACCTTAACCTCAATTATGTACAATACTCAAACACATATATATATGGATGAGATAGAAGATTAGGGTATTCTGCACCTCCCAAAAGTTATGTCTCTCAAGCTTTCTCTCTCCCTCTCAGCTTCCACTGTGTCCTCACAATTGGTATCAGAGCTTGGCAGTAGAGCCTGTTGGCAGTAGCGTGAGCAACCTGGTGCAGCCTCTAGCCTGGAAAGAGAGTGGTGCATCCCAAAGATCTTTGTTCAATAGGAGGAGCTGCAGATTTTGGAGCTGCTATAGCAGTTGGAGAGAAAGGGGCAAAATCCTCTTGGGCATTTGTTTTGCTGGGTTGCAAATTTGAAGGCGCAGGTTATAAGCAAATCTTCTCAGACACACATATGTAGTGGCACAAATATCCGGAGTTAGAGATAGAATTTCAACTTGAAGTCTTCACGGAAGTTGTAGATCAGATTGAGAGTTATATTTTCACTTCTAACATCTCTATCATCCGAATTTTCACTGAAAAGTTACAACTCTTGCAAAAAGTGACGAAATTCATTTCCTGCGAGGATTTCGTGTGTTGAATCTCCATATCCAGGCCACCATTTGCAGTTCTGACACTCCCAGTGGATCTAGAGTGGTCCAAAACTTCTACTTGAGAAGCTGCTTCCGGTTTCGTGAACTTTTGAAGTTGTGGTGAAGTTGTGTCTACTCCAACGTCTTCATTTTGCCATTTCCTGTGTGAGTGGGATCTCAACATCCAAGCCTCCATTTGCAGAGCTGTCTGCTCCATTAGATCCGAGACTACCTGAAACATATGTCTGCAAAGCTGCTTGCCATTCTGTGAAGAATCGAGGGAGTTGTGATTCTCTATGTTTTTCGTCGTCTCTTTGAAGGAAATTTCTCAAAGTTTCCAAGACGTTCTCAAATTGTCTTGCTGAGTTCGATTATGGAGTGGTGCCCATGTTTTGAGACATCCCATGTTCTACTTTCACAAGCGGTCATTGCCATAAGCCCGTGATTTCTTGGATATACCTTATGTAGATCACTTTGGTTGTAGTCTGAGTCGTGTGCGCTCATTTGTGGTTTACATTGGGTTGCAGTGGATGCTTTACAAGCCATTTGGATGCATTGCGATCCTTGTTGGATGCGCTGATAGAGGCCCAGATTACCTTGTGGGATGCTTTATTGATGGACGTTTAGCACACAGATGCTATTTTATGCTGAGGGACAGCTTTGACATATTACAATGGATGCACAGGTTGTGCTATGATCTTTTGGATGAGACATTATTGATGCTTATGCCCATGGACGGTGTTTATGCTTGAGGCATTTGGCTCTTATTAGCATTATATTTACCATTGTTTTGTCATTGTGGGTTGACATTTTCTTTTGGGCCAGATTTGCTCATATGGATGCATAGTATATGCACATGAGTCAGATGCATTTTGATGCTTTGAGCCTTGAGTTTTGGTGACACTATCCTTCATTGAAGCAGACATATTGGGTGCACTTGTATTTGGTGTGATTTCTCTTTTGCAGGTATTAGCATTTGGGATTTTGTTTCATTTGCATCATGCAAAGAAGGTGGAAAAACTTCGAATAAGTTTGTCTGCCTTCTTTGCTCAGCGCCCTCTTAGGAGTAGCTACATGTCTTGTCTTGTAGCCTCCCTGTTCTCATCATGGAGTATTTTTTGAAAAAACAATCATAATGAGGAGAGAAGGTTACATGCGAATGAGGGGATTGGCAACACAAGGCATGTAGCTACTCTTAGGAGGGGACTGAGCAAAGAAAAACTTAGAACATGCGAAAAATTTCAAAAAAAGTTTTTGTTCATATAAGAACAGGGAGGCTGGCAAGACAAGGGATGTAGTTACTTCTGAGCAGGGGCTGCAGGAGCCAAGGGTGAAATGAAGTCTAGGGGTCTAGGAATCAGGGTGTGCCATTTCTCTTTAATCATTTCCTCCACAGCTTCAATTGCCTCAATCAAAATCTCTTCGTAATTCATTCCCTGGTAGTCGGGATCCATGTCCACACCATGCAAGCTTGGAACAAGGTTTACTGTTGGGCAGAAGTGTCCAATCCACCTCGTTGTTCAAGATCTTGTCATACTGCAAGAATAGTGCCTTGCAGATGTCTCTTTTGTGGTGTCCATGTGGCGAGGAGAGAGGTGGAGGGAGATGGTGAGAAAACAAAGAAGAATAAGAGGTTGAGAGGAGGAAGAGGTGCATGGTGATAGCTTGAGAGGAGGAAAAACTTTGTGGGGGTAGCTTGAGAAGAGGAAGAGGTTTATGGGGATAGCTTGGGAGGAGTAAGAGATTTAAGGGGATAGGTTGGGAGAAGGAAGAGGTTGAGAGGAGGAAGAGATTGTTGGGATTCTGCACCACAATAAGAGCCATTTTTGCATATTTGCAAAGGGCTCGGGTGAATGGGGATAGCTAGGGAGGACTTTTGGGAGGTGTTTGGGCATGTGGGAAGTCTTTTCAAAAATTTTGATTTTTGGGGGGAAAATTTGCGCAAATCTACACGTCCACCAAGGAAGAGGGAGGGGAGAGTAGGGGGACCCCCCAAAAGTCAAATGGGTGAGTAAATGCCCTAAATGATGGGGGGACAAGAGGGGAGCCAGTGAGAGAGAGTGGGGACCACAAGGACAATCTCTCCACCAATGAGAGGCCAATATGGAATCCTTGATTCTTTTAATGACCAAGCCTTCCCATTGGCTAATTTCCTAATCTTGAGTTTAGAGAAATCTTGAGGGCCTAATACAATAGGCCCTTTTTTAGTCCAAAATTCCCTTAATGATTTTTGGTACTTTTGAAAAAAATCAATTTTTGGGGGGGAAAGGTGGGCGTGAGGAGTTGGAAAGTGATTTGGGTGCATAGGAATGGTTTGGGGGAAGGTTTGGAAGGGTTTTAGAGTAGTTTGGGAACTTTTAAAAAATTTTAAAATTTTGGGGAGGAAAGGTGTGCACAATATATTTTTTGGGAATGAAGCTCCTCCAAGTAGGAGAGGGAGGTGGACTTTTTGGTCACTAGCCCCATAGATCCTGAGGGTCTCAAGAGGACTTAATACAAATATATCATATCATCTCTCTCTCTCTCTCTCTCTCTCTCTCTCTCTCTCTCTCTCTCTCTCTCTCTCTCCTGCCCCCCCTACCCCTTTCCTTCACTTCTCACTCATTCCCCCCTTCCCTTTCTCTCCCTTCTACTAATTCTCCTTTCTTACAACAATGAAGTGCAACATTGTCATACAACTAAGTACATTATAATACATGTAGGGATATAGTATCTACGGACAAATTAAAGCTTCATGCTTGACATATTGCTACAATTAATTTGACATTTGTGTGATTGAAATGCACACACTGTGCACAACACATACATCTAATTATACTAGATAGGTGTATTAAACTACATAACACATGCAACTGTTTTTTATGCAAGTACAATGACACTAAAATCCAAATAAATGATGTGTCAAAGCCTAGATAATTACATCTAACAATGTAAAGTATGGCAACACCTAAAGCCAAATAAACAACCAAGTGTCGAAGCCTAGACTATTATATTTTATGTGACAAGCTACAACAACACCAAAAGACCATGCGTTGAAGCCTAAACAATTATTATATGATGACACTAAAAGGAAAATGAGCAATCGTGTCAAAGCCTTGTTATTTCATAAGCTGTATACTTAAGAAACAACATTGAAAGCCAAATATGTGACCAACTAATGGAAACTATTATCCTTCTAAGGTTGACAAATGGCAGAATGATAAGGCCAAGAGCTAATTTAAAAACAAGAGAAAGAAGCCTTATAATGACATCAAAAGTCAAATATTATGACCAAGTGGTGTTGAAATGTAGACTTATTCAACCACACTAACAATCGAGTGATGTGACCCAATGTGGAGAGATAAGCACCATAAAAATGCATGGCCCTAAAATTGACTCAAATATTATGTGGTAGATAAAAAGATTGAAATATTATGCCCAAAGGCCAAATATGGTTGTTTGTTAATATCTAATAACCACATGATATAAGAAAAAAAAATTACGCTATTGACATATTATGTAAAAATACAACAATACATCAAATGTAACCAAATAAAAAAATAGAAAAGCTACAATCAACCTTAAAGATCTCCTCATCAATGTCTTTTAATCCCTTATCTACAACATTATGTGGCCCTGGCTTTCCGTATCAACCTTTGTGCTTCTCATTAATGCCCTGTAACATTACACATACTTAGATGCAAGGATATTTTTATCATAAGGGAGATAAGAAAAAAGAGTCTAAGACACCAATGAACCTAGGAAAAACGAGCTAAGGGCTCTTGGGTTGGAGGCAAGTCCCGCATGCTTGGTTCCGTTAGAGTCCTGGTACCTTCTCTGCTCCCTACTTATTTACTAGAATGGGGGTCCACACTTGAGGTGGCGTTGAATACATAAGGTATGGGGAAAGAGTTCTCCCTGAGTAGTCTGATGGGTGCTAGCCACTTAGAAAACTGGCTCTCAAAACAAAACATTGACCTTAGATATCAATGTATTTAGAACTTTTACATAGTGCCAAATCTTGATCCCATGCCTTTGAGCAGTCCCCATTGGGGGTAGAGGCAGGGCGACTGCCCCTCGATAGCCTCAATCGTGTGTGAAAAAAAAAAATATTGATGATTGCTTATAAGCAACTCGCACATAAATGTTTCTTGAGAGCCCCCCGCCCCCGCCTGCCTGCCCGCCCTATCTTCCATTGCCCCTCGGTAGATCTGTCATTATTTGATGCTGATCTGAGCGATTCAGGCGTTTAGATTAGCTTCGTCTAGCCATGGCGGAGGCTGCTGGTTCTTTCGTCACGCGGTCTTTCGAGCGCATGCTGAAGGATTCCACGGGGAAGAAATATGGCAACCTTCAGAAGGCTCTTAAAGCTTATTTAGGTGTGTGCGACTCCGTTTTCTGGCTTCATCTTTTCACGATTTGGATTGGTTGAATCCAGCTACTGCACTTATCGATGTACGCATCACAGCGCACTAACCTGAGCGCCCGCGCACGCATTGTGCTTGTCATAGTGGGGCTGTTTGGGCATATGTCAGTCCAGCATTGTCATTCTGCTAAACTGTCAACAAGTTTTTGATATCTGCACAGATCACGTTGAAAGAAACGATTGAGGCCTTATAAACGCTCAAAAGTGGTCGAGGCGTGCTCGTTTAGGGATTTTGACCTCCGTTGGGCTCCGTATCGTATCCGTACAAAATTAACTGACCTTTTGTGAGAAACTTTCATTGGGAGAAGCGTGGCGGTTGTTTTAAACCCAAAACATGATTCTTTTGGTACCTATTGTAAACCGAGGTAGTCGATTTTGTATTCTGTGTATTTACTTGTGACTTGGCAGCCATCTATTCCCCTCACGAGAGAGAGAGAGAGAGAGAGAGAGAGAGAGAGAGAGAGAAGCAATTGTAGCTTGAATGAAGAGATTTTGGACTACTTTTTGGTTAGCCTTCTCCTTTAGTAGCCTTCATCATGGCTGAGTTTGCCCTTCACCTCCGGAGTGCCGATAGAAACTCAGTACGAGGACTTTGTATAAATGGATGCTCAAGTATGTGTGAGTGTGTCGATTTGTATGTGTGAGCATATTTTTATACTATGGTCTTCACCCACTTCTGGGCGCTCATGACTTCAATGGAGCTAGTCCTTGCTATGCGTGATGGAGTTTATGGTTTTCAACCTTATGAGTGACTACACTATGTTGTGTTTTTAGAGGATGAGTTTGGGAATGTTATCGGATTCATCTAGGTATGTGCTTCTACCGTATTAGCGGACATGCAAATTTCACCTTGTGAAGTTTTCATCCATGTTGCGGCTTGCTGGTATTGCGATAATTCTTTCTATCTTAAATGGTGTGTAGGGATATGTTGGTAGTATTTAATTTCACTATTCTCAATGTTGTTCCGGAAGGAAGACTTGCCCTATTAGCTAGATTTAGATGCTCGTTTGGGAGAGACTAAAATGAAACCGTTTAGAGTTCACAAGCAGTTGTAGCTTAAATGAAGAGATTTTGGACTACTTTTTGATTAGCCTTCTCCTTTAGTGCGAGCCTTTGTCATGGCTGAGTTTGCCCTTCACCTCCGGAGTGTCGACAGAAACTCAGTACGAAGACTTTGTATAAATGGATGCTCAAGTATGTGTGGGTGTGTGGATTTGTATGTGTGAGAGCATGCTCCTGTCGTATTTGCGGACATGCAAATTTCACCTTGTGAAGTTTTCGTCCATGTTGCGGCCTGTTGGTATTGCAATAATTCTTTCTATCTTAAATGGTGCGTTGCCCTATCAACTAGATTTAGATGCTCGTTCGGGAGAGGCTAAAATGAAATCGTTTAGAGTTCACAAGCAGTTGTAGCTTGAATGAAGAGATTTTGGACTACTTTTTGATTAGCCTTCTCCTTTAGTGCTAGCCTCCGTCATGGCTAAGTCTGCCCTTCACCTCCGGAGTGCCGACAGAAACTCAGTACAAAGACTTTGTATAAATGGATTGTCAAGTATGTGTGGATGTGTGGATTTGTATATGTGAGAGCATAGTTTTATACTATGGTCTACACCCACTGTTGGGTGTTAATGACGTCAATGAGGATGTCATAGTAGCTAGTCCGCGCTATGTGTGATGGAGTTTATGGTTTTCAACCTTATGAGTGACTATCATGAGATTGAAACTGCACTACGTTGTGTTTTTAGAGGATGAGTTTGGGAATGTTCCTGGATTCATCTAGTATATGTATTAACGTCTTTGGGAGGCCTCACGGGCGTATGAGACAGAGTACAATCGCAGAATGACTCATACAAGCCACTGTGGGCTGAAGCAAGGGGTTCACTAAGACCCTTGTAGGAAGCACCACAGGCAAACCACTGCCCACAGACTTTCAATATCCAGCACACCCTGCATTCCTGCTGAACTTTAAATGGCAGAGTATGCGTCCAATCACTAGGCAATCATGCACTCTTCCTTCTGACCAAGCGTGCGACAGAACCCAAAGGCATAAACTATCTGTCCGCTCACTGCACCTGCACAACCAAGTGCCCAATTAGCCAAACACGGCCAAACAGTCACAGAAAGTTAAAGACAATTCACAACATATTGAGGTTGTGAAGAGGCTAGAGTCTACTTTCAATTTTCATCGTCCCGTTGCAACCAATCAAAGCGTTCTTATGATGACGACGAGCTATGCAAGCTTGACTTGAAAGAGGTCGGAAGCGCAAATTTCGATACCATCTTAGCACTCAATGGGGTGGTCTCTCTTGAGCGTAGTGGCGTACAAGTACATATACTCCAAGAACACACTTGAGAGGTCAATACTGTAGTAGGCCATGTTTACCAGTGAAACATGAGACATTATATGAAGATATATTTCAGTACTAAGCACAACAATTGGCACATACTTCAAATGAGTCTGTTTCTATAGATGCCTTCCCTTGAGGAAAGAGCTCGTCCCTCTGCCACAGACAGCAGGATTTGGTTCCAAGTTCTGTTTTTCATTGTTCTTTCTTGCTGTGGAGCATTTTGTAGTGCATGTGTGGTGTTTTGTAGTCCTTTTTGGTCTCTCTCAGGTTCTAGGAAGCACCCAGAGGTAAGGGTGTTCTTGGAAAAGGCCGAAGGACAGTGTAGATGCATGCTTTGAGCACAATTTGCTAGAGGATTGGATGCATGAATTCCCCTTAGTTGGGTCAGGTCAGAAGTGGATGCCTAGGATTGCCTTGCCAGTTGATATTCTAGTGGTGCACTTCGATTAGATGCCCAGAAGACAGATAGAGGATTTGCAGAGAAGAACGGTGTAGGGGTGAACCCCTGGTGTAAAGCATTTCCATGCAGAAGCATTAAATAAATATTGAAAGGGGCGCCAAGGCATTGTGTACTGTTTTCACTGAGCAGGGACATTCTAGCCTCCCCATTGTTGTTATTGAAGTTTGTTTCTGAGTATTTCTAAGTGGTTGAAGTGACTGAAGCTTGCATTGTGGCTATTTATGAGGTTTATGATTGAGCAGATGAAGATTACTGCCCTTCAGTTCTTTGAAGGCGTGTTATTGTGGTTTCATTGTTTGGATCATCACCATCTTTCTACAGAGGTGAGTCCTGGTAGTGTTGGGTGAAGGACACCTTCATTGCAATTGTTGCTACAGTCATCAATTTCAGCAAGCATGTCACACCGTGAGAGGTCGTTGACCATCTTCGAGTAGGAGGGGCAAGAGGAAGATAGAGCATCAGAGAGTTTTGAAGAGGAGCACATCATCAACAGGAGTAGGAGAGTGGGGCACATCCTGTTTCTCGCGAGCATGCCATTGAGGACTCACAGGATGAGGTAGATGAGGCAGAGGAGCTTGAGCCCTATGCCCTGTTTTAGCTGCGAATGCAAAGTGTAGCGGGAGCCGTGTCGCAGTTGCAACATGCTTTCACAAAGATTATGCAAGCTCCTCCTACAATTGTGGCTCCCCCTAGAAGCAAAAGACAGCTAAGAAGAAACTGAAGAAGCATAAGAAGACTCACATGCATGTATCTTTCAGTGGACAGCCTTCAGAGATGCCCACAGTCAACCCTGTAGCGGGTAATGCCAATAACTTTCATTCAGTCAATCAGGGACGGCAAGTCCTCCCTCAGCCCATGATGCATCCATGATACTTCGGAGGGGGATCAATTTTTTAGGCAATGGTGGGACCGCCCACAGAAGGGCCCGAAATGCCAGGCAGCTTTATGGGCAGCATGCAGCCCGGAATGTAGAATTTCCAGCAGCAAATGATGGGTGGAATGCCCCCTGCAAATGCCAATATGATGTATTCAAACATTGGAATGCAACCTGGGATGCAGACATGAATTCTTGGGATGATGGGCAATACTTGGAATATGCCATAGATGCAGGGAGTGGGACCCGGAATGCTTAACCCCACCATGGGTACGGGTGGAATGGCCCAAAATGAGGGAGCAATGATGACTCTGCCCTTTTTACAGCCCCCCGTTTATGATAATCTCACCCCTAAAGGCAAGTTGAAAGATTACAAGGAGGGAGGGGCAGCTGTAAAGTTTGAAACCTTCAATGGGGTGCAAGACAGATTGAAGGCTTTGACATTTGTGCAACAGTTCAATGCCACCTACTTAGGTGGACACTTTACAGAGTCTTTCAAAGTCCAAAAGGCAGCCACCTTTTTGAAGGGCAATGCGCTCCAGTGGTGGACCAACTTACTTCTGCAGGGTAGAGCACCTACCACATGGGTTGAATTCAAATAGGTGTTCTCTGCCGCCTGGTTAACTGGCACGTTCGAGGTAGATATCATGACTACAATAAGAAGTTTTGGGAAGTTAGATGCAGCGAATTGCAAAAATTTGGAAGACTACAATAAGAAATTTTGGGAAGCTCTGCTGCCAGTGAATTCTTTCAGACATGTACCGCTGTCCTAGCAAATTGAAAGGTATTGCTGTTGGTTGCCAAAGGAGATTCGGGAGTATCTGCACAAAGACAAGGGTCTCCATTATGTCCCAATTGATTAAGAACGCCACTACCGCTTATGCACTCATGCAAGGGAAAGTTTCTGGGTTCAAAGGTAGCCAACAAGAGATATCGAAGTCAAAGGGCAGCAAGATGGAATCTCCTAAGAAGTTCAGAAAGTTTTGGCAGCCAATGAAGGCAAAGTTTGTTGCAGGACAGAGACGAGTACCCAGGATCGATGATATTTTGGATAGGCTACAGGGATCTGGGATGTTCAGCCGCATTGATATGAAGAGTGGTTATCACCGGATTAGAATTCAGCCATAGGATGTATACAAAACAGCATTTCGTACCACATTTGGTCTGTATGAGTTCCTTGTCATGCCATTTGGGTTAATAAGTGCACTTGCCACCTTCAACAGAATGATGGACATGATTTTTAGAGAAGACCGAGCCTTTGTTGGCACTTGATGACATCATTGTGCTCTCTCAGGATGAGGCTGAATATGAGAAGCACGTGGCAATGGTTTTTGAGGAGCTTCGGAAGCATAAGCTGCTTGTCAATGCCAAGAAAAGCGAATTTTTCATGCATGAGATTTATTTTCTCGGGCACATTGTTTCCAAGGATGGAGTTAGGATGGACCCCGCCACGGTAGAAGCTATCAGGAATTGGCCACACCTGAAGAACTTACATGAAGTACGTAGCTTTTTGGGCTTGTGCTTGTACTACAGAAGTCGTAGTGAAGGTGAATGGGGAAGTGAGAGAAAGCCACGGAAGGCAGGGGGAGATAGAGAAGGAATAGGGGAGGGAAGTAGAGAGAACAAGACTGGAAGTACACAAGTGATGAAGGAAGCAAGGAGAAGTGGATTAGACGTCAAATCAATAGCCCCTTACAATCCTTTTGGGTTGACTTATATAGTCCCCCACAATTCCCACATTTCCCCTACTATTCTCCCATCTATTTCCCCCTTAAAATCCATCTTTTTCCCACCTTCATTACAGCCATCCCTTCCCAAATAATTTTGCCCTCAAAATTTCCAAGAGGCTGCCCTGGATGAGAAGGATACAACAGAAACTGATCAGCTCTGTAGGAGATAGGGGTAGTCCTGCACAATGCTCTCAGGTTGCCAAGAATTCTCATCTTCCGTTAAACCTTTCCATTTGATGAGGTATTCTGTGTAGGCTTTGTTCCTGAGTACATGATCTCTGAAGCCCTTGATTTGCTCCGGCACATAGATTATGTGGCCCTCTTCATCCATAGGAGGCAACTCAGGAAGAACCTGGACATGCTGTCCGACATGTGGTTTCAGCAAGGATACATGGAAAACATTATGGATCTTGGAGGTACTGGGTAGTTCCAACTGATATGCTACCTGCCCAACTTTGCGGATGATTTTGTAGGGGCCATAATACCTGTGGGCAAGCTTTGTGTTGGTATTACCTTTCAGCGAGGAATATCGATTCTTATGGAGACGTAAATGCACATAATCCCCTTCTTCAAAAGATAAGTACCTCCTTTGTTCATCCGCATACTTCTTCTGCTTGGCTTGGGCATCCTGCATATTCCTCTTAGCCGACTGCAGAAGGGCATCCATACTCTCCAAATCATTCCTTGCTTGCTGATTTTTCACAGCCAAGTCTGCAACCCTGGAAGGCATTCCCACTTTGCAGCCATACATAGCCTCGAATGGACTCATGCCAATAGAGAGGTGTTTGGTGCTGTTGTAGCAAAATTCAGCCAATGGTAACCATTTGTCCTAAGACTTCTGCGTGTCATGACAGTAATGCCTTAGATACTCCTCCAACCACTTGTTCACCCTCTCTGATTGTCCATCCGTCTGTGGATGATAAGCAGCACTAGGCGCAAGGGAAGTACCAACTGCAGTGATTCGTGAATAACTCTTGCCAAAAGTGACCCATAAATTTAGCATCCCTGTCACTGACAATCTCCTGAGGAAAACCATGGTGCTTGAACACATACTTAATGAATTGCCAGGCAACCTGTGAAGCGGAGTACCGAGTCCTAGTTGGTATGAAATGGGCCTGCTTAGTCATCGTGTCAACCACCACAAATATGCTATCCCAACCCTTATTTGTAGAAGGCAAGCCTGTAATGAAGTCCATGGCAATGTGAGTCCATTTGCCTTCAGGAATGGGTAGCGGTTGCAGAAGGCCTGCGGGTAACCGGCTGTCCACTTTATTTTGTTGGCAGGGCAAACATTCACTGACAAACTTAAGCACATCTCGCGACAAACCATCCCAAATAAAGCTCTCCTTGACTTTTTCATATGTTTTTGTGATACCCGTATGCCTTGACATAGGGGATGAGTGCATTTCCTGTAATACCATCAACCTGTACTTGGAGTCTGGCACAAGATAAATTCTGTCCCTGCACCATAACAGTCCGTTGCGGAGCTGAAATCGAACATGTCCTTGGCTGGACGGACTCTGTAACTCCACAAAAATAGGGGCTGCATCAGAATTTTGCATGTATTCCTCCTGAATGCCAAGTATCCACTCCTGATGAAGCGTGGAAATGGCAGACAGTTTGCATGACCACATCCTGGACAAGGCATCATCAACCACATTCTCTTTCCCCTTTCTATATTCAATGTCAAAATCATAGGACTGAACTGCAGCCAGCCATCTCTTCTGCTTCATGGATAAATTAGGCTGCGTTAAGAAGTACTTGAGTGTCCTGTGATCCGTTTTGACCTTAATCTTGCTACCGTACAGGTAGGTAGTGGTGCCATTTTGCAAAAGCATGCAAGATTGCCAGCATCTCTTGATCATAAACATGATAATTCATTTCCCTGGCATTAAACTTCGTGCTCTCAAAAGCAATCACACCATGCTCTTGTTTTAGGACAGCCCCTAAACCTTTGCCACTGGCATCCGTCTCAATAATGAAAGACCGTGAGAAATCAGGGCACACCAATACAGGTGCATTGCTAAGGGCATCCTTGAGGTTATCAAAGCTGAGTTGTGCTGCTTCTGACCATTGGAAGGCATCCTTTTTCAGCAAATCAGTGAGAGGGGCAGCCCTTTTGGCGAAGTGCCTAATGAATCTCTTGTAAAAAGAAACAAGACCCAAGAAACCTCTGAGCTGCGTGGTATTTTGTGGCTGCGGCCACTCCTTAATGCATTTCACCTTAGCTGGGTCTACCCTGATTCCGTGCCTGCTTACAACATGACCAAGATATTCAACCTCCTCTGCCATAAATGTGCACTTGCTGGCCTTGGCATAAAGCTGATGCATCCTCAAGATTTCTAGCACTTGTCGGACATGGTCAATGTGTTCCTATGCATCCTTACTATAAATGAGAATGTCATCGAAAAATACCAGCACACATTTGAAAAGAAGGTGGTGTAAGATCTTGTTCATGAGTGCCTGGAAGGTGGCTGGTGCATTAGTCAAACCAAAAGGCATCACCTTGAACTCATATAATCCTCTTTCTGTACGAAAGGCAGTCTTATGCTCATCACCCTCTTTCATCCTGATCTGATGGTAACCTGACCTCAAATCAATCTTCGTGAAATACTGAGCACCCTTGAGTTCATCCAGCAGGTCATCAATCCTGGGAATAGGAAACCTGTTCTTAATGGTGGTCTTATTCAATTCTCTGTAATCAATGCACATATGAAAAGAGCCATCCTTCTTCTTCACCAGGAGTACTGGAGATGCAAAAGGCGAGGTGCTATGATCAATGAAGTTCTTCTCAAGTAAATCCTGCACTTGTGTTGCCACTTCTTCCCGTTCAACCTTAGAAAGTCGATACGGGGCCTTGTTTATTGGTTTACTGCCATGTTCCAGAACTATGGCATGATCAACATCTCTTTTTGGGGGCAACTGAGATGGCATATCAGCAAACACATCCCCAAATTCTAAGAGCAATTTCTGCATTTCCCAATTATCCACATGGGGAATACCACCCTTCTGAGGTACAGAGACATTCAATGCATAAATGGCACATTCGTTCTTGAGCTCCCTAGCTAGCTGCCTTGCTGAAATGACCTGTAATTTCTGATTCACAATGCCCTGCAATGTAACAGTTCTACCCTTGTGGCAAAACTCAAGAGATAAAGCATTCAAATCTATACTAATTTTCCCCAAGGATTTCAGCCAATCACAACCCAGGACAGCATCTATGGGCCCCATATCCAATGCCAAAAGATCACCTGCAAACTCATAATGATCAGAAAACTTGATCCTGGCATCCTGGCAACAATGTCTGCTGATCATGTGCTGTCCATTCGTGATCTCCACTTTCAGACCATGGTCTATCTCTGTAGCAACTAATCCCAATCTTTGCAATGTTCTACAATTAATGAAACTGTGAGTGCTACCACTGTCTATCAATACATGGACAGATCTGCCATTAATCATTCCCTTCAACCTGATTGTGTCAGCACTTTTGGCACCCATCAAGGCATGTAGTGAGATGGTATACAGTGTAGACTGGGCATCCCAATAAATCTGTTCATCATCCACAGGAACATTACCATTAGCATCACCTCTGACATGAAAAGGCATTGTAGGTTGATGCTCCAACACAGAGAGTGTTGGCTTACGGCCTTTCCTGCTACATGTAGGCTGAATATCAATCTCATGCATCACATGAGAGGTTTGCTCAATAGCCCCACCCGGATCAAAAGGAAAAACAGTCCCCTTTGTGGCATTTGTGTCAGGAGACTCATCTGCATCATGAGCTCCTGTCAATTCCTCATGAGAGACATCATGGGGGTCTGCTACATCAGCCACTTCATCATCATCAGATAATTCAATTATCATGCTGAGTTTGGCTGAGCTGACATTCTTCATTTTGCACACATCTTGGTGCTCAGGTGTCCATTTCTCTCCACACCTAAAGCATAAATTTGCCTTCTTCCTACTGTCCATTATGGCTCTGGAATGTTGTTTAACTTCTGATTTGCCAAAACCAGCACTGGTTTTGACACCTGTCTTTGCATCCATGGGCCTGTATGGCTTTGCATATGGCATCTTACTTCCAGAAACCGTTGGATATCGTGGGAAGGAAGCAGCTGCTGGTTTCTTATCAATCCAATCAGCAGAATTTGTCTTCGTGTCAGCATCATAAGCAGTACCATAGAAGTTATGTGACACATGCTTGTACTTGCCAGCATATTTTGGCTCAAACACCTCAGCAAGCTGGGCTGCTCGCTCAATGGTTAGAGGATTGTGAGCTCTCACATCAGCAGCTAGAGAGGGATCTAAGCCTTGTATAAAACGCAGCAACTTCCCTTTCTCAGAAATATCCTGTACAAACAAAGAAAGTCTCCAAAAATGCTGCAAATACACCTGGACCGTACCTGTCTGTGACAGTGCATAGAATTCAGCAAGGTACTGTTCAAGGATCAGGGCCGAGATGAAGGTCGTGACCATAAGCTCCTTGAACTGTTTCCAGGTGGTAGGCTTCTGAGGTGACTCTCGCATGTAACGCCACCATGTATGTGCATAATCCTATAAATGCATGCCAACAAAAATGATCCTCTCCTCATCATTCTTAGGGTAGAAGCGGAAATAATCTTCAAGCTTCGTGAGCCACTCCTCCAACTCATTGGGAGTGTGAGTGTCACCCTTAAACTTATGCACAGAGATTTTATCTTTCACATCTTTGGCTGCGTTATTCCTATAGTGACTACCAACATACTCACGCTTGAAGCTCACATACTGTGAAAAGGGCATCTCATTACGAACATCCTCAGGCAAAGCCCTATATGAACGTAAGGCATTTGAAAGCATATCATCCATGTTTGCATGCTGCCCACTTCCAGCATCATGCTGGTTAGGAGAACCACTCCCCTGATGCATAAAGTGCGTCTGACTGAAAGCATTACCTCCCTGATACGCAGGCTGAGTTTGATTGAATGTATTAACAGGAGGGGTCATCGAAGCATGCAATCCCTATTGAGTCTGCTTGCCATAAACATCTCGGTGGGTGGGTGGCATAGAAAAAGGTTGAGAAGAGGACTGGCCCCTCTCCCAACTGCCCTGAAACCCAACACCCAATCCAGGCATGCTCGCCGTTGGCAAAAATGTGCCAATGGGCCGGCCCAAAATGGACGGCTCAGCCAATGAAATATGCGAGCCAAATGGAGGCCTGGAATCAATAAGAGAAGTGCTCGGCGGCACGGGCAAGGCATCACCAGAATCAACATAATCCCCATGCTGGGGTGCATGCATAGAACCAACATCATAAGTGCGACGGCCATCAGCCATAAATCCCCTGTGTGGCTCAAGAAAATCACCCTGGCTATCCGACTGATCCCCGTGCTGGGGTGCGGGCTGCTTACCCTTATCGTGCATACTGATGGCGGTAGTGATCTGTTGCCCAATGTTCTTAACCATCTGGGTGATAGCTGTATCGTGCATAGCCATAGCAGTGGTGAGCTGCTGCCCCAACTGCTGACCCATCTGCTGAAAAGCCCCCTGAAGCATCAAGGCCAATGCATCTAGAAATTGTGTGTCGGTAGGCATAGCATAAACTGGCTGTGAAGGAGATGCACCCTCTGTGACCGGCATCTGCTCCTGCTGAGCAACATCGTCACCGTGCTGAGACGACTCATCCGACCGGGGTGCACGCCTGGGTGCCATGAGTGACACGAGGAAAATGTGCCAAGTGTCGAAGGCTCGATGTAGAGGCTGGAGAGGTGTCAGTAGCAGTCGTTGAAGAGGTTCGAAGAAAGCTCGGTGAAGAGGCTGGAAATGGGGCTCAAAATGAGCCACGAAGGTGGCTAAGAAAGGCCCATAATAGGGTTGTAGGAGTACCCTAAAAGAGGGTTTTTTTTTTTTGGGAAGCTTAGGACAACTAAGACACCTAGGGTAGTTAGTACAGTTCTAGCCTAGACCTTTAGGACTGTTAGGACACTGTCTTAGACCAACCTAAGCCAACCTTTAACCTTAGTTAGTACTAAGCCAAACTGACTAAACCTAACCTTACCCAATCACTAACCTACCTAAACCCAGCCAAAGTAACCCAATCCACTAACTAGTGAGACCTAACCAGACCTAAACTAACCTAACCAACCAACCAATCCCAACCTTAGAGGCTGGGCGTGGATGGCAGCGCACAGGCGCAGCGCACGGAACGGGCGGCGAGACGAGTAGACGGGTGGCGCATGGGAGCGGACGGCAGTTGGGAAAATGTGTTGGATGGGATGCTCACGGAAAGTGCTGGACGGACGGAATGCAGGTCGGGATGTAGACGCACAGAATGAGGCTAGGCGTGACGAAACGGGCTGGACGAAACCTGGCTCTGATACCAATGTAGTGAAGGTGAATGGGGAAGTGAGAGAAAGCCACGGAAGGCAGGGGGAGATAGAGAAGGAATAGGGGAGGGAAGTAGAGAGAACAAGACTTGAAGTACACAAGTGATGAAGGAAGCAAGGAGAAGTGGATTAGACGTCAAATCAATAGCCCCTTACAATCCTTTTGGGTTGACTTATATAGTCCCCCACAGTTCCCACATTTCCCCTACTATTCTCCCATCTATTTCCCCCTTAAAATCCATCTTTTTCCCACCTTCATTACAGAAGTTTCATCCGGTATTGCAGAGATTGCATCTCTGTTACATGCCTTAGAGAAGAAAGGGGTCACCTTAAGATGGGGTTCCAAAGAAATTGCAGCTTTTGACCTACCGAAGGAGAAACTCTGCTCAGATCCTGTTATTATTTTAGCAGATCTTCGCAAACCCTTTGCTGTCCATGCAGATGCATGTGGGAACAGCGTAGGAGGGGTACTTATGCAGGATGGTAGAGTGGCGGCGTACGAGAGTCGAGTGCTCCAGCACGCTGAAATGAATTTTGGCATATATGAGAAGGAGATGTTGGCTGTTATCCATGCTCTTTCGACCTGGAAGCATTATCTTTTGGGTGCTGATTTTCATGTTCAGACCGATTACCAGTCATTGCGGTACTTTCTCACTCAAAGAAAGTTATCTGAGAAGCACATGAGGTGTGCAAATTTCCTTTCGATGTTTCATTTTTAGATTGTGCATGTGTCTGGAAAGAAGAATGTTGTTGCAGATGCACTCTCACGAAAGCCCCCACCCCAGATGCAGTGTCTTGTTAAGCCGCAAGTTTCAGCCGTGATCATTGCATGTCATGACGAGCTTGATGCCATGAAGGATCAATATGCCAATGATGCTGATTTTGGACGGATTTATGATCAATTGGTAACTTGGTTGATGGTTAGAGGCATGAGCACTATACTCTCAAAGAGGTTTTCTGATGATGCATGGCAGACTGTGTGTCACGAAACAGTCGAGGCCAAAAGTTTTGACAGAGAGTCATGCCCCACCTATGCGGGATACATAGGCATTGATGCCACCATCAAGTTGTGGAGCATTATTTCTTTTGGCCAGCATTGAGGAAGGTTGTTGAGGCATATGTCAGGACGTGTCTCCCCTGTCAGAAGGTGAAATATGCATAACATACAGAAGCTGGTTGGACTGCTGTAGCCTTTACTAATTCCCGATCGAGCCTGGCAAAGCATTGCCATGGATTTTATCTTTGATCTTCCTCGTACACCATCGGGACATGATGGGATGTGGACCATTATTTGCAGATTCAGCAAGCAGGCCCATTTTATTTCCGTACAGAAGAAGATTACAGCAGACCAGATGGCGATACTTTTTTTGTATCATGTGTTCAAACATCACGGGATGCCTCAATCAATTGTCAATGATCGAGACCTGCAGATGACAAGTCTTTTCTGGTGGGGTATCTTTTAGAATGTGGGTACCATGCTGAATTTTTCATCCTCTTTACATCTTGAATCTGATGGGCAGTCAGAAGAAGCCAACTCCACTTCCCTTGGTCTTCTCAAGTGCTATGTTTTGGATCAGTAATCGAAATGGGAGCAATTTCTGCCACTTGTTGAATTTGCATACAACAACACTGTATATTCATCCGCAAGAAAGCACCCTTCGAATTTGTGGCTGGAGAATGGAAGGTACCTCCCATTCTGCATACGAAAGAGAAGATTTTAAAAGCAGACATAGTTGTGGAAAGTCTAGATGTTGTGTATCAGAAGGTCAAAACAGCCCTCTAGTAAAGTCAGGAGAGTCACAAACGGGCAGCAGATAAGCATCGCGCGAGCTACTCTTGAAAGAGGGTGTTGCTGCGTTTCCAGAAAGTACGACTCAGGAAGATGAAAGGCAAGGACAAAGTGTACACAAAGCTGAAGATGAGGTACTATGGTCCTTTCCAGGTTTTTGAGCCCATACCAGAATATACATCACCTGTAGGATACAATAGGAGAGCTCGAGAGTCCATCCACATCAATGCATCCTCTGTGTCGAGTGTCACGAACACCCATCATGGAGACCTCACGACAGAAATACTGTCAGCAAGCAGCATCTCGGGTGAGACAATCGGTGTCACCAAGCGATCCCCAGATACATGAGCAATCTGAATCAAGGAAGGGGAGGTGCTACCCTCCTCTCGAGCACGAGGCAATGCTCTAGATCTCTGCTTTGCTAAACCTGTAGAAGCCTGCACCGCAGTGGGCTCAAGCTGAAATGCGTCCAGGTAGAGCTGCAAAATTTGAGGTGACTCAGCTAGATCACCCTCCCATCCACTTCACATCCAGTGTAGGATAGTTCCTGAACTTCAGCAAGTAGCGACGGGAAGCTCTACCTTTTACTTTTCTTTCCATGTGTGCCAAAATCTGTTCTCGAACCAAGATTTCATCCAACTCTTCAACCTCTGGCTGATCCTCATGAAGTAGGTCCGCATGCACATCGCGTTGGAAAGGCTTCAATAAACTCACACGAAAGGCATTGTGTATGGTCCAAGTGGCAGGTAGCTTCAGCCTGTAAGCTACATCATTATTTAATCTTCTCATAGACTGATTTTGAAGAGTGTAGATCCCTTATGTAAGAATATCTTTCTAAATACCACAATATAAGCACTAATTTATCCTAGAACTTGAGTGATGCAAGATCTCAAAAAGCTAGATCTTGTAAAATCTACGAGTCTTCAAGCAAACAAATCCTTCATCTTGGGTTGCAATTCCCCCTTCTATATCCTTATGAACAAAAACATAAAGAGCAACATTTTTTACCTTCAATATAAGAATCTAGCTTAAAGATGGATGCGAAGATGCGTATTTACTTTACTTTACTTTCACTGTAAGTTTTCAGTAGCAACCTGGGTAGTTTTCTGTTTAAAGAGGAGGGTGTGTCACGGGGATGTGAAAAGTGATGTAAAGTATCTTTGTAACTTGACCCACGCTTAACCCAGGGTTAACCATGGTTAAGTGTAGTGATGGTTTGGCCTTGAGTGACTAGCTAGAGGAAGTGCACAGTTCCTAGAAGTTCCTAGGGGCAAAGTCTAGTCTAGGTGCACTGCATCTAGGTCCTAGGGGCAAGGCATAGGTACTAGAGAGGGGTCTAAAAGTTGGGTCCAAGGACAACCAAAGTTGTCCTTGGTTAGGTGGGCTAGAGCTTTAATGAAGGGCCAAGTGTTATGCATGCGAATGCATGCCCTTCTACCACCTACAAAGTCCATGAGAGAATCCATTTCCTTTTTAGTAGTTGATATGAAGTTATTGTGCTCATGAGACAAATTGATGGTGGAAACTATTACACCTTTCCTCAATTTTCAGGGTACTATCTCCATTTATTAGGGATAATCTCTTTATATGCTTGAAGTTTTAATTTTTATTTTAATTTGAAAGATTTTCTTTTGATACTTTGATTAATGGCCTTGACAATGTGGTCAAAGGAATTTGTTTTGATACTTCTTATTGATGGCCTTGACCTGTTGGTCTAAGAACTTCCATGTGACATATTCTGACCAATTGGTTGAAGGACTCTTCCATGATTATAAAAACTTTCTTACCGTCCATTGGTTGGAGAGGTTTATTACTTCTATATACTTTTCAATTGCAAATTTAGATCCATGACTATGTGTAATGGGTATTGGTACGATCCATAAGAAATCACCATTTTATTTGGTGGATACTTCCAAGACCCATGCGTATCCATCCCAAAAGTTATGGGATGCGGACCTAAGTAATGAGTTTTTTTAAAAAATAAATAAATTTGACTCTAGCTATGGTAGTAGTCCGATCCATTCATTGTAATGGGAAGATTGCCGCCCTCACTTGGATTGTGTTGAACCTGCGGGATTGTGGTCAATGGGAAACACACACAGACACACACACACACATACTTACTGTTCTCCTTTTTCTTTTACATCCACTTAATTTCATAATTTTCCCTTTTCCTATTTTTTCTAATTCATTTTCCTTCTATCTCACAAGCACTCCCTAATTTTTTCATATTCCTCCTAATTGTTTTTTAATTTCTTTCTTAAAGCTCTAAGTTCTCTCTCTCTCTCTCTCTCTCTCTCCTCCCCTCCGCATCTTTAATGAATTTCCACTTGTGATTTAAAAAGGGCAATAGTATATGGCTGCATTTGGTTTACTTAAATATTGAAAATTGGTCTAATAATGTAGTAGGATAGATAGTTTGCTAGGACAAACACACACTTGTATATCTATTGTAAGATAACAAAAATATTGTGACTAATGGATAAACTTGATTTGTTTAGGTTTCAAGCTTGATTGTGGAACCAGGACTATAGGACCAGCTCCTTCCCTTGGTTGCTAGGCCTTATGCTTAGATTAGCATCAACTTATTTATTAAAAACAGTTCCATTTCCAACTTTTCCAAGTCCATTGTCAACTCTTCTCGTATCGTAGTAGTGGCAGCGTCTAATTTCCCACGAACCCAAGAGATGGTATGTTAAATAGAGTCATAATGTTTTGAGGTTTTGTTTTCAGCCGCAGTAGCCTCCTCTAATCTTGAAAGTAAGACATGCCTATGTTCAAGCACCTTCGTGTTCCAAACATAAATTACATTTTTTTCCTCCAAACTTAGCGTTTTGCCGAATGAACCACCCAACTCTGCTTTGACATGAGGTTCCTTTAGCTGAATCCATCCAGACCCCATCCCTCCTTAGTAAAAGCCATATAGGCTGAAATATGACTTTTCATTATGGAATTAATGGCAGAATCCGGTACAAGTGGGACAGATTCCCCTTTCAATTTTGCGTCAATTACATGGGTCTTCCCTTTATGACAAACTGCAATTTTTCTCTTTTTGGCTTCTATCACTGCTTCCAAGCGGTGCATCCATGGAATTCCCAGCAAAACATCACAATCGGAGAGAGGCACGATATAGAAGTCTTCGCTGTCCACCAAAGACTGAATATGCAAGCGAAGCTTTCCTATAATAGGAGTGACAGGAGTGCTAAACTCTGGATTTGCCATGTTGGCTTCACAACTTGGCCCCATCTCATCTGCATGGATCCCCAATCTGGCTGCCATATCTGGAGAGATAAAATTGGTCTTCGCGCCTGGATCAAAGAAGATGAGGGTTGTTTGATCCCGAATCTTACCCCAAGCCCTGCACAACTCTGTTTCTTCACCCTGAGGTTGTTCACTGATTACATCTGGCATTCAACTAGCAATGGTCTTTGATTCTTTCCCTTCTGATCACTCTTATCTGCATCAGCCTTCTCCTCTTTCCACTTTTGGGCAATCCCTGGATATGTGTCCTGGTTCTTGCATTTAAAGCACTTCAATTTCCTCATACCAGAACTTCAGCTCTTCCGCAGAGAAATAAGCAGCTGCCTTCTTATTCTTTTTCTGCCATCCCACAACAAACACAGCTTTTTGGCAGTGAGCCTTCTTCTCTATTTTGAAAGGATGAGACCCAAACTTCTTCTCTGTGCTATCCTTCTTGACTTCGTGCTCCTGACTTCCCTTGAATCTAGAAGTGTCTCCTTGCATCAATGCATAGTGCTAGCATTTTGAATCAATTGAGACATGTTAGAAACCTTCGTTTTCATACATTAGTCTCTAAGCTCCTTTGGTAAGCCATAACAATACTTCTCCACCTACTCCGAGAAAGGGACATGCCGATAGGAGCTTACAAGCAACAAAGACGCCCAAAATTTACTATTGTACTCTTCGAGATCTCGGCAGCTGTTTGAATTCAGCTCATGCCAGGCAGTCATAATGTCAACCTCAAAAGTCGTAGTAATGCAGCTGAGAACACTTGTTCGAAGCCTACCCAAGTAGTAGGTGTAGTGTTCTACATAAGCATAGTGGTCCACCACTGAAGAGCATTACCCTTCAGAAAATTTGCAGCCCCGACTTATCTTAGATGACTCAAGAAAATTTCCTCTAGTCTATGTTGCATCAAACTGCTGGAGAAAAGTCAAAGCCTTGAGTTTATCCTGAGTACCATTAAATGTCTCGAATTTGACCGCAGCTTCAACTTCTTTATAGTCTTTCACTTTCCCCTTCGGTGCCAAATTATTGTTTGACCAAAAAGAACAGCAGCTCTCACACTATCTCCAGCACCAACACCATGAGGCAAAGCTGTATTATTCAGAACAGCTCCTGAATTTTGCATATTTGGCATTACCATATTCCATGCTATTGCATTAGGCATTCCTGTTTGCATCCTTGGGTTGCACCAACATTTGCATACATTAAATTTTGTCCCATGGGCTGCATAATAGGATCAAACCCCACCATCTGACTTGCAGGCATACCAGCAAATTGTGCTTGAGGGCTGACCATAGCCTGAAAAACTGATCCTCTGCCAAAATAACCCTGTTGCACAGGGAGTGCAATAATTCCTTGCTGTCCGGAAACTATAGACTGAAAATCATTACCTTGATTCGGTCCCGGAATAACATTAGATTGCTGCAAACCATAGGGGTTTTGTGGGGGCTGATCCTGGAAATTCACATGCGGCCTCTTGTTGACTTCGAACTCCTTATCCGCATCATCGGCCTTCCTTTTCTTTGGCTGCGTTTCAGAGTTCAGAATCTTCGGAAGACGAGGGTCCTATGACAATTGAGAAAAAGCAATGATAAAGCTCTGCAATTGTGCCTTGAATAAATCCATGTCCTCCTCATCAGTATTGTCAACCTGCTGCTCAGCATGTTGCTGGGACCCCTCTCTCACGCCCTAATCATCAATAGGGGTCTGCGACATCCTCTCTTCGTCTTTGTGTTTTGTGAGTTAGAGATCTTTCCTTGTGAGACATATTTGTTGGACTGCATGCTGTATGCTTTGCCTAGTTTGTTGGACTTGCACCAAGCCAACCACAGGCTCACCTCTTGAAGAAGTTAGGTGGATCTTGGCAATGGAACCATGAAGCCAACCTTCATTAATCAAAGGGTTGTAGGATCCCACTTTAATCACAACATACACAGTAAATACTCAAATTATCAATCACCACAGATTAAATCACAGGGAGCTAGTGCACTTCTACCAAAAAACAAAGACACCGATTGTCCCCAAGCACTCGTATTTCTTTAATATTCATATAAAGACAAGAGGATGATTACAACGTCTCCTGAAAGCTGCACCATAGGTAAACCACTACCCATAGACTTCCAATATCTTGCACACCCTACAATTCCTGCTCGACTTTACATGGCGAATATGCATCCAATCACTAGGCAATCACGCATCTTTCCTTTCGACTATGCGTGCAATAAATCCCAAAGGCATAAACTTTCTCTCTGTCCTCTGCACCTACACAACCAAGTGCCCAACCAGCCAAGCACAGCTAAAGAGTTGCAGAAAAGACAAGGACAGCCAAACTTTGGCACAACCAACCAAGGAAACCTTTCCAAAACAGTTCGTCCCAATCTGTAGCCACCTCGGCTCGTGCCTAACAACATAAATCAGCCTTTCCTTGCTTGGAAACAATACCAAACTCTATAACCAGCCCACAGCCAATCTGAGAACGGCAAAAGCCAATATTTCTTATATTTTGGATGATAATAAAAGACACTTGGTAGTCCATGAAAAGATTTGTATGAATATTGAAGCCTCAAGCCATCAAGAAATTCCAAGAAGCTATCAGTCGTTTCACAAAAGCAACCCAGCGTTGAATCTTAGAAAAAATGTTTTTGAAGCAATCAAATATTGATACCAAGAAATGATGCTACAAAGAGGGTGTAAAGTGTTAAAGCTATAAATCCAAGATTGCAATGACAAGCATGGAAATAAAAAAGCATTGAACCATACTTCAACAAAGTATTTGTTAAAATAGTTGTTCACGAGCTCAACAATATGATAAAGAAATCATTCAAGAAAGCTATCGAATAACAATTCCACCGGCAATAACCAGCCTTCCTCTACGTGGAATCCTCAGACAACTAGTTGTTTGGTCTGGAAAACCCTGAATCCAGCGAGGAACTGATGAATCAACCCTGGAACAGCCCGAAAGCAACGCAGAACAGTTCACCCCACCTAGAAAAGGCCCAAAATCAGCAGCAGCTGATAGAAATCAGCCAGAAATCAAATTGTCTTGCTTCTTGCAGCCTGCTTGCAAACTGGAAAGTAGCAAAAAACGAACTGATCTGGAGGCTCTTGGCCCAAAAACAAATTTAAAACGAGCTTCTGGCAGCCCTGGCAACCCACCAACAGCACACAGATTGCCTTGGTAGTCAGAAATCAGCAAGGTGATGTGATAGAATAGCCCTGGAGCACTTTCCCAACCTATGACTTGCCTCTCACTCTTCTTTTGTGGTCCAAAAAACAGCCCTGAAAGCAAATTTCGACTTTTCTGCTTTCCTTTTGGCCTCCTGCATGCCAAGCAGGTGTCCTGTGAGTCTCGTGCCAAAAATAGTATTTTTTAATTGCACCACTCTTTTGCCCCTTTGTTGTTTACACAAGTCCTAGGAATTAATTGCCTAATTTCCAAGGGCCCGCTAGGAATTTGAATTCCCTAAGTCGCGCACATGTGACGAGACTTCTACGCACCATACGCCCAAGGCAATCACACGTAAGTTACAGGAGTCGCAAATAAAAATTTTCATAAATTCATGTCCTCGTGACATCACGCTAGGTAGTCATGATGTCAACCTCAAAGGTGGTGGTAAGGCACGCATCTAAAAACACTTGTTTAAAGCCTACCCAAATAGTAGGTGCGGTGTTGTACATGAGCATAGCGGTCCACCACTCGAGAGCTCTGGATCCGGTGGGCTACGTCAAGGGTGATGCCTCGCCTCTGGCGGTGGCCTCTAAGAAGGGTTGATAGACCGAACCTTGATCGTGTGTGCTCTGGTCCCTATCCGTGTTGCACGTGGAGTGTGTCCCTTGTCTGGCAGCATCATGGTGGACTCTCCTACTGCTAATCCATGATGCTCTCTTCTCCTCAAGCTCCTCTCCCTCAGTCTCACTGGCAGCTGACTCAGATGCATAGAAGTCTGTAACAAAAGTTTGTGACCTGTTGATATTGGTGACCTTTGGCATCAGTCTCTGCTGCTCTCTGATCTGTTGCATCAATGTGTCTCTCTGTCAATGCATCTAAATCATGTAGAGACCAACACAGACCTGATCGTGAAAATGGATCAGCCGTGTAAGTGGACCAAAGCCATCCTTGAAAGAGAGAGAGATACATTAATGTTTGGAGAAGGCCAAGGAGGACCTATGCGCTAAGCCAAGGATGCCTATGAGATTTGTTAGGGGATCTAGAGTTGTCTAGCACACCCTTGAGAGCCTAATGTCGAAGCTGTAAATAGCAGCACACACCATGTGTTAGGGTGGAACGTGTTAAAAAATCTACTGCTGTCGCCCACTATGCTGCATAGGGCACACTTGGTGGTGTCAATAGAAGTGTTATCAATGGACATCCCTATAGCTGTCCTCAATGGTAGGGGTTTTATGTGCAAAAAGACCAGCTTGTGTTGTGGTTCTTGGGTCTAAAGGAAAGGCGCATTGCTTTCCGTCACATAGTTTAGACTGCCTTGCATCGGTGGGTACTGTTTGTCTCCTTGTCACTCACATAAACCATCTTGGGCATGTTGACACTTAATTAATTGTGACTTTTGCATGCTTCAGGCTGCATCATCATGTTTGATGTAATGGATTTGGAGGGGTATGAGTAGGACTGAGCATAGCATCCCCTATTATTTGCTTTGAAGGATTCAATAAATCTTTGGGGCTTTTAGTTGGTGGAGCAATGGCGTGGGTGTATAGACGAGAAGGCTGATGTGATGTTTGAATGCTTTCTCAAAGAAGGGTTGGGTCTATCTTTGAATAGTTTTGGTAGAGTGTTACAAGGAGTTGTAGAATACCATATGAATACGATCTATTAAGTCTAAATTCAGTAAGAAGTTTGGTGTTTTGGAAAATGGATCTTAGTTATAGGCCCAAGATGGAAGCTAGTTTTCTATAGCTGGTAGTAGCCTCCTACATTAAAAGATTTCCTAATTATTTCTCAGGTTAGTTTTGTGGACGCTTAAAAACATTCTCTCTCCCTATTCTTTTTCTATCTTTTTCTCTCCCTTTTAAGCCACCGTTTTAATTCATTAGCCTCTCTTAAAGCTTACAATTGATAGAACTGAGTATGAGCAGATCATGTAGTCTCATCACCTTTAGCAGATCATGTAGTCTCATCACCTTTAAATAGGGCTCTTTGATTTAAGAAGGCAGTTTTACATTCATAAGAAGAATTGTTGTGCATTATCCCTTCGTGAATATGGAGATTTGAGTTAACGTTGGTTTACATTGAGCTCCACACATGCAGAGAGATCGAAGAGCCTCGAATACCCTTCGTCACCATTATCGTCAACTGTGCACACCAAAACAGATGATGAAATGTAAGAATCTATTCCGCTACCATTTGTTGATATTCTATGATTGACATGCATTAAACTTAGTCATGCATTTATGTGTGCTACTTTTTTGTTTTTGGGAGTTGGGTTTTGCTATAAAACTACATACAGTTTCTCTTGGTATCACTTTTATTTGCGCCCCCTGTGCCCGGCCCCCCCCCCCTCTCTCTTTTTCATCCTGTTCCCCACCCTCGTCTCGGCTGCAAGTCAAACACCAAAGGCATGCATGAGAGGTGATAAGTGCCAATTAATATGTAAAGCAATTATTTAAACAAGAGTGACAAGCATGAAGGTGATAAATGCCAATAAATATGAAAGTAATTATTTTAGACGAGATTGACAAGCATGACAAACATGGGTGAAACATCTAAGACACTGATATTGTGAGAAATGGAGATGGTGGAGAGAGCCAAAATGGAGTGAATTGGAGTTGCAAGAATGAAGTACTGTGTACAAAGGAATTGTCAACATGTCAAATTCCTAAAACCCTAGGTAACCCTAGAGTGAGTTAAATCACTAATTGTGGCTAGGGGGAAATCCTTAGAAGGAAAAAGTGCCCCTAACTCTCTTAACTACTTAATACACTGGCTGCTGCCTTAAATATTACAATATTTGCAACATCCTCCTGCAGTGAACATTGTCTTGGTGTACAAGGAATGATCTCAATCACCAAATGGAAGTAATCCCAAAGCTTTGAGGTAAGCTTCAAACTTTTATCTAAATAGAGAAGATGTGCAAAGTTCTGATGTTTAGGACAACAGATCAACCTGATCTTTTCTGCATGCAATCTCTCGCTGACATGATGATAGAGGACCCCAATGTGGTTTGTGCATGCATGAAACACATGATTCCGCTCCACCGCAATAGCACTGTGACTATCAGTGAGCTGCAAACCACTACGAAGATCTTCCATCAATCTCCGGAGCCATACAGACTCAATCGTAGTTTTGAAGGCTGCCCTATACTCAGTTTCACAAGATGATGTTGCCACAATGGATTGTTGCTTGCTCAACCAAGAAATGCATGATCTGCCGATTAAGAAGCAATTTCCTCTGGTGGAATGTCTGGTTTCGTACTCCCCAGCTCAATCTGAATCACTGAAAGCATGCAACTTAGAGCCACACCCCCAGCATAGAACAGATCAAGAGATTGAGTTGCGTGCAAGTATCTGAGAAGACACTTTACAGCACACCAATGCTGTGTATTTGGGAACCGAATGCCCAAATGCTAGTGTAAAAGCCCCAAACGAGACATCTCTAATGAACATTCACCATCATTATTGCTTTCTTCAAATTTCTCTTTATTTGTGCCGTCGAGCAACATATCATCCACATATAGGATGATAATCAACAAATTCTTTTTGTCCTTTTGACATAAGGTACTCTCTTTTTTTTTTCTATTTTATTTTTTTTGTATAATTTTGGTCTTTAGAACAAAAAAAATCTGAATTTGTATGATTGAAATATTCTAGTCATACAAGGTATATAAACAGTACTCTCAGTTGGACTATTCTTGTAGACCCTGATTGGTAAAAAATGTATTGATTTTCTCTTACCAGATAGCAGTTTATGCTTGGGTCTGATGAGAACATGAGCGTAGCTTTACTTTCTAAGTTATTTTTATTTTGGTTTTTCCTATTTACTCATAATTTTGTTTAAAGGCACTTACAAACTCCCTTTTTGCCTTTGTTCTTTCAAAATTTCCTTTGTTATTTCGCTTGTTTTATAAAGAATTTAATTCGTAAGATTAGATATGTTCTAGTCTTATGATAGTATATAGAATTTTCTCATACCAAGCCCGTGGGGCTTGTTTCAGCCCATAAAGTGCCTTTGAAGTCTGCATTCTTTATGTTCCGGGCCAGGCATCTGAAAACCAGCAGGCCGACTCGCATACACCTCTTCTTGCAAGCCCCATTGAGAAAGGTTGTTTTTGATATCAACTGATATACTTTCCACCCAAAATGAGAAGCCAATGAAACAACACACCTAATGGTGGTCATCTTGGAAATTGGTGCAAAGTTTTCGTTCTAGTCTAACCCCTCTTGCTGAGAATATTCCGTGGTGACCAACCTTGCTTTATAATTGTCCATGGTACCATCGTATTTTCTTCGATCTTGTATACCCACTTTGTCCCAATAGCTTTCTTCTGTATTGGCAAATCCATCAGCTCCCATGTATTGCTCTTCATAATAGAATCAAATTCTAATTGCATGGCCCTCATCCGATGCTTGGTGTCTTGAGCATCCTCAAAACTGCTTGGTTTATCTATATCATTAGTGAACTCACCCAAGGTGAATCAGCAAAGTCTTGATCCACCCGTCCCTCATTAACCAACCCTTGTCCGAGGATTACCAAAAGGCGAGCGACAAAAAGCGAGCGAGCCAAAAAAAGCAAGTAATAAAAAACAATAAAAGATTTATAAATCCCCCATTTCAGTAGCAAAAAATAATAACTTATTCAAAAGTCCATATGTTTCCTCAATGCTAGAAGGTTAAATATGCATATAACTTTCTGAGCCACTAACACTAATTTCACATCATCCATGAGATAGTTTGTATGTTCAATTTCCAATTCATTGTTTGTATTAAAGACAAACCCTACAGTAACCGCAATCAAGTTCTCTCTTTCCACTAGAGTAATTGAGATCATCAATGCAACCTTCCACACAGGTGGGGTGTTTCCAAGGACTCCTTGCATGGATTAGTCTAGATTCCATGCATATGTAAATGCTTAGCTTTTTTAACTCTGTTCACTCTTGGAATGAAACCCATGTTTCTTTGTTATTGAAAAATATCCTTCCTCAATGATTTATTCTTACCTCCCACTAATCTAACCAATGCAACAAATTAACCACAAATTCATATTTTGTTGCATTAAATTTTACTAGATGGTGCACAAAGACATGATAATCATCTAAAGTACGCCTTGCCATTTGATTTGATATGTAACATGACCCTATTTGGACTTGTAAATCAAAAGATACAAGGATGTGAAAATGTCCTCTTTTGGACCAAAACAGGGAGCGCGTTAAACGAGCTCCCTGTTTTGGCCCAAAAGAGGACATTTTCACATCCCTGTATTTTTGCAAGATGTTACATATCAAATCAAATGACAAGGCATGATTTAGATCAATATCATGCCTTTTTGCACTATCTAAAAAAATTGTGTGCATCAGAATATGAATTTTGTGAAATTTTGTCCAATTTTTTGCACCAAGTTTAAAGCAAGGTTTCCCATAATGGGGAGTGAGAAGACACTGTCTATTTTGGCAAAAAAAAAACCAAAATTTAAAATCCTCTACCTTTTAATTGCACTCTGGGGATCACTCTTCATAAACCCATAAAGCATGTGCAAGCAAGCATGTATTAAAAATTACCCCCATTCTTGCAATTTACATTTTGTCATGTAAATGGTTGAACCCATGTATGTGTTTACATTTTAAAATATCTACATATATAAATTACATTAAGTTGCTATTTTATAAATTCCCTCATGCACACAAACAACATGTAAGTCCCCCCACTAAAAAATACTCCTCAATGCACAAAAGTGGTATGTTACATGTTTATGAGTGACCCCTCAGGATAATTGCCAAACCCAAATGGGGTCATGTTACAATAGTCCTTAACTTTAGACTACTCAATTTCAAGAAATGTGACACATAACCACTCTTTTGAATACTTTATACTTCAAGCAATTATTTTATAAAAAACTTAGATTCTTTCTTTGCTTGCTTGATTTTCCAATCACTTCAACTAATTGTCACTCGCTTTTTCTTGTTCGCTCTATTGACTGCCTCCCCTTGTCCTACTGGAGAGAGGGGCTGAAAGTCTGTTGTCCTGCAGAGTTCGCAACAGCCATCTAGGGACTGTTCTACAGAAGTAGCCTGTCCTTTTTGACAACTTCGTGCACATCCTCGTGTGAGTTACGCTGATGGAGAACCTAATTTGAAGCATCCAAACACTGGTTTGCATCAGCATGTGTAGGCAGAATATTCTGATTTTCTTTTGGCTGCTTCAAATGCCATTGTAGCAACCCTTCAAACACATCCTGAGCACCTGTATGCAACTGGCTATCAAACTCAGTCATGGCCTGATCTAGGTTTTATGCAAAATCACATGTCTACTAACAAAAATCCTTCTTGGTCTAAGGATCGTAAAGATGACAAGCCTTGCTCTTACTGCTATAGCCAACAAAAATGCATTTAATTGCCTTATCTTCTAGCTTGTTTCTCAACTGACTAGGCATATGTGGATAGGATACATAGCCAAACACCTGATATACGCATGAACATCTGGGAAAAATTCTACGAAGGTAACAAAATACAAATGCTTTCCTCATCCGACCATATACCTCACTATGTATGAGGTGCATGTTCCTCTCATCCATTCTTACCTCAACTTAATCTTTTTTTTTTTGGGGGGGGGGGGGGGGGGCAAAGAAAGGAACCTTCTATTAATGCTTGAAAGACTTCATACAAAACAACAGCCCCCCGAAGGTACTGAGTATGGAAAAAATTGGAAAAGGCTGAAAGAAGAAAAAACCAGCTTGTTCTAGAGAAACCGGCTCACTGCCTAGGGGATCTCTGATACTGGGGCTAACAGGTAGGTGGGGGGACTATACAACCAGCGAATCTCTTGCGAAGTGAATATGTAAAAAAATCCTGCTGGCCAAGCCTCGTAGAAATGAGTGCGCCTCGCGACAGTCACCCTAGAGCGTGGGGTCCCACGCTCCTTGATATTCTGCCGGATGACGACCAAGGTAGCCGAGGGTGCAATTGGATGCTAACCCATCACCAGATTGCAGCGAGCAACCCAAATGTTCCACACCGTGATATTGGCTACTACCTCCCTTACGCTGACCTACGGAGAAGAATGAGGAGCGAGGCTATCAAGAGGGACCGCCTCATGGAGCTCTATCCTCTAAATGCTCTGCCCCTGTATCCGGTAATCTGGGGAGACCTCATCAATCTGAAATGCGCGTCCTCCCTTAGTCAACCAGGCCACCATCCCCCAATTGTAGTCCCTCTGAAGGCTCTGCATCCGTGTCAGAATCTTGAGGGCTCCCATCCAAATCCTCGCCGCGCTGCGACAGCTCCAAAGGCAGTGAGGGATCGTCTCTAGAAAACCAGCAGAGCAACAATGACATTGCCCCTCCACCCGCATCTGCTTCAACCACGGGCCGATGGGTGCTTCTGTGGGTGGCCAGCCAGAAGAAGTAGGATATCTTCCTCGACTGCAAACTGGACCATAACCGCGTCCAAAACCTGGAACAGACCTCTCGGGGCACTCTCTGGGCCACCTAATGCCTCTCCCTCGAAGGGGTCCAAAACGAAGAGTCCATCTGAAGCCTCCTGCCAATTCGTGTGGTGTAGGAAAAGAAGGGCACCTCGTCCACCTGCTTGGCAAGACCGCTCTTGGAGGGCCATAACCGCTCTCCTAGATCCCACTGTACCTCTCTCAAGGGCCTACCCTCCCAAAGCCACTTCTCCCCAAACGCCCCACCACTCTGATCATGTGCCAATGGATCCCATTCAGACTCCCATCCATCTTTGGGTCTCTCTCAGTGAGTGCCTGGAGTAGGCCTCCAGGTCCTACATGGGAAAAACCGGGCTGCGTGCCTCCTCGCTGCATCATCATCCTCAAGGGACACCAGTCCGAGAAAACTGACCCAACCATCTGCTGTCCATCCACACGCGAAGTCCTTCCCACTAGGACTCAGGGATGACTAGGTTAATCCCTCTCATTCGCCGCTGCCCTGTCCCTCGCAAATGCGCTAAGGCGCCAAGCCTCGCCTCTACCTCCATGGGTAATCTGCTCCATCTGCCCAAGGAGCTAGCCGGTCCACTGTCCCACTGTGCCCACTCAATGTGAGTCCGCTGTCCGAGCATACGCCCATCTTGATCCTTGATCTTCGGGCTCCAAACAAGGGGTTGACGCTCGAACTCCTCTGCATCAGGACTGAGCACGAACGAGGCCCCTTGCTAATCTCTGCTAAACCCTATGGAGGCTCTTCATCAAGGAGGAACCCTTCCCCGTAAGGGGGGCCTCTGAGAAGATCCATTTGTGTGAACGCTGTCACTGTCCCCAGTGCGTGGGGTGTTCTTGAGAAACCCTCGCTGTAAGAGGAGCTTCCAAGGCTCTGCACCTGGGGTGAGGCCGCACACAACCAACTTGCCCAAGAGGGCTTAACTCTGCATCTCTGGATCAATGATACCCAAGCCTCCCAATGCCTGCAACATGATCACTATCTGCCAAGTGACCCGGGCTCTAGTATTCCTTGTGCCATCTGATCTTGCCCAAAGGAAGTTTCAACCATTGGAGCTGCCCAATGCACCCTCTGTGAAAACACCAGCAAGAGGTGATATACTAGGCCATGGCAAGGACCTAGTTTGCCACTAAGGCACAGCCTGCTAGGGAGAGTTGGGCCGAGCTTCAGTAGAGAAGCTTGCGTCGAACACTCTCGAGGACCAGGGCGTTATGTTGATCTCTTGTAATATTAATACCCACCTGGCATCTGAGGTATCTCGCTGTCTGGCCCCGTGGTATCCAGTGGAAGCCAAAGTCGCTCGCTCCCCCACTCTCGAATCTCCTGTGTCTCCTCAAAGCCTGTGAAGAAACCTATGGATTTTGTCCAGTTGATCCGCGCACCTGAGGCCTCACAGTAGATAGCTAGGGCTCTCCTGACTCTCTCCAAACTCGATGTGGTGCCCTCTACGTACAAGGCCGTGTCATCTGCAAACTTAGAGTCTAGTAGCTCCTCCTCCTATCTGATGGGGAGCCTCAACCCTGTGAGGCCCGCCACCTGTGATCTCAAGTAGTAGCCCAAAGCCTCCGTCACAAATAAGAGAGGAAGGGAGCGAGGCGGCAGCCCTAGCGGACTGAGCGAGAGAGAGGAAATGCCTCGCCTGTGTGTCCCGTGATAAGCATTTGACTAGAGCTCCCCGCATAAAGCACAGAAACTCCTCTAATCCATCTGTCTGAGAAACCCACTATTCGCATGGTACCCTCCAAGAAAGACCACACCACCCTGTCGTAAGCCGTCTCAAAATCCAAGAGAAGGACGGCCAAAGGTTGTGACTCCTCCCTGGACCAATCCACTGCCTCCCAGAACATGAAGATATTGTCCAGGATGCTGAGCTCCTGAACGAACCTGGTTTGAGTGTCGTGGATGATGTCAGTAAGATGGGGCCATAACCGCAAACTCAAGACCTTGGGGAGGATCTTGTATGCAGTATCAAGCAAAGTGATCGGTCTCCACTGCCGGATGTCTGACCTATCTCCCCCTTTTGGGATCAAACAAATCCACCCCTTGCTCAGGGACTGAGGAAAGGAGCCCCTGTCGAAGATCTCCTGGCAAGTTAGGCGGAAAGGGGTGGAAATGATCTTCCAGAAATTCCGGAAGAAGGCAGAGTCAAGCCATCCTCGCCAGGACACTTCTGGGTCGGGAGAGCCTTGAGGGCTTCCCAAATCTCCTCATCCGTGAAAGGCTCCTCCAGACTCTTGCACAAATCTTGTGAGACTACCGTCGGAATGTGGTCTCAAACTAACTCACGGGCCATAAGACAAGTTAGAGTCATCCTCTCCGTCTGAAAGAGCTGGCGGTAAAAACCTATAGTCAGGTCTAAAATCTTCTGCGGATCAGTGTGCCTGATGCCCTGTAGATCCCGTAGACGTTGCAATTGGCCACCATCTAAAAGAAATGTGTAATCTTCTGTGGAGAGGCTCTAGTCCACAAGAGACTAGGACCTGGTAATGACAGCCTGGTACACTTGTTGTTCTACCCAATGCACTCTCTCAAAGGGCTCCAAGCAGCCTCATCTAGCTGTAGATGTTGACCCGTCTAATGTATAAGAGAAGGGCACCTTTGTTGACCTCTCCGAGTGACCTACTATCACGTTACAAATGTAAGCATTGAGGTTATAATATAAAAACATCAATGCCTTTTTAAAAACCTTTGAAATGTAGAAAGCTACATCAAACCCAAACTTATATGTTATACAAAATGATGCCATCATTGTGTTTCTGATTTGGTATGTTGATATCATCATCACATGCAACGATGAGTCCTTTATTGAGGAGCTTATCATTGCCTTAAACAATCCTCATTGCTCCTCTGGATCACGCCTATCACCCACGAAGCCTAAGCCTTGCAAGGTGTCGTCTCTGACTGTTGCTAAATCTTTGCCATGACCTGTTGAATCTCCCCATCTTGCAAGAAGTCCTCTGGAATGCGGACCCCCTTCTGGGAAAGACCTCGGCGGGGCTGCTCTTTGGAGCCACTATTTGTGAGCTCGAGATGCAGATCCCTCTGCTCCGTCCTATTGCGGGGGACCACATCTCCGAGCCTCTCGTCGGGAGGAGGTGGTGTCGCCGTCTAATGTCCAATGCTGAGAACAGATGCTCCTGAATCAAAAGGAAGTCCACTGCTCGTCCTACCACTGCCCTCTGCAGCGATTGACTACGAGCATGGTCATGGAGCCCATGCACGTTTTAACTCACTATGGTGTTGAAGGATCAGGTACTGCGATTGACTACGAGCATGGTCATGGAGCCCGTGCACGTTTTAACTCACTATGGTTCAGCTCATGAGGACGGGGATGCAGAAAACAAGGCTCTCCTGTGAGTGGGTGCCTGTTCTAGAAAGATTGCCCTATGTGACTTTGTCGGGGGTTTGGAGGGCAAGTAGCTGTGTCTGTACTTTGACGTACTAGGGTGGACACCGGCTCAATGCCAATTTTTCGTGCCCACTTTATCATGAAGGAGACTTCCACCGCGAACAACTCGACACACTTCTGGAGTGGCTAGTAATATGCTTGATCAACCTTTGCCTCAAGCGGCAATCTGATAACTCCTACCGCCAAACCACACATCGGCTTCTCCCATGTGAAGCACAGCTGAGAATTCACCTCAGCACCATGGGCGTGCCAAAGGTCCAATCCTCGTGGCCCCATCCACTCATCCATCATGCGTGAAATCTGATCTCCTAGCATAGCATCAAACACCACTTGGGGACCACTTCTCCAACCCTGTGGAGGCGAACTAGAATCTCCAAATTGGGTGTGTCTGGGAGCCCACTACGCTGATCGAACCCCCTTTCCGGGGCTGCAAGATCACAAGCGTTACCTCCAGGGGTAGAGGGTAAGAGTTCGAAATCTCTAGATAATTCCAGGGTCCCAATCTTCAAAAGTCCAGTGGTAAGGGAGGCTGAAAATTGGGAGCTATTGATTGAGAGGACGAACCCCTTTCCTCTGGCTCCCCCCCGAATGGAGAGAGGGGACAAGATGTTGCGATGAGGAGCGGAAGGGGGCGTTGTCTTACCCTTGCCCGCCGGCAGGGGAGTCGAGGCAGGGGAGGGTGGGAAGGCTGAAGAACCTGCTAAGCAGGTGGAGGGGGGAGGAAGGTGGAGGGAGGGGGACGGAGGGTGAGGATGACCATAGCAGGAGGGGCGAGGGGGGGGGAGGGGGCGGGGGGAACCCATGAGGAAGGGAGGGAGTGGAGAGGGATCGCGGGGGGAGGGGGGCGAGAGGGAGTAGGGGCAACCATAGGTCCCCTTGCTGATCAGGATTGTCGGGGCTCTGAATCCGCTTCTCCTCAACTGCTGTCGGGCTAATGTCCGCAGCTTTTGCCATTGTAGCATCATGAGCTCTTGGGGTTGGCTGCTGATAATGCAGACGTTGGACCTCCATCTCGGGAGGATTACCTGGCTGAGCAATGGCCCGTGCTTCTGGGGATGGTGGGTCTTCACGTGTGGCCTCTTGCTGCTGCTCCTCCTCAAGTGCCTCTCAAAATCTACTCTCTCTTTGGGTCTAGCCCTCTACGTGCGGCACTTTCGAGCCAGTTTGCTTGGTTTCTTTTTCTTTTTAACCTGGGTCCAGTTCCCTTCTGAAGGGGTCACCGAGGAGGTCTGAGACTCCTGTTGCTCCTATCTAGGCGGGTGTTGGGCTCTCGCCCACTGACTCTGCCTGCTCTGTAGGGGTTGGGGGGGCAGCTTAGCCTTAGCCGCGGGGGCAATCTCTGGCTAGGTGACCCATCTGTATGCAACAAAGACACTGGCCTGGTAACCCAGAATCGCCACTCGTTGGCGAAGTGTACCTTCTTTAAGGGTCTCTAGGAGGATCAACTTCAGGAAGGACTGTGGGCTTTCAACCACTAGCCTAATCCTGGGGACCCTGTCATTTGCTACCACTGATGCGGCCGAATCTGGCAGAGACTCTTGTATGGTACCAAATGCTCGACTAATGGAGGGGAGGATGGCTCTATATTCCTTTGGGAGCCTCGGGAAGGAGAGTGTAACCGAAAAACGGGGAACATGGTGTGTCGTGTCCATGTCCTCCACTGTAAAGCCATGGTACCAAGGGAAGAGGTACACCAAATGCTGGCCAAGGAGGATGGGGCTTTGCTCCACAAGTGTCGAGGCAATATCGGGAGAGCTCAGCTGGATGAGGAAGACACCTCTTCCATAGATGGTGACCTCTTGAATGTGGTCACCCTCTAGTGCCAAGCTCGCCTGGATCCACTCTTGCATCTGTCTCCTTGTGGGTGTGAGGCCCACAATTTTGCCCACGATCACCTTGTCATGGAGGGACTGAATTGCTTGCTGTACTTGTTGCTTGTTGGTTGGGGAAAGGATCTTAACGGCTGTGGGATTCGAGGGTGCTACCATAGAGCCCCTCTGGCTAGTAGCACCAAGATTTTCTTTCTTCGAACAAGGACAAACACTCCCGTTGCAGGGAGGGAGAAGATAAAAGGGCGGGGTAAGGCGGAGAGATGTAAGAGGAGGAGGCGGAGAAGAGGTGAGGAGGGGAGTGGAAGAGGCAGGCTGAGGGAATGAGGAAGAAGGCGGGGAAGGAGGTTGGAAAGGGATGGCAGGGAAGAGGGGGCGAAGAGGTGGGGGGAAAGAGGTGGAGAAGGCGGGGAGGAGGAGGAAGGGAAGGCGAAGAGGAGGCTGGGGGGCAGCAGAAGGAGGAGCGGGGGGGGGGGGGGGCGACAGGAGGTGGAGGAGAAGATGGTTGGGGGAGGCCAAAGAAAAGGTGGGGGGGTGGGAAGAAATGGAGGGGGGGGGCAGAAGAGCAGGCAGAGGGGAGGAGACAGGAGGGGGAGGAGATGGCGGAAGAGTAGACGGATGGGAGGAGGCGGGAGGCGGGAGAGATGGCAAGAGGGAGGCCGAGGGGGGGCGGAAGAGATTGCGGGGGTGGGGGCGCAAGAGATGGCAGGGGGAAGGAGCTGATGGGGGGGAAGGTGGAGGAGAAGATGGTTGGGGGAGGCCAAAGAAAAGGTGGGGGGGTGGAAAGAAATGGAGGGGGGGGGCAGAAGAGCAGGCAGAGGGGAGGAGACAGGAGGGGGAGGAGATGGCGGAAGAGCAGACGGATGGGAGGAGGCGGGAGGCGGGAGAGATGGCAAGAGGGAGGCCGAGGGGGGGGCGGAAGAGATTGCGGGGGTGGGGGGCGCAAGAGATGGCAGGGGGAAGGAGCTGATGGGGGGGAAGGTGGAGGAGGCTGCGGGAGGGAAGAGATGGCGGGGTAGTGGGATCAGCCAGGGGCAGCGGGGGCCATCACGAAACTCTACAAAGCTGATTCAAGAAAAACAAGTCCACTAAATCTATTAAATGAACCAGGTCAATCCAAAAGATAAGAA
The DNA here is from genome assembly GCF_047967505.1 of Dipteris shenzhenensis. Classification (NCBI taxonomy): domain Eukaryota; kingdom Viridiplantae; phylum Streptophyta; class Polypodiopsida; order Gleicheniales; family Dipteridaceae; genus Dipteris; species Dipteris shenzhenensis. The sequence continues at coordinate 2,801,535 of NC_141605.1, read as the reverse complement.
TTACCAACCACATGCTCCGATCATAGGAGTCGTCTCCAAAGGAGACATACCATGACCATCCCATGTCTCTGCAACCATGGTAAATGGCCGTAGTTCACATGGCCACTATGTTGCATGGCAAAATTCTGCATTTTTCATTTTTGTAGTCAATGTTGCCACACATGCGTTAGACATACTGCTGTCATGTTTGACTAGTTGATACAAATCCAGGCTCAAAGTGCCTGCAATGACTATCTGATAGTCCTTTTCTCTGTCCCTGGCAATGCACTTATCATCTTCAAGAATGCTCTTTTCCCAAAACAGGATACATAAATAACATTCTTCTTAATCCCTGGCACATACGTGACATCTCGAAGGCATACTTTAATGCCATCAGTTGATGATAACAAACTCCTTCCCCTCCCAACTCCTTTCACAAGAGATGAAGTTTATTGGCTCAAGACACTTTTTTTCCATAGAGGGTGCTCTTCCTTACCAGGCACAAAGAAACCAATGGGTTGATTTACAAAAACTTCTTCCTGCAAATCCTCATTTACGAAGGCTGTTTTTTGTGTTAAAAATTTCTTCACATAGAGTTGTGTCGAGTAAACTCTAGATTGAGGGAAGAAAAACTAGTAGAGGCTGAATTCCATTTGTCATGGGTTGGTAAACCTTGAGAAGACAAAACAGTGGGGATAACTGAGAGCTACTTAATAATAGCCTCTTGGTTTACCAAACCATGAGTTGGTAAATACATTTGCTTTGCATATCAATTGTGATGATAGTTGTCCATAAGATAAGATAGTGGTTAAAAATTTGATAGCTGTCCATAACATAAAGATGCATTTGCTGGCCTGATCATCCAATTTTATCTCAACTCTTTTGACGCATGAGCGTAACGTATGCATCCAAAAGCACTGAGATGCAACGCACTAGGCTTCTTGGCTGACCAAGCTTGTTGGGGTATCATGTTCCTCACTGCTGTAGTGAGACATCTGTTGATACCATGGGCAGTTGTAGACATCGCCTCAAGCCAAAGCACATTTGGCACACCCATTTGTTTCAGAATACACCTAGCTGCCTGCCTGTTCTTCCTTTTTGCAACTCCATTCTGTGTGGACTATAGGAAGTCATGATTTGTTGTTTGATGCCATTCTTGTTGCAAAACATGCTGAATTGTGTGTATAGTGTGTGTCTATATCCTCCCCCTCTATCACTCCTCAAAATTCTGATTTTTTCCCCTGTTTCTCTTTCAACCATGACCTTCAACTCTTTAAAATTTGCAAAGTCTTGTGATTTCTTGCTTCAAAACACACCCAAAGTTTCCGATAACAGTCATCAATGAAAGTTAGGATATATCGCTTGGCACCAAATGAAGCCGTGTTCTTAGGCCCAACAACAATTGAGTCCGCAAGCTCAAGTGCATCTTTAGCTCTCTTCTTGTCATATTTACACAGCTTGCACATAGTAATTTTTTCTTGCTGTAATTTTGGTCTACATCAATTGGTAAGCTCCTACTGCATTGACTTCTTTTATTTCCAGCGAAATCGTCCTTTCTTTAGTTTCTTTGAATTGTGGAAAGGCCCCGTGTTGCCTTGGAAGGCATCGTGCTGCCTTTTGGGAGTCTTTTTGCAGCAGGTGCACCCTGTGATAGCCACACGTTTGCAGTGAAAGAGCTTTTGAATGTGCAGTAATTTGCCTTTGGATTTGGGAGATTGCACTCCTCTCATTTGCATTGTTAGTTGGTGCCTTTGCCTTGCATTTTTGCACTATGGTTGGCAATAAGGATGACTTGTTTGGGATGCTTGGGTCTGAGGACAAACTTGATGGCACAAATTACCCCATGTGGGCTTATAGGATGGGGCATGTCTTGGTTGCAAGAATCTTTGGAATATTGTTGCAGATACTAGTCTGTGTTTGAAGTGGAAAAAGCGAAAACTGTCATTTCTGTCCATATAGTGATTTTGATACCTTTGAGCTTGTTTTGAAGTGTTTTTTGTTGTCAAATCATAGGAGGAGTTAGTTGGGGTGATTGCTAAGGTGTGTGTGGTGTCAAATCTCATGGAAAACACTAAAAAAAGGAGTTTGAATCAGATTTGGTTGAAATGTGAGGGAGTTCTCAGACACCCCCTTGGAAAATCTCCCATTTGTCACCAGGCCTCTTGCTTCTAGTACATCAGGTACTACCTCGGGCTCATCTGGTGATGCTACTTCTGGTGCAGCTGCCTCTTCCACTACAGGTACTTTGCCTCCTACTCAGGAGCAGATTCAGTGGGATGGACGTAATGCCAAAGCACATGTCTTGATTGCTCTCTCAGTAAAAAGGTTATTATCCCTCATATCCGTTCATGCAAGAGAGCTAAACAAGCATGGGATCAGCTTGCCTCCTTATATCAGGTGCGGAATGAGGCTAGACTAGCCTATTCCACAGGCAGTTGAAGGATTTAAAGCTTGAAGAGGGTGGTAACATGGATGCCTATCTTACCGGTGTTAAGGATTTGGAAGAGGAGTTGGCAAATATTGATGAGATAGTCCCAGATTCTCAGCTTGTATCCATGACACTTGATGGATTGCCTGATTTGTACCAGGGCTTTGCTACTACTTTGCTGTTGGGTGCCATGGGCAATGCAAATCACGACTCTTTTGACCAGCTGGCTGCCCTTTTATTACAGGAGGAAGAAAGCCGTGTGAATAGAAATGCTTCTATGGCTAGTGATCAAGCCTTTGCCACACATCATAAAAACAAGGGCAAAGGGAAAGTTTCAGCTAATAAGCCCCCTCATACACATGCTGGTCATTCCTTTGATGCATCTACTTTTGGAGAGAAGAAAAAGAAAAAGAGATGTAACTATTGCAAGACTAGGCATGACATCACTGAATGCAAAAAGAGAATTGCATTTGAAAAGGAGTCAAGTCTTGCAGTTTCTGTTACGTGCAAGTGGTCTTCCTTCAAAATGCTTGCCAAGGGCTGGAAACACAATTTCAGGTTGCGTGTAGCCACCTTAGATTCTACGCCAATGAAATGCAGCTGCTTGCTGGTTTTCTTGTGTTTGCAATCTCTCTTTGGTTGTGCCTGAGGCTCATAGGCATGTGCGCATGACATGTGACTGCTTCGGGAGGGTTGGCTTTGATACCATGGAGAGAGGGGAGAGCACACGGTTGAAAAGAAAAGCTGAAATGAATCGCACACACTTCCAAATACAAAGAAATTTAGGGTTTTGTAAGAAACCCTAAAAGTTATTTGAGAATTAATCCTAGCTTGACACATGGCATGCCACATGTTGGGTCCTAAAATGTTTATTGACCTATAAGCTAGAGGACCCTAGATACATCAACTTAAGTGATGCGATGCCAGATTTTAAACTAGATGCCTTGACCTAGAGCTATGGGACCTTGATTAGCCGTATTTACAAAAGTAACCTATTGTTGACAATCAAATACAACAAAAATGATTAATACCAACGAGGGCATTTTACTCCTGTGTAGACTTGGAACCTTGTATTATCTTCTTATTGCAGTTACTATCGTTTGAACCTTTTTCCCTTGTCACCAGTTGTTGGATGAGCTTGGTGATTTCTCCTTTCCCATCAATCTGTGGAACAGTGCAAAAGCATGCTCTTGATTGAGTATGTGTGTGCGCGTGTGTTATATGTATGCATGTATTTATATAAATAAATAAATACGCAAATATGTATGTATTCATGTATATATGTTTGAAGAGCCGAAAGTTTTCCATTGTGACTCTCTCCATGAGTGTTCTTGTGACTCTTCCCATGAGTGTTTTGTGACAATTGCAATGTGGCTGCTGTTATTTTTTTGACGGCATCACCATATCTTCAAAAACTGACAGAGTATTTTGTATTTGTGAATGTCTAACTCTTTTTACATTAGTTTTTGATCTCAAGCTTCCTTAGAATTAATTGCATCTTGCAGATCAGAGTTATATTTTCTTGCTGGCAAGTTGCACCACCTTTGTTTTATTGTTTTGATTATCCCTATGATATCCCCAGTCTTGTTATCTCAAGATTGCTTGGAAATCATTGCATCTTTTAGACCATATTGCCTCCCATATTTCATATTTAGAACATATTCCACGCAGCATGGTTTGTGTCATTTAGCTTTGCATGCCTCCCTGATAAAGGCACCTGGCTGCTGCTTGCCATTTTACTTCAAGAAACTTGAAGGGAGATCAGGATGCAGATATTTAAGGCCTAGTGGATATTGCCTTCACGATAGCTTCAGATAGACTTTCAAGTTGAGTTTCATTATTCCTGAAAGTTAAAAAAATCTAAGGTTTTGGCAGGAAGCAAATTTCCAACTTCTAGACTGCGTCAATTAGGTACTAAATATTGCAAGTATATTCTTTGCCTCAACTCACAGTTTCTTGGGGAATAGGTATGTACCATTAGAGGAATATCTAGCCTCTGAGAAGGAATTTGAGGGCCAGGTCGTACTGCTTTATGTTATACTTTGAGATTGTACCTGAATTTAGAATGCCTCTCCGAGGGTATAAGCCATCTTTCCTGTATCCCTTTCTAGAAACACTAAGGAGAGCACTGTTTGTATGACAAAGGCATTCTCTGCATGGAACAAGAGATAGGAGGGGTATGGATTTACTGTCTACAAGGTCCATTGCTTGTCTGCTTTTAGTTGGTGAAACAGCTTTCACCAGATAACATTATTGGGACTGCAAAGATGGAGTGATCTCTTTTACAATAAGGGGTGGCTTCTTAAAAAAAACAAAGCGTGTGAGTAGCTTTTGATGATTGAAGGAAGCATAGATGAGAGTGGCCTTGACATGTTTTATTTTGTTCAAAAATTATCGAGAAGATTTCTTTAAACATATTTTTTGGACACAATAGAAGACATAATTTTACAGATTTCTTTTGAGATTTCTGAATTGGATTCTGGTTGTTTGCAATAGTCTGAGAAAATTGGACAGGCTGTAACATATGAAGTTTAGCTATAACCCTCTTCTATCGTCGGGTGTCATGAAAGACCTCTTCTATCGTCAAGTGTCATGAAAGAGTAATATCTGAGTTATAAAATGATATCATGGTCTCTGATTGCTAGCTGATTTGATTGGCGATCAGCTTGGTTGCGGACTCAAGGTTGTCAGAAGAAGAGCAGTCTTCCTTTGAGGGTAAAAATATCAATTCAATGCCAACCAGTGTGGCATCTTCTACAACTCCAACACATGCGGCATCAGGTACAAGCACGATTGACTCAGCAGCTGCGACACTGTCTACGGCTGGACACACGTTGGAAGGATCTGAAGCAGAAATTGTGTTGCTCCCCTTGCGCCTTGCTTTGGAATCAAAGCAGCCCAAACTTGTGGAGTCTGCTCTTGACTGTTTACATGTAAGCAGATGGTGTACTCTTATTTGGTGGCTTGTCACAGACTTTGGCTGGTGGTATGGAGAGGGGTCTCATTTATTGTAAAAGTAAAACAAGCCTGCATGTTATGATTGTATACGATGGTAACTGTGCATGATATGTGGTTTATTTTGATGCAGAAAATAATTTCCTATGAACATTTGGAGGGGGATGCAGGATTGGAAGGTGGTACAAATAGTACCATGGTCACTGAGATATTCAGCATGGCTTGTGCTGCTGCTGACAATGCCCCAGATAGGTACATCACCTTGCTTAGGACTTCCATTGGCTGTTTCTTGTTCGTCTAAACTTGATACTTGGATTTTGTTGCAAGCTGAATTTAACTAATGAATGTTATGTGGTCCGTAATTGATGCAGCACTATCTTACAGGTGCTAAAGGTTCTCCTGATGGCAGTTGCTTCAACTAAATTCCGAGGTCATTTATTTGCTCTGGAAATATTGTTTGTCAAAAAGTTTAAGAGATATACATGAATATGCTTTCTAATGATCCATTCTTTGAACCCTTATTGCTCAAAAAATTGAATCCTTTTGGTGGCAATTGCTTCAACTAGATTCAAAGGTCAAATTCGTTTGCTCTGCAAATAGTTTCTGTCAGAAAGTTAAAGAGATATACGTGTGTGTGTGTGTGTGTGCGTGTGCGCGCGTATAATGCCAGAGCAGCCGAAACTCTCTCTTGGCCATAGCCCAGCTCCTAGAACCATGTGATGAGACGTGCTCGTGGTTCTTTTCTTTTCTCGAATGACATAAGGCTCCTTTACATAGGGATACACCTACCTAGTACAACTAGATACAGCTTAATGTAATTGGCACTGCCTCGTTTATACGTCATGACTTTCAAAATGGTTTGTTTGATGCTATCTTTGACATAACTTGACATCTAATTAATATAGGATTATTTAGAAGAAACACTCTCAATACGTGTTGGTAACCAGATATCTACACTCCAGGGGAACTGTCATACTATGATGATTGGGGCATAGTCCAAATAGCTTGGGAGATTTCTCGTAGCATTTTAGAGATGGAATGATCTATGCATTTTTTTTAAAACAGCTATGAAACATTGTGGCATAATTCTGGGACCTTCATGGAGCATTACATATATGGACCAGGAATATACTGAATAGAATGTTCCATAATATAGAAGACGGAAGGATGGAGGTTCAAGTTTTATTAATGAAAAAAGATCCATTTTGAAAGAATTTGGCATAGCCATTTGATGTGAGGACCAAGATCAACAACTTCACCTTTGAAACAGTTCCAGAGTAGCACGGTCACTCCATCGCATTCAAAAGATGCAAGCTGATCCCAACACAGACCAGGTATTCACTATACAACAAGGATCTTCTCCTAGCCAATCATATGCCCTTAAGACATGGAAGCATTTTCTCTTTAGATAGGAATTCATACTCGGGACCGATTGAGTGTTGCGATGGCGTCACACGATGCCTGTAACCTACAGGTCCGATCAACAAATCGGGCAGAGCCAAACATTCTAGATATTCATTAGCATGATTAAGTATGTGCGCGGAACACAAATGTTGTGGCCGATACCCTTACCAACAAAGAAATAGTATCCTCCATTTTCATAATAAAGGAGACCACGCTCCTGGACATGACGAACTAGAACCACAATGCTCCAAAGTTTCAAATTCTTCTGCATGGCCTTTACCAAGCAACTTCCTATGTTTTTCTACATTATACCAGAGCCAAAGGTTGTCACCCCGAGAGACCCTTGCTTCTAATACAAAGCCTTGAAGATCGAAGACCCATAACCTTCTCCAAACAGAAGGTACAATCCTTGCCGAAGAGAAAGGAGCCCCACTCATTCCAAATTTTGGTGAGGTCTAGGAAGCATAACGGAACCTACTAATCTACATGGAAAGTGAAGGTTCGAGTCATATTCTGGCCATAGAAATCTGGAAGGTGGGGAAAGGCACAGAGCCAAACCCTATCAATGTGTTAGACGCCATGAGGAAGATTTCGATTCGAGCAGATCCATATAGTTTGAACGAGTGGATTCTGAAGAATACCGGCACATGAAGCATGGAAGATCATACAAGATCTTTATGAAAGTAAAAATACTAGGAGAATAGATGCTCCACAATAATAGTGAGCCCATGACTTCCTTGTAAAAATGAATTTTCTCATGGATCAACTTGGATAGCCATTGGTTGACCATGCGCACCTGGTCAATAAGCTTCCAAAGAGCTATCAAGGGTTGGTAATCACTGTCAGAGCTGGAGAACGGACAAGGCCAATCAAGTTCAAGGAACAAGGCCCGCTGTTGCTTCAGGAATAAGCCATGATGAACCTGTGCGATGGAAAGGATGATGAAGATGAAAATGCCCTCACGGCCAAACAAATCTATGGCAAATGGAAGCTAGAGAAAAAAGAAGAATGCCAAGAATGACGACGAGAAACTGGTAATGAGCCATATCAACAAAAAACTTTGTGGGCTATGCTATCATAAAAGTCCAGGCAGGACTAAGAACCCGTAGTATAGAAGAGTTGTTCTTCTTTCAGGCCAACAGGTGCTATTGGGGGGAAAATAAAACTAACTCAACGTAGGGCTCGGAGTCCATAATCATGCATGAAGTTTCTTGTATGAGCACGTGGATGCTATTTGCCAGAGCTTCGTGTATGCCTTGCAGACAACCAGTATTCTAGAGTATATGTGTCATCGTGCTCAAGTGAGCACTCAATGCTTGGCTTTTGTAAATCCGAGCTAGGTCTCTCGTTAAGGAGGATCATGTGTTGAACGTTCGATGTCGTCAGTCGTTTAGAGTAGTGGCAGCCAGCCCGATTGACATGGAGAGTAAGGGTACTGAAGCATTCACCATTCACCGGGGCTTCCTTGTGCTACTTTTTGCACTCCGCCCATGTTTGAATGATGGGCTAGGTCCTTCGTTGTGAAGGCCTCCCGTGTTTTTTGAGCAACCAGCTTCCATGCAACGGTAAGAGGAGGGTCCCACAATGCTAAGGCCAAACAAGGGGCTGTGGTAACTGCTTCCTTCTCTAAGTTAAAGACTTTGATAGCTTCTAGAGTGAAGCCGATGGCCTTTGCTTGTTGGACCTTACTCTTTGTAAAAGATTTTTCATGGGTATTGCAGATCCTTGCAGTGCTTGTTGTATGCCTAACATATTCCATAACATGTAGACCTCTCGTGCATTCGTGGCCACCTCTTAGTTCATGATGTCTTTGACCTTTGCAAGGTCCAAGGGAACACTGGTGGAGTTGATGATGTAGCCCAAGTAATATACCTACTCCAAAAAGAAGCTACTGTTCTTAGGATTGGTGTACTGTTGGTTGATGATGTAGCCCAAAAAATTGCTCTTCTTAGTGTTGATGTACAATTGATTGATGTTGGACATGTTTCTTATGTTGTGTGAGGAACCTTTAGAAAAGATCAATATGTGATTAAAAAATAGAAATAATGATAATGGAAAGTTCTTACTGATATCTGTTAAAAATGAGGAGAGGGTGAGAGACAAGATCTGAGGCACGAACTGATGTTGATAGATTGTGTTATCACAGCAAGTACATAGCCTCTTTTATAGGCTGGGCAAGCCTTATCTTCCCACACTGACACCTCATAGATGAGGTCACACACAAGAGAATCTAGATCCTATAATCTAGGGGAGGAATCACACCTACCACATGAGGTGGCACAAGTTGCCTCAAGACTCTTCACACTCACACAACTGTAGGACACTCCTAGGACTCTAGGACCACACACAGTAGGACTCCGATTCCAACCAACCCCCCTTCGGAGCTAGGGTGAGAAACTATGACATCATCCAGACTGTGCATCCTAGGCAATCTCAGAGGCTAACAGCTGAGCATAATTCAGAGGTTGAACCAAGCACTCTCATGGCTTAGGTGTCAACGTGATCAGAGACTCAAATCTGAGCATGGATGCATGACCAACTCATAGGTCTAGGGAGTACACCAACATCCTGGAACTCGGCCAGGCCTGATAAAGGAAAGACATAACAACCCCCCTGTCTCCTAACTGGGTACATGGAAATAAGTGGAGCCTTTTATAGGACAAGGCACACAAAATGACAAATTATTACATCATTTTAGGGGGACTACCCAAGGCAGAGTACCTAACACACATGACTCTAGAAAGCCCACTCTTCATCTATCACCTCATGGAGGGATAGACCAGAAACAGCAGTAGTGCAGGCTTGTTCCTCAGGTCCAGAAGGTGTAGCTTCATCGTCTTCGTCCTCGCTCTGCTCCGCAACTAGATTGGCATGTTCTTTGGCTTGTACCTTTGCCATCTTCTTGAAGCAACGATCCTCTGGATGGCCAAGCTTCTGACAATAATTACATTTAAGAGGTTTTCCTTTCTTCTTGGGCTTATTCTTGAGAAAGAATGCTTTGCCAGATTCAAAGGAAGATTCTGCTTTCTCTGTAAGCCTACGGTCCTCATCAATGAGATGAGCTACCATATCCTTAAAGCTCATATTGCGGCTGACTCTTAGGACAGCAAGGATCTCATTGTACTTGGAAATGTCTTCAATACTTGAGAGAAGTACAGCAACTTGATCATCATCTTCAACAATGGCTCGCATGGCAGATAATTGTCGGGAATTGACCCAAGATTGCTCAAGTGTTCATTGAGGGTTTCAGTTTCCTTCATCTTGAGCTTGAAGAGTTTTTGTTTGAGAAATACTTTGGAATTATTGATCTTATTTCCAAACAAATTCTCTAATTTTTCCCAAACGTCATTTGTAGTCTTATCAAAATCCACATGGTGGATAAGGTTGTCAGCTAAAGCTAGGCCAATGATAGCCATTGCTTTATCATTTTGGTTCTCCCACCAACTGATTCTAGCATCATCACTTTGGGGTTTTGGCTCCTTGCCATTGGTGATATTCCATATGCCTTCTCGCATAAGAAGAAGCCTGAGTTTTGTCTGCCAAGTTGGGAAATTTCTCCCTGAGAATTTCTCGATGAACGAGGAGTTTTTTATGCTATCCATTGGTGGGAAGGTCTTAGCTGTTATTACAGCCAGTGTCTAAATCCCTTACAATGTTTACTCAAATTTTGCAAAAAAAGGCCCAAATTTTACATGGTAGAAGCTTTACTTATGCCAAAGGAAGACACAGGACATAAAAGCCCTAAATTTTTGGGTTAGGGTTGCTGCAAAATTAGGGTTTGCAGAAAATTGGGGCTTTTCAAAATTTCCTAGAGCATAGTGTTCTAGCAATACTAGGGAAGCTTCAGACCATAAAAGCCCCAACAAATTCACCCAAATTGAGGCAAAATTCTTGAAAAGCGCAATTTAGGATTTTGGGCTCAGAAATGGGCTGGAACAAGCCGCTCTTCAGGTCGTCATAGAGCAGAAGTGCTAGGCTTCAAGGTCGGTCTGAATCCCTTCCAAATGTGGCGGCGATTTTGCAGCTGATGACAGCTTGAACAGTAAGAAAAACGAGCTGGAATCAGTTCGTTTTTGTTCCCTGAAGCACCCTCCTCCAAAATAGGGTCGATTAATCAGCAAAAACGGGCAGCTTCATATGGTGACAGTAGCAGCAAAAATCACCATTTGGAGGCCAAAAACGTGCTGGAATTCTTCCACGATGGTGGCTCATTTCAGACGCAGGTTGTCGGGGCAGAATACTGCTGCTGGAGATTGCACAGATCAGGGGCGGAAGGAGGAGAGCAGAACTGAAGCGGCCATCTGACAGCAACGTGGAGATGACGGAAGAGTGGCCCAGCGGAGGAGAGAGGTAGCGGGTAGAGGAGTTAGCAGGAAAGAGGTAGCATCAGCGTGGGTAGGATTACGAGGGATGCGTGAGCAGATTGCGAGGGAGGCGTGAGCAGACTGCGAGGGAGGATGGGCAGAATGGCGGGCAGAACTGGAACGGCCTGCTGGTCAGCAACGTAGACATGGCGACGTGCGGTAATGTTATCGCAGAGACAGGGCAGGAAAATCGTGCGTGATGAGGCAAGGCTCAGTCAGGGAAGACCTGCTCTGATACCAATGGGGAGAGGGTGAGAGACAAGATCTGAGGCACGAACTGATGTTGATAGATTGTGTTATCACAGCAAGTACATAGCCTCTTTTATAGGCTGGGCAAGCCTCATCTTCCCACACTGACACCTCATAGATGAGGTCACACACGAGAATCTAGATCCTATAATCTAGGGGAGGAATCACACCTACCACATGAGGGGGCACAAGTTGCCTCAAGACTCTTCACACTCACACAACTGTAGGACACTCCTAGGACTCTAGAACCACACACACTAGGACTCCGATTCCAACAATATCAGCACATGTCTGAACGATATTGGAAGAGAACTTTGAAGTTGGAATTATCTCCACTCTTCAAGGGTGAGAGAGGGAATTTGATTGTTCACTTCTCTCATCAAGATCAAAGAAATGACTCGGCAGTTGCTAGTTATCATTAAGAGAATCCGGCATGACACATAGATTTGTATGTCTGAACAGGGTTGTTAACCCAACTGTGAGACCCCTAATGAGGAGGAGCTTACTTGGAACTGTGTGGCCTGATTGAAGGCATGCAGTATAGGCCGGTAGAGCCTCAGAAACAGTGCGCATGTCTGTGACTGACTGGAGAGCAGCTGCAGCGGATGTGTGGCAGCATGGTATCAGAGCCAAATGTGGCACCCTCTTGGTCTGCTAGCAAGGATACTCCGATTCAGTGAGGTGCTGAAAATTTCAGTTCAAAATGGCTTCATGCATCTATTCCCAACATTGGAGGAAGTGGGAAATCGGATGTGACTAACTATTTCATATGGAAGGTAAAGCTATGCAGTCATTTGCTTGCAAGGCTGATATGGGAGATCTTCAAAGAAACTGAGGTGAAGCCCGAGTAGCAGTGCAAGGTTGGACACAGAGAGATGCGGAGGCACTCTTCATGTTAGTTGGCACCACTACAGATTCAATCATACCCACATCCGGCTTGTGGAAATGATGGCAGAGACTTGGAAGATTTTAATGGATCTTTATGATACAAAAAATGGATCATGCATCCTTTTCCTCTGTAATCAAATGTTCACTTTGTCGGGGGTTTCGTCACTACAGTGACAGCGAGACAACAATATACTTTAATGACGTCTGAGAAGCTTGGGCCATTACTACTTCTGCAAGAGGCGTGAGAGATGTACGACGCAGATTGTGGTGACAAGCCTTCCTTGCAAGAGGGAGAAGCAGTAGGGGTAAGCGTGGACAAGGCAGCCAAGGATGACAACGGTTCTAAGGGAAACAAGTGATACGATTGTGGAAATAAAATCCGGATCGAAAGTGTTTCTGCTGCTGCTATTGTAATAAAATTGTTTGTTGAGTTTGCTACTTGAAGTCCTATTTTGGCTCCTCATATTTATCACATTCTTGTCTGAGGATTCATCCTCATCCTTCTGAGTTACTGGGCTCTTGGGATTGGTCAATTTGTGCAGCTGTAGTCTATCAAGATAGAAGGTTATGTGCTAGGGTATATGAGGTCACTAGCTTGAATTTGCTAATTCCAAAGCGTAGTTGTTTTAGTTCCGTTTATCCGTGTATTCTTGTGTATTCTTTGCGATATATATTTTTCTGTTGCTTAGATAGAAATTTGTTTTTTTTCTCAAAGTAAATGTGGTTTCAGTCATCTCTATCATTAAGCTCGTAATTGGTCTTCTATGTTAATGCTTTTCTATGTTTCGCCGCTTTGTTCTTAGCATCAGCTACCTGAACGATGGCTTTTGATTTGTTATTCTGTATATTGCCTTTTGCTGTCCTGTGACACTCTAGAGATCACATTACCTGAAAGGTTTAGATCTCAGTATAGTTAAACGCAGTTTTTTTAAATAAATTTAATGCAGTCCACGGAGAATGCCTTCTGAGCTCTATTCGCACTTGCTACCACATTGTGTTAACCAGGTATGCAATGATGTAGAGGATATGATTTCAGTTTTAAAGGGTGTATTGCTGCAAATGTACAGGATTATGGATGGTTGCCTGAGTATCACACTAGCACGTGTACTGTTTTTTGTGATTGCAATGATGGAGATTCTTTCTTGTATTGCTCGAAGCACTATATTGGTACTTATTATGATTATTTATGCTCAGCAAAAATGCTATCAATCAGGGAACAGCGAAGGCAACACTGACACAGATGATTAGCATCGTTTTTAAGCGTATGGAGCAAGAGTCTCAGGTGAGGTCCTTTTCAAAGTTAAAGATGAATCTGTTGTGGTTGGTTGTTTCACATGCCGTCTGCAGCCGAAGTTATTAAGTAACTGTTGCTGTTGCTGTCACGACCGAATTGGAAGTCAAGCTCAAATTGACTTTGCAATTGTTCCAGACATAGTGAATCTGTTGTTTGTTTTCTGTTATATTGATAGGAACAAGGGCAGACAGATACTGGCCAGCAGAAGAGCTTAGTAACAAATTCTCAGCATGAAAATGGTGATCCCATGGTGGACACAATTGATGGTGGTGAAAGTGTGGTGGTTGGGGAGGCAGCAATGCGTATTGAGCCAGTACAATCAGCAGAATTAAGTGTGTTAGAAGCAGTTCCTGTGTCTGTGGAGGAGCTTCAGCATCTTGCTGGTGATGCCGATATCAAAGTATGGTTTAATTAATCTTGCATTTTGTCTTCACATTTTTATATCATATCTATGACTTTTTGATATAACCGATTACCAGAACTAAATTGCAATCACACCCGAGTGGGCCACAATCACTTTTATCTTCCTGAGGCGGTTTCTGTTTGATAAATCCTTTCTATAAAGCTCCAAGCACTCTGAAAAATAGATGGAATAGTCATTGGGGTACAGAGGGTAAAGAACTATGAAAGTAAGGTAGGAATATTACTTGATTTTTACTTTGGTTAGGCTGGAATAGGCTACATGTTGCTGGTACGGACCACCACTGCCTTGGTTATAACACCATTATTATTATCTCAAGCAACACAATGCTGATATGTCAACTAAAAACGTTTCATGCATAATAGGGTATTAAAACATATATTTTTTCCTTAAAAAATCAAATCATTGTAGATTATTATTACAAGAACTCCAATACTTGAAAAAAACTCATGAAACTTAGTGCATAGACATCTGATATGTCCTTTATAACTTGAAATTTGAAACATATTACTAATTTCTAAATCAGAAAATTTAGCAACACATCCTTGAAGATTCAAGAGTCGATGGTAATATTTTCAAATTGAAAAAGCTACATGAATCATGATTCATGTCACATGACAAGAGCTTCAATTTTCAAAGCTGAAATGCTGCTAATAGTTACTCCAAGGTTGCTGAAAAGATGCGCAAAGGTGTTTTTATCAATATCGTATGATTATGACGATGTGGGGGTTTTTGGGTGCTCCGAAACGTGAGTTTCAGTTTTGAAACGTTTCAAAACTGCCCGAAACATGTTTCGTGCCAACTATATATGTCAAGCTATAACTGAATTGTTGATATGCTTTAATTGTCCTTTTGGTTTCTCATCTTCTAGTTTGACAGTCTAGCATGTGCTGAGCTAGCATGCCCTTTAGTAATATATTGTGAAAGTGACATAGTAATATATTGCGAAACTTGTCACTCTCAATATGTTCTTTCTAGACCATCTTGAATGAATGCTCGTCTGTACATGATGAAGATATAGACAAAGGTGGAGTCTTCGTCCTCCATCAGCAGTAAAGTGCTTCAGTAGAGTTACGGCAGCGATTTCTAAAGAACAGATTGTAGTGATCAGTAGGGTTAAAAGATAATTTGTGCGTGTTACATCTATCATCTCGATGATGCCACATGTTACCCCGCGCCACCTAGGGTTTAGGGTTAGATGTGTAAGACACTATGTCACAGGGGCTTGGTTCTGTTATTAGAATTTACTTCTGACAGCCAAGCCCTAGAGTGGTAAAAAAGGCTAACCTAGTGCATTAATTTCTTATGAGTTTTCAACCTTATTAGTGACTATCATGAGGTTGAAGCTGCACTATGTTGTGTTTTTAGAGGATGAGTTTGGGCATGTTCCTGGTTTCTGGACCACAGAAGAATAGGGACAGACAAGTCATAGGCTGAGAGAGTGCTCTAGGGGTAGCTATAAGTAAGTGCAGCCAAATTCAGCAAATATGTCTCATCATGAGAGGTTGCAGTCTATTCTGGAGTTAGAGTATGAAGAGTCGCATGAATCTCAAGAACGAGAATCCCTTGGGGATGAATATTCCAGAATGAGGAGCAAGTTCAAGAACATCAACCTTTTGGGCAACAAGCTTTCAAACAACAAGCTTTTGGATCGCAAGCTTACGGGCAATAAGTCTTTGGATAGAAGGATCAGGAAGAAAATCCTTTTTAGTTGAGTAGGAGGAAGAAGACGAGGGAGATGTCATGCTGAAAGCACAATTGGCGAGCACGATGGATATGTGTACTCAGCTCACTCAGAATCCTCGTATTCAGAAACTTCTTAATCCCTCGAAGAAGGATAAGAAGAAAAAGAAGAAGGCACACAGGCAGTGTCTAGTGACAACTGAACATTATGTCACCAAGTTGTAAATACTCCAATGTCAAAGTTTCCATTGACCATTTATTTGATCATAATTAATGAGTCTCTTATTTATTTAATTATGCTCAAAAATTTATGTTTAATTGGTCAAATTATTGACTTCGGTCAAAGATACTTAACCTCGGTTTAGTAAGCCTAACCTCGGTTAGGAAGACTTGGTGTATGCCAAAAAGATTAATTACGGTTAACCAAAGAACCTTTGACTCCGATCAGAAAGAGTTGACTGTGGTCAACAAAACTTGGCTTCGACCAAAGTATGCTGACTTCCGGTCAACCTAGATCATTACCGACTCCAGTCGGAGAGTTCTTGCATTAATTAAGGTGCCTTGACCCTTGGTCAAAGTCCTTAATTACGGCTAGAAGGGTTGGCTTCGGTCAACCACCGAGTTAGTTATTTTTATGTGCAAATGTTTGCTTGGTGGGGATGCCTACAGAGACTAGGATTAGTCTAGAATTTATTTGCATGCAAAAGCTTTAATGGGTGCCATGGCTATGTGCGCTTTAATTAATGGCTGCAGATTCTATGAGGGGTTGATTGCCCAAGCGCTTTGGAGGCCAGTGGGTAGCCAGGAGAAGCCATGTGATCGATGGCTACAAAGACCCTAGAGTTTTGCCATTTGAGGCATGTAACTAGAGATAGTTTAGATTTTTAACACTTGGCATGTTGCCAAAAGAAATGAACTGAGAACACTTTTGTAAAGAAGATTTCATGTATGTTTTTTGTACTAAGCAGCCCGTGAGCTGAATTGTAATCTGTACTCAGTTTTCATTGAATGAATAAAGATCTTCGGGGGGGTCCAGCCCGACGATTGTCCTGGGTCCTTGTGATGTGTGAGAGAGAGCTGTGAGAAATGGATAGCGCAGAATGTGTAGAGAAAGAGATTTCATTGGTATCAGAGCAGTGATTCATAGCCTTCTTAGGCTGTCACGGGGGCGTGAAATTCTAAGTACTTTAATGTACTACAAGACTGTGACAACTTTGGTTTTAAAAAAGTCCAAGCGTGGGCTTAATAATGTGTAATTAAACGCGGCATGGTGCCTAGCACATAAGCGTAATTAATCCCTAGGCCCAAAGGCATTCCAAGGAATTAAAAGAGTGGTTGTTGGGAAATGACGACGTGGCATTTTTAATGGACCCGCTAGAGGACCATGTACCTTCAGTGGCCCCCCTAGAGTTCGAGGTGGCTCTAGTGCCTTCTACATGCTCTTTTGCCATTCCTGGACCTTCCTGGGTCTTCTAAACTTCACATGTGGTTTTCTCTCTCATCTTCTCCCTTTGTTGAGATTTTGGACTGGTTTTTCAGTCTCCTTCAGTTTTCTTCATAACTCCTCATCCGTTTGGATTCCTCGACTTTCGTTTGGCCCGATGGCTTTCCCTCTGCCTCCCCTTCACAGTGATATGCTTGTCCCTCCATGCGTTTAGTAGAACGGGCAGAGCTGAGCACTTCTTTGCTGGTCGAATTTGCAAAAGTGGCTTTTTCTGGACCTTTTTGCTTCTACAGCCTCCTGGGCCTCTCCTCTTGCAAAGCTACAGCTTTCTGTTGAATTTCGAGTGGTCCCACGCGTTGGCTGACTGGTTTTCCTCAGTTTTGGAGGACTTTCCGGACGATGAAACTTCTCCAAAACCTTCTCAATGCATTCCTCTCTGAAGCACGCTTCTTTTGAGCCCAAGAACTCCCACTACTTCGTGACAGAAGTGCTTCTTTTCGCTTTTTTCAGTGGAATTCTTGCTGGTCGGCTCTTGTAAATGCTCTTTCTTCATGCCTTTGCACTCCTCTTTGGCTGAGAATGCAAGTGGGCATTGGCTACTATGTCTTCTTGGCGATTGAGGACTTGGTTCGAGTTTTCAAGGTTTGGTGAGTTGTGATTTTGTTGCTGCAATTTCTTTTTGCCATAAGCTATTGGTTGGCCTAGTGTGCCGCCTCTTTCTTGGTTCACAGGTGCCCAAGCAATGCTACATGAGTCATTCTTTGGTTGGGTACTTTGCTGATTTTATTTTGGAGCTTTGAAAAGCTTCGTGAATGCCATCTGGAAACCACTCAAAGAGAGTGCAGCTGGGGTGCAGTGTGATTGCATCTGGACAGCCAATGGAATTGCACTCGGAAAAGAGAATGCCTTTGGATTGAGTCTATGGGTTAAGTGCACTTATGTGATGGTGTTCTATGCTTGAAAGCCTTGCGAAGGCTCAGTGAATTGGGGCTGCGTGCTCTGTTGCAGGGAAGGTCTCCCAGATGCAACTTGTAATCATTTCATTGTGAAATATAAAGAAATACCGAAAGGGGTGCCATGGTGTTTGGAGCCAATCGGGTGCACTTGTCTATGTTTGTTGAGCAGGGGCATTCTAGCCTCCATCCCTTTTTCAGTGGTTTTGTTTGGGAACAAACGGGTAAATGCTAAATGGTGATCATGCAATGGTTAATGGTTGTGATATATGCTTTGTGAGCTGTAAATAAGTGCTGAAGTGATTAAAGGTTTAGTTTCACTGCCCTCTGAGTGATGAGAGGCCGGTTTCATGGCTGTGACGATCTAGGAGATGAGCAGGTTCTTGTTGCTACGTGAAGTAAATTGTCAAGCTTTCCCTTGCTGCACAAAGCCAACTGAGCTGTATCCATGCGTCTTATCGTTGCTCGGCGCTCATGGAGTTGTTCACAAAGTTAGTGCGTTGCACACTCTACAGAAGAAAGGGGTGCCTTTTCGATGGACTAAGAAGGAAAGCTCAGCTTTTGAAGAGCTGAAGGAAAACTTATGCTCCAATCCCATGCTAGTCTTACCAAATCTCAGAAAACCCTTTTGCTGTTGAGTGCGATGCTTGTGGCAACAGCATAGGAGGTGTTTTGATGCAAGACGGTCAGGTACTGCCTATGAGAGTAGGGTAATCTACGTGGAAGCACTATTTGTTGGGTGCTGATTTTTATGTATAGAGAGATCATTCTTCCTTGCGCTACTTTCTTACTTAGAGGAAACGATCTGAGAAGAATATGAGGTGGGCAAACTTCTTGTCTATATTCCATTTTCAGATTGTTCATGTTGCAGGTAAGAAGAATGTTGTGGCTGATGCCTTATCCAGGAGACCCGTGCCTAACGTGGTTTCTAGGAAACCTCAAGTTTCAGACGTGACTATTGCTTGTCATAGCGAGTTGGATGCTATGAAGGAGCAATATGCTGAAGATGTTGACTTTGCAAGGATATTTTATGAATGGGCAAAAGTGTGATCATTAATGCATGGACGTTTGTGTGTCAAAGGTACTTACAAAAAATCATGCTTCGGTGTATGCATGGCATAGAGGTATTGATGCCACGGTGAATGATGTTGAGCTCTTCTTCTACTGGCCAGCTTTGAGACGGGATGTTGAGCATTTGTCTGGACATGCATCACTTGTCAGAAGGTTAAGTTTGATAGGCAGAAGGTGCTTGGGTTGCTCCATCCTGTGCCTATTCCAGATAGACTGTGGCAGAGCATAGCCATGGACTTTAGTTTTGATCTTCCTCATACACCGAGTGGTCATGATAGGATTTGGACCATAATTTGCAGGTTTAGCAAACATGCCCACTTCATTCCGGTGAGGAAGAAGATGTCATCTGATCAGATGGCAGAGTTGTTTATGCACAACATCTTCAAGTATCATGGTATACCGCAGTCTATCATTAGTGATAGTGATTCGGGGAGGGCGAATTGTTGTTACTCACAGAGTTTGCTTACAACAATATAGTACATACTACTACAGGTAGAGTATCTTTTGAGATTGTGGAAGGTAGAAGGAAAGTTCCACCCATTTTGCACACCAAGGATAAGATCTTTGAAGCTGATCAGAACGTGGAGAATTCGGATGAGGCTTACAAAAAAGTGAAGTTGGCTCTTCAGAGGACTCAAGCGAAGCAAAAGAGAGCGGCTGATCGCCATAAATGCGAGCTGGTTTTTAAAGAAGGTGATTGGGTTCTCTTGCGCTTTCAAAAAGCAAGACTCAAGAACAAGAAGGGTAAGGAAAGGCTGTACACTAAGCTGAATATGCGTTATTATGGACCATTCCAAGTCTTGCAGAAGATAAATGATGTAGCTTACAAGCTGAAGCTACCGGATCATTGGAGGATACATAATACCTTCCATGTGAACTTGTTGAAACCGTTCCAGGGTAATGTGCCACATGATATGCCTCTAGAGGAACAGCCTGAAGTTGAGGAACAAGATGAGATTCTGGTACCAGAACAAATATTGGTAGATAAGGAACGAAAGGTTAAAAGTAGAGTTTCCTGTCGCTACCTGGTTGAATTTTGAGAATTTTTTGATGTTGGATGCGAGGTAGATGGAAGAGGGTCAATTGGCAGAATCACTTAAGGTATTGCAGCTCTACCTAGATGCATTTCACTTAGAGCCGACTGTGGTTGTGGCTCATTTAGGCTCAGCAGAGCGTAGGTCTGGAGCATTGCCTGGTGCTCAAGAGGGGGGTAGTGCTTCAACTGCCTTGGTTCAGATAGCTCATTAGAGATCATGAGGTCGCTTGGTGTGTGAAAATCCACACTTTTCGAAAATGCAAATGTGTGTAATGCATGCAGAATTTGAATGCCGATTGGCCCTCCAATGGGGAAGAGCGCCCTCGTGAGAGTACTTGTTTCTTTTTCGACCTACATGCAAGGTGGGAGAGAGATGACGGATGAATGCAATGTGGTAGAAAGAATGCTACGTGAGATTCACAATGAAAGGGTGATACCCTTTCATTAATGTCCCTTGAGATCACTCAAGTTCCATCTTCCCATTTACACCTACCCTTAGCCTATGACCCATGCACCTACCATTCAATGCACTCTAATGCACCCTTT
This sequence comes from Dipteris shenzhenensis, assembly GCF_047967505.1. Taxonomy (NCBI): domain Eukaryota; kingdom Viridiplantae; phylum Streptophyta; class Polypodiopsida; order Gleicheniales; family Dipteridaceae; genus Dipteris; species Dipteris shenzhenensis. Next base: position 2,780,820 of record NC_141605.1, on the reverse strand, counting down.
CCCTTTCCTATTGCCCCTAGGACCTAGACACGTGTGTGCACATCTTTATTACTAATCATTGGCCAATGTTACATAGTTTTGGCGGTACTATTTACACCGCTTGATCGATCATAAATACAAACATATAACTGCACCATCAAATTGGCGCCTAACAATAATAAAGTTCTAATGACTATTAATTAACTAAATAATCATTTCTCTTGTCATGACACTCCCTCCTGCTTGAATGAGCAGAAGTCCTCTTCTGGATTATTGCTTGTCTCTTCCTCTTATGTGCACTTTCTCTTGTTACTTCTGCCATTGCATCGCCTCTTTGTAATCTGCGAGTATCTGTGGAAAATTTGTAAAGAACTCTTCTTCCATCCATTGTGCATCACTAGCTGGCTGGTTTTTAAACTTCAGTAAATACATATATCTCTTCTTTCCACGAGTACTCTTCTCTTTATGGTATACGATCTGTTCCGGAGTAAGAACTTCAGTCCCATCTTCAAGTTCAGGTTCTTCTTGCTGCTGAGTATCCAAAAACGCAGAAGTATCGCCATGGTATCTCTTCAAATTGCTCACATGAAAGATGTTCTTCATACGCCAGTGGGCTGGTAACTTCAGCTCATACGCTCTGGATCCTTCTTCTGGATATAAAGCTGCTGAAATCTGAAATGGACCATAAAACTTCGGTGCTAGCTTGACATGTTTGGTACTTCCTCTCACTGACTTGATTCTTCTTTTATCAATCTTCAATAAAACCCAATCATCCTCCTTGTAATAAACTTCTTTTCTTTTTTTATTGGCTGCCTTGGATTGTTGAACCTGGGCCTTCTTAATATGTTCTTTTACCTGCTCAATAACCTGTGACATATCCTCAGCAAACTGGTCAGCAGCAAAAATTCGCTCCCCCAAGTGTGTTATTGGAGTGGGTAAACATTGCCCATAAATGATTTCAAATGGGGCTTTCTTGGTGGAAGTATGTACAGTGTTATTATAAGCAAACTCTAACATGGGTAAGAACTCTGGCCACTTTCTAGGTTGGTCATGGACATAAGCTCGAAGTAAAGTAATTATGGTTTGATTGGCATTCTCACTTTGTCCATCTCCTTGAGGATGGAAGGCTGTAGTAAATTTCAGTTTGGTTCCGAGATTCTCTAATAGAGCTGTCCAAAAGTTGCTAATGAAACGGCCATCATTATCGGATACAATGGATTTTGGTAACCCATGTAACCTGAAGATTTCCCTAATGAATAACCTTGCTGTTTCAGGAGCAGACAACTCTTTTTTACAGGGAATAAAATGAGCTTGTTTACTCAGCCTATCTATAACAGTGAAAATCTGCTCAAACTGACCAACCTTGGGGAAACCAGACACAAAATCCATTGTAATGTGTTCCCACCTTTCCGAAGGAATAGGCAAAGGCTGCAAAAGACCAGCAGTCTTACTTGTGTCAGATTTAATGCGCTGACATACATCACATTGTTGAACAAAGGTCGAAACTTCTTTGCGAAGTTTAGGCCAATGGAAGTATCTCTCAATATTGTCAATGGTTCCTCTAATACCTCTATGTCCAGAATATGTACTCGCATGTAACTCACTCATGACTAGACACCGAAATGTTTTGGGTACACATATGGCACGTCCCAAAAATAAGTATCCATCCACGATGGAATAAGCCTCTAAATCCCCAACCTCATTACGTTGAATCTTCCCATAAATGTCAGCAAAGTCCTCATCTAAAGGATAAGCTTCAACCATTGCTCCTAATGATTTCTCCTTAATCACAGAAACGTGATTAACTTGGGGCCGTCTACTCAAAGCATCAGCTACTAAATTCTCCTTTCCCGGCTGATATTCGATATTTGGTTGCCCAAAGGATTGAATATATTCAGCCCATTTGATTTGTCTTGAAGAGACAATGGGTTGAGAGAACAAGTGCTTGATACTTTGATGGTCAGTCTTAATCTTGAAAGCAGAACCATATAAATAATGCTTCCATAACTTTAGAGCATGAATGACTGCCAATAACTCCTTCTCATACGTGATATATTTCAATTCAGCCCCTTGAAGTTTTCTACTCTCATAAGCAATGGGATGCCCTCCTTGCATCAACACTGCCCCAATCGAGGTACCACTTGCATCCGTACATACAACAAAGAACTCTTTGTCCATGTCCGGAAGTGTTAACACTGGTGCAGTCACTAATGTTCTCTTAAGCTCCTCAAAAGCTACTTGGTGAACCTCTCCCCACTCATACAAGGAATGCTTCTTCAACAAATCTGCTAGTGGGGAAGCAAGACGTGCAAAATTCTTAATGAATCTGCGATAATAACTACACATCCCTAGGAAGGATCTCAGCTCATGTAAGTTTTTGGGTATTGGCCATTCAATTATGGCCTTGACCTTTTTAGGGTCAACCCGAATTCCCTCGGCAGACACAATGTGTCCCAAATACTCTATTTCTGTCTTGAAGAACTCACTCTTCTTGATATTTAGGAACAATCGATCCTTCCTTAGGAGCTCCATCACCTTAGCAAGGTGATCCTTATGCTCTTCCTCATTCTGGCTGAACACTAAAATGTCATAAAAAAAGATTATGACAAATTTTCCCAAGTAGGGTCGCAAAACCCTTCTCATCAGCCTACTAAAAGTGGCTGGAGCATTAGTTAGGCCAAAAGGCATGACCAAAAACTCATAATGTCCAGTGAGAGTGCGAAAAGCAGTCTTATGTTCATGCCTAGCTTTCATACTGACACATCCCAGCACTCCTGAAACCCCTGATCTGCAAAATAACCACACACAACATCAGAACTGAGCAGGCTGCTCACCACCCAACCGTGACATCTACGGGATGTGCTCCCGAATCAGAAGATGTCCCCCCCGAGCCACGAGCTGAGCTACTGGCACGAACTCCCAATCAGATCCCAAACCAGCCTGGTGTCCCATACCACCAGGTGGCGCTGTGAAGCCCTGGATCTGCCACTGGGCCTTGGGCTACGCTAAGATGCAGGCGCGCGTCCGCGACACAATCCAAGATCAGACCTAGCACCTGGGAACGAGACTTGCTCCCAACTGCACACTGAGAACTGAACCCCCTGGGCCTCTTTTATAGACTCGGGCCCCGGCGCCAAAAATAGCGAAGACCTATAAATAGTTCGTACCCTTGCCACTCAACCCGAGAATCAAGCCTGCCTAGCTCTAAGCCTCCCCAGGCTAACCTGAGCTAGTTCTGTGTACCTAGTACACGTCAGATACCGATCCGTGCACATGTTCAATTTTGACATATCGAGGGCTTTGAGCTTGCCGACGATATCGTAGTCATCTTCCTTCTTCAGGAACTCCTTCCTGAAGATACCCTCAAATTCTGTCCAAGTGTCAGGCTTAGGCTGGAGTTCTTTCCACCAAAGCAAGGCTTTACCTGACATAAACCCTGCTGCTAGCTGAATCTTTTTTCTCGTCTGGATAGGGGTGAAATTGGAAGTGTACTTGCCACTTGTGCAGCCAAGTGTCAACCACCTCCTTTGTTCTTGATTTCTGGTCACCTGGGAAGGGATCCGGAGTGATATTCGGGCCTAGCACGGAGGCCATGGCATCCACATGCGTGAGTGCCTGAACCGTGCTAGCCAGAAGAGTCAAGGTAGCTTGTATCCCTTGGAGTTGCTGTGTCAACCCCGACTGATTAGCGTTGACCTGCTCAAATTTACCATCTAGAGCAGTCGTGAACTCACTGAAGGCTTTCTTAGTGATCAGGTCGTCATAGAGACCCTGATCATCCTCTCCTACTGGAGTGTAATCTAATTCCTGCTCTCCCATAGTGAACTCGGGATTCGGAGCATCAGACATGGCTGAATACTAACTCGATTACAGGCTGAGAGAAATAGCTGGGAGAATCGAAACTGGAAGGAGAAGAGTAGAGGAAAGAAACCGTCCCTCCAAGATATGGCGAAATCAGAGAAGCTGACTGGAACAAGAAGATATCGTGCACCAACGATCAGCGCGCGTAGGGGATGAGGTCCTGTTGCAGGTCCGCTGCAGGCCGTACAGTACGGAACAGCTGCTACTGTTGCAGCCGTTTCGTGGAGGCGGATCTCAGGCAGAGGCAGGTCGCAGGGCTGCTGCTGTTGCAGCCGTAACTAGATGGCGGAATTCTGGTAGGGGCAGGCTGCTCTTGCGCTGTCAGGCTTGAGGCTATGGCTGGACTTGAGGTCTCGCCAGTCTTTATAGAAGTTAGCCCAGCTATTCTGGAGGCTGTGCTTCCTAGAAAAGCCTAGCCACGCTTTCCAGAAAAGCTGGCCTCCCAAAATTGGGCTTGGGGCTAAAATTAGCATGCACACCCTCCAATCTTGGAGGGTCGATGCTTTTTCCTGCGCCACCTTCCAAGCTTGGAAGGTGGTGCTTTTTCGCACCTCAGCCACCCCTAGATGCCATCGACCGCACCCTGCTCAGCTTGACGCACCCCCTGCCTGGGCCGCTTTCTGCACCATCAGATGGCGCAACTCCTCAGCCTCTCCTACCAGCGGCACTTACCTCTGTGCAGCCCTGACCAGGATCTCGATTCCATCGCCTACTTATCAGCCCTGTTTCGCCTCTCTTCCACACTCTCCTAGCTAGAATTTCACTCCCTCTCTCATGTAGACTCTTCAGTAATTTCGTAATCAGGTCTCTCCTTCTTCCTGCCTTTTCCAGATATCTCTTCACCCCTCCTTCTCCAGGTAGACAGCAAAACATGCAGCAGGAAATCTCGAATTTCAGGGCATACCTGGAAGAGAAATCCGTCAAATTTCTCGCATCAGAAGTTCCTACCTCAGGAGTTGGCTCTGATACCAACTGACACGTCCCAGCACTCCTGAAACCCCTGATCTGCAAAATAACCACACACAACATCAGAACTGAGCAGGCTGCTCACCACCCAACCGTGACATCTACGGGATGTGCTCCCGAATCAGAAGATGTCCCCCCCGAGCCACGAGCTGAGCTACTGGCACGAACTCCCAATCAGATCCCAAACCAGCCTGGTGTCCCATACCACCAGGTGGCGCTGTGAAGCCCTGGATCTGCCACTGGGCCTTGGGCTACGCTAAGATGCAGGCGCGCGTCCGCGACACAATCCAAGATCAGACCTAGCACCTGGGAACGAGACTTGCTCCCAACTGCACACTGAGAACTGAACCCCCTGGGCCTCTTTTATAGACTCGGGCCCCGGCGCCAAAAATAGCGAAGACCTATAAATAGTTCGTACCCTTGCCACTCAACCCGAGAATCAAGCCTGCCTAGCTCTAAGCCTCCCCAGGCTAACCTGAGCTAGTTCTGTGTACCTAGTACACGTCAGATACCGATCCGTGCACATGACACATACGAAGTTGATGATAACCAGATTTCAAATCCAATTTGCTAAAAACTTTAGCACCTTTAAGCATATCCAATAAATCATCCACTCTTGGAATCGGATACCGGTTCTTAATCGTAAGTTTATTCAAAGCACGGTAATCTATACACATACGATATGATTCATCCTTCTTCTTAACCAATAATACAGGTGCTCTAAATGGAGAACTGCTTGGTCGAATCAGGCCTTTTTGCAACAGATCTTCAATTTGTTTTTCTACCTCCTCCATTTCTATCCTGTTCATCCTATATGGGGCTCTACATGGAGGGGAAGCTCCTGGCTCTAAGTCTATGGCATGATCATCTTCTCTCTCCATGGGCAATTCGAATGAGTCATCTCTTGAAAATCGATCCTCATAAGCTCTAAGGAACTCATTTCTCTTCCGATCTTCTTTTGATATATGAAGATCTCATGAATCCCGTATATACACAAGATTACAATCTACCCCTCTTTTTACCAATCTTTTGGCTTGGGTAGGAGTAATCAATGGAATTGTATACACGTCCCGATCCCCTACGATCCTTATGTTTTCATCCTTATGTACAAAGCAACAATGATGAGTATGAGGATGAATAGCAGGGTTAAAATCATACCGCCATGGTTTACCTAGTATCATGTCAACGTCTTGTAAAGGGGCTACTAGAAAATCCCTTCGATCTCTATATTTTTGTATACGAAAAGGAATATTTCGTACTATGGATGTGTCTTCTTCATTGTGTCCCCTAAAAGCTCCTGAAAGCGACATGTTTTTTATAGGTTCTGGTTTAAGATGGAGTAATTTTGCCAATCTATCACTTACTAAGTCATAATTACATCCATCATCTAGGAGAATCACTATTCTCTGTCCATTCACGAATCCATACACCTTAAAAAGATCATGAGGCCCAAAGGTATTGGCTGAATGGATAGCATTCACTATTGGCTCAATAGTCACAGTAGATTTCGAGGGTGACAAGGTAGAAGCCTCACCCTCCTGCTTGGATGCCTTGGCTTTCCCTTTTACTGAATTCGTCTTGGCAATCTTAGCCAAGAGAACGGGACACTTATGCCATACGTGCCCTGGCTTATGTTTCTTACAACCGAAACATTTTCCTTCCTTAATCAACTTCCTCTTCTCTTCGTCAGTCATAGAAGGAAATGGCACCCATCCAGGACGTGATTGGCTATTCACATTCCTTACAAGAGCTTTACCCTTCCCTTTATTATTCTTAAACCGGTTTGGTTTCCTAAAAGTGGGTATATTATTGGTCTTAGATGATGACCCATACTCCTTATTGAAGGGTTTACGAGGATTCAATTTTCTCTCGGCTATTTCAGCCAGCTTAGTGAGGTCCTTAAGCGTGGTCGGGTTAAACATTTCAACCTCGTACCTTACTTTTGGGCTTAAAGCTGCTAAATACTTCTTTCTCCTATCTTCCTCACTCTTTTCGGGTAACTCTAGAGAGAGTTTCCAAAATCTGGCTGTAAAATCTGCATTACTCTCATTATCGAACTGCCTAAACCTCTCCCAACGAAAGGTTAGGTTCTCTTCATGCCTCGGTGGCATGAAAGTGGTTTTTAGTTGCTCCACAAATTTAGCCCATTCATGAATAGGCTCTTTTCCTGTTTGTGACAAGGACCACCACATTAGAGCATCCTTCTGCAGATGCAATGTGGCAAGAGCAAGCTTCTCTTGCTCGGTCTTGTCTTGATGGGCAAAGTATAGCTCAAAATGACGAATCCAATTGAGGATTTTGTCAGCCTCCCTTGCCCCATCATATTTAGGGAACTCAATTCTCTCTCGCGGTTGGAATTTGGACCTCGTAGAAGGGTTACTCAACTCTTCATCCCCGAAGTTTAAAGTCCTCTTAGTCCCTAATCTTGTCATAATGGACTGCTCAATCATATTGCTAAGCTGGAAAACCAGCTTATCAACAGGAGTCTCCTCTCTTCCTCTTGCACTTGGATTAGAATCCATGTGTATTGGGTTTTGAGTTAAAGGCGTGAACTCATCACCTTGTTCTTGGCTGGTCTCATTTCTTCTTTCATTACGAAAGGAGAACTCCCTATCAGTAGGTTCTTAAAGGAGAGACTGCTGTAAATCTATTTGTGGGTTATCATACTCAAGATGTGTATAACTCTCACCTAATCCATCCTCTTCAAGAGGAGGTGAAGGTGTTCTTTCTCTCTCTCCTTGGGGTAATGGAGGAAAAGGAATAAGTTCATTGTTATATGTCCCTTCCCCTTCCATTCTTTCCTTTTATTAATACAAGAGAGAAAATGTCTTGCTGTAATTTCAAAAAAAGAAGGTTTATTTTACAGCAAACTTCAAGTGTTGTAGAGGTGGTGGTACTTATCCGACTCCCGCTTCGTTTGTGTTGAGAAGACACTTAAAATGACCTCCTTTCCCTTCTTTTTGAAGCTTTTCTTCTTGTATTTCTGCTGTAAACTGGTACGCTCCGTTTGGGCTACTTGTTTTGAGCGGATTGGAGCTCTAGATACCGTTATGGGGGTTACTTGATGGGTGGATCACTCCCTTAAAATCTTATTCCGATCCGACTTCCGGTCGGGCAGAACGGGAATCCCTTTTTCTCACGGTTTAAGGGTACATTCACATGTGGGGGGGGGGGGGGGGGGGGCAAAAGAGAACACCCTGTTCGCCGTTCGCCGTTGAAGGCCAAAATTTTTCAGAAAAAACCCCTTGTCTCAGAACCTCGAGATCGGTCGATCGTGATCCTTTTCCGCCAACCTCTCTTGCGACTTCCGTCGTTCACAACTGTCACCCTCTCCTCGTCCCGCTCGTGGATCGTCGCCGCTCTGATACCAAGTGTGAAAATCCACACTTTTCGAAAATGCAAATGTGTGCAATGCATGCAGAATTTGAATGCCGATTGGCCCTCCAATGGGGAAGAGCGCCCTCGTGAGAGTACTTGTTTCTTTTTCGACCTACATGCAAGGTGGGAGAGAGATGACGGATGAATGCAATGTGGTAGAAAGAATGCTACGTGAGATTCACAATGAAAGGGTGATACCCTTTCATTAATGTCCCTTGAGATCACTCAAGTTCCATCTTCCCATTTACACCTACCCTTAGCCTATGACCCATGCACCTACCATTCAATGCACTCTAATGCACCCTTTCCCTTTCCTATTGCCCCTAGGACCTAGACACGTGTGTGCACATCTTTATTACTAATCATTGGCCAATGTTACATAGTTTTGGCGGTACTATTTACACCGCTTGATCGATCATAAATACAAACATATAACCGCACCATCAAATTGGCGCCTAACAATAATAAAGTTCTAATGACTATTAATTAACTAAATAATCATTTCTCTTGTCATGACATGGTGAAACCGATTGTCTCACCCGAGGTACTGGTTGCTGACAGTATTTCCGCACGAGGCCTATGATCAGTGCACTAGTCACTGCAGGATTGGATGTATATGACTGGTTATGTGCACCTCTATCATATCATATATATGCTTCCTTTTTGGACACATATCTTTGTTGGTCTTCTCGGAGATATCTGATGGCCGTAACAGAAGCATCTGTTGGTCTTTTTGGAGACATTTATTGGTCTTTCTAGAGATATCTGATAACGCATGCATTTGCTATACTTTGGATTTTTAATATTGGATATACATGTCTTTGTAAGAAGATATTGGAAAAGGCAGAGTCTGCCCTTATTGTCGTACTTGTATTCACTTGATGTCACTTGGACAACAAATGGGGACATTTGCTGGGGTTCCAAGAGCGAGGTATGTCACGGGGTGTGATTCTAATTATTAGAACTTACGTGTGACATCCCAAGCCCTAGAGTGGTAAAAAGGGTAACCTAGTGCATTAATTCCTAGGGCCAAGGGCAAAGGGCAAGTGGGTTAGAGAGGGGTAAAAACCTTTTTCACTAAAAATAGCTCTAGGAGCTACGTTTGGCTAGTTGGCTCGGAAAGCAAGCAGAAAAGGTGAAATTTTCTTTGAGGCTTGTTTTTGGACCATAGAAGAATAGGGAGAGGCAAGTCACAGGTTGGGAGAGTGCATTAGGGGTATTCTAGCACATTGCCTTGCTGATTTTCGACTACAGGGTAGGTGTGTGGGCTGTTGGTGGGTTACCAGGGTTGCCAGAAGCTCAAAAATGAATATTGTTTTTGTGCCAAGACCCTCCAGATCAGTTTGTTTTTGCTGCATAACAGCTGTCCGTGCCTTCCAGAGCCTCAAGATTGATTCGTAGTTCGTCTAGGAGCCTTACAGGCCAGGCACCATCGGTTTTGAAACTTCTTAGGCCTGTTTTGAGCTTTCAAGCAGGCCGATTTGCTTCCATAGTGGGCAAGGTCCTGACTCGCACCTGCCAGGTGCCTTCTAGGGCTGCCAAACTTGCTGTTTACAAGTTTTGTTACTTACAGATCCTTCCGAGGGTTTGCACACAGAGTGTTTGCAGAATTTGCAGTTGTTCTAAGTAGTTTGGACTCTGGAGCCTCCAAAAGTGGGCGAATTCTCTGTCGGAGGTTGCCAGGGTGCTAGAAATCTTCCAGTTCAATTCGCCTACCAGGAGACAGAGGCCCGAGGGGTGCTAGAAAGAGATCATTTTGCTGCGTTTTTTCTCTCGAGGGCTGTTGTTGATGATTTCGCCTGTGAGGCTTGTGTTCTTGTTGGTTTTTGCCAAGCTGGCCTGGTTCAACGGGGTTTGGTTGCACAAGAGGTTGCCAGATATGAGGTATTTTGGTTGTTGGATGCCCTACTCTTGCCAGAGATTGACACAGAGTGTTTGCAGAATTTGCATCTGTTCTAAGTAGTTTAGAGCCTCTTGAAGTGGGCGAATTCTCTGTCGAAGGTTGCCAGGGTGCCAGAAAGCTTCCAGTTCAATTCGCCTACCAGGATTGGGCTGCCAAGAGACAGAGGGGTGCTAGGAAGAGATCGTTTTGCTGCGTTTTTCCTCTTGATGGCTGTTGTTGATGATTTCGCCTGCCAGGCTTGTGTTCTTGTTGGTTTTTGCCAAGCTGGCCTGGTTCAACAGGGTTTGGTTGCGCAAGAGGTTGCCAGATACGAGGTCTTTGGCTGTTGGATGCCCTACTCTTGCTAGAGATTGCCCACAGTTTTTTGCCGGAATTTGCACTGCGTTTTGGTGCCTTTGCCAGCCACAGTAAGGCTGCTTGAGTATTGAGTTGGTTGATCTCTCGGGTGTTGTGCAAAGTCGGGGCTTTACTGTATTTTGATCTCATTGTATATAATTAAAGAAATACCGCAAGGGGCGCCAACAATTTTGGGGCCAATCTGGTGTCTGGTGCAGACCAGGGCCATTCTAGCTCTTGGATTGTGTGTTGGAAGTTTATTTGTTTGCTGTCTTGAATTTTCTAAGTGGCTGTAATTAAGTGATTTGCTCAATATTTCGGATTTACCACCCTTCAGAGAACTTATTGGGGATGGCACTCAATGAAACCGGCCTTCAATAAATTGAAGGGCAGTAGAACTAACACATAACTAGCCAAGCAATCGATCGAATGTTTGGAAGGTTGTGTTTATGTTGATGACTTGAAAGTTGATTCTTACTATGGATGGCACTCAATGAAACCGGCCTTCAATAAATTAAAGGGCAGTAGAACTAGCACATAACTAGCCAACACTGTTACATCAACAATTCAGCAAATATACACCTAACAGAACGAGAGCTAGAGTGGCCCTGTACCAAGACAAAGACACAAATTGGCCCCAAACCTTGGTGCCCCTTTCAGTATTTCTTTAATTAAGTGAGAGGCCTTGAACTCCAGGCTACACAAAGGATGCATTCTTTCTTGGATCTGGTGCATTCCACATCCTATTAGGCATCCACATACCCTGCATAGCCTCTGCTGTTCAGCACTCTCTCCAATCCTAGCAATAGGTCTCCATCCCTAATCCAAGAAGCTTGCACACAGCACGGCACTGTCACTAGTACCCATGCTTGGCCACACAGTTCTGCATAGCTGTCACTAGTGCCCAATTAACCAGCTATCTGCTCCAAGCAGAAAAAGAAAGCATACAGAAGCTTTCACCCTTGGTGCCCCTTTTGGTATTTCTTTATTAGTTGGAGAAACCAGCAAATAAAATACACAATGAATTTGATCTCACTTGCATTCAATGCATTTATCACTCTCAATAAGCATTAGTATCCCATGCAATGAGCCTGCAGGGTTCAGCTCTCACACCCCAATGGTAATAGGCATCCATCTCTGTTCAAACACCTACATGAGACTTGGAGTTGTTGCTAGCAGCCCATATGGGGCCACACAACTCCCCTCAGTGCCTCAGGTGTTGCTAATTCACTGAAAATACCCAAGCAATGGGTGAGAGCATAAATGATCTGCCAGCAACCTTGGGAACAAGGATTTGGAGTGCAAGTATCCAATGTGGACCACCCTGCCAACTAAGTCTCTCCAAACAGGTCACAATCAAAGATAAGGATTAAGAGGAAGCAACCAGCTTGTTCTGGTCCATTTGGGGGCATCCAACTAAGCTCATACACGAGCTTGTGCAACCCAGTCTCAATGATGCATTATTTTGCATGTACTTCATCATAACTTGACCGTACAACAGCAAAGTACGAGGAAGAAAAAAGAGAGAGAGACGATGGAATATAACCAGTCCCTTCTGTAGCAATTCGTGGCATGTGAAGTTGGCCTTGTGAGCAGCTAAGCCCTCTATCAATGGAGCTGTTAGCCTGGGAGACTCCTTAGTGCTGGCTGTTCATCGTATGAACAGCCCACAAGTCCCCCACTACTTGACCAAACCCGTCGTATGGACAGTCAAAGACCCCAACTCTCAACAGCCTTGAAAACCGTGATCATTCCACATACCAGCCTATGTATGTATCCTTGTCCACGACTTGCTCATAGCTCCATATGGACCGAAATCGTCAGTTGGGGGTTCTTTACAGCATTGGAAATTTGCCCGTGACCTGCAGCTCCAGTCATTAGCCATGATCGTGTACACCTCTTGGCAAGTCCATCAACCCGTCGTCTAGCCGCCTTACATAGCTTTCTCTTGGGACCTTCCACAGAGAACCTTACCAAAAGCATTAAATCATGGGGAAATGCCACGTGGCATCCCCCTTGTCATGTGCCCCCATCGCCCCCTTTAGTGGGCTATTTTAAAGGCCAACCAATGACCAGCTTAAACTTTTCAGATCCTTTGCCCTTGCCCCATCTTGGGCCTAAGCCTCGAATTCACCCCCAAAGGACAATTCCCTAGGGGAACCTTGGACACTTAGCAACCCAAGGCCCTACCCGCTTTATTTCACAGGGTCTAGCCCACATGCAAGCATGCGCTAAAATTCACACCCTTGTGACACTCAATTTATGATGTATGTGAAGGTTAAGCTTTTGAGATCATTGATTTTAGCATTGCCGTTTCCAAATATTGCTGCAATAAAAGTAATAGTAGCACATCTGCAAAAAGTAAGAAATTTTATGTGGGCTTGTTGAAATTAAGCATAGAGAGATGTAACACTTGACAAATTTCACCTCTAAAATATGAAAGGCCTTTGCTAAACAAATCAAATTACTTTGAAATGTGTGTAACAACACAAAATGCAAAAGGCCCATTATTTGTCACTACACAGTGGGTTATGTATATTGACCCTTTTTAAAAGGCAAATATCTATAGGAAGACAATTTATTTTGGAAAAAGCCTGTATGATAGAGTTGTAGACTTTTCAATAGGCTAGAGTTTTGATACATTGTAATTACATGGTTCAAATGTTAAGATGGTGAAATGATTGCCCGAAGATAATGAAAAAGCACTTTGGACTGGGTTTCTCCTTGGATTTCTGTGTTGAATTCTGAATGCTGATTGGAGACTTAAGATGATGGGTTTTGACACAGAGATGAAGACCTAAGTTGTAAGGAATCGAAAGAGAGATAAAATTCGTATGATTGATTGAGATACAAGGCTCCGATCATGGTTTTTTTTTTTGTTTTTGCAAAAAAAGAAATTGTTAAATCAAGGTGATGGCTTTATTTCTGGACTTATTCTAGTCTTTTAAAGGTATATTTTTAAATCAAGGTGATGGCTTTATTTCTGGAAAGCAAGGCTGGATTTGCAAAAAAGCAAGATCCACACTTGAAAAAAAAAAGAGTACTCTCTACATAGAGATTTTCGAAGAACCCTAATGTGTGTAGGATTCGAGGCGAATTGAAGATATACAGATTCAAGAACTGATTGATATCGAGATCGAGGTTCTAGGAGTAGATTTTGAGAGGTCGAGAGTGAGAGTGAGACTGAGATCGTACACTACCTCCCTTTGTGATTGAGTAGAGCATAGGGATGGTGCGGTGCAAATCTCTCTTACTACAGGAATTGTTATTGAGTTTGATATATGGAAAGTCCACTCTTTTCTAATTTGGTTTTGTTATATTTTATGTGAAATCTTGGAATGTAACTGGGCACTTCACAAGTGATAGCAGAGCAAGGTCTCGGCTCTTCAAGGAAGCATTAATTTCGGGACAAAATTTCGAATCTTGCAGAAAAACTTGAATTTTCATTTCTATTATGGGAGAAGGTATGAATTCTAACACACTTTTTTCTTGTGAGGAGTATACAAATTTTGAAATGCAGTTTCTCATATTGAAGAAAAACATAATCTGAAAATATGGAAGTTCTCTTACCCTCGTATGCAACACATGATGAAGCTACTTGAAGAGCAATCCCAAGCTTTCAAAGTGCTACAGATTGAAAACTAAAGATCAGAAGGAAATTGAATTATATCAGAACCCTTGTCAAAAAAGTCGCACATCGGAATACCATTGCTAGGAGACAGATGGACTATGAAAGAGTCTAACTTCAAAATAAAATTGAATTGTGGGAAGAGAATCTTATAATGGAATGGATTGGTAGGAGGGATGATGAAGAGTATGAATATGAGGAACCAATTCGAATTTCTGATTGTAGCATGTTGCACACACCGATGTGAAGTTTATCACAGGTTCAAAGTCTCCCTAGAGAAAAATATTCTGCCAAGAATGACAAAGTGGATGATCAAGGCACTTATAATAGGTTCACCTACAGGAGAGGCCAAAAGAGAAACTTTTATGAGATGGAGGATCTTGCGTATAGTAACATCCAATCCAACTTGGGGAAGCGATATGCCAGAGGCAACCGAAACATTCTAGAGAGAAATACTTTTGGAATTTGATGGAATTAGTTAGACAGGAGAAGACACCGAAGCATGGATTGAAGAATTCGACCACTACTTTACTTTAAGAGAGTGTGATGAGGTGGAGAAAGCTAAGGTGGCAATTCTCTAACTTAAAGGACTTGTGAAACTTTGATGGAAGAAGGTTACAGTAAGTACAGCAGATCCAATCATGTGGACAATGTTCAAGAAATATCAGAAAGAAAGGTTCTTTTCTCTCGAATTTTAAATGAATAAAAAGATGGAACTTCAGAAATATCGAGATAAGGTTATGGAACCAGAAATATGCGCTCGAGCTGGATAGCGCCTCATTGAACTGATTTTGTCGAAGGTTTGAATTGTCAGATTCATTCTTTTTGTGAAAGGCTGAGAAGTATGAAACATTGATGCACAGCTTGCAAAATCAGAAAAACAAAAATTTGAATTTGGTGGAAATAAATTGTGACAGGCTGCACTGCGAAACAAACACTAGTTTTCAGCCTCAAAAACAGGATAATCTGGGTCAAAATCAGACGAGCTGTGTATAAGCCTGAAAATTAGCCACAACGGCAACCTCAACGTGAAGACCAGATCAAGGAAACACGATGAAGTGTGGAGAGTGGAACAGATTTTGCATTTTTGGAGGGGGTAAAGAGGTTGGGGCTTTGTTACCAATGCCAGGAGTGGGATCATAGGACGTTCTAGTGTGTGAAGAAGACAATCTAACCTCCAGCAGAGGCGAAGGTTGCAACGATCAGAGACTTTGTAGAAGGTATAGCTCTATGCAGATTTTTTCTGCAAAAGATTAGGTAAAATCCCATACTCAAGCTTCGAATTTTTGATCCATGGGAAAGAGTACGAATTTCGATTGATTCATGACGTAGCCATTGTTTTCTATCCCTTCGACTCGTAAAAGATAAGAAAGAGCAAGTTTAGAGGGGAGTAGCGGAGGATCTTGGTTTACAATTAGTAGAGATGAATTTTAGATTTTGGATTTGGGTAAGTACGATGTTATTATTGGCATGGCTTACTACGGTTCGAGCTGACATCTATTGTGAAAACAGGGTCATTAAATCAAGCATAATGAAGGGATTGAGAAAGATCTATGTGGGGAAGAGAGTGTGTGTGCTATAGAGGTGATTTCAGCCATGCAACGTAAGAAAGCAGCGAGGAAAGGGCCTAAGCTATGTATGATATTTTTACGAATTAGAAGAACCTCTTTCAAAAGAAAAAGAAGAAAAATTCGAATATGTGAGGAAGATTCTAAAGGAGTATGCATGTGTGTTTCCAGCAGATCTCCTATGAAGAGACACAAAAATAAGATCTACTTGAGTACTAATACCAACCATTTTTTTAGCGTTATTTGGATATTACCAGATTAGCTTCCACCTTGAACAATGAGCGGACTATGCAATTGATCTTATTTTAGGAAGTACTCAATCGTCGTGCCCTTCACCTCCGAAGTGCCGACAGAAACTCAGTACGAAGACTTTGTATAAATGGATGCTCAAGTATGTGTGGGTGTGTGGATTTGTATGTGTGAGAGCATATTTTTATACTATGGTCTACACCCACTGTTGGGCGCTGATGACTTTAGTGGGGATGTCATAGTAGCTAGTCCCTGCAATGCATGGTGGAGTTTATGGTTTTCAACCTTGTGAGTGACTATCATGAGATTGAAACTGCACTATGTTGTGTTTTTAGAGGATGAGTTTGGGAATGTTCTTGGATTCATCTAGGTATAAGTACTCAATCGTCGTGACCTTCATATTGGATTTTCTTCATTCAGCATGAGGAAATCCGAGAATAGATAATGGATCTACTCAACAAAAGTTACATCTAGCGTAGTCACAGCTCATTTGGTTCTAGGCCTTCTTGTGAAAAAGACAAATAGGTTTATATGACTCTGCTTTGAAAGTGATGCTCTCAAGAAACACGTTCTTTCTATGGATCATACTTATTTCACATGGAAACCTCCATGGGGAGAAAAGATCACCACTCATTGATCTGATGAGGACATGCAATCTTGACATCTTATCAGGACATCTTGCAACAAGATCTTTTTGCCTGAGATATGATTCACTCTATACGGTTCATCATTCCGAATGATTTCTTCTTTTGAATGGGAGGGATTGTCATGGTCCATGACTAATTTCTTTTGAACCTTGGACTTATGGATGGTGAATGAATGGACATTTGTGCAAGAGTATGTTCTTTTGATGGGGTACTCCCTTGAGGTACAAATTTTCAAAGGTCGCCAAATGAAGAGGTACAACTCCAAAGGGGTTCAGGTTTTATGGCTTGAACACGTGTGCTTGCATATTGTAATGTACAAAGGTTCCACCTTGACAAGAGGGCACACCTCTTTATACAACATATCCTGTGTGTCAGGCACCTCTTTAAGTGTTGCTCTTTATTCTCCATATAAGAAAACCCTAAGTTGTGTGGATCCCACAATGCTACATTCCCATGCAATATAGATTTCTTCTTCTATTGCTGCTTTATTGTTATGTTCGAACTCCATTTACAGTTTGTGGGCTCGGAAATCTTTGTGCATTGTGAAGTGTTTGGAAAGTGTTTCCTAGATCTTTTTTTTGCTTTAGAGGCTCAAGCATTTAGGCTTCTATTGTTAACATGGTATCAGAGCCATTAGCACTGGGGGATTTGGCAGTTTTTTTAAATACAGATAAGTGTATAATGCATGTGTTGTTCATATCAGACAGCCTTGAATTCTCATGGTTTTTGTTGACTAGGGACTAGAAGCAGTTCTGGTCAAGGCTGTGCATCCTGATGGTGGAAAGAAAGCACCAGAGTATGTTTTCCTTGATGATATTTATTCCACAAAAGATTTAATTTTGTAAATTGAATTTTCGAAATCAGCAGGGCAGGGACATTAAAAGACGGCTTTCCCATTTCTGATTGGTTTACCACTGCAGAGGGCTAGATTTGGAGAGTATGACATTGGCTCAGCGAGATGGGCTATTGGTCTTCCGAACACTTTGTAAGGTGATTTGCTAATGGAATTCTGTTGAGTCATGCTTACATTTTAATTGATAGTAGTACTTTGGTGCTAAGAAATATGTAGGTGATGTTTACAGATGTCCATGAAGGAGGAAAATGATGATGTTGTCAACAGGACAAGGATGTTGTCCTTAGAACTACTGCAGGTTGCAATCACTTTGTCTTGCAGGCTGAGTTAGTTATGGAATTCTATTTAAGTAATATGGTTTTTCTAATATT
This sequence comes from Dipteris shenzhenensis, assembly GCF_047967505.1. Classification (NCBI taxonomy): domain Eukaryota; kingdom Viridiplantae; phylum Streptophyta; class Polypodiopsida; order Gleicheniales; family Dipteridaceae; genus Dipteris; species Dipteris shenzhenensis. The sequence goes on along the minus strand of NC_141605.1, from coordinate 2,763,081 downwards.
ATGCGAAAGTGCTCATAAATGGCATCATGTTCAGGGTCTTTTGGAGAATGTGAGCCATTCATTCACAATAGATTTCCATTTCATTGATTCAGTCAAAGCTTATCTTTGCTATGCTTTACTGAGAGCATGCGTCTCTCCCATCCCAGCTATATTTCAGGTGGGAATTTTCTTTCACTCAACCAAAAAGATTGTTATGTTTTAGATAAATTGGGCTCAAAGTACATTTTTGTTTCTAGAATCAAAACTTAGTATTGAGGAACACTTTTGCAGCTTGCCACCATCATCTTCAGTGTGCTGCTGTTACGTTTTAGGGAAAGTCTCAAGGTATTTTCAAAGTCATTGAAGTTACTCGTGCTCGCATTTGCTCCTTGACTTAATATTCACTGTGTGTGTGGCTATGCATGGTGTGTGACAAAATCTTTTGCAGGCAGAAATTGGAGTGTTTTTCCCGTTGATTGTGTTGCGATCGTTGGACAGTTCTGATAGTCCGCTTCACCAGCGCACAACTGTCCTCAGGTATATGTTACAAAATTTTTGATCTCATTAACTTGGGGGATTTTAATGTGGAGGAAGTACTATGAGTTGTTTGTGTTAGTTGTAGTCGTGAATATCTTACAAATAATGGATGAATACATCTACTTAGTCCTCAGGAAGCATTTTATAATCTGGTAAAGGGAAGACACTTGCTTTTTTAGTGGCTGGAGCTGAATTGAGATATGTGTTTAAAAAATGGGAGAGTTAATCCATGAAGGTTCCTGTTTCCATACACTCAGGATACTGGAGAATGTTTGTAAAGATTCACAGATGCTTGCAGATGTCTTTGTAAACTATGATTGTGATCTGGAAGCCACCAACTTGTTTGAACGTATGGTGAGATCATCAGTCTGTAGACATGCCTTCTTTTCTTTTTGTTAATGGACTGCCAAAATAAGGAAAATTTGTTGTTTAATTTTTCTTTGCATGCTTCCAGGTACGAGCTCTTTCTCGAATGGCACAGGGATCACCGAATGCTGATCCAAATAATATTGCTTTGGCTCAAAATGCTTCTGTGAAGGCATCTTCTTTGCAGGTGCATTGTGACGGGAAGTTTTTTTGGCATGTAGGGATTAACCTGAAAATCAAAGTTTATGTCTCATATGATATTTTGAAAACAACTCTGTCTGCATGATTTATAGTTTCCGTACAGGAGGAAATTCCTTGCACCGTGGTATTTGAAATATTTCTTGTATTGGCAGTGCCTAGTTAATGTTCTCAATTCATTGGTGCAATGGTCAAGGACACATCCAGACACAAGACATGTCATGATCAAGGCCATTGCTTCTGGTGATGGATGGCCAATAGCAAGGAGTCTTGGGGAAGATGCTATAGAGGGATATCCAGCACAAGATAATACAGGTGCAGTGCAGGTTGAGAACTTTGAGAAAGCCAAGGCTCACAAGTCAACATTAGAAGCAGCTATAACAGAGGTGATAGCTGTTGCTCTACTGGTGTGCAAAATTTCAAACTTTGTCTGCAACTGCTGTAATTAGAAACTTAACTGATTTAAAATGTCCAGTATGCATCCTCATCTTACAGCAAGGCTGGCTTCGTGCAATAAGCATCCTGGATCAATTTTGACTTGAGCTCTAGAGGGGCTAGTTTCGGGACGGGGCTTATGAGGGTAGTTCGTTGAAGACCAGCCACCTGTATGGCACTGATCTCTCTTATCCACCTGTATGGCACTGATCTCTCTTATTAGTAATGATAAAGTCAGGGAGGATTCCACAATGTAGTCATGCTGTTCTAGAAATAAAAGGAGGATGCTTGCAATTGTGGTTTGAGCCATTCTGCAATGTAGCTCTTGCTGTGGTGGGATAAAAGTTAGATCAAAGAATTTGATTACAATTGAAACCAAGAAGGAATATTGGGTTAGAGACATGGACACACACACATGACATAAGATGGATTCGGCGAGTAGACTTTAGGAAAATCAATCCTTAAATGAAGGTGAAGTAACCATCTCATTGGCAACCTCTTTGAACTGGGGCTTCTTTCTTAAAGAAGTAGACTCAACATAATGAACAACAAGGGATCACAACATGATGACCAAGTGTCTGAAGATGGATCTGAACCGCTAGTTCGTCCAATGTAGCTGTTACAGAAGGGCAAGGTTAGATATGGGTAATGTTCAAATTTTCCCAAACATTTGGAATTCCAGAACAAAGCCCCCAGTTCTACACAGATGTATTGCAGTACTTTCTTATGTATATGTACTTTGGTGCGCCAAGCTTAAAATTGCTTGCTTTTATATATGTGCCATATGAATGTATACACAAAAATTCTGGAAAGCCATGGTGCATTTATGATATAATATTTCACAGTTCATAAATGACATGATGAACAAGGAAGTCGTGAGCACTACTGATAGTTATACTGTGCCAACAAGTCCAAGATTTTTAAATTAAATAATGCATACCACATGCCAAACTGAAAGCTCAGAGCATACTCTATATACTAATGCTTGAGTCCTATACGTGCTCTAAGGCATACACCTCACATGCACGCACGCGCGTGCGTGCACACACACACACACACACACACACACACACATGGCTTTCATTAAGAACCTTTCATAAAGAAGAATGTACATTTTTTGGGGTAAAAGAACCTTCATTAAGAAGAATGTACATTCATGAAGCTCAAAGTGAGACAGCTACTACTCACATAATCAAAAGCAAGTAGAACTGAATCTATGCTAGCAAGATTTGAACAATTCGTAGCTTGACATGATATGCAATGGCCAAGTTTCTAATATCTAGTATTCAAGCTTTTTCCTCAGTTTTGCAGGTATCCAGTCAGACTGTTTGCGACAAGTAATCATCCAGCCCAAGGGGTAACCAAGATGGTGAACCAGCTGAGTGTGTTGGACAATTTCCCCTGGCCATAAAAGAGTATGTCAGTCTTTAAAATGCAACGGTAACAACTTAGATTTCTGAAAATTCACATGAAGGCCAGGAGCTAGACCATATAAAGATAGAGCATGCATTGAGGAGGAAAGATCTTGCTCATTAACACACTTTTTTTTTTGGGGTGAAAATTACGTTGCTTTATATTACAAAATCATCATCCCAGAAAAGGCTGATGAGAAATACATAAAGAGAACCTCAATATAAGACATATATACAACATGATCTATGTACTTTTTCTGTAAGCAATCATAGAAAGATTATTGCAGAGAGTGTCTAAAGAAAGTAAAATTTGAAAACGTGGGATCACCAAAGACTTGATGATTTCTATCCTTCCATCGAGTTTAGAGCGCCCAGTAACGAACCCAAACAACAAACAAATGAAACTCTTTTGTAGCTGGGTGTATCCCAAAGATCAGAAAAACTTTCCAAAGACAGCTTTTGGAAATCTGGCATGTAAACGTTGTCTAAGGAAAGTGAGAAATCCTGAGTGGAGGAGCAATGCCAAAGTAGATGTGGCAGAGACTCTCGTGGAGCTAAGCATCTGTGACAAACAGCCATTAACACACACACTTTTTTTTAGTGAAACTTTTTTTACAAGAGAGCTTCCCAGAAAGGGAAAGCTGGACGATACATCAACACAAAATTTTAGTATAAGAAAGATATACATCGGAATCTATATAGTGAGTTTGCAGACAATTAAAGAGAGATTGCTGCAAAGATCTACGGGAAAAAAAGAAAATGGATAACTGAGGATCACCAATGATCCTATGGTTGCGATCTATCCATAGAGTCCAGAGTGCCCAATATCTAACCCAAGTAAAAAACAAATCAAACTCCGGTCGCCGTGGATGAATGCAGAGCCAAAAGAATTTTCCAAAAGCAACATTTGGAAAACGAGCTCTCAGATATTGTCCAATGATATCCAACAAATCATGAGTATGCGGACATCCCGCGGAGCATGACATTGCTGGCAAACAACAAGAGCAATATGTCTGCGTGCCATAAGCTGCCCAGACGAGAAAACTCCCAACAAAACTCGCCACAAGTAAATTTGTTGCCGAAGAGGAACTTTAGAATCCCAAATATGGTGTAGTCTCTTCGCCACCACTTTGCACGTCGATGCATATGCCAAATCTTATTTGCTCGGTCCGAAGCCCAAGGTGAAGGCAACAAAACTTTATACAATGTCGATAAGGTAATATGAGACAGTTTCAATGGACTGGATGTGGACACAGAAGGCTGAATAGTCCAGTCCTAAAGCTTGTCTTCAATCTCGAGTGGAGGAACTGGCAGAAAAGGCTGAAGCATAGAATCAATGGTACGCCACAGAGGACGATAATGCATCCCCAGAGCATATTTTGCAGCTGCCAAAGGAAAAGAAAGGAGAGTACCATCATCAATAATGACATGTGCCACCGAATAAATACCTTTGAAAGTGAGAAAATAAGAGCATCTAGGCTCCTGCACTGCAAGAGGTGGATCAAAAGCTTTAGACCAATGTATGCTTTCAGCTCTCAAAGAGTTGCCTTGCATAGAATCACGACCATGCTGTTCCAAATGCAAGAGAATGTGCTTCCAATCCAATAACAGTCTAGAGACAAGAGGATAGCCTTTGACCTTGCCCTCAATAGAACCAAAGAGAAAGTTCCGCTGCGTGGGCTGCCAATGAACAAAAGCACGGATGGTGATTTGCAAAAGCAAGAAACGGATCATGGCAGCCCAGGGATGATCACCATGCACGAACTTTATGAGCAAGGATATGAACATGAATATTCAGAATGTTCAAGTCCCCATGCATCTTGGGTGAACATAAACGAGACATTGAAAGCAAGCGTAAACTTTTCTTGGCATGTTTGGAACGCTAGAAAGTTTCCATTATGATGGACGTGAAAGAAGCAATATCTGTTTGCCATGCAACGGCCGAGTCGCCAATTTTCAATATTCAAGCTTCTTTTTCAAATTTTTAAGAACTCAGTCTGTTTGTTGACGACAGGTAATCATCCAACCCAAAGGATAACCCAATTGAGGAACTAACTGAGTAGGCAAAATAATCTCCCCCGGCCATAAAAGACTATGCGAGTCTTTAGCATGCAATGGTAAGAGCTTTGATTTCTGAAAATTGACATGAAGACCAACAGCCATGCCATATATAGAGAGAGCATGAATAAGGAAAGAAAGATTTGTCTGAGTATTCTTCGGGGTAAAAAAGGAATCATCAACATAAGCTTGAGCAATCATTGGGTGACTCCCTTGTATTTCCAAACCATGGAGCATATCAGAAGCCACCAAGTGATCCAGGTATTGAAGCATCGGGTGTGTGGCAATAGCATACAAAAGTGCACTGAGCGGACAGTCTTGGCGAACAAAACTATGAAGAGTCCAAGTCGAGATATCGTGCGACAAGATACAAGCAGCTTGATTGTCACTGTAAAGCCAATATATGACATGTTGCATTTTGTGCCCAAAACCCAATGCTCTAATGGTCTGCGAGATAAAATCCCATTGGATAGTGTCAAATGCTTTAGCAATGTCAACTTGTAGCAATAAGACATCCTGCTTAGTGTATTTGACATATTCTATGCCAACATATGCATTGGCAATGTTATCTGTAATATGCCGACGAGGAATGAAACCATACTGTGTCGGATGAAGGCCATCATGCAAAAATCCTTTGATACGATCAACAACCATCTTAGCAATGATCTTATAAATAACGGGCATGAGAGTGATAGGCCTCCAATCAGTCAAAGATTCACATAGTTGCTTCTTGGGAAGAAGCTTAACCAACCCTTTTTTCCATGAGGCAGGCATGCATTGATTCTACCAGGTAGAATTAATCATACACAGCAAGGTAGGCTTAAGAAAATCTCAATACTCAAGAAAGAATTCCACAGTGAGACCATCCCAGCCAAGAGATTTCCATCTACCACATGATTTTACTGCATCAGACAATTCTCTTTCGAGGAAAGGAACTTTCAACTCCAAAGCTTGCAACACAAGAGAAGTAATTGGATTGACATGATGAAATAAAAGGTCTCTTGCTGAAAGAACCTCATGAGTAGAAAAATCTGCATGCCCAAAATGTCGAGAAAAATGATCAACACAAACTTCAGCAAGCTGTGCTCAAGAAGAAGTCCAATTCCTATCAGGCAAGAGAACTCTGCAAATATTTTCAGATTGTCACTTGTGATGTAAAGTCTTGAAGAACTCTTTAGACGAGCAGCCTTTGTCCAAAAAAGCCCTTTGGCATGCCTTGGTCTCCCACTTAACAATTTCCCTGTGATCATTGGATTGGAGACAATGTTTTGCTTGGCATAAGGACGTGTTTTCTTCAACTGATAGAGCACGAAAGTGGCTGAGCTCAATCAAAGATTGACAAATGCTTTTGGCCTGAGCAATAGAGTCTCAAAATTTCCATATAATTTTTCCCATATTCACGAATAACTGCTTCCATTCTAGCAACAAAAGCAGTCCAAGCATAATCAATGTTAGTGAGACTTTGACGTGAAAGAGGCTTAAATGCATTAGAAACCATGGCCTTGAAAGTATCATGCCCCAGGTAACTGTTATTGATTATGAGCATCCTTTTTTGTGAGAGCTTGTCATCTGGCATGTTTTTAACACACACACACACACACACACACACACACACACATATTTTTTTTAAGTGAAAACTTTGAGTGCTTTATATTACAAGATAGCTATCCAAAAAAAAACTGGTAAGCTGAAATAGTGCATCAAGCAAAAATGTCCATGTAGGAGAAATATACATCTTGATCTATGCACTGAGTTTGCAAACAATCAAAGAACGATTGTTGCAAAGAACGACGGAAGAAAACAGAACTAGAAAAAACTGGATCACTGAAGACTCGGTGATTCCTAGCTTTCTAGAGAGTCTAGAGTGCCTAGTAGCGAACCCAGCTAAAGAACAAATCAAAGTCTGGCCGTTTAGGATATCTCCCAAACAACCAGAAATGCTTGCCAAAAATAGCCTGAGAGAATCACAATCTGAATCTGTCGTGAAGGATACCCAAGAAATTTTGTGTCTCAGAGCAATGCCAAAAGATATAAGATACAGATTCCCTGGGAGAGAAACACTGATGACATGTAGCAGGAGCAATGCGTCTGCAAGATAAAAGCTGTCCTGATGGTACAACCCCTAACAGAACACGCCATAAAAAAACCTGTTGGCGTAATGGAACCTTAGAGTGCCAAATTTGCTTCAATCTCTTTCTCCACCATTTGAGTGGATGATGCAATGTCCAAATTTGATTGGCTCTGACTGCCACCCAAGGTGGTTATATCAAAACTTTATGTAAAGAAGGGACTGTTATATGAGACAGCTTCAAAGGACGAACATATGAGTATAAAGGAAGAAGGGTCCAATCTTGAAGCTTGTCTTGAAGCTCTAAAAGCGGTATTGGCTGAAATGGCTGAACCATTCGAGTAACGACTTGCCTTAGAGGACGATAGTGCATACCCAAATCATATTTTGCAGCAGCCAAAGGGAAGGACAAAAGAGTACCATCATCATTGATAACATTTGCAACAGTGGAAATCCCCTTTATATTAAGAAAATAAGAGCGTCGAGGCTCTTGCAAAGCCAAGGGAGTAGAAAAAACCCGTGACCAATGGATGCTCTCAACTCGCAAAGAGTTGCCCTGTAAAGAGTCTCTTCCATTCCATGCCAAGTGTGAAAGAATGTGCTTCCAATCTAAAAACATAAGAGAGACCATAGGACAACCTTTGATTTTGCCTTCAATGCAGCCCAAAAGGAAATCCCACCGCATGGGTTGCCAAAAACTAAATGCAGAGTGGTGATGTGAACCAGTAAAGAGCGCATCATAGCCGCCCAAGGCTGATCATCTTGAAGTAATTGAAGCATCAGTTTTTCTTTATGAGCTAAAATGTGCACATGTATATTAAGTATATTCAACCCTCCATGCAATTTGGGCGAGCACAATCTTTGTACTGGAAGAATTCGCAAGCTTTTCTTACCATGCTTTGATCGCTAGAAAATTTCCATAATGGTGGACATGAAGGAAGACAAATCCTTCTTAGTGAAGAAAATCAATGGCATATAAAACTGAATATAAGCCACCAAGGTAGATTGAACAATGCGAAGACGGACATGCAGCATCCAAGTAGCAAACTTCCAATATTGCAGTTTTTTCTTCAATTTAGTAAGAACCCAGTCAATCTGTTGACGGCGAGTAATGCTCCAACCTAAGGGATATCCCAGATAACAAATCAATTGAGTTGGTGGAACAATTTCCCCCGGCCAGAGCAGTCTTTGCCAATCCTTAGAATGCAATGGCAACAAGCGGGATTTCTGAAAATTAATATGCAAGCCAGCAGCCATTCCATACAAAGAGAGAGCTTGCATTAGCGAAGAAAGATTTGTTGGATGTTTTTTGGCATGAAGAATGAATCATCTGCATAAGCCTGAGCAACCAATGAGCGACTTGTAGGAATTTCCAGCCCATGTAATGTATTTGTCGCCACCAAATGATCAATATATTGAAGCATTGGATGCGTGGCTATAGCATACAAAATAGCACCGAGAGGGTAACCTTGCCTAACTAAACATCTAAGAGTCTGGGGCTTTGATAGGTTTCCAGATAGAATGCATGCTGCTTTGCTATCCTGATAAAGCTGAAAGATAACATGGTGCAATTTTGGACCAAATCCCAAAGCCTGCATAGTCTGAGCTATAAAGTCCCATTGAATGGTGTCAAATGCCTTCGCAATATTCACTTGCAGGATAAGCACATCCTGCTCTGTATACTTGGCATACTCAATCCCAACATAGGCATTTGCAATGTTATCTGTAATATGGTGTCGTGAAATAAAGCCATACTGAGCTGAATGCAGGCCATCATGTAAATATTCCTTGATTCGATCAACCACCATTTTGGTGATTATCTTATATATCACCGGCATCAAAGTAACGAGCCTCCAATCAGCTTATGACTCACAAATGGGCTTCTTGGGATGAAGTTTAACCAACCCTTTCTTCCAAGCATCCGGTATACATTGATTTTGCCAAGCAGTATTAATCATTTGCAGCAAAGGGATTTTCAGCTGATCCCAAAAAGCCAAGTAAAATTCCACAGTGAGACCATCCTAGCCAAGGGATTTCCATCTACCACATGATTTGACAGCATCACTTAGCTCTTGTTCGGTGAAAGGAGCTTTCAAATCCAAGGCCTCTACCTTGGAGTGACATGCTGTAATAATTTTCGCCTTGCTGTAATAACCTCTTGCGAAGGTAAATCAGCTTTTCCAAATTGAGAGGAAAAGTGTCGAACACAAGCTGTAGCAAGCTGTGCCCTGGAAGAAGTCCAAACACCATCTGGTAAGAAAGCCCCGCGAATATTTTGAGAAGACTGTGTTTCCCATTTAGCTATTTTCCTATTGTCATTGCATTGCAAATAATATTTTGCCTGACATAAAATCTGATTTTCTTGATAAGAAAGATTCCTGAGGTGACTCAACTCTGTGAAAGACTAACACTGAGACTTTGCCTGAGCAACATTATCCCGCAAGATCTTCATGTAGTTTTTGCCATAACTACGAATGACAGCTTGCATTTGTGTGACAAAGGCTTCCCATGCAAAATCAATACCAATGGTAGTCTGTTGAGATAGTGGCTGAACCGCATCTTTGACCAAAGTCTTGTATGCTTCATGCTGCAAATAACTGTTGTTGACAATCAGCATTCTTCTATGAACAAGCCTGTCATCAGGTTTCTCATGGAGAGCAATCCTCAACCACAAAGGGGCATGATCAAAATGTGTAAACGTGTAATCCACCCATAAATTGACAGTGAGAAAATCATAATGCTGAGGATAAACTCTATACCATCTATCCAACCGAGCCCGATAAGCAGATTGAGCATTGTGTTGGAAAGTGTAACTAGGGAGCATAGGCTGTGATTCTTTCCACAAATCAATAAGGGGAAGCTGAGTCAATAAAGTAGACCAGTGCTGAAGCTCTGATGCTAGCATATGAGTATGACCTGATGTATTATCACCTAGTTGGGGAGCATTATTAAAGTCTCCACAAATGAATGCATGTAGTTTCCAGGGATAACTTTGCATATCAGTCCAAATTAAACCTCTACTACGAGAGGATTGTGGCGCATGAACCGAAGAAAACTAAAAAACTTCCCCCTGCATAAGACATTGGATAATCAACCATCTACCTTTACTATCATTTAGAGCAACCACTGGCTGTAATTCATGTTTCACCAAGAAAACCACCCTTGAAAAAGTATGCTCTCTTGCATAGAAAATATCATAACCAGAGAAATGCCCATAATGACCAGCACACATGCTGATTGTGCTCCTGCAATGCAATTATGTCAGGCTGCATTTGATGCAGATAACCCCAAACCAACTTCCATTTCCTGGGATCGTAGAGACCCTGTACATTGAGAGTAAGACACTTTATGTATGACAACATATTTACAAAGTATTTACATTGGGGAACCCAAAAGCTCAAGTTTGCATTTCAACCTCAGGATCCGGCCCCCGACCTTGAGATGAAACTAATGTCTGTGGAGAAGATAAAAGAGCAGCCACTTCCTCTTCTGGAAAGAGGGCACGATTGGCTGTTATTGCAGCCCAAGTAATTCCAATCCTTGAATTTTCTTGAGGAGTGTTCCCACTCGATGACGAACCATTCCAAGTACGTGATGGAAGAGGTCTCCTTGCTGTCATAACTTTTCTTGGACTCTGCAAAGCTTCCTGCAAAGTTTTTTCCCTTACTTTCAATTGAGAAGTTGAAGACATTAAGGGAGAAATAGTAGCATTTGATGCAGCAGGAGCTTTCCCCTTATCTTGAGCTGCATTTGCTGGTTTATTTGACTTATTCTTGGCCTAAGAAGAGACAGAAGTATCCTTAGGATGCATATTAGCAGGCATAGCATCTGGAGCAATTTTATGCATGACTAGCGGGCATTGTGAAGCCATGTGCCCAAACCTTTTACATTCAAAGCAAGCTCCTGCAAATAAGCCCAACTTGTAAAATGCACTTCCACAACCTTCACCCACACAGGACAACGATGCCTGATCAAAGCTTGATAATCCTTGGTAGGCGACCAAGGGAGAACATGTACCATTTTCTGGCCTAAAAAAGAGGGGAGTGCTCAAGTAGCATCTGCTTGTGTTGTTCATCCACCATAATCACTTCAAAGAAACCCCTAGCTGCATAATGCATTTTGCAAACAAAACAGTCCCCCAAAGTGCGTGTCAATCAATTTCCAACATCCGCTACAGCCGGCATCCTTCCTGGGAAAAAAAAAAAAGTGCATGCTTGGCATACTCACGCACCGGATTGACGATATCCTCTACTTCCACCATAATTCCAACTGTGGGAGTAGGATCCTTCCAATCCTTGCGTGTATCATCAAAACCTTCATGCATCACATCATAAACTAAGTGAGCCTCCAAAGAAATAGGTCCTGACCCAAATCTTGCTTTTGCCTTTTATTTATGTATGTCTTTATAGTCATTGGAAACTTGTAAAACAAAAAAGGAGAGGTAGGAAAGGAAGAGATCGTAGAACAGGTTGAAGGTAAAGGGTAGAAAGAGAGAGTGAAAGAGGATAGTGACTGAAATAGAGCGTAGAACAAGGATGAAGGGGCTGATAATAACGGGGAGAAAAACACAGAATGGCTCACGACAAAGCTGCGCAGAGGAGCCTGGGATTGGCCATACAGTATGTACGAAATCCGTACAGGCTGTACGGAACAGTACAGCACTGTTCTGATTTATGATGGGACCTGCAGCAGAAAAATGAGGGCAAGAGAGGGCTTGAAAAGCAGAGCAGAGGCAGGGCTTGGGCTCATGGGCTGACGCAAAAACCGTAAAAGGGCGCAGGAAGCCACGATAGCTCACACACGGGCTGGGCTGAAGCAGGTTTTTGGGCGGGGGGGTGGAAACCATGTATATCATATTTTACACACACCTCCCCATCACCTTTTTTATTTGGGGTGTGTTTGGCGGGGGTGTTAAGTGCATGCAATTGGCATTTTGAATGGTCAAATGTTGGAAACATTTGGTATCAAAAGGTGAGCTTCATTGCAACGTTGACGTCCTTGGTTAATCATGCTTTTTGCCTATGACAAAAAAGTCGCATGTGAATTATGAAATATGATGCAGAAATTTTCTTATCTCTATGGTCATAGGATTTATTTTTTACTCTTGAACACATTTACATGAACATGTTACCAACTACCACCTTCGAAGCCCACTGTAAATACAATTTTGGAGCGGTGGACTAGGGGATGTCTCATCAATTTGTATATGGAAGTTCAGCCAAGTTCTCATTGAAGAATCGATAGGTGATGCCTTTTAGCTCTTTAGATCGGTTTGTCAAGGAAGCCCCTCAGCGCTTTTCCCATGGGCGACTTCTTGCACTGTGGAGCGTTGGATTGATCTACTTGCGCTTGCTGATCCACCCAGATTATGAGCTCTTTTATTCCGAGTTGGCAAAAAGCACTTCCTTGTATGTGGATGGAGGGCTGAGAGCTTGGAGCGCGGCCATTAGCTCTTATACTAGAACTGTCCTTGCTCAGGGGAGAAGACGTCAGCACAAAGGATTCCTCATAGATTTTGAGGATTCTCTGTTTTGGGAGAGACATTTGGATTTTTGTTGGATCCCTTGAGAGCATGCGGTGCAATACTTGGGATGCTAGGTGGGTTAATTTTCAGACCAGCAGCAAGCTGCTCCGCTTTTGGAGGAATCTGCTCTACGGAGCACAGTCAACTACTTTCTCTGAAGTAGATTTTTTGTGGTGAACTAAGTTCTCCTTGCTACTATATGGTAGGTTGTATTTTGTTGATGCTTTCATTGAGGCTGTATTCAATCTAGGAGACTTCAGAAACTTTCTATGGAGTGGCTCGAATGGGACACAAGATTCACTGGCTAGGGTGGCTTGATAGTCGTGGGTAGAAGGGGGGCTAGGAATAACATGCTCCTAGGTTGGAATGGCGAGAGGGTACCTTTGAGGTAGCTTTAATTTGAATGGGGGGAAGGGACGAGAGGGTACCTTTGAAGTACCTTTAGGAATACTCTTCGATGTAGGGGGCTTGGCCGGCTTGCACATATATTCAAGGGCTCGCCCAAGTTCCTGAGCTAGTTGTGGATAGGAAGAGAACTTTTGAATGGATTGCAAGTCTTTGTAGAGTGTAGAGAGGAGATTGAGTAGTAGGCTGTCTAGCACACAAAGTTAAGAGATGTAGCGGCAGAGGCTCTCCAGTGTATCTCATGGGCAAGGAGCCAACAAGAGGATACTAGAGATTGATGCTGCCGTCCCAGAGGCTTGGTGGGAGATTGATGCTGCCGTCCTGCGGACATTGCTCCCATTACAGGTTGGCAACAGCAGTTTGCCAGCACAAAATTTCTCAGGTTTTTGATTAGGTGATATGTAGCCCTGTATCTGATCATCGAGATCAGAGTACTTAGCAATTTGCATTGGATAAGTAACATCCGATGACTTGCATCACCTTGGATTTCATGTTTGTCGATATATTTTTTGCTTTGTCCAGAAAAAGTAGATGAACTTATTAGTTTTAAACATCAACTACATTTTGTTACTGGTTTTGGCATACATGGAGGACAGATCTTCAGCTTTTGGACTCATTTTGTTTTCACCCATGGGTTCATCGTGGAGATGAAAGTGGATGTTTCAAGGTTGGCTGCATGGTTTTGATTAAAAGTTAGTAGCTGCGTACCTCTTGGCTTAAGTTTCAAGTTTATGGCTTTTGTCTACTGGCACGATCAATCTTTCTGGTTTTGTGATTTGTAATTAATGAATGCTGATGCAACCTCATTTCAAGGTGTTAACCACATGTTTCTTGTAAGCTCTTCTTTTCTCATATTTGGAGTAGTACGTATGTGGTATTCAAATGTGAATGACAGATATTTAGCTTTTTTTGGGGGGGGGGGAGAGGCCTCATTTATATTGTGTTGTAACATTGTGTTCATGATGGAGATGAATGTGGCTTCAGGCTACATGGTTTTACTTAAATGTTAGTAGCTACATACTTCTTGGCTAAAGCTTCAAGTTTATGGCTTTGTCTACCTACATGAAAAATCGTTTTGTTTATTTGATTCTGTTTCTTTTGAGCTCTTGCTGTTTCTAATATCTGAAGTAGTATGTCTGTGGTATTCAAATTTGGAACATGGGTATCCATGAGGCCGTTTACAACAAAGGTAAAAACATTGTTGCATTTTTCTTACACAACAAAACATGCTGTAGAAGTTACATACGTGACCGTTCCACACATCTGGCTACTATACTTGTGAAAAGAATTGGATATGTCAACGAATATTGTGGTTAATAGTTGTTGATATCTGCATTCTAGGTAATATTGCTAGCCTTTTGGCATAAACGATCCCTTCTTGTGACCTTTTTTAATTGTTTGGTGAGGGTTGAAATGTTGAATGATGGTCAAGGGTTCTCTGTATATGGACTCTTTTCCTGTTGTCATTTTGGAGTTTGACAAGTTGATTTCACTGCAATCATCCCCCGCTCCCCTGCCAGAAAAAAAACATGCGTGTCCCACGCCCTTCTTTCCTTGATCTTGTGCCTTCTGATGCTTGACAGTTTAACCGGAAGCCAGATAAAGGCATCAATTTTCTTGTAGCCAATAAGCTGATTGAGAACACACCCTTATCAATAGCAAATTTTTTACTGTCAACACCAGGTCTAGACAAGGTATGTGAATATCTTGGGTCAGCACGAAGAGTTTCTCTCGCAGTTATGCATACGTTTATTGATGCCATAAGCTTTAGGTGCACGAGATATGCCTTATGCTCCTAATACTATGTATGTTCAATTTTTCTTATGTAGAGCATTATTGGTGAATACCTTGGTCAACATGAAGAATTTCCTCTTGCGGTTATGCACGCATATGTTGATGCCATGAACTTCAAAGGCATGAAGTTTGATCTTGCAATTAGAGAGTTCTTAAAAGGCTTCCGGCTCCCAGGAGAGGCACAAAAAATTGATCGGATAATGGAGAAATTTGCGGAGCGGTAAATGGTTATTCTTTATTTCATGTTTTGAGGGGGACAAGTAGCTTGGCGTTTGTATCATGGTGATGCATGCTCACTCCTAGCTCATAAACAAACCACAAAAATGGTGCTTTGCAAAGCTTTGCTTGCACAGGCATTATTGTATCTCATGTTGTCGGAGTTTTTGAAAGTGCAATAGTAGTGGTTTAGGATGGCAATGTGATCATGAGACATGCATATCAGGTCACAGAATATTGCTACGTATGTGAATTTTGATTTGTTGGTTGACAGGATACCCAGCAAGTGATATTAACTAGTTCTTTTTCAATTAGGTATTGCCGTGACAATCCTGGCCTTTTCGGCACTGCGGATGCTGCATATGTGCTTGCTTATGCAGTTATCATGCTTAATACAGATGCTCACAACCCCATGGTATGGCCTAAAATGACAAGGGCAGATTTTTTACGAATAAATTCAGGAAGCGATTCAGAAGAGGCTGCTCCAAAAGAGCTGCTAGAAGAGATATATGATTCCATTGTAAAGGAAGAAATAAAGATGAAAGATGATAGCCACCCTTCAGGAAAAGGAGCATGGCACAAACCTGATACAGAGGAAAGAAGTCATTTGGTCAGCATACTTAACTTGGGATTGCCTCGGAGAAAGGCTGCTGTGGATGCTAAGAAGGAAAGTGAAGAAATTATCAAACGGACTCAAGCTTTGTTCAAGAAAGGAGTTGTGAGAAGAGGTGTCTTCTATACAGCCAAGCAAATGGAACTTGTCAGGCCAATGTTGGATGCAATGGGGTGGCCTCTTCTTGTTGCATTTTCTGTCACGATGGAAGATAGTGACAACAAGCCACGGGTCTTATTATGTATGCAGGGATTCAGAGCGGGAATTCACCTTACAAAGGTTCTTGGCATGGACACCATGCGTTATGCTTTTCTGACATCGTTGGTGAGGTAGGAAATAATGTTTGTAAAACTCCACTTAATAGTCCTTGTACTATTCAAGTATCCTCCTCACGTATTGTTTCAGTAGATCTTAACCATGGGAATCGCTTGTACCTTGATCAGAAATTGTAATGCTGTGCTTTTCTGGCCTTTTGTTTTGATGCTATGATTTACTGTGCTTCTTCTTAAGGATCCTCTCTGGTAGTCTTTCACCGAATCTGCTTTATTCTGTCTCCGTATTCGTGCAACTCAATTTAGCCGTCTCACAAGTCACCATGCTCCATCTAAGTATTTTTTGACAAATGCACCCTGATTGTATGCCACCTTTTACCTAGTCCTCATTCTGCAATTTGAGTCTATTAAAGCGGTGGCTTTTAATGTCTGAGATGTTTGTGATACCTCCACTCGTGTGCAGGTTCACTTTTCTACATGCACCAAAGGAGATGAGGAGCAAGAATGTAGAGGCCCTTCGAACCCTTCTTGTGTTGAGTGACACAGAACCTGATGCGCTGGAAGATACATGGAATGCAGTTCTAGAGTGTGTTTCAAGACTTGAATATATAACATCATCACCTTCCATCCTGATGACCCTGATGATAGGATCCAACCAAATTTCCAGGGATGCGTTAGCTCACTCCCTCAGTGAATTGGCAGGAAAGCCACTGGAGCAAGTTTTTGTTAACAGTGTAAAGCTACCAAGTGATGTGATTGTTGAGTTCTTCACAGCTTTATGTGGAGTGTCTGCAGAAGAGTTAAAGCAAACTCCTCCCAGGGTTTTTAGCTTGCAGAAGCTTGTTGAGATTAGTTACTACAACATGGCCCGTATACGCATGGTTAGTACTGTTATTGAATATAGTCAAGATGGATTTTGTTTAGGAGGTATTATTATGCCAGATTGCTAGAGGATATGTTAGAGGCAGTATGTAATAAGGCTCACTCTCTAATGGGGAAGCTGTGGTTCTTCAGGTCTGGGCAAGGATATGGTTGGTTCTCTCCCAGCATTTTGTTTCTGCAGGAAGTCATCCTGATGAACAGATTGCGATGTACACAATAGATTCTCTGAGGCAACTGGGGATCAAGTATCTTGAACGTGCTGAGCTAACAAACTTTACTTTCCAAAATGACATTTTGAAGCCATTTGTGGTTCTCATACGTAACAGTCGAAGTGCTACAATACGTGCTCTAATTGTAGATTGCATTGTACAAGTGAGTTTTGTCGATTGTGCAATCTCTTTTCTATCCGCCTATTATTGCACCTGGATTTTTAGGCAGATTTGGTTTTTCTTTAACTTATTCTGAAAGTATGATATGTTCTTTATTCCCCAGATGATCAGATCAAAAGTTGGAAGCATAAAATCTGGCTGGCGAAGTGTGTTCATGGTCTTTAAGGCAGCTGCTTGTGATGATGCTGAGTCTATTGCTGAAAATGCATTCGAAAATATGGAGCAAGGTGGGTACACAAAGCCCTTATTTTAGACAGCTGGCATTAGGATCAAAAGTGAATCTAAAACCCTGGATGTGTTTATGTTCTTTAACCAATTAATCACAGTATAAGCAAACGACACTCTGCTATCTCTTTAAAACTCATATGTATGATCAAAGTAGGAGCTGGGCTATGTGCTAATCCGTGGGTGTCATTTTTTGCAGTCGTTTTGGAGCACTTTGATCAGGTTGTTGGAGACTGTTTTATGGATTGTGTTCATTGTCTGATCGCTTTTGCCAATAATAAGAGCTCCACAAGAATAAGTTTAAAGTCCATTGCGCTTCTGCGTATATGTGAAGATCGCCTTGCAGAGGTAGGGACTCTTGACTAACTTTGACAAATTCTCTTTTTGCTTTCCTTGAATAAAGCTAACAGAAAAGTCAAAATTGCCATCAACAAGAACATAGAGAGTGCTCACTGTTTGTTCTTAGCCCAAACCACATCCGTCCAATGCTAATGAGCACAATTGCTTGTATGATGGTTCAGTTCACGAATAGAAGTCATCATGTTTTAAGAGTTCTAAAATCTGGACTATGATATTTGAGTGTAAGAATATTTCAAGTGGGATGTACATTGAATATCTTGTAACCTGGTGCTTTTCTTTACCTCTTTGACAAATTTGCCTATTGTGTCTGTGCAAGGTATTACAGCTATTAAAGGTTTCCTGCTTTTGTATGACATGAAACATCTGAGATGCTTATAGTGTTGGGCCTTTTGGAAAGCCCCTGGCTTGGATGGTGCTATCGCATTCAGCCTTGGGGATAACACTTCTTGACCTCCAAAGTTCACCAGGAGGAATATACAATTTGATAGGATCATTCTATCATAATTGCATTTATCTGGTTGCTAATGTGTGTGAGATGGAGTTTACTTTTTGAATGTTGTAGTTGGTCGCAATAGAGTGGAGATTCAACTAAAGTTCGTGAGGGTTAGCACTGGTACATCTAGGGGATCTGTTGGGGACATAGAGGAGTACAAGATGTGACTATGTAAGTCAACCTTTGTTTCCGAGACGTGTTGGTATGACCTCTGCAAGTCTCCCTGATGTCTTCATACTTAGCCATGGAGGGTCGGATGCATCTGTCATATGAACGAGGATTGCATTTGGTCAGTACATTACATTCTGTCAACATTATGATGGGATGTGGGAATCGCCCCTCCATATCAAAACGCTCTGTCTGACAGGTGATGCATAGGAGGTTGAGACCTATGAACATTGTGTCTTCAGGTGCACAGCCTACCGTGAGACGAATGAACATTGGGTCTTCAGGTGCACAGCTTACTGTGAGACGAGTGCTGGGTCTGATTGCCTTCTCAGGCAGCGTTTTAGTGGCTTGTCCCATTTTCTGATACCCCAAATCAAACACACTGAATTATCACAATGCAGAGATACCAGACTCTTGTCGCCTCTTCTATTGGGAGCACGATGAGGAGGGGTGGAGAGTGAGGCTGGAGACATATACCAGCTGAATAAATGAACAACTCCTCAAATTTGAAGTTCATTGAAACCAGCTCTGTGGGTTCTCCAGCAGGATGCTAATTCTTACAAATTTCGGGCTACTAACTCAGCAAACTAGAATGCTGAGTCCAAACTCCTCCCTAACAGACATCAATTTTTCCTGAAAGCATTGCCACACGTCACCTCCAACTATCATAACCCAAAATCGAACTATCAAAAAATCTCAACCAAAACACACGCTAGACTGTATCATATCAAGCCAAACTGCTAGGACAATATCATTGCATGATCCCTCTCAGAATCCAACTATCAACAAATCTCATTAAAAGCACATGCTAGACTGTATCGCATCATGCGAAAGTGTCGAGACAAGTTAGATATCATTACATGATCCAATCACAATTTTAGGTTTTGGCTCTGATACAAATAAAAATGGATGCCAAGTACTCCAAGTAGCAGATTATCCTCCAAATTTAATAGAGGTTCCTTCCTGTTTCCATGTATTCAGTTATACATAGTAGTAGTTTTTTGTAAAAAGAAATTAAAAAGGGGGTGGGGGGGACATCTGCCAAATCTCTCTTGTGGACATCCAAAATCTTCAAATCACAGTTCTGGGTTTGCACTGGAGATGGGCAAGAAGCATCTTAGCTAGTATGCAAGAGGAGGCTTCAGATAGGTCAGGTAAATTCACAATTTGCTGAAAGAGGTGGCAACAGGATGTAGGAGGTGAAAGAAGCTTATGGGCTCAATGGTCAAGTGGCAGGGGAACTACAGGAGGATAGAAGTGGATTCACAAACCATAAAAGGCGAGAACAGCACCAAAAATAGTGTGATTTTTACAAATGGAGGCCTGTGGGTTTTGTGAAACTGCTCGAGTTGCGCAGGCATGTTCTAGGAGAAGTCACACTTCAAGGAAAAGGGTGTTGTAGGAATGAGATGTGTTAGGAGGTGCAGGAGCATACTTGGCAATCTAGTGAGCCTCTTTCATGGTATTAGAGCAAGGTAGAAGCTACACCTGTGAACCCATCTGTTGGGCAGTCCTGTAGCTTGTACACATACAACAGTGTGGGTTTCAGATCCCTGGAAGATCCTATATGAGTCTCAAGCAAAGAAGAGAACTTCTGCAGAAGTTTGGGAAGAAGAAGACTTGCTTTATTGCAAGCGAGCAAGGTAATCCTGCACAGGCGTACTGCGTAGAAGAAGACTTGCCAGAAAACCAAGCAATAAAACACCAACCAGCAAAGATGAACCATAAGAATGGCATCTTGCAGCTGAGGAGCGGGGATCTGCTAATGAAGAACAAGGAGCGGATTTGAACGTAAGCGTGCAACACATTGCAGAGCATCTGCGGAAATTTGCAGTGCAAACCAGCAGCAGCAGACAGAAGTAAGAAGGTAAACATACACAGAAATGTACCTGGAACAACCTGCAAACGGAGGTAGACAACCCCAACCATTACAATTGACCTAAGACGAAGATTAGTGGCATCAATGCAAATCACAGAGATTTGATGTTCTTTTGGAGGTGAAACTCAGAGCAGCTGCTCAACGAAAACCTGCAAAGAAATAATCAGCAATGTTTTTCGATAATCTGGTCATGGGACAATGAGCAGTAAGGAAAGCACCTTAAGGATCGTTGACGGCCTGTCATAGGCACATGGCATAGGAAGGGCTTTGACATGACAAAAGGCAAGTGGCTGAAATCAAAGAATCATATAGCCTTCTCCTTTAGTGCTAGCCTTCGTCATGGCCTAGTCTACCTTCACCTCCAGAGTGCTGACAGAAATTCAGTACGAAGACTTTATATACATGATGCCCAAGTATGTGTGTGGATTTATACTATGGTCTACACCCACTAGTGGGCGCTGATGACGTCAGTGGGGATTTCAGTAGCTAGTCCCTGCTATGCATGATGGAGTTTATGGTTTTCGACTTTATGAGTGACTATCATGAGATTGAAACTGCACTATGTTCTGTTTTCAAAGGATGAGTTTGGGCATGTTCCTGGATTCATCTAGATATAGGCTAAATCAGAATTTGAACTGACAGAAGCACAAACGCAGCAGTGCCTTCACTGACAAAACTGCAATCAGAAGGTAGAGGAACCTGCAAGAAGAAATCACAGCAAACAAGCATGATGTTGAACCATTGCAATGCCTCTGCAAATGTCGACCTGCAACAGTACCTGTCATATTAAAAGCCTCCAAGGCCTGTGTATTCAAGACGCGAGCAGCAGTTTGAAAGTGGTCAAAGTGCCTTATGAATGTGAGTGGTTGAACATTTGCATCAGTCCAAGAATACATTAAAAAGGGCTCTGAAGGAGGTTATAACAAATAACTGTGACATTCTGCAACATCTGAAATCAGAGAAAGGAGGAGGCTGACCAACGGAAATATTTGCATTGACAGAAACACATTTTTTTTGTCAACGGCCTTGGATGGAAACCTGTAATTGACTGTTGCTCAGATTTAAGCATACGCAGAGGAAAAAATAGAGAAAGAAAGGAAGAACAACTCTTAGACTCCTCAGACAACCAAAAGAGGCCTAGAAGATAAGGTACATCTACTACAATGCAGAAAATATCAAAGTGAGAGCCTAGTGGTTCCCTATAGCAATACAAAAATCGAAGTGCAAAGTGTAACTATACAGTACACTGATGTGTGCTGCAATCCATCTCGTATAGGCTAGCGTTTTTGTGTGTCCTTGAGTAGTACGTAATGATACATTTGTTCAATGATCTGCCCTTGGATGCATCTCCTTATGTATGCGAGGATAATAGAGCATAGAGCAGCCAGGCTTAGTATGTCTCCTTAGCATATGCATGAGCTGGCTGCTGACAGCATGTGGCAACTTTTGTGGTATCTGATTACGGCTAGCCTCCTCGATACATCGATGCGGATCTTTTTTAGACAATTCGTAAGGATGAATGATTTCTTGGCCAAGTATATTGTAGGTTGTAGCTAAGGTGGGTTGCATGCTATCAGAGCCCTGCTTTATTCAATGGAATCCAGTTTTTGTTTTGGCCTTATCAATTTATTAATTATAACAGTATATTAGGAAGCATTTGTGTGAATGTCTTTTAACAGGACTTCACACTCTAGCTGGATATCTTCTCCAGCAAATCTATTGCAATGGTTATTAGCTACATGAAAGACATCTCTTCAGCATGTCCCATTTCACCATTTTTGCTATGATCTTGGTACCTTTCAGGAGGGTAGCCACAGTTAGCAATTTTTATAATATTTATCCAGGTACCATAGGTGACGGGATGATGGGAAGCTAGTACATGTGGTGGACTCCACTCAATGAAATCATTAGCTGTGGGCTTCGGTTTTATTACTGGATCACCATCCATCTGATCATAATTGAAGTGCCAACTTTTTTGTTGTTTTCCAGCTTTGTACCTACATCAGTCTAGTTTAGATTAGTTATTGCAAGACATCTATTTCTTCTTCCTTGTGATTTGACCTTTTCAGGCTTAAGGTTGCATGCTTTGATGCCCTCCCACAATAACACAGGTAGAATCAATGCACACAATGAACTGCTCGAAATGGAATGGCAATTGCTGGTTACAATGGATGCACCAAACTGAAAATCCTGCAAGCGTATTGCAGAATGAACAATAAAAATAGCATATAGCAAACCCTAAGTGAGGATGTGTGAGGTAGAAGCCTCCTGGTAGCTTCTCACAGAAGCTTGGGTTTTGGCCCCATCTTATGTGGCACACTGACACAGTGTGCCCAATCACACAATGCCTGCATCTGATTGGATGCCCTAGAGTGTGAGACATAGTGTGTGCAGTGTCTATGGTTTGCGTGGAAAAGCCATATGAGAGAGACAATCATGATAATGCCATGTGGCATGGTTCCCTCATTCGATGATCAATGTTTGTGGCCCCTTAAAATCCCCTAACCCATGTTGATGACATACCATAGTAAATGGGCTACCATAGGATCTAAGGTCTACTTACCACTCTTTTTGAACTTGGCATAGTGGACTACATTAGCGTTAATTACAATATAGTTTGGAGTCATAAAGTGACCTATCAATGTCATTGAATGCCGTTGTACTCTACCCTCTCAGCATTGCTGAAAGGGAGCGGCCCCCTCTTTATATTGTGGCAATTGAAACAAGCATTGCCATTCTATCGCAATGCTTCATTTCCTTTCCGAGGCTAGAAACTTGAGCATATTCCTACATGCATGCTGGTACAATGCCCTTGGTCGGTCCTCTGGGGCTATATTTGTATGTAATGAAGACCTTGCATGTTGAAACATTGTGAGTCTCTATAGAGTGTAATACCGTGGGGTATGGCAAGAAGGCTTGCTTGCCATACCACCTATTCAAAATGGTTATATTTGCCTTCATAAATTGTGAACCCCTAGGTAATTACCAAACCTATCTAATCAAGTTCTTTTGCGAAGATCAAGGAGCATGTGTACATCTAGGAAAGTGTACTTTGTTATAAAGGTTCACCATATTCAAGTGCAACTACCAAAACTCACTTCTAAGCATACAAGCTTGTTCGCCAAACATGGCTAATACGAAGGCAATGAAGCATTGTAGATATGTCTCTAGATAGTAATTACATTGTCGCATGTCACCAAGACCAAATTGCAGTTGCATCATCAAGCTTGGGACATCTAATGAAATATGGCCGGTCTTCAATAATTTCAAAATTCAAGAATGTTTGAGCATATACTTTGAAACCAATCCAAAATGGATTAAATGCTAGTGTCATACCAATCTCTCGAAAGTTCTCTCAAATTTTATTTGAGAGTTTAATGTGGAATATTGGCTTGTTCCCTTTATTAATTTTATTGTTATGAGAGAGAGAGAGAGGGAGAGAGAGAGAGATTTTTCAAAGTTTCCTATCTTAGAAACATATCTTTTATGCTTGTATATACACAAATTTATGCCCTTTGTTAACTGACCAAGAATTGAGGATGTGTAATCAATGGTCTCAAGCTAACCGTGTCTTGTAATGAAGTAGATAGGGGATATCTTTTGCCATCACTCCCCATGAAGAGGTGTCACAAAGCGGTAAGAAAATATAGGGAGATTGATCCCTCTTTATCATCATTTTATGTTCAATACAACATCATTATGTACGTTACACCTTGAGGCATTCTTCTTCTTACAAAGGAGAACAATGAGCCGAAACACATATTTAAGGAATTAGAAGAAAGGGTAAAAGCTTTTGAGCTTGAATTGAAGAAGCCAACTGCCCAACCCGTTTTGGCACAAATGGCATGGAGACTCCGCATCAACCATAACCTAAGCTTATGAAAGCAGTTGTATTTATTGTATTCTCATATTCCTTAATTTAAAAGGGTTAATCTGGTAGCCTTCGTGTATATTACTTGACAAACATAGCAATAAATATTTATTTTCTAGGTGACAACATAAAATTTTTGCATTTGATGTTTTTGGAGTTGGAACGTTAATTCTGCCTACAAAAATGAACATATTTTCCGGGAGCTTTTTCAAAGCTTTCAAAGTGAGATGCTATGTAATCCGCATCATACTTTTTTCAATCATATGTTGAATCGAGGAACTTCCACTGAATGGTTATGCTAAGAATCTTTTAAAAAAAATAAATGAAAAGACTTAAGGATAGGTACGACCCCAAAACCTCATATCCCACTGTATCTTCTCATCTCCTTCCTGTGAGCTGACTCTGAGGTTTATCCTCACTGTGAGAAGTTCTCTCTCTATGCTCTTGTGTGTCTCTGTGCAAAAGACGACATCTCTGCTAGTTGAAGTCTTCGAGAAACCCCCGGGTCAGACCAAAGGGTTCCAGTGCAATTCCATACAGCCATAGTCGATCTGTTCTATGCCCATCTCATAGGCCTGGCACCATCATGCGCTATCTGCACCCCTCTCTTCTGTATGTCTTTTTCCGTATAATTACTTTGCCATCTCTGTATGCATCCTATTTCCCCTCCTACCTTGATACTGTCATCCCCTCTCTCTGATGTTCTTGCCGCAAATGCGTGAGGTCGTCGTCAATGCTTGTGCTTCACGGTAGACTACCCACTTTCCTGCTTTTCTGGCTTCTTTCACTTTAGTAAGTTCATTGGTTGAGAGAGAGAGAGAGAGAGAGAGAGAGAGAGAGAGAAGGGGGGGGGGGAGGAAGGGAGGGAGAGGGAGTGTGAGTGAGCTGATTCATTCTCCATGTTTTCTATGTTGTTTTAGGGCCTTATCCCAGGTGGAGATTCTAAGCCAATTGAGATTGCTGGAGAAGATTTTGATGTAGCAGAGCATTACTGGTTTCCTATGCTAGTGGGTCTATCAGAGCTTACATCAGATGTTCGAACAGAAGTTCGAAACTGTGCTCTGGAAGTCCTGTTTGATCTCTTGAAGGAGAGAGGGCATAAATTCTCCCCATCCTTTTGGGAGAATGTGTTCCGTGATGTACTGTTTCCTATTTTTGATTATTTCAAAAATACAGGAAAGGGTATAGAGAAGTCAGCCTCGGCTGATCTTTGGCTTCGTGAGACCTGTATACATTCCCTTCAACTTCTCTGCAACCTTTTCAGTACCTTTTACAAGGTATGTGAGTATTCCTAGTGATTTTTCACCTTGTTGATCTGTTTGGGCGATGCAGGTACAGTTTAATATACAGATTTGGCATCCTTGATAATGTGCACAGTTTGTTGAGGCCCTTAAGACTCAGGTTGCACGCTGGTTATTTTCAGGAAGTCTCTTTCATGTTGCCGTCTCTTTTAAGCTTGTTGCTTGACTGTGCAACAAGGCAAGATCAGACATTGGCTTATATTTCTATTGATGCCCTCACACATCTTATGGAAGTAGGGGGCCACCAATTTGATAGGAAGGATTGGTCCACTATTCTGGAAAGTTTAAGGTATTATGCAATATTCTAGAGCAATTTACTTCCATCCTTTCAATAGGGGGATTTGTTTTTGCTTGCTTTCTTACTAAGATATTATGTGACCGCAGAGACGCTTGCTATACAACCCAGCCGGTGGAACTTTTCAATTCGACTAATATTGCGAGTTATAGCATTGATTACTCAAGAAATCTTATTGCTTCTAGTGCTAGAGACGGTCATATAACGTCAGGACAAAGCTTTGGTGAGGGAAGATCTGATGAGGAAGGGCTCGATTACTACGAAAATGGACATTCTTCTGCTGGGACACCGGAAACTGTCACAAATGAAGATGCTGCAAAACCAGTTTTTGAGACCTGGGATCGAGAGCTGCAAGATAGACCAAATTCAAATGGTTTTGAAGGTATCCCTTTGAGCCTATTACAAGCATTTTTACTATGATTGGTGATTATCAACTACCTAATGTAAAGTTCTTATCCTCTTGATGTGAGCTTATATGTGGATAATGCTTCTTACTGAGCAAGTTGTCGAGGATGCTGATCCCCTTTTATACTTTTTGCCTCCTAGGAACTTCTGAAGGAAAGGAGTCCAGCGGAGGATTTTTCAGGAGTCAAACAATTGGACGGACACTAATGGATACGTTTCTATTAAAGAACCTGACCTTCAAAGGAAAGGGACAGCCTGCTGACAGTCCAGCTCTCTCTTCTTTGGAACAGGTCTTTGGAGCTTGATTGCAAGTTTTTCTGTGTGCTTGAGAAAAAACAAGGCCTCAATTTAGAATAAGTAGTCATTAACTGAGACAAATATTTACAGAGTGTTGGAACTGGCGACGTTGAACTCCCAGCTGGAGAACAAGAAATTGTTCTCGCGCCAAGTGTAAGGAGTAAATGCATGACACAGCTTTTGTTTCTGGGTGCTCTGGACAGCCTTCAGGTACTACTCAGGTCTTCTTACTGCTATGCTTCACCTCAAATATTTCCCTTGCTGCCAGCCAGCGGCCAGCCTACCAGCTTTTAAAAAAGAAACAAACAGTTGCCTTTTTTTTTGGCTTTGCTTTTTATAGACTTCCATCAAAGAGAGGTCCAAGGTTAACACTTTGATATAACTAGTTCTGCAGCATGAATGTTGTGTACTTCCAGTATGTATGATGAGAACGTCATCATTTGCTCTGCTCAGTAAGCAGTTATTCTCTAATTCTGAGTTTTATTTTGTACATTATCCCTAAGATTCTCTCTCAGCAGCCCGTTGCTCAGCAGCAGCCCGTCTCTCTCTGCCTGGCCTAGCCTTTCCGCCTCGCCTCTCTGCCTTGCCCCTCGCCCAGCTTCTCCACCTAGCCTAGCCTGTCCGCCTCTAGCCTCTCCAAGGCCTCAATTTGCGGCGCAACTCCAAAGTCCGCGGTGCACCCAGGCACAGTCCGCGCAAGTCTAACCTCAGATTCAGATTCAGGGCCACCAGCAGCAGCAGTAGATCTTCCACTAGATTGTCGAATAGTTTTCTTCAAGGGCAGATTATCTCCAAGGCTTGGGGTAATTTCTTTTCTTTTCTAACTCCTAGTTGGGCTGAACCAAGCCTTTCTTTGAAGCGGAAGCCTTGCTTTGAAGCCAAGCCTTGCTTTGAAATCACCTTCGACCTCAGCAACCTCAACCAGCAAAATCGAATCTGCTATAATTGCAGCCAAAACACCCTACCCGTATGTGCATACGTACCGATGAGGAGGTGTGAACCGACCCATCATTGGGCAACATGAACATATTTTCTATTTACAACAATAGGTGAGAAAGTTACAGATGCAAGTTTGCAGATGTGATAGGTAGACCTTTTAGGTTGTGATTGATGAGGCTGTGAGGTGTTGAAGGCTTCTCTCCCTACCCCTCTACTAGTCTCTACAATTAAAGACCTAGTTCACAGTGAAGTACAAACAACTAAGGAGGTGACTGTGGAGGTTGATACAAAGGCTGGTAAATCTTATATTCAAGAAGAGATCAAGGAACATGAAGCCAGAGGTGAGAATGCACTGAATATTAGAATAGGGGGCCCTCCCTGAAAGACGGTACAAAAAGGAGGACTCTTTCAGTTAGGGTTTAGCACACATCAAAGTAGCCATGTCTAATAAACGTAGCCCCTGCACCTCTCTACTCCAGCCATAGCAGACCTGCAATCGGGATCAAGAAAGGGGAAAGAAAGGAGATACCAGCAGTATTTCTTTGCAATGCACCAGTAAAAGAGGACGGAGGACTACCAGTACGCTCGTAGATCATCATGGGACGCTTGAAGACCACTTCGGGCTGCAAACCTACACAAGAATGTGAGAGGACTAATTTTTGCAATTCTGCACTTCTGCACTTTTTACAGATAAACAGCCCACCAAATGGGAACAATGGGCAGTCCACAAGACCAAAAAACATGCATATCAACAGTATAGTGTCATTTGGACTAAAGTAGAGGACGAAAATATCAAGGCATGCATATTAACAGTCAAAAAGGTATGCAAAATGCAAGATACTGAGATTGAGTCCCTACAAAAGAAGCTAGGACGAAGATTGAGTTCCTATAGAAGAAGCTAGGAGAAACCAAGAAAGATGAGCTCGCAAACCTGTGTGCCCAAATGCAAGATGACATGGGGAGATGGCAAGGAGAGATACAAACAAAACGGGCAAAAGATATGGCTCAAATTGTGGACGAGAAAACCAGCTCTCTTGCTTCCCAAATTGAAACATTAAAAGCCCAAGTTGCTACCGGAGAACGAGAAGCTGAAGGCAGGCGCACATGGGGAGGAAGGAGAGCTTCAACCACTAAAAGAGGGGCTGAACATCATCAAAGAGAAAATGAAGCAACTCAAGGATGTAAAGGGGACTTCAGCAGAGGCATGCAAAATCATGGTTGAGCTGAAATCTGACAATGTGCAACTCAAGAAAGAAATGGCAGTTTTGCAGACAACTATGTAGGGGAAACATGCTGAGTTTAGGCAGCAAATCACAAAAAGGGAAGGTAAATATGTTTGCATGGAATGATGTACTTTAAAAAGGTACAGCAGCACCCAAAAAGGAACTCATCTCTGAAACTTTGGAAGAATAAAAGAGGCGTAGCAGCAAGGCTTTGAATGTGCTGGTTAGAGGCTTAATAGTAGGTGACACCCCCATGTCAGATGCCCAAGCCCGATTTGTCAAGGTGGGAGTCAACCTCACCTGTGAATCAGCTTGGATAGTGGGTAAGGTAGAGGCACCATCAAGGCCCATGGTAGTGAAATTCCGGACAACCACAGATAGATCCAACCTCATGAGCATGAGGGTGCGACACTAAAGGGCATTGGGATTTTCTTGGATGATGACCTCACACTCCTACATCAAGACCATTGGAGGGAAGGGATGGCACGAGTTATGGTAGCAAGGCAAGAAGGGAAATGGGCAGCTTACAAAAGATGGGAAGGTGATTATCTGAGATAGGGCAGAAAGAGGAGAGAGGGAAAGAGGAGAAGAGGAGAGGGAAGAAGGGGAATAATGACGGTGTCAAGAGCAGAGGATGAGTGTACAAAGCCAACAGAGAATGGTTGTGTGGAATCGTAATGGTAACTCTCACCTCGGAGGCTTCTTGGAGACATACATAGATAGAGACATCTTCCTCTACATTGAGACACATGAGAGCCCAGAGAGAGGGCTGCCCATAGTAACAACATACACATGGGAGTCAGCCCATCGGAAGGAATTGAGGAGAGAGAGTGGAGTACGAGGCTCTAGGGGCGTGGCTGCCCTTTTCGAAACACACTTGAGACCACTCATATCTGTGGTACAAAGAGAGGAGCATACACATCATATGTGGATACGAGTCCAGCTACCAAATGCCCGGCCGATCTTCATTGTGGTGTGCTAGTTTCCCTCAGACACGTCATCATATGCACGAGAGGTCACTACAGAGGGACTCAGCCCGTATGAGATGATACATGATGACATCACAGAGTTCTCCAAGCAGCGAGAGTCTCCTTTTGGAGGACTTAATTGCACGGATAGGAGATAGAAAAGTGGGTTTGATAGACTTCGCATATGAGAGAGGTCCGCACATGGTTTTGGAGCTAGACGCAGCAGAGGCAGAAGATTAGAGTTCTGAAGATTGACAGCCCAAGGGCTATATAACAATAAAGCACGTGTGAGGCATGAAAGATCCCTTTCAATATTTTGTGGCAGGAAAAAGGAACCATTAGCATATGCATGTGCAATCAAGGGTCTGCTGCCATGTATCTGTAGAACATGCAAGGCACTAGTGTCTACCAGATGATCCATGTATTACAGCATGGGATGAGTAGCTATGGCATAGAACAAAGCATTGAGAGGACAACTTGGTCGCACAAAAAGAAAAAGGAGCCATTGATATGTAATATCTCTTGCAAGAAGGCCAGCAACTTGACTTCCTGATATAACCAATAAATAAGATGCTGCATTTCCCTTGCATGGTTTGTGAAATAAAATCCCATTGTACTATATCAAAGGCTTTAGTGGTATCCACCTATACAAAAGAACATTTGCTCGGAATACTTAGCATATTCTATCCCGACATAGGATTATCAGTAATATGTCTATGGGAAATAAAACCATACTGAGTAGGATGCAACCCATCATGCACATAGCGTTTGAGCGGAGCCACAATCATCTTAGCAACTAGCTTATAGAGGACATGCATAAGAGTAATGGGTCTTCAATCTGTAAGAGATTCACATAAATGCCTTTTGGGGAATATCCAACTAGCTGGTATCTTTTGAGTGTCCCACGCATGATTAATTATATATAGCAACACTGGGGAAAGGGCATCCCATCATAGTTTTTTCCATACGTTACCATACGCATACGTCATACGAGTACGGAAGTATGATTGGAGTATGGTTCAGCCCTTGGGGCTGAAACATACGTGACCCTAGTTTTATCCAAAAAATTTCAGAAAAATATAGATTGATCATTGATCATTGTACACATTAAATTGACATAGAGGTATTGAACTGAAACTTGAAACTTGTATAATTGTATCAATTTTAAAGTCGTCACTCATGAGTCATGAGTCGTGAATCGTGATTCTTCATTCATGAAAGACTCCAGCCTCCAGAGACCGTAGTCATCTGGATTCTAGATTTTGATACATCATAGATGGAATCATAGATCATAGATCAATAATCAATACTACACCAAAAGGTCCAAAACATCATGATCAAACTTCAAAGGAAGTAGGTACACCGTATTAGTAACTACACCAAAACATGAAAGGCAAAACATCATAAAGAAAAGGCTGCCAGTGTGCCACAGCCTCAAGCTGCATCTTCATTCTCATCCTCTTGCTCATCCTCATCCTCATCATCATCTGCATCAATGCCTGCACCCTCCTCATCCTCCTCCTCCTCCTCATCACTATCATCCTCATCTGCCTCGCCATGGAACTCCAAAAGACTAGAGCTGCTTGAAGCTGCAGCAACATCCATCGTTCTGTAAGTGTAACAATAGGGGCTGCAATGTCTTCTCCCTTTGTATCTGCTTGCCTCGCTAGCAGCCTATCATCATCCTTCTCCTTGTTGATCATTTCTAGGGTCACTTCTATCTTCTCAAATCCCCTTTCCTTGATTTTGGAAATGAGACGCAAATTAGTATGGATGTATACTAATTTCTCGGTATTCTTTGGAAGCAGCCTATTCCTTCTTTTAGTATGGATAAGAGAGAATGTGCTCCAATTCCTCTCACAAGGAGAAGCACATGTGCCTTGCGAGAGCACTCGAAGAGCTAACCGCTGTAAATTTGGTGTGTGAGCCCCAAATGTCTCCCACCATTTCACCCCTTGGTGCATTCTCTTTTCATCCTTTGCAATCGCACGAGCAAATGTGCCTGACATGGATTTGTAAATATCCAACTCATCACATAAGGTGCCTTGGCTGTCAACATCATACTTGGTGTACCGCTCTATGGCATCCATCCACCCATCGTGCACCTCCTTGTCACTATCTGGATTTTTCTCTCTCCAAATAGGATGGAGAACAAACGCTGCCGCATGCAATGGAGAATGCATCATATTCCACCTGTCAACACATAAGGCTCTAACATCAGCCAGCTTTGAGGATTCAATCCCATTAATAGTTGCCATCTTCTCGACCATCCGATCAGTGAGTTCATATACAAGTCCCATGGTAGCCCCTTCCCTATCAGCTAGGCGAAGGATCTTCAAAATAGGTGCACAAAGCTTCACAATGAGTCTTGCATCTTGCCAAAATGAAGCACCCAATATAATAGAAGACACCTGTTGTGCTTTCACAGTGTGTGACACCTTCTTCTTGCAATACTCATCATTGACAACCATGCGACGCAATCCATTGTATACCCTCTCATCCAACAAGTTTGCTAACATGATAAACATGTAAGCAAACCGTGTTTGTGCTGGCTTCACCAATTCCTTCTTGCTGAATTTTCTATACATTGCTAACACGGTGTGTTTCCGGGTAACAAATGTCACAATCATGTTAGCATGTACCAACACTGGCTTCACCCATGGAAGCTTTCCAATGTTCTCAAACAAGAGGTCAAGGCAATGGCATGTGCATCTAGTATAGAAAATGTGAGGCCACTCTTCCTCCACCAATTCTCCTGCTCGCACACAGTTAGATGCATTGTCCATACACACCTGCATCACATTTTCAGCCCCAACATCAAGAATGGCATCTTTCAGTATCCCAAAGATGTACTCCCCTGACTTATACTGCCCACTTGTGTCCACGGACTTCAAGAAGGCTGAACCAAATATGCATGAGACCATAATATTGATTATAGGCCGGCGTCGAGTGTCAGACCAACCATCACAAGTTATGGTGCAGCCATATTTTTTCCACTTATCTCGAAACTGTAGCATCTCTTGATCTATGCATACTGCTTCATTAGTTAGCTCCGTTGTGCGCAAAATATTGTAGGATGGAGGCTTGAAGGTAGGCCCAACTTGGCCAATGGCACGAACCATCTCCAAAAAATAAGGGCTCCTCACCTTCCAATGAGGAATATCCTCTGCAAAGAAAAAACAACGGAGAGCAATGTATGCATCCTTCCGTGCTTGTGACTCCCATGCCTTTTCCAAGGTTCCCTTTGACATCTTCAACTTCTTTTGCTTTGGCTCATATGCACTACCAGATGCATTTCCACTTGCAGTACCACTCACTGAGGCATCTCCCAAATCAGCCACATCTTCAACAAGCTGTTTTGCAGCAGTTTTTAGGGCCACCTTTGCCTGCAATCTTCGACAAGTATCTTTCACATTTTCAGGAGGAGCGGTACACTTGTCAACCCCCAAGCCTGTGAGCCCAAGAAAATGTGCCCTTATACGGGTCGGTCCTCCATCCCATGAATGAGGGCAATATTTACATTTACAAGTGAATTGGCCCTTCCCCAAAGGCTTTAAGGCCTCTACAAATTCCCATTCTGGTCCTTTTTGTCTTCCCATTTGTAGATCTGCAAGCTGCAAATTTGCAAAAGAGGGCAAATAAGGCATTGGGCAAAGGAACAATTTCCAAAGAGGGCTTGAAGTCCTTGCAGGCTGCCCTGTTAGATGGCATCAACTAAAGAGAGAGCACTTGCTGCAAAACAGGAAAAAAAAGCAGCCATTGCATTTACCTTGACACTTGGAGCAGGTAGAGCGTAGAGGCAAGCTGCGGGCTGCAACTGTACGGTGACCACTCACCTCCAAAGCAAGTAGAAGAGGGCAAAGGGCTGTCTAAATAGAGGGCAGCAAGGTGCTGAAGAAGAGGGCAAACTGAAGAAGAGTGAAGGGCTGAGGGGACTCGGGAGTCGGGACTGAAGAAGAGGGCAAAGGGCTGCCTACAATAGGCTCTTGAGAAGAGGGCAAAGGGCTGCCTAAATAGAGGGCAGCAAGGTGCTGAAGAAGAGGGCAAAGGGCTGCAGCCTGCCTAAATAGAGGGCAAACGTCTGCCTAAATAGGCTCTTGAGGCAGCAAGGTCGGTGTGCAGCCTGCAGGGAGAGAGTCGGTCGACGGTGAACAGTGAATCGTGATTGGAAATTCGTACGTACGGCCTTTCTTGGGATTCGGGAGCCTTCACAAGGATGTCGTACGGATTCGAACATAGCAGCCAATCAATAATATAAGGTACGCATCTCGATTTTTTCACCCCAAAAAAAGTCACGTATGGAAATCCGTACGGACGTCCGTACGTACGGCCGTACGGAATCCGTGCGGAAAAAATGACCATACGCGTACGGATGCAACAGTGCAGCCCATTACTATGGATAAAAATCGATTGTGAGAAGATCCCACCCCCCCCCCCCCAAAGCACACACACACACAATGTGTGTGTGTGTGGGTGCGTGTGTGCGCGTGCGTGCGTGCATGCATATTTTCGCTCACAAGGGGAAAATGATGCTGCAGCTCATGCAAAGTGATCAGCCATGTATATATATGATGCGACATTTGGTTTTACACATAAATGCCTTTTGGGGAATATCCAACTAGCTGGTATCTTTTGAGTGTCCCATCCATGATTAACCATATATGGCAACACTGGGAAAAGGGCATCCCATTACTATGGATAAAAATCCATTGTGAGAAGATCCCCCCCCCCCCAACACACACACACTCTGTGCGTGCGTGCATGCATATTCTTGCTCACAAGGGGAAAATGATGCTGCAGCTCATGCAAAGTGATCAGCCATGTATATATATGATGTGACATTTGGTTTTACACTTATCTCGTGATGCCTTTGGTCACTGGTAGCCTATCCAATGGGACTTTCTTTTGGGTCAGATTGATGGAATAGTAACACGATGCCCTTTTGTCACTCGAATGCTTTCTGATTGGAAGCGCATACTCTCCCATCTTAAATGGAACGGTAGGGATACTCTTGTAGGAACTTCTTTGCATGTCGAGAGCCTTCATTAGTCGAAGATGTTCCCGCCTATGTTGGCTTTGCAGGAACCTCATCGCTCTTATTTTCTTTGGTCCAAAGGCATTTTCCTTGTGAATGACGTGCTTGATGCTGTTGGTATGGTGATCTCTTTTCTTGCAACTGTGAGACAGTATGCTTTGGGACAGCATTATAGGCCTCTATGGTATTTATTGTCACAGCTGCTATATGACTTTCAGCTAGTACCTCGGCTTCAGATTTTGGATCGCCTCAAGGATTGGGTTCTCCGATCAGATAATCATGTTTTTCGTGCTATCACAGCCGCATCTTTGTACAAGGTTTTGCTGCCTCCTCCTTGGGTCTCTCTTCAGGCCAATTGTGTTTGCTATATGTGAGGCACTCTCGGTGGTGGCGGAAATGATTTCAGCATCTTAGGGCTTTAGAACTCCCTCTTAGGTTTCTTAGGGGGGGGAAAAACTCCCTCTTAGGCAAAAGTTTTTCATATGGTGAGTTTTGCTTGGGGTTCTTTCTTTTGGATAGATCTTGGCTTGTTGTCTTATATATATATATTTTTTTTCAAAGAAAGGAACCTTCTATTAATGCTTGAAAGATTTCATACAAGACAACAGCCCCGAAGGTGCTGAGTATGGAAAAAAACCGAAAAAGGATGAAAGAAAAACCGGCCTGTTCCTAAGAAACCCCAACTCAGTGCCTAGGGGATCTTTGGAACTGGGGCTAACAGCCAAGTGGGGGGGCTTGTTGTCCTATTGCTCCTGCCACTTGTCGATGATGTCTGTCCTTGTGGGAGTCTATGCTTCGTCTATTCTGGCGTTGCCTGGATTCTCATGATTTTTTTCTTATATTACAGCAATGGCTTCGTGCTCGTTTCCCCATTGTTTGCTTTGCCTAGCAATCCTAGTTGTTTGGTTTTCATTCTATAAGGCAAGGATATGATCTTCTCTTTTCTTGGATTTGTAATTGGGCAATATGTATGGAAAGATTGCAATCATCGGGTCTTTGGTGATCTACCATTGGTTAAGTACCAATACTTCTGGGCATCTCTTTAGCAATCATCTACATGTGTGGGATCTTGATTATCATGTCTTCTTGTCATATAATGATATCTTCTGATGTTTGAAACTGGTTGTCCCTTTCTTTGGGATTGCTTTTTGTAACATAATGACAAATATATTTCACTAAAAAAAGTGTGCATGCGCTTCTACAAAAAGTGATGTGCCTCTGTGTGTGCGCGCGTGTGTGTGTGTACATAAATAAAAATAAATAGATAGATAGATAGATAAATAGATAAAGGAGATGGAGTGATCTCAGATATTCAATTGGCGGATACGAAATTTGAAAGTACTCGTATGAAATGAACATACAGCAAGGATGCTCAACCTCCAAAACAAGCTGTTCACTATGAGGATGGAGGGTGACACTGTGTGGAACTACCTCACGATAGTGAAGGTAGTGAGAGATCGATTTAGAGTGGCTGGTCAAAAGTGAACCCAGTTCAGTCATTACTGATGCACGGGCTTAATATCTTGCTGAGGGGTTTCAAAATGTTTGTAACCAGCATAACAACTTTGGAAACATCAAGAATGCTCACCTTTGGTACAGGTGGAAGCTAGGGCAAGGATGGAGAGTGGCAATGACAAAGCCTTTGTTGCACAAGGAAAGAGCAAGGGTACATGAAAGGGCAAGCCTGGCAACTTCAAGTGCAACAAGAAGAGAGACCACAAATCTGCATGAGGAGGACTCTTCAAGCAGTGAAAGAAAGATAAAGAAGAAATGCTTCTATTGTGACTAGGCAAGGCATTATTTGAGGGACTCTAGAAAGAAGAAGGTTAATCAGAAGACAAGGAAGGAGCCCAATCAAGAATCAAAGAAGTGAAAACAAGCAGCAAATGTTGTAATAGAAACATGAGAACTTTCCTTGCTAAGAGCTTTGAGTGTTGCCGCAATGAGGTATGCAGATTTTGGTGGAATTGTTCTTATGTCTAACATTGAGGTGGTCCAATGATCCAGAGGGGCAAGAGGCCTATGTGCAGGTGGAGGACAACAATGCTTGCTCTAGATCTTCTGAGAACAAAAATAACACCACTTGCGCCCGCGCGCGCGCACACAGATATATACATATATATAGATACATGTATGTATGTTCTCCCGTTTGGACTCCTTTCTAGCATGTCTTCGTATTGCTCATGCCACTTGTTGACGATGTCGGTCTTGGCGGAAGAGAGTGTCCCATATCTTTTAGCATTGGCCTGAATGTTATGATTTCTTATTGTTGCTAAGGCAAAGGCTTCAGGCTTGTTTTTACAAGCATTTGTGGCTGTTTGGTTTTCATCCAGTAAGGCAAGGCTTTGATCTTGTCTTTTACTTGGTTCGTTATTGGGCACTATGGACTCCATGGAAAGATTGTAACCATCGAGTCTTTGGCGATACCTCTTTGGCTAAGTATCAGTTCTTGCGGGCATCCTTAAGGCAATCATTTTATGATTGTCTACATGCGCGGGATTTAGATTATCCTATCTTCTTGTCATGTAATGATATCTTGTGATGATGTGTAACTGGCTGTCCCTTTTCATGGGACTGTTCTATGTAATATAGTGACAAATGGATATCACCAAAAAGAGAAGTGTGTGTGTGAGGGGGAGGGAGAGGGGTGTGCTTCCCCAAGAGGGACTTTGGGTGCTATAGAAGCTTTTTCATAAGCTGGATTATTGAAAATTGTCTATGTGGCCGCTGCATGTCACCTTTGGACTGTGCAGTCCATCCTTGTGGCATACGTGCGATTTTATTGGCTGTTGGTTCCTTGGTCTTCACTTGATATTTAAAAAGTTTATGACCAGGATTATGGAATGCCTTTGGCGTCCCTGCCTTCTCAAATATATTTTTGTCTGTTTGCCCAGGATACATGGGGGTTTGAACATTCTTAACATTCACATGCATATGTTGGCTTGTAAGGCCACCTTCTCCTTTTTGGAGCAACGTCAACAATGGGCTGTTATGCTTTCTTGTCTGGTTGGCTCTCTTGGCACAGAGGCCTGATACATGATTGGCAGCAGATTCTGGCTTATCTGCACTTGTCAGGTCATCCTTTCGATCCAGCAATTGCCTCCGTTTGTAGAGTATTCATTGGACCAAGGTGTTTGATCTTCTTTTGGCTTATCGTCAGCCTAGAAAGGCATATATTGTGCAGGATGTGGTAGATGATTGTGGCTGCACTCTTTGTTTTCCACAGGCTAGGAGAAAGTAATGTGTGGGTATCCATCATAGATCTATCTGGTGCACTCTTACAGTTATGCTGCAGCCTTTTCAGCCTGTCCCCCATCTGTTTACTACTCTTCCGCTGTTAGATTGGAAGTTTGATCGAGGTTCTCTGGGTTATACCTCCTTTCTCATTTGCTGACCTCTCTGCTCATAAAGCTTATCAACTCTTGCTGATTGGCATATTGCTCCCTCAGTCTGCCCTACTTGGTCGCATCCGAGGGAGAACTGTGCTCCATCTCTTTTGGACCTGCTTGGGATTTCCTTTTCAGGCTGAGGATGGATCTTCATGCTCAGTTTCCTAGGATTACTTTTGGTAGACAGTTTTGATTGTTTGATAGGTATGGCTCTAAACAAGACTTTACTCACTTCTTTTCCTCGTGTCATTTTTGGGCTATATGGTCTATCTATCATGCCCACAACATTCTACTGTAGGAGGCACATTTTCCTGGTGACCTTCCTCTGGCACAGTTGGAAGTTTTCTATCAATTTTTTGAGTCTTGAGTAGTAGCTGTTCCACTTTGGGACAGCTATGAATGTACATTCTTCTTAATGAGAAGTTTCTTTTCCCGAAAAAAAAAAGAAATGTGTGTCTGGGCTTCTGCTTGAAAGCCTCTTGTTCTTGTCTACAACTACAGTTCTGAAATGTGATGGAAGTCACCACAATAAATTCATATTTGTGAGGCTGCTTAGAATATTTCTGATTAGACCCATGTTAGACATGATTTGTTTCTAGTTTTAAAGCAGAGGGAATGGATGTCTTGGATTCACAACCAATCTTACCAATGATTAAAAAGGGGTATGCCAAATTTGTTTAAAGCTTGTTGCAATTTGGTTCTTTACAGAGGAAGCATTGGACGCGTCTGCATCCTACTCACAAAATTCTTGTCATGGATATCCTACTTTCCATGGTGGATTTTTCTGCTTCATATAACAGTTACAAGGATTTACAAATACGCATCAGGCAGTTTGCTGGTGACAGGTATGGATGCTGATGTTTTTGGTTGCATGTCCCTCATCACCTTTGCAAATGTATTAAAACTCTATGTAATGGTGTTGTCAGGCCTCCACCTAATTTGCTGAGACAGGAGATTGAAGGGACAACAATTTTCTTGACAATTCTCAATAGAAGTCTTGCGGAATTCAAACCTGTCTCGCAGCAAACAGCGTTGAGTAACGGGTCTCATGCTGTTGAGGTTGATCATGACTCTCTCACTGGGGGGGAGCAGCAGGTCAGAGAAGCTGCAGAGCAAAAAATTGTCTCGTTCTGTGTACATGTCCTGAAGGAAGCATCGTGTTTGCAACAAGGCATTGGTGATTCACTAGAGAGCGATGTTCACATGTCTCTAATTCTAAGGTCCCCCATCATTGTGAAGGTAAGATTGGGTAATATATATAAGGTACAAGACTCTCAGTGAAGCTGCTCTCTCTCTCTCTCTCTCTCTCTCTCTCTCTCTCACCATGCATGGCCTCCCCCCCCACCCTGTTGCCCCTTTGTGTTATCTTTTTGCACATGTGAATCAGGCAAGTGATGGTGTCAGCAGGTTTGTTTTATGTATTGCTTGAAATCTCTTATGCTTTTAAGTTTCAAAGGCACCGTACAGATGATCACAAAGTTGAACATGCGGTAGGTAGTGAATATGTCGTTTGTGCACTATATGCCTCATTGGACATTCTTATCCTTTATATGTAGTGTATAACTGGCTAAGGTCATCTCTCTCTCTCTCTCTCTCTCTCTCTCTCTCTCTCTCTCTCTCTCTCTATGTCCATTCACCTAAGAGGGGACATGCAATTACAATATCAGAAGATTTCATTGTAAAACATGTAAACAGCGTATTCTACTGACGAACAAAGAGGCAATCATAAAAGGATTGCCTAAGCGACATCCGGAAATAATGAAACATGGAATATGTGGAATCTGCAAAGACTCTGTGGCTTCTTTCTTTCCACAGAGTCCATAGTACCCAATATTGAACCCACACAGACACACATATCTATCTATCTACACACTTTTTTTAATTTTTAGTGAAAGCCATGATTGTTTATATTACAAGAGAAGCCACCTCAAAGCGAGGAGCTTGAAATTACATCAGCTGAAAATCTCTGTATATGCGAAATATACATCATGATCGATGTAGCGAGTCTGCAAGCAGTCAAAAATAGATTGCTGCAGAGAACACTTAAAGAAAGCAAATGAAGTAAATATTGGATCACCAAAGACTCTACAATTCCTGTTTATCCACGAAGTCCAAAGTGCCCAATAACGAACCCAAACAAAGAAAAGATCAAACTTTTGATTACGCGGATGAAAACCAAAGAGCGAGGAGAATTTTCCAAAAGAAAGAGTCGGGAATCTTGTTCTCAACCGCTGTCGAAGAAAATCTAGGAACTCACGGGAGGACGGGCAAAACCAGAACAAATGAAGCACAGTCTCTTGAGAAGCCAAACATCCGTGACATACAGCAGGAGCAATGTGTCTACGTGTACCTATTTGCACACACTTTTTTTGTGTGGAAACTTTTGATTGATTTTATTACAAGAGTAGCAACCTCAAAACGAGGTAGCCGAAATTACATCAGCTGAAAATCTCAGTGTATGCTAGATATACATCATGATCTATGCAGCGAGTCTGCAAGCAATCAAAGAAGGATTGCTGCAGAGAACGCTAAAAAAAGCCAAACAAGGAAAATATAGGATCACTAAAGACTTTACAATTCATGTCTGTCCATAAAGTCCGGAGTGTGCAATAGCGAATCCAAACAAAGAAAAGATGAAACTCCGGTCTGGGTGGATGAAAATCAAAGAGCCAGAAAGACTTCCCAAAAGGAATAGTCGGGAATCTTGCTTGCAGGGGCTGTCGAAGAAGATCAATGAACTCACGAGAACATAGACAAAACGAGAATAAATGAGGCTGAGAACTCAAACATCTGTGGCAACGAGCAGGAGCAATGTGTCTTTACATCTGTCCAGATGGAAAAATGCCCAGAAGCACTCGCCAAAAGAAAACCCGTTGCTGAAGAGGAGTTTTGTAGGCCCAAAGCTGCTGTAATCTCTTTCTCCACCACTTGGCTGGGTGATGTATTCGCCAAATACAATTGCCTTTCTCTGAAACCCAAGGTTGAGGCAAAAGGATTTTGCACAATGCAGGCACCGTAATGTGAGATAGCCTGAAAGGGCAAGAAGAGGATCTTGGGGAAGTCAAAGTCCAATCCTCCAACCTGTCCCGAAGTTCCAAAGGAGGAATCGGAACAAAAGGCGAAAGCATATAAGCAATTTGTTGCCACAAAGCACGATAATGAGAGCCCAAGCCATACCGTGTAGTTGCCAGAGAAAAAGGTAGGATAGAGCCATCATCATGAATAACATCAGCAACAGAAGTGATGCCCTTAAAAGAAACAAAGTAGGAACGGTGAGGTTCTTGTAAAGCCAGTGGAGACTGAAAAAATGTCGACCAGTGAATGCTTTCAGCTCGGAAAGAATTACCTAGCAAAGACTGTCGACCATGCCATTCCAGATGAGAGAGGACGTGCTTCCAATCAAGAAGCAAACAGGAGACCAAAGGGCAGCCAGGCAAAGTGCCATCAATGCGACCAAATAAGAAATTTGAGTAATTGATTTGCCAGTGACCAAAGGTAGAAATACTGTTATGTGTGACTAGAGATCTAATCATAAGAGTCCAAGGCTGATCACCTTGTAGAAATTGTAGCAACATTTTTTCCATGTGAGCAAGGATGTGCACCTGGATATTCGTGATGTTCAAACCATCATGCATCTTAGGAGAGCAAAGTCGATTCACTGAAAGCAGCCTGAGACTTTTTCTGCCATGTTTGGAATGCTAGAAGATTTCCATAATGGCAGACATGAAGGATCTTGCTGGTGAACGGGATCAAAGGCAAATTGCACTATCCGAAGCCGAACATGCAAAGGCCAGGTTGCCAATTTTCAATACTCTAGCTTTTTTCGAAGCTTGACCATCACCCAATCAGTTTGTTGATGACGAGTGAGATCCCATCCCAAAGGGTAATCAAGATGACGAACAATTTGAGTGGGAGGAATGATTTCCCCCGGCCACAAAAGACTATGCCAATCTTTAGAATGCAATGGGAGCAGCTTAGACTTTTAAAAATTTACATGAAGACCAGCTCCCAAACCATAAACAGAGAGAGCCTGCATCAAAGCAGAAAGATCATTCTGCATATTCTTTGGGGTAAAGAAAGAATCATTAGCATAGGCTTGAGCAACCATGCTGTGATTTGTACCAATTCCAAACCATGAAGGGAGCCTGTAGCCACGAGATGATCAATATATTGCAGCATAGGATGGGTAGCAATGGCATACAATAAAGCA
Organism: Dipteris shenzhenensis; assembly: GCF_047967505.1. Taxonomy (NCBI): domain Eukaryota; kingdom Viridiplantae; phylum Streptophyta; class Polypodiopsida; order Gleicheniales; family Dipteridaceae; genus Dipteris; species Dipteris shenzhenensis. The sequence goes on along the minus strand of NC_141605.1, from coordinate 2,720,875 downwards.
CTAAGAGGACATCCCTGACGGACCGAACAACGAAGAGTCCACTGATCAGAGAGATCTCTAGAAAGAATGCAAGCTGCATTGATGTCCTTGTTAAGCCAGTAAATAATCTGCTGCATTTTTGTTCCATATCCCAAAGCTCACATTGTTTGCGAGATGAATTCCCATTGAACTGTATCAAAAGCTTTTGCAATATCCACCTGTAAGAGCAGAACATCCTGTTGCATGCATTTGGCATATTCAATCCCAATATAAGCATTGGCAATATTATCTGTGATATGCTTACGGGGAATGAAGCCATATTGTGAAGGATGCAACCCATCATGCAAATAACCTTTAATACGATCAACAACCATTTTGGCTATGATCTTATAGATGATTGGCACGAGTGTTATTGGTCTCCAATCAGTGAGCGAATCACATAGTTGCTTTTTTGGAAGGAGCTTGACAAGTTCTTTTTTCCATGACATAGGCATTTGCTGATTTCCCAGGCTGAATTAACCATTTGCAGCAAAGTAGGTTTGAGGATATCCTAGAAGGCAAGAAGAAATTCTACTGTGAGACCATCCCATCCCGAAGATTTCCATTTGCCACAGGATTTAATAGCATCTGTCAATTCTCTTTCAGTGAAAGGAATTTCCAATTCCAAAGCCTGAGTATCAGAGAGGATGAGATGGACATGCCGCAAAAGAAGCTGGCGGGCAAACACAACCTGAGGAGAAAGAATGTCCCCAAAATGAGATGAAAAGTGCTGAATACAAAAAGCAGCAAGCTCTGATCGAGACGAGGACCAAGAACCATGAGGCATCCGGATCCGACAAATATTGGCAGCCTGTCTTTTGTAATGCAAACTTTTAAAGAATTGCTTAGAAGAGCAATTTTTATCCAAAAAAGCCCTTTGCTGAGATCGGGTCTCCCATTTAGCAAGCTTTCTATGATCATTCGATTGGGGATAGAATTTAGCCTGACATAATATAATGCTTTCTTCTGAAGACAAACGCTGAAGATGAGTGAGTTCAGTCAAACGCTGGCAAGTGTATTTGGCATGCTTCACGGTCTCCCGTGTGGCCTGAATGTAGGATATACCATAATCCCGAATAACAGCTTGCATTTTTGCAACAAAAGCTTGCCATGCATAATCGAGATCAATGTGCATCTGGTGAGAAAGAGGCCGAACGGCATCAAAAACCAGGGCTTCAAAATCAGCATGGTCAAGGTAACCGTTACTTGTCAGCAAAAGGCGTTTGCAAGCCAATCTATCATCTGGAAAGTCATGCAAAGAAAGCCTTAGCCAAAGAGGAGCATGATCAGAATATGTGAAAGCATGGTCAATCCAAAGCTGACAAGTGAAGGCATCAGAATGTTGACAAGTGAAGGCATCAGAATGTTGTGGTTCCACCTGATACCATCTGTCCAAGCGTGCTTGATATGAAGATTGAGCATTATGCTGAAAGGTATAGCCCGGAAGCATGGGCTGCAATTCCTACCAAAGATCAACCAGAGACAACTGAAGCAAAAAATCAGACCATGCTCGCTTTTCAGAAGCCAACATGTGAGTGTGGCCCGAGGTATTATCTCCCGGTTGTGCAACATTATTGAAATCACCACAGATAAAAGCATAATGCCGCCAGGGATATTTATGCATAGCATCCCAAATCAAAGCTCGATTCGTGGAAGATTGAGGAGCATATATTGATGCAAATTCAAAGATGTCGCCTTGAACAAGGCATTGTATGATCATCCATCGACCATGGTGATCATTGAAGGCCACAATAGGGTGAAGATCATGCTTAACCAAAAAGGCTACCCCAGAGAAAGAGTGCTCTCCAGTATAGAAAATGTCATAACCAGCAAAATGTCCAGATTTACCAGCATACATATGCTGATTATGCTCTTGTAAAGCCACTATATCAGGCTGGAATTGGCGTATATACAACCAGACCAATTTCCATTTTCCATCATCACACAAACCCTGTACATTCAAAGTGACACATTTAAGATGATCAAGCATATTTACAGATATAGGACAGGTATGTACAACAGCAAAAATGCCTTCTATGTCTGCATTTCCACCTCAGTATCCGGGCCTCGACCCTGAGAAGAAAACTCAGCCTGAGGAGAAGACAATAAGGCAGCAACTTCCTCTTCTGGAAATTGGTTACGATTGATAGTCACTGCAGGCCAAGTCAAACCAATGCCAGAGTTTTCAGCTGGTGTTTTGCCCTGAGAGGAGGCACCATTCCAAGTCCGGGAGGGACAAATGTGCGAAGAGAGCCAACCATATAGGAAGCATGATAGCCTATGGTTGATGTTGCTCTAAATAGGAGAGCAAGAGAGTGACCTTACGAATCAACATATGAATGTAAATGTTGACGATGTTCAAACCCCCATGCATCTTGGGTGAAGAAACGAAAGTGTAATTAAGAAGGTGGAGTGTCTTATGATCATGGCCATTAGTGTAATGAGCCGCCAATATGATGAATGTTGGCATAAAGGCTCCTTGGGAATCAAACACAGGAGACCCTTCTTCCACGATAAATGCTTAGTGCTAGAAATCCAATCATGATTAATCATGTGATGCTAAGCTAATCCCAAAACTCAACAAAAAACTGAAGTATGAGGCTATCCTAACCCAGGGATTTAGATCACCCCAAATTAAACAAAAAACTCAAGTGTGAGGCTATCCTGTGATATAATAGGACGAACATTACGAAGAAAAGTATTCCGCGCATCAACCTCTAGAGGCAAAGCCGAAAGCTGTTGCCTATTCATCATCCATGAGCCATCTTGGCCATAGCTCAAAGAAACGTTTCAATACTTAGAAACATGAAACGTTTCAAAACTTTTTGAAACGTTTGAGAAAAATAGGTGGCGTTTCAAAAATTAATTTTGTATATTTGGGTCTTAATAAATGCAAATTTTGTGCCCTACATACATATAGTATGCCGAAACTAAGCAAACTAAGCTGAAAAATCACAAAATGCCTTCATACAGTGCCTATAATGCTAGAGAAAGATCCAGATGGAAAGAAACTAGAAGGAGAGGGGAATCCAAACAGCAAAAAGCCCAAGAGGAGGCAGGGGAAGGTGCCCATATGCAACACACAAACTCCATGCTCTCACACTGTGGGCAGAAAACTGAGAGAGGATGTCACGAGGCGTGATTTTTGGCACATGCATGTGGGCAGGACCTTGGGAAAACAAGGGGCAAGGCCACGCGGTGTGGATGTGCAAGTTTTCCCCTTAGCAAATTGTGCCTTGAAAATTGTGCCTTGGTGGTGAATTTGGGGGTTGGAGCCCAAGAGGGGGCAAAGAACCCTTAAGATCCAAAGTTGGCCATTGGTAGGCTTCCAAAAAGACCCCACGAGAAGGGGCTAGGGGCAAATGAAGGGGGAATGCCATGTGGCATTTCCCCATGCCCAGATGCTTTTGACAAGGAGGACTTTGGAAGCTCCCAGGAGGAACCAAGAAGGAAAGGAGACCACGGGCGACGGGCTGCAAGGAGAGAGACGGCGCACGCGAGAGCACACCGTGGGCTGGCCGGTCATCACGCGGGTTGACGAGCAATAATGGGCAGACAATCGTTTTGCGCGTGACAAATTGGGACGTATGGATCTGCCTCGGAGGCTGTGTACGGATGATTGGCAGAGCATTCAAGGCTTGCACGTGCGGGGTTGTATGGTTGTACGGTTGTTATCAATGTGGATGTATGACGCTGAGGTGTTTGTACGGAAAAGGCACGCTTTGTGTATAGGGCCTGCACAGGCCACCTTCGCAGGAGTACGGGTTGTGGGCATGGGGCGTACCATTGAGCACGGGTGTACGAACGCAAGGATTACAAGCTAGTACAGCCTTTGTACGGATTGGTCACGGGCAGTAAATTAATGCTACAGCAGCACCGTCGGTACTGCTGTTGTTGCAGTACCGTATGGTGCTGGGTACGGATGACGTGCAGTTCCATACGGACAGCTCATTGTTTGGTACGGTTAACCTACAGGTTGCGGATGCTTTCGAGAGGTGTTGGTTGAGCGTAAAGGTCAACACCATGGTCATAGGCTGGGTGAACAAGGCTGCTCACCTGTGGGTTCCGTCATCTGATGTACGTGCATGACCAGCCATTAGTTGATGCCTTCATAGCTTGTCCCGGAAGAGAGACCCTGGCTGGTCACAAGGCTTAAGTGGTATATAGCAAAGTAGTCTTGTGACTTAGGCTAATCTCGTGAGCTGTTCCAGTAGCTATTGGAGAACAAGCGGGGCACGCAGGTTATCTAAGCCTATTTGTAGGCTGAAGTTTGAAGAGTTCTAATTCATTTGCGAGCAGAAGAACTCTCAATGCGAACTCTTTACCCTGGTTCAAGGTTAATGGATGCTAGCTGTGTATCCTTGTTTTGTCGTTATCCTGAGCAGGTGAATGGCTAAGAGGCCACTCAAGGTAGCTAAGGGAGTCTGTGTGACCAAGTAGTGGTTGCTAGGAACAGGTTTAAGCTGAGTGCAAGTGTTTTGGACCTGAAAGGGATGCTCTCTAGCTATGCTTAATGGAGGCCACTTTCAGTAGAGATTATGCTTTGGTTTCTTTAAGAGATGGGTCACATGTAGGCAGTGGTTGCTAGGTAGACGGCACATCTTTGGTACAGCTTCATTGCTGAGTAGCCAGGGTCGGGAAATCCATCCTTGGAATGGGAAGTATCCCTGGAACCCCGAGAGGGATGGTGCAGGTGTGACTGCTATAGTGTTTGTTATATTTTGATGCTAGATCTCTTTTGGGAAACAAGTTATTGTAATATGTATTAGGATATGTGTGACCCATAGTGTCAGAGACTATTGGTCATGTCAGTCGTGGATAGTGGAGAAAGCTATGGTATGCTTTCCTTCTTTGCTTTGAGCAGATGGATGGCTAATTGGGCACTAGTGACAGTTCCGGGCTGTATGCAAGCTTCCTAGACTAGGGATGGAGACCTACTGCCAGGAGTAGTGAGAGCGGTGAATAGTAAGGGCTATGTAGGGTATGTGGTCGCTCACTGGGATGTGGAATGCCCCAGTTGTAAGAAGGCGTGTATCCTTTATGTAGCCTGGATTTCAGGGCCTCTCGTTTTAAGAAATACCGAAAGGGGCGCCAAGGTTTGGGGCCAATCTGTGTATTTGTCTTGGTGCAGGGGCACTCTAGCTCCTAATTTGCTGGTAATACTTTTGCTGAATTGTTAATGTAACAGCGTTGACTGGTTACTTGTTAGTTTTAATGCCCTTTGAATTATTCGAAGGCCGGTTTCATGGTTTGGTCGTCGGGACATCACCAACTTCCTCAAGGGGGTGAGTCCGTGGTGGCTTGGGTGAGGAGACATCCCCATTTTCTTTAAGGAGGTGAGGCTGTGGTTGTCTATGGTGTAAGTATTGCTTGCTGTAATTGAATTGCAGCAAGGAGAATTCAGCAAGTATGTCACATAGTGATGAGGATTGGGATAGCGGACAGGAGTCCTCCCAAGATGGGCAATCTTTGTTTGAGGGAGCTTCTTTTGATGATGATCGGAATGCTGACAGACAGCCTTATGGACCTATGGCATTGAAGGAACAGCCAAAAGCTATGCCAAATGGACAGCAAGTCATTCTGCATCCCTTCGTGCATCCAGGATATTTTCGTGGTGGTTTTGTGTTTCAAGTAGTGGCTGGCCAAGTTGGGAATGGTCAAGGAATGCTTGGAAATCACCCTATTGGTTTTCAGCCTGGAATGCAAGGTATGCAAGGCACTATGCCTGGGGGTATGCAAGTTGGAATGTAGAGAGTTATGAATAGAAACAGTGGCATGCAGCCAGAATGCAAAGTGGAATGCATGGCATCATGGGAGCTCCTGTACGCATGCTTGGTATGCAGGGCACTGGGGCTGGTATAGCAAACCCTGCTATGGGTAATGGCAATGTTGGTCAGGCTTATGCTGTCCACTGTGATGTATGTGGGAAGAGCATTGGCGCAATCCTCATGCAAAATGCACGGGTTATTGCCTACGATGTTGCAGGATGCTGAAAGAAATTTGCAAGTATGTGAGAAAGAGTTGTTGGATGTGGCTCTTGTTCTTTCTGTATAGGAGCATTACTTGCTAGGGGCTAATTTCACTGTACAGACAGATCATCAAACCTTGAGATATTTTCCTAGGTTGTCTGAGAAGCATATGCGTTGAGTCCTGAGTTGGATGCAATAAAGGACTAGTATGCAGAGGATGGGGAGTCTGCAAGGCGTTATGATCAGTTGTCTGATGGATAGGAGCGTTTGCATTATACTTTCAGAGATGGATTCCTTCAGATGCATGGTCGTCTCTAGTGTTACAAGCAGTTTTAGGCCGAGTGTGCAGGGCATCGACGTACTGATGCTTTAGTGAAAGCAGTGAGACTTTCTTTGGCTAGCTTTGGGACAAGAGATTGATGCTTTTGTAGGGATTTACATCGTATGTTAGCAGATCAGTGATGTAGCTTACTGGTTGAAGCTACCAAATCTTTGAAGGATGTGCAACCCATAGGGTGAGAGACTATTAGTCATGGCAGTCCTGGATAGTGGAGAAAGCTTTGGTATGCTTTCCTTCCCTGCTTTGAGCAGATGGATGGCTAATTGGGCACTAGTGACAGCTATGGGGAACTGTGTGGCCAAGTGTGGTCACTAGTGACAGTTCGGGGCTGTGTGGAAGCCACCTGGACTAGGGATGAAGACCTACTGCCAGGAGTAGTGAGAGCGGTGAAGAGTAAGGGCCATGCAGGGTATGTGGTTGCTCACTGGGATGCGGAATGTCCCAGTTGTAAGAAGGCGTGTATCCTTTATGTAGCCTAGATTTCAGGGGCTCTCACTTAATTAAAGAAATACCGAAAGGGGCGCCAAGGTTTGGGGCCAATCTGTGTCTTTGTCTTGGTGCAGGGGCACTCTAGCTGCCAATTTGTTGGTAATACTTTTGCTGAATTGTTAATGTAATAGTGTTGACTGGTTAGTTAGTTAATGTAATAGTGTTGACTGGTTACTTATTAGTTTTACTGCCCTTTGATTTATTGAAGGGCGGTGGAAAAAGCTATAGAGAAATCTGAGGCAAAAGTTTTCTCGCGAGCAAGAATGGTGGTTCTAGAGAAGTTGTATGCTGCCCTCATGGATAGATCCCAAATAGCTAGATGCTCCTGAAGAAACATACTGATGAAGAGGCTATTTGCAACTTCAAAGCTGCCGCACTCTTTTTTGCCATCACTTCACATTACGATTCATAGCCCAAATCTCATTTGCCCTATTCGAAACCCAAGGTAGAGGCATCAAAACCCTTACAAGTTGGTCTTAATGACATCAGCCAACTATAATGGATGGCTTCCTACACCCTCTCGATGTAGAGTCCAATCCTTAAGTCTAGAAGTGAGCTCCAGCTTGGCATTGGTAAGAAACATTGAAGCATTTGAGAAAAATAATACCAAAGGCGTCGATAATGCAGCCCCAAACCATATTGTCTAACTGCCAAAGGAAGACTTTGTATAAATGGATGCTCAAGTATGTGTGGGTGTGTGGATTTGTATCTATTAGAGCATACTTTTATACTATGGTCTACACCCATTGTTGGGCGCTGATGACGTCAGTGGGGATGTCATAGCAGCTAGTCCCTGCTATCCGTGATGGAGTTTATGGCTTTCAATCTTATGAGTGACTATCGTGAGATTGAAACTGCACTATGTTGTGTTTTTAGAGGATGAGTTTGGCTTTCAATCTTATGAGTGACTATCGTGAGATTGAAACTGCACTATGTTGTGTTTTTAGAGGATGAGTTTGGGAATGTTCCTGGATTCATTTAGGTATATTGTCTAACTGCCAAAGGAAAAGAAAGAATAGTACCATCAGCATGAAGCATATCCCCCACAAATTGAATTCCTTTAGTAAAAATTAAATAAGAGTGTTTTTGTTCCTGCAAGGCCACGGAATGAGGAAACACCTTTGGACCAATGTAAACTCTTAGCCCGTAAGGGAACTCCATCAAGAGAGGTGTGACCTTGCCATTTAAGATGGGAGAGTATTTGTTTTCAATCCGAAAACATTCGCAAGGCAAAAAGGGCATCCCTTAACTCTGCCATCAATATACCCCATAATAAAATCCCATTGAGTAGGCTGTTAGTGCCCAAAAGCTTGAGTAGTCAAAACAATTTCCCTAGGTCACAATGATGCCAAGTCCTTAGCATGCAAAGGTAGAAACTTGGATTTTTGAAAGTTCACCTGTAAACCAGCAACCTATCCGTACAATGATAAAGCATGCATGAGTTGCGAGGGATCCTTCGCAATATTCTTAGGAGTGAAGAAGGAATCATTAGCATATGCTTTTGAAATCATGGGCTTTCTTCCGTAAATCTCCAAGCCATGCAAGGCATCAATAGCCACAAGATGATCTATATATCGAAGCCTAGGATGAGTGGCCATTGCATACAAGGCACTAATCAAATGATGGAGAACCCATTGATCAAAATGTCCCCAGACAAAATGCAGGTAGCTTTAGTGTTAGAGTACAACCAATGTATAACATGCTGCATTTTTATATACCCTCATAAGACTAGAATATATCCAATCTTACAAATTTAAAATTTTATATAGAACAAAGCTAAGAGATCGTTGAAAATAGCATGCACTCAAGTGCTTGTGGCTTCTTGCTAGAATTCCTACTTAGTTCCTGCTCACACCACCAAGAACCTTTGAAGAATTTGCACAAGAAGCCTTTGGTCCAAGCAGGACCCAAATAACCACAAGGAAGAACAACAAGGTAGACAGGGAACAAAAAAGAATGAAATTATGAGGATGAAGCAAATCAGAAAAGCTTAGCAAAAACACATCCAAATAAGAAACTCAATCAAACTACTACGTAAACAAAAGGAAGATAAGAGCAACGAAAGGGAAAACCATGTTTACTATCAAACGTGTTTCATTGGTTTACCAACGTTTGGAAGCGTTTGAAAAAAGGCGTTTGGAAACTTCAATCAAACTTTGCTTTGCATGCACATGTTTGAAATTTTTTGAATGTTTGAAAATCCCCACATTTGAAAAAATCAACACTTGAAAAACTAAGCAAGATTTCACCTCTTTTTTGTCATGTGTACCTGAACGAGGGCAATCGTACATCCTGCGTTTGAAAGGGATAGCTGCACTTGCAAGATCATGACGTTTGCTGCTCTCTAGGCCCTAGGGTTGCAAGCTGCAGTCTGCTTTAGTCTTCACTTCATGAAGGAGGATTCCGAGTCCTACAACCCACTGCCCTATATGCTACAACGTACTACAGCAATTAGGCTAGAGTCTCTCTCATGCTGAGTTCTCCCCTGTAAGGCTTTAATATCAGCTTTGACTCTTGAAGGTATCGTTGACGCTTGAAAGTTGCAGGTGAGTGCTACAGCTTGTTCAAACTTCGAACTTCACTTTTAATTCTTTTTATATCTTCAAAGTTGCAATTTGCAGATATATTAAAGAAGTTATAAGCATCCCTGCAAGCTCTAGCCTCTTGAGTGACGAGTCTCTACCTCCTCACTTTTTTTTGCGCAAAAAGTAGTGCTAGTTATATTACTTGAAAGCGAGAGTACAAGAAGGCCTGAAGGCCAGCGGGCTGTAATCACAAAACGGATTCAGCCCGAGAAGTCAAAAAGCTAAATACAAGCCTCCTAGGGCATAATCATCGGAGAGTGGACAAACAGCCACGGTGGAGGGGTGTAATGCCACTGAAGACTCTGAGTGGAGTGCTGGAAGAATAGCTCCCGGTGGTCCCAGTCGCGAAGGAAACGTCGTCTCTTTTCCTTCCCTGCCCGAGATTCTCCCTGAATCTGATCCCACTGACCCTTGAGCGTGTGAATGATCGTGCTCCAGATATCTGCGAGGGTCTGGGTGGTAGAAGTCTGAGCTCCTACAGTCTGCGCGCATCTGGAAGTCCAGATATGCCAGCCTGTGATGCTCCCTATGATCTCCCAAACTGGGTGCCGAGGCGTCGCTCCTGCATCTGTCTCTGTCAAATGCCATGGGAAGCTGTCCATGTATGCCCAAGTGGCCTGCGTGATGAAAAAGACGGGATCCTGTCTAGAGAACTCATAGGCCAAGTGATGTCCCGGCTCAGTGCTGCACCAACAAACGGCTCCCCAAGTGATCGGTCCTAGCTCGGGTGTAGCCCTAGCTAAGATCCCCATGATTCCCTTCCAAACCGTCTGCGCGTGTGAGCAGCTCCAAAGGCAATGCTTTAGGGACGACTCCTCCTGAAGACACATCTGACAATGCCCCTCCTGCCCCATCTCTCTCAGCCAGCTACCAATTGGAAGCCCCTTGTGTGCCACCATCCAAAGGAAGTAGGAGATCTTCCTCGGACGCCAACTGGCCCAAAGAGCAGAAGGTGCGAAGAAAGACCAAGGATATCCCCTGGGCATACCACCTATGTGCCTGTGTGGGTAGCCCACGCTGGAGAGCCCCAAGAGCACGCCAGCCCGTGCGTGTACTGTAAGAAAAGAAGGGGGTAGGGTTCTCTGAGGTCTCCAACGATGGCCAAAGCCACTCCCCTGGGTCCCACTCCACCTCTGACAAGGAACGGCCCTCCCATATCCAGAGTCTCCAATCCTGGTCCTGCATAATCAAGGGGTCTATATGCCAAGTATTCCCTTGCAGCCCTACAATGCGAAGGCGCTGCCAGGGAAGCTGGGGGTCGATCACGGCCTCTCTGCTCTGTAGGCGACTGTCATCAGTGATGGAGAAGAAATGTACCGAAGAATCCGAGAAGAGGCCTGCCACCACCAAAGGAATGCCTCGTGGAGTGAACTGTCCTAGCCACCTCTCATCTCCCGGGAAAAGCTGTCCGGTGCCTACGGGAATCCTCCAACATGCAGGGATGGCAGCATCAATCTCCGCTCGCCGAGCCTGGATCCCACGTGCCGTACCTACTGCTGCTGCCGGCTCGCCTGGGCTCATCCTACTGTAGACGTCCCTCCAAACCCGGAACAAGCGTGCGGGCCCATGCGCCCAGAGTGCCCAAGGGATATGGGATCTCTCTCCAAGCTGACGACCTGCATCATCTGTCACCTGGCTGCTCCAGATCAAGGGCTGTCTGTCTGTCTCCTCTCGGCAGCTAGGGGGAACCTGAGAAAGGCTGTGTCGCAGCTTCCTCCATACCGAGATGAGGCTACGGAGGAAAGGGAAACGGGGCTGAGTCAAAGGAGCTGAAGTGAAGATCCATCTAATGGAAGGCTGCCAAACACCCCCTCTCTGGGGAGTACACCCACTGAGACCATGCTGTAGCAAGAGCTTCCACGTCTGTCCTCCTGGGGTCAGACCGCGAATGACTAGCTTGCCAAGAAGTGCGTGACTCTGCAGCTCTGGATCTATAATGCCAAGGCCGCCCTCTGCCTGGGGAAGAATGACCGTCTACCAGGCGACCCTAGCTCTGGTGGTGCCGGAACCGTCTGAACCTGACCATAGGAAGTTCCGCACCAATCTCCTCAGCTGGGCTACACAAAACCTCGAAAAACACCAGCAAGAGGCCACATACCAAGCAGTGGCAAGAAGGACCTGGTTGACCACAAGGGCCTTGCCTGCCAAGGAAAGCCGAGCCGTGCTCCAGAAAGCAAGCTTCCGTCGTATGGAGGCTAGGACCGGCAAGAACTGCTGAGCCGGTGTGATGTCCAGGCCTACCTGGAATCCCAGGTAACATGTCGTCTGTCCTCTAGGAATCCAACGAAACCCCAAGAAAATACCCCATTGTGAGCTGGCTCCCGGATCTGTAAGAAAACCGACTGACTTATGCCAGTTGATTTTCGCCCCAGCCGCAAGGCAAAAAATCTCTAGGGATAGTCTCACTCGCTCCAGTGACTCGACATCATCCTGCACATATAGAGCTGTGTCGTCTGCATACTCGGAGTCCAACAACTCGGCATCCTCTCGAATAGGGAGACGCATCCCGCGAAGACTAGTGGTATGAGCTCGAAGGAAGTGTGTCATGGCCTCCGCAAAAAATAGGAAAAGGTAAGGCGCTAATGGACAGCCCTGTCGCACCGAGCGCTCGAGTGTGAATCTCTCCCCCATCCTGCCGCTAATGATAACCCGACTGGAGGCCGATCTATAAAGGCTAGCAATACCTCTGATCCACTCGTCCGGGAAACCGAACCGAGCGAGTGTACCTTTCAAGAAGGACCAGTCTACCCTGTCGTACGCCTTCTCAAAGTCGAGGAGGAGTATGGCAAGGTGCTGGCCACTGTGCTGGGCCCATTCCGTCGCCTCTGAGAAAGTGAAGATGTTGTCCAAGATGCTGCGATCTTGGACAAAACCAGTCTGGGTGTCATGAATCAAGTCGTGTAGCAGGGGGCGGATGCGACTGCTGATCATCTTGGCGAGGATTTTGTAGGCGGTCGGAAGGAGGGTGATTGGGCACCACTGTCAGATCTCCTGGCGGTCCCCCCCTTTGGGGATGAGGCAAATCAGGCCTGTCGCAAGGCTCTCTGGCATCTGCCCACTGGAGAAGAAAGGCTGCGAGCAAGGGTCGGTGGATCTGCTCCCAAAAGGTGGTGAAGAAAGCTCTAGAGAGGCCATCCTCACCTGGGCATTTCTGCCCATCAATAGCACTCACCGCATCCTGCAACTCCGCAACAATGAAAGGAGCGAGAAGGGTGTCGCTCATGTTGGGCTGCACGAGTCTCGGTATAGACCTCCACACCTCCTCTCTGCAAATGTGGCCACGAGGGTCTGGGGGCTCCTGCTGGAATAATAATCTGTAAAAGTCTGTCGCCAAGTCCCAGACCTCATCTGGATCTGTCCTGACACTACCATCCTGCGTCCTAAGGGAACGGAGCTGCTCCCCTGCTGACCTCTGTCCATGAGTCCTAAAGAACTCGCTGCACATCCTGTCGCCTTTCCTAGCCCAGAAGGACTTGGAAGCATGAAATGAAAACTCTGATCGACGCTAGGTAATCTCCTCTAGCATGGCTCGAGCCCGAACCTCCTGCTGTCTGAGCTCCTCAGAGCCAGGAGAGGACTGCTGCATCCTTTGAATCGAGGCGAGATCACGTCTGAGACCCCTCTCCCGTGCCCAACACCGCTGTCTGACCTGAATCGCCTCGTGCTGGCAAATGGGGCTAGACTCAGCAAGCGCCTGAGCTACCTGTGCTGCCAAATCCCTGGTGGGGTCCCACTCCTGCTCCCAAAGGTCCACTATCCTGTTGTGAGCCGCTGCTCTGGTGTAGATGGAATCTGGGATCCGGCATGAGCGTGGAGGTGAGGACTGAGAGGCCGAGTCCAGGACTAGGATGACTGGGGCATGGTTTGAAAGTGTCGTCCCTGGAACCACTCCTGACTCTCCTCCTCTGCCAAGCGCCCAATCACTAACATAAAAACGGTCTAGCCGCTCTAGGAGTCTGCCTCCCTCCCTCCTGTAGCCCCAAGAGAAGTCCAGACTCCCAGGCCATCTGCGAAAGGATGGCTCCCTCCAGCTGTCCCGACCTCCCACTGCAAAGAGGAAGGAGTCCCAATCTGCCTGCTCTGCCTGAGCTATACCGAGGAACTCTGGGCCCCTTCCCTGCTGAGTCCCCTCCTACAATCCAAGAGTCCATCTCTGGCAACAGGTCTGTCAAGGATCTCCAAAAAACGGATCTACGTCTGAGATCAGTCGGTGCGTAGATATTGAGGATACCGATGCGAGATCCCTCAATATGCAGGCCCACCCAAAGCGCATGTCCTGGGATCAAAGTGCCAAAACCAAACACATGCTGAACTAGAGAAGCGTTGATGGAGGTGCAGATACCCCCGCTTCTCCCCTGCTCGCCAATCGAAGGTTCCCAGTAAGTTTGGGAGCGTCCTGTGTGGACCTTCCCACAAATACTGGTACGTGATGCCGAAAGCTTGTGTTCTTGTAGTAGGAGCACATCTACCTTTCCCACCAAGGCTGGCTGGAGCTCCTGTCTGAGCACCATCTTCCTGGGGCCACGGGTGCCTGATGAGTGGAACCCGTTAACGTTCCAAGAGATAATGCGTAAACTCATGAGGAGGGAAGGTGGGCCACAAACAGCTGTCTGCTTGCGGTCGAGGTCGAAGTGGTTGGGGATGTCCTGTGTGGAGGCGGAGGCGCTTCCGTGAAGGTTTCGAAGGGGATGTCGGATTATCGGACCCATCCTCTAAAACCTTCAGCAGAGGGGAAAGGCCCTTCGTCCCATGGTGGTAAGCTCTCTCTAACCAGCTCGACGCCTCTGCCAGGGAGATGCCGTAGAAGCCCGCAACCTCTGAAGTCCTCCAGGGACGAAGCCCATCCGCGTAGGCCCACTCCAGCGGTGGCCTAATAATGACCAGGAGTCGAAAACGTTTGGCGCTGTGGCGCCAACGCAGACGAACATCACCCTCCTGCCACTGCTGCTGAAGAAGCTCCGCTGCTCTGCTACGAATCGAGTCCTGCACCTGCTCCTGGGTCTGGTCTCGTATTGTCTCCCAAACATTTTCATTCGTCCATTGCTCACTCCCTTCACTGGAGATAGTGAAGGAATAGCTAGGACCATCGTGCGGAGCCAGAATGGACACCTTACCCTCTGCCCCCTTGTGGAGGAAGAAGATGCTGATGTCTAGGCATGCGGGAAAGGAGCCAATAGCCGCTGCATCCAAGTAGTCTCAAGAACCTGCTCGGTAGAACTCCAATGGAAGAGCTCTAGGAGCAGCCCTTGGGCTTGGGGATGAAGATGAGGAGTCTGAACCGGAGGGAGGGGAGCTGGCCACCTGTGGGGAAGAGCCTCTCCCGGTCGTCGGGCCCAGAGGGATGGACGAGGATGAGGTTTGTGCTGGCTTCGGGGCTGCAGGTGGTGCAGGTGGAGGAGGGGGGGGGGGATTCCTTCTATATCATGCTCGAGGAAGAGAGAGGCGCGGAAGCCACTGGTGCGGGAGGGGAACCTGGAGGGGGTGGGGGTCGGAGAATCGAGGAGGAGAGGGGAGGGCGGGATGAGGGCTGAGGGGGAGGCTGGTTGACCTTCTCCTTACCCTTCTCCTTCCCCTTACCGGGCTGCTGATGGTTAGGGATCATCTGAGGGGGCTCTTGCTGTGGCTGGGAAGGTTTTTTGGAGCCTGCTTTATTGCCCTTCCGTTCTCGTTTGACTTCCGTCCAGCCTTCCCCTTCGAGAGAGGATGTCGCTGACTGGAGCGGAGTATCCTGAACTGCCTGACTGGGGGTCTTCTGAGGTTCCGTACCCGTGAAGCGAGGACATGAGCGAGCCTGGTGCCCGAAGTTGTGGCATCTCAGACACTGGTTTGGGCGACCAGTGACCAGAATGCGCTGCGTCACCACACGTGTGTCTGTCTCTATCTCGAACTCCGAGGGGATGCTCTGCGGATCAAGGACTGCGTAGGTGTCCTGCATAGGCCAACCAAAGTGCGCCCAGGTCCTTGATGATCGGGCGAAGCTCGGTTGCGAGACCTGGGAAGACAAGGGTAACTGGGTGTCGAGGAATACGAAAGCGGGCGTCGAAGTCCGCTACACTGAAGCCCCTGTACCAAGGGACCATGAGAATGATCTTCCCACCCACAGAGGTAGGGGATCGTCTGACCATGTCGCTCGCAGCCTGTGCTGAGGAGAGCTTAAGCCAGAAAATGCCACGTCCCATGAGTGCAACCTCCTCAATGTGACTGTCCTCGAGGTAGAGGGTGGACTGCAACCAGTCCCTGATGTCTGCTCGTGAAGGGGAGTAGCAAGTGATGCGATAGGCTGATGGAGGGGGGGGTCTGTCTAGGCCACCGGTTCCGGGCACGTAGCCGCCATATCGCTTGACTAACTGCGAACTCCCAAGGTGGGGAAGGAAAGGAAGATGAAGGGGGAGGAATGGGAAGCGAAGCGCGAGCGGAGAGGGTAGGTGAAGTGAGGTGAGGTGAGGGGAGGGGAGGTGAGGTGAGGGGAGGTGAGGTGAGGTGAGGCGAGGGTAGGGTGAGGTGAGTGGAAAGGGAGGTGAGGTGAAAAAAAAAAAAAAAGGTGAGAGGAGGGGAGGGGAGGGGAGGGGAGGGGAGGCGAGGGTAGGGTGAGGTGAGGTGAGGCGAGGGTAGGGTGAGGTGAGTGGAAAGGACGTCGGGTGAGGTGAGTGGAGAGGGAGTGAGTTGGGCTGAGCGGCGAGGGTGGGGGCGAGGAGCGGGCGGGTGAGGCGGGTGGGTGGGGAAGCGAGGAGGGGAAGGGGGTGGGGAGCGTGGAGCAGGCGGGTGAGGCGGGTGGGTGGGGAGAGTGGAGCGGAAAGGGGGTGGGTAGCGTGGAGAGGAGCGGGAGGGTGGGGGCATGGAGCGGAGAGGGTGGGGAGCGACGAGCGGAGGGGTTGTGAGGAGCGGGGGAGGGGAGCGTGGCGGAGAGAAGGAGTGTGGAGGAGAGGGGGTGGCTGGCTGCGCGGCAGCAGCTAGCGGAAGGAGGGGGAGGGGCCGCGCAGACGGCGAGGGGGAGGTAGACGGGGAGCGACGGGGAGGGAGGGAGCTCGCCACACACAAAAATCTACTTTGTCTCTACCTCCTCACTGCTCAAGTAGTTTTGACTTTTAGTCTTTTAGAGGCATCAGCCTTCAAAGTTCAATATCTCTGTTTGAATTTTGCAGCTTGCTGCTGTAAACTTTTTTAGAAGATTTCTTCAAATCATTAATGCTCTACATGTCTAGTGCCTTAAGGCTTGAACCTGTTAATGACAGGTCACATCGTAGACTCTAGAAGTTGCAGTTATTTTAAGTCTACTAATTTCTAAATTCTAAGTACTTGCAAATTGCAATGTCTTGTACTTTCAAGTTTCGACTTTCAGCTCTCATCATGGCTAGGACCAAAGGAGTTGAGTGGGAGGAGGTTGAGATTGAAGGTGATTTTAGAAAGGGGACAAGTGGAGGTGCAAGTGTGTGTATTGTGGTCATGGTGTCGTTTGCGTATAGTAGCTGTGGTAAAAATTGCAGCATCAATATGCTTGTGTAAGTATCCCTGCCGCCCCTTCCCCCATGTATGCGGAGAAAGAAAAGCTTTTGGCTCTTGTGGGATGTCAATGAGTATAACTTTTATTTATGGATTGCCTTTAAGAAAAAAGAAACCATTTTGAGTTCATGCTGGTAGGGTGTTCTTTACGCTCTGAATAACTAACTGCACATTGTAACCATGCAGGTCTTAAGATAATGCCAGCCTCTGAATGATTGGCTTGACATATGTTACTTTTATATAAATACGTGTGAGCTGCTGTTGGGTGTTCTATAGATTTGTGAATGCATAAATAACTGATTTGTTTTGTCTTTGGATTGCAACAGGTTCTACATGGAATGTCACAAATGGAACCGGATGTGTTTAAGAAACATCTTGGGCAGTTTTACCCTTTTTTTACAAAACTTATATGCTGTGAGCAGGTATTCCATGACCCTTATAAGATTCTGCATCAATTTTTACCATTACATTCGAATTCGATGATACTATGTACACAAAGGAGCAGAACTCTGTTTTAAAATAGTTGAACTCTCTCTCTCTCTCTCTCTCTCTCTCTCTCTACACACACACACACACACATTTTTTTTTTAGTGAACTTTTGATTGATTATATTACAAGAGTAGCGACCTCAAAACGAGGCAGCTGAAATTACATCAGCTGAATGAGGCACAGTCTTGAGAACTCAAACATCTGTGGCAACGAGCAGGGGCAATGTGCCTACGAGCTAACATCTGTCCAGATGGAAAAATGCCAAGAAGCGCACACACACACACACACACACGCTTGCGCGCGTATGCACGCACGCACACTAGGAGGTGCTAACCCCTCTCTGTACTAGTCATGTGGATGACTCTAGCTAGCTTCAGTAATGTCTAGCTAGGTAAAGCCCAAACCCTGTGAAGGTATATTATCGTCTGAAAGATGGCATCGATCTGGAGTGGTGTCATGGAGAACTCTACCTGTACAATCTGATGGGGGACTGAGGGCTTACTCCAAATCATCCTGGATCCCATAATCACTTGTAGCCTCTCAAATCTCTGCCAGTCACTGGAGGACTATTGGGAGTGGAGTGGCTCCCCTTTTTTCCTTGGTTTGAGTGCCCTCAAACCTATGGAATCCACCGCAGGTTTGAGGGCACTTTCAGCCTTAACCTTGGTGCGTTACTAGCTCTTCTTGAAGAGCAGGTTGTTTGCCCACTCGAGGTATATTGTTTATCATGCTATGCATCACGTATTTCTGCCATGGGCATTGCTTCTGCAGTTGTTTTCATACTGAATAGATGTCTTTTCATGGGTGTGTCCATGTGTAAAAGCAACTCACATACAAACTTAAAACTCATTATCCAAACAATTTACAGTTAAAACTGTAGTAATGGGGATATCTAAAGTGTGAATGTCTCGAGCATCACTGTTGGCTAGAGAGTGGAGGTATGACTATGCCTACATGATCTGCAGATTGAGACTTAGCCTCTTGTCTTGCAAGTCTTTGGCATTTGACTGTTGTCACCCTCTTGGATATCTTTAGGGGGACTTTTTCAGTCAGATGGGAGCTGCTGTGAGAAGGGAGGAAATCTCTGCCACCTTGTTGTGTGCGGTCTATGTGCGTTGAGCCTCCAAACCTGTCTTTCTTCTGCATTCACGTCGTCCTCTTGGAAGAAGGATATGATGATTGTCTAGGTAGGGTCTTACATGCAAGTTGTGAACGAGTCAATGTTTTGAAATAGACGAGACTCGACATATTTGTTTTGTGTATGTAATGAAATGAAGCAAGGGATCAAAAAGCTCACTACTTTACTGGTAGCTTACGAATTGTTTTTAAAATTCAGGAACTTCCAAGAAGTAGGATTTGACAGCCCCCTTCTGAGAAATAATTTTTGGCAAGGGTAGGTCAAGATCTTCATACCCTTTATGTAATTTAGACTTCAAGCTAGGTCGATATTGAATTTCAAGCATTTTAAAAGCCCTGTCCATGTTTTAATTAAATGGCCAGGCTATTGCAGGTGATAAGTTTGATGCCTCTCTGTGTGTGTGTCACACACGCATGTATGCATGCATGGAGGGGGGGGGGGGGGGGGGGAGAGAGAGAGAGAGAGAGAGAGAGATTTTGTTAACGCAAAACCACAATGGTCCTTGAGAGGAAACAATATCAAGCTAATGATATAGGGCGCACACTTTTTTTTTTCGTTGGTGAAAAGGTTTTTCATTTATATGACAGAGTCACAATCTTAAAGCAGAATGTGCTCAAGTATATGAAGAGAAGATGTCAAGATATGACAAGATACAGTGCGCACAGGCACACACACACAGATCCTGTGCATCCTAAAATTAGAAAGAATATCTGATTGACTTGCAATATCATATGGTAGGTGGATGTACGAAGAGCACTTGGTGATCTTTTCAAAGCCCAGCTCATTTCGATCCTGCCATGACCTTTTGGTTAACAACTATCCATGCCTTGTCCCAATTCAAGGCAGGTTGGAGTTCGTATGTGCTATTTTCAGGTGTGTTACATTCTTTTGAGTCAATGGATCATTTCGGAAATTTTTTAGGATGAAGCAAGCATGGAAATGTGTCCATGCAAGAAACAGCTTTTGTTGAAATGATTACAGCAGCAGCTTTTGGAGCTTGTTAGGTTTTTAAAACTAAAATTGTCAATGCAAGGACAGATGTGAAATTCAATACTGGTAAGTTCATTTTTCATATCGGTCTTCTTTAAGTCAATGGATCATTTCGGATAATTTTTTAGGATGAAGCGAGCATGGAAATGTGTCCATGCAAGAAACAGCTTTTGTTGAAATGATTACCTACACAAGCAAATGTAAAGACAACGTTTTATATAAATAGCTGCACGCCATGAGCATATAAGAAATCGATTGCTTATGTGTCTTTAAACCATAAGCTTGCCTAGCAAGAGCCAAAGCCAGAAGAAAATAATATATGAGAAGGTTTTGTTCAGACCAAAGGGGTGAGAACACCTTGTCTTGCAACTCGCTCTAGAGAAGCCTTAATGAACTTTTACATTGAGTTGACAAAAGAATATTGTATGAAACATAGTGTCTTCTTATCAAGCACATCATTTCTAAAATCACAGCCATCAAGTCAGTATCCATTACATTCGCAACTAGTCATATCTTGTGGTCCGACATTCATGTTTCCAATGTGTGTTCCACTAGTATGTTGTTGAAAGGGTAAGTCACAAGTCCAAATATTTAAGAACATGCATGAAAACAAGTATAATATTTAAGAATGTGAAGATTGCCATATTTTTACCTATTGCAAACTATGACAGTGTCGATGGCCCCCCAATAGGAGATGCCCTCCGACCATTTCTTGCATGTAGCATAGCTTTGTTCAACAATCTACATTATTACTCATAGTTGATAGACACCTCTAGTATTAAACCTAAAGCTTCTTTAGTCAATGTGCATACATTTGATTTCTTTATTTGATGTGCATTAGAGCATTTACACTGTCATAAGCTACAACATAGAGTTGATTGGAGGATCCTCGTTAAATTGGAGAAAGTGTGACATGGCTACTGTCGTACGATATCAACAAGTGGATAACCAAGGCTTTTTTTTTTTGGTTCCTCACAGGCACTCCTACAAGGTAAAAGTTATCCACTTCTTCTAGTGTGTCATTAAAGCAACATTGAAGCTCTTCTCAAATTGCAATGTTGTTTATAGGCTCTATATAGAGGAAAAATATGACATATCTCCTATTGTTTCATAGTTGCAATGTACTCGGTACTTGTCATAATCTCATGTTGATTTTTCTCATGTACGTCTTTGACAATGTACTCGGTACTTGTCATAATCTCATGTTGATTCTTCTCGTGGACGTCTTTGATGATGTGCACCCAATCCATTTCATGTTTGTTTCAAAGGAAAAGAGCATAGCTAATGCCATCCTTTTTGCAATTGATCTAAGTTATACACCCCTTGCACATTACATAGTCCATGTCTCAAGTTAGAGTCTTGTGGGCATTGAACTCCTAGGGCATTGGTAGAGTGGCAATTAATGAGTCCTTAGGTGCAAGGTAAAATGTTTTAAATTGTGAGCCTAGTAGTCACCCAAATGACCTAGTGTTTGTTGCCTAGGATGCTCTATTGTGAGCCTAGTAGTCACCCAAATGACCTAGTGTTTGTTGCCTAGGATGCTCTGACTAGTCTTAAATCCATGGCTAATAGCCATGTTTACATGAGATTTGTATCTTTGAGGCTTGCCATGCTTTCCAAGATGTTGAGCCTCTGCTAAAATCTTGTAGTCTTTTTGGTGCCTCTTAGCAGCTACGTCTTCTTGTGCTTGCTAGTTTCGTTCCTCCGTTTGGGTGAGGACTTCGTTGATGTAGATCTAGTAGAGGAGTTTAATAGCAGATTAACTTTCCTTTTTGCATCACCATACTCTTCTAGAATTTCTTTCTCTACAATTTGCATGTGTGCCTTTCGCTATAGTTTGGAGATTAAACCATGTATTTATATCACCTTCAATCTTTGCCTTGTTGACCTCGTTTTTCAACTTTCCTATTTTACATTCTTCTATGTTTGTCTTACAAGCCATGGCATACCATATAACACCTTTCTGTAACGAAATTGAATCGAGAAGAAAGAGAAATAGCTCATGAAGTGCAAAAAAGAAGAAGAGAATGATGACTCATTCAAATAACAATCAATGGAAGTCCTTGGGTCTATGACAAATGTAAATCTTATCTAAAGTGGATGTGAGAAAGGGAAAACAACACGAGGGCAAAGAGAGGAGAGAACAAGTAACAGGAGTACAAAGGAAAGAGCAATACCAAACCCAAGAACCAATACCAAAACAAAGTGTACATTTAAAGGATAAAGTGACAAGAGTATGAAGAGGGGAAAGGCACACGAGTAGGAATATGTAAGTATTTTCGAAAAAGAGTGGTATCATTGGTAATGGCTGCATTGTACGCGCTTTTTTGTATGTTTCTCAAAGGCACTCCTCAAAGGCCTCAAGGACTAAAAAGTTATCTGTCTCTTCTATCGAGGTTGAAGCTCTTCCCACATTGCAATTCATTGTTTACAATCTCTATAGAGGAAAAATAAGACATAGCTCCCATTGTTTCACAGTTGCAATGTCCTTGTACTTGTCATGATCTTCCATGATGCATGCAATGCAAAAATAGAAAAGCAATCATGTTGGCTCTTCTCATGGAAAACATCTTTGATGATGTGCATGGAATCCATTTCATTTTTGTTTCAAAGGAAAACAACATAGCTATTGTCACTCTTTTTCGTCGATCTAAGTTGTACACCCCTTTCACAATACATAGTCCATGTCTCAAGTTCGAGAATCTCTTGGGCATTAAACTCTTGGGCATTTGTAGAGTGGCGATCAATGAGTCCTTAGGTGCAAGGTAAAATGTTTTAAATTGTGAGTCTACTAGTCGTCTAAGTGACCTAGTGTTTGTTGCCTATAATGCTCTAACTAGTCTTGAGATCATAGCTCACATTCTTTACTCTAATGACCATGTTTACATGTATTCTCTATCTTTAAGACTTGCTATGGTCTTCGAAAAGAGGCATTTACCCCAGCATTGGCTATTTTATACCATTTATTTTTGTCCCCTTCTTTTTAAAACTTTCCTATCTTATATTCTTTTGTTTGTTTCTTTTACAGGCCATGGCAAGCTACATCGTATCATATGATACCTTCCTTTAAGGAAACTACACCAAGAATAAAGACGAGTAGCTTGTGAAATGTAAAAATAGAAGAGAATAATGACTCATTCAAATAATGATGAAGGCACGTCCTTGGGTTTATGGCAAATGTAAATCTTATGCAAAGTGGCTAAATAAGAGAAGAGCGAAGACATGGAAGGACAAGTCATAGGAGTATGAAGCAAAAAGCAATACTAAATCAAAGTGTAATCCTAGAGGAGACAGGGACAAGGTAAAAGCTATACTTATATAATAATATAAAATCTTGGCGAAAGTTTATTGGGGTAATTTTTTAGTTTCACAATATTTATAGAATATAGTATAAATTTATATATTTTCTTTATAATTTTGAAGCAAAAGATGTAAATCCTAGTGGTAAAACTTTAATTCTTTTTCCATAAAAGTTTAAAATCTTGGTGAATGTTTCAAACATTTATTTTTATTACAGCATACAAACTTTCGATATCACTATAAAAGTTTCGCTTAACGAAACTAACATGAAAAAATCATCCATGCTGGTATCATTCATAATGGTTGCATTCCATATGCTTTTTTTAATAGTCCTCAGAGGCACTCCTCAAAGGCAGCAAGGACTACAAAGTTACCCACCTGTTCTAGTGTGTCATTGAAGCTCTTCCCAAATTGCAATTCATATTTCATGGTCTCTATAAAATATGACAGCTTCCATTGTTTCACAGTTGCAATGTCCTCCTACTTGTTATGATCTGCCATGATGCATGCATTGTAAAAATAGAAAAGCGATCATGTTAGAGAGAATCAACACAAGCTTTCCCATTATGACATGTAGCACAAGCTCTAAATAGGTACCTTGAAAAAGTAAAATGCAACATTGCGTAGAAAGCATTCTCTACTAACCTTTAACTACTATGCATTGTATGGTTGATTTTTATATTCATAGATAATATGGCACTATTAATTGTCTATAGCCAAGTGCAAATAAAGAGTACTAAACCCCAAAGCTAGGATATTTTGTCTATAAATAAAGTAGCATAGCAAGTGTCTATAGGAAAAGCGGCTTTTCCAATATCCCATCATTGTTATCTGCCCATAATGTGTGTACTTATCATGGGCCGGCATGGGAAACACCCTCAATGTATGGGCGGGCATGGGCACCTCTAGTCTATAAACATCCTCAATGGGCCTATTCCTTAAGTTTTTGGTGTGGAGTCTGTTTTCAAACCTATAATGAATCATCAAATAATGTTGTTAGACTTCTACACAATTTGACACAAAGAATGGTACATATCCTTATACTATTAGTCGCTCGTCGCATTCCCATGGCTTACCTCTCAAGAAAATGCTCCCATCGTGAAAGGTTGATGTGCGTGTGATGAGGAATGGCTTCAAAACAGTTTGCAATTTTATTGAGTATAAAGAGTGGATTTTAGTGGGAATGTTAATGAGGAAGTTTTGATTGGAGTAAATGCCCTAACACAAACTATGGTTGATGTTAAGAAACCTCTTGTAGGTGCAATGAGGTTATCTCCTTCACGAGATGAGGTCGGAAGTGATGAAATTATGCAATTATGAGCATTGGTGAGCTAACGAAAACTATGTTTGTGTGCTTTCTAACTGCACATGAGAAAGTGAAGGGTATTGAAATAATGAGGAATGTCAAGGTCATAAAGGATTTTAGTAATTGGTGTAAGTGTACCGAAAGGAGAGTTTGGAAGAGATTAAAATTCAAAGGAATTTATTCAATTTACAGCTAGTTTTGAACTCGTTTTGAAACTAGAAACTTGGAGAGGATGACAAGAGTTTGAGCGGCTTTGTCAAGGACAATGATGTAAACATGGTAAGGAGTGAGTTGTCATCTATGTTAGACTTTTGCATTTTGACTTTAAGTAAGTACTTGTGGAGTCATTGACAGAAGTGGTGGGAAAGATGATGAATGAAAGTGTAATGAACTAAGTTTAGGGCAAGCATACTTATTGGAAGATTTTGATGAGCGATTGGAGCCTAGTATGTGGATTTAAGGGGAAAATGGAGACATGATAGAGACCTTTTTGTATCAGTGAGCACAGACAAGAAATCCATGGTGAAATGAGAAGTGCAATATGAAAATGAACTTTTCTATAATAAAAGTTTGGATGGTATCAGAATTATTGACAAAGTGTGAAAGGAGTGTTTCTCCAAAGAGAGATCTCAGAGGTATCTTTTCAAGAATTTTAATAACAAACAAAACATGAAATATTTTCAAATGTTTATTCTTACTAGAAGAATGAAATTGCTATAAACCATTGTCGAGGGAGTTTGGCATTGAGTACCTGTACCAATTTCGAGCAGGGTATCTATGAAACTAGAAGTCAAAGGAAGTCAGTGTTTGACCCAGTCAATGGCGATATTTGAAAGTCCATCATGTCAGGTGATTTTTCCTTCTTAGTTGCTTTTTCCTTGGGTGCCAACGTCCCACAGTACTCTAGTTGGGAATCTTTTATGTGAGTAGAGATGGTGGGGTTGCTAGAGGGAGTGGGGTAATAGAAACTTTTTGGTTTTGGGGGGAATACTTTGGAGGTGAGGTATATCTTTTTTTGGAGGAGAAACCAGATTTGTTTGTAGAGGGAAGGCAAAGGATATTAATTGCCAAGGAGGAACCTGGGAATTAAGGAAGGAAGATGGAAGTGTGAAGTTGATCGAAGGAGCAATGGATTTGGCAGTTTCGAGAATGAATGATTCTGAAGTGGTAAAAGACAAGGGAAAGGATGAATTCTTTAGGTAGTCTGGAAACCCAATTTAGGAAGTCAAAAAACTTGGCTTGGAGGGATCTTAAGGGGGAAAAGGTATCAAGATGATTAAACATGTACTAGATGACATGGTCTAACTACTTCGATCAATGGGTTTGGCAGTTTCGAGAACGAATGATTCTAAAGTGGTAAAAGATAAGGGAAAGGATGAATTCTTTAGGTAGTTTGGAAACCCAATTTAGGAAGTCAAAAAACTTGGCTTGGAGGGATCCTAAGGGGGAAAAGGTATCAAGATGATTAAACATGTACTAGATGACATGGTCTAACTAGAAAATGGAAGACTTGCAAGGCATTTTGGTTTATATGATAAGGGAGGAGCATTTTAGGTACGAACAAAACACATTTCCAAAAATCTTGATGTAATAGTTATTATCTTTGTTAGAGGTGTTTGAACTACTTGACTCGCACCCTTGGAGGAAAAGATTTTCGTAGTGAGGCCACATTTAGAGTGGTCAATGGTTTTAAGGTGGAAGTGGATATTAAAGAAATAGTTCAAATTAAGGTGGTGGTGTCCAAATTAAGCATATTGCTTGCATTACTCAACGTAATTTGAATAAATGTTACAAATAAAAGATAAGTTTTGAATGGAAAAGGGAGTAAGAAAGACAAGATTGTTTGAGCACCAGATCTTATGGCCTATTGAGTTCGACTTCATTTCTATACATTTGAAAGGGAGTATAGGTATACAATTGGATGGATTTTTAAAGCTCTTTTCCATCCAGAGGTTTGGAAGGTTGAGAGAGGGATTACGAAAGGGTTTCAAAGGATTTCTTGTCATCAAAAGAGATAAGATCAAGATTGATGAAGTTGTGGATCTTATCATTGGAGGGGGCTAGGCCATCAGGTATGGGGAAAGGAAAAGCACCATTAAGGACTAAGTTGTGATTGGCAAGCCCACAGATAAGTGTAAGGTATTCATTGAGAGTGTGTGCCTCATTAAGTTGTATGGCAATAAGGTTGGAGGATACTCTTTGCAATTTAGATAAGGCATCATAATTTCCATTATGAGAAAACTTAAGAAGCTTGACCCAATCATCAAAAGATAGTATATTGAGTAAGATTGGAGTATTTGAGTTTAGCGATTCAAGATCACGAGTTTTAAAGAAAGAGAAGAACAAAAATTTTTGAAAGCATGAGAGTACCTCTTGTTTGTGAGGACAGGGATGGTGAGGAAAGTAGGCTATTCAGAGATTTGCTTTGAAGAAAAGAGTCTCACGTACATTATGAAAAAAAAGAAAAATAATAAATCATAAGGTAAACAAGGTGAATGATATTCAATCATTCATAAGGCCTGCCCAATATAAAAAAAGTAAACAAAAAGGAATCCACAGGAAATGGTGTGGACAAAGACCGGAGGAGATAAAGGGGAGAGAGAGAGAGAGAGAGAGAGAGAGAGAGAGGGAGAGAGAGAGAGAGAGAAGGGAGGGTGTGGGAGAAAAGGTGGAGATCCTATGTAAGAAGACTTGAGGAGATAAAGAAGGGAAGAGAGAGAGAGAGAGAGAGAGAGAGAGAGAGAGGTGAGAGAGAGAAAGTCAACCACTTTAAAGTCTCCACTGAAGTCCAATGAAGAAGAGCCAATAGGAAAAATGCACTTTCAAAAAATTCAAGAAATGCCTAATTTTTGCTTTCCCAAAATTGCATCATTGCTAAGGCTACCCAGAGGGCAGGCCAAAAATGTACTATTCAAGAGGAACAATGAAATGAGTCAAGAGACCGAGGACCTTGATGACTTAAATATACTACGTGCAACCATCCAAAGTTGCAGGGGAGCACAAGTGTGTGTACAAAACATAAAAACTCCTTTTGCATAGTTAAAAGTTATTTAGTCAAGGAAATGCTTTAACAAAAAATAGATCTCTAAAGATAAGTAAAATGCTTTAAGAATTATATATATATATACGGGAAAATGAAACTCTGCAGCAAAAATATTTGTTATAGATGTTCATAAATGAGGGAAGAGTTTGTAGGTAACAAGGTGACTAGGAAGCTTCATAAGCAGTAGCATGATCAACTTTTTAATGGAGAGGAATGTTTGATTACTTGCCACCATCCAATAAGAAATATGGGTGAGAGGCAGTGTTGACTTAGTTTGGAAGACATGTGTCATAAGCACCCCTCCCTTGTTATTGGGATCACAATAAAAATTTATTGAAAAGCCACATGCTTATAGAAGCTTAAATATAAAGAAATTATGAGCATATCTCTCGAGGGATATCAATAATTTGGAATGAAGAAATAGTTCATTATGTATAAAAGCAACATAGGCATTCTCATAGTCGGTGAGAAACTTGTAGACATTTAGATTAGTGGATGAGGATATCATTAGAGGCAAGTGAACGAAGGTTTAAAAATCATATACTTTCTTTAGCAAAGTATCATAGAATGGCAAAGGAAATGGATACGTGGTTGTTGCCACATTGAACTTCTGGTAGTCCACACAAATTTTGAGCTTCCCATTCTTCTTTGGGACATTGACTATCTGCTAATTTTCAATAATTATGCACATCTAAAGTGATCAAGGTGTGTGTAACCTCGAGGTGTAGTTATAGATGCATAGAAATAACCATCTAGAAGTTAGACGTATAGAAGGGTAGACATATAGGAGCATTATTAAGAAGTGGTCTCTTTATAGAGATGTGTAGTTAAGAAGCATAGAAATATAGAAGTGTCGACATGTAAAAACAAAGACGATAGTTGTACACAAGAAGCCATCTATCAAAGAGGTAACATAGAGAGAGTTTGTTGGCACTTGTGTTAGGCCAACATGCACCAACACCAGTAAGAGTACAAGTGGCACTTGTGGTTGGTGACGGTCAACATTCATTATATAGACAATTGGAAGGAAAACCACACTTGTATATTGAAGAAATCTATTACAACAAAGATGCCGCGGCTTGCAGTGCCAACTCAATAGTAAACTTCTAACCTAGCAAGCCAGGTGAGAGGGAAAGCATGAAGTACAGTCACTCTCTGTTCCCTAATCCCCGTTACAATGCTTTTTCTAAGTCTACTAAAGAACCGCCACCTTTTGTAGTTGCCATACTTGTCTAGTTGGTTTACTGCTCATCGTTGGTCTATTGCCCTTAATTTATGGTTGCCTTTACCTCAAATGTGATGCCACCTCTTCTTGGTGGCACTACTCACGATCTAGGACTTAACGGCTCCCCTGCTTGCTGTGGTGCTACACTTTCTAATTGTTTAAGAACTTGGTTCCCTGTTATCACACAATTTCCCCTTCAATAGCAACCCCGATATCTGAGTAAACTTGTTGGCATCTGTTTCGTCACCCTCAAGCACGTGCAATCATCACTTAAGTATTGTAAGGGAGAGCATCTTCACTCGAGCACTGCACATGGTGGGTATATGTTCATGAGCACCAAGCACCCGTGAGTTAACATATCGAGAGTGAGCTAACAAGATCATCATTCGATGATGGAGTGGTCAATTGAATTTGTGAGTTGATGTGCTAGTAGTTAGAAAAATTTGAGTGGATTAAGTTTAGCAAGCCTTGAATTGAGTGGTTCATGCTGACCACTGAATGGATGTAGTTGTTAGGTATTGGAGCTATTACAAGAAATTTCTCTCAGTAACTACGGACGAGTGGCACAATCTCGTGTTGTGTTTGAAATTCATAGTGTGAAATACAGGAAGTATTCGGACAACTAATCAGTTACTCTCATAGTGGCCGATACATGCTAGAAAAGATGACGAGGATACGTGGCCAGGTGCAAAGAGTTCCTGAGCCAAAGAAATTGGTTGCATCCTACCATGAAAGCTGGTGCGGTCTTAGACCTAGAGTTCAATGCCCAAAGGAGGTTGGTGAAGCATCGACTGTCCAATAGGAGTGTACATTATTATGTAGAGCCAGAAGGACGAACTATTGTTAATGGGTTGAGGAATTCTAGAAGAATGGCAGATGAAGGTCCATCATGGCAAGTGGAGTCTTGTTGTCTCTGTGCCAACATGAACTTAGGTAGTACAGAATGTGTGTGTAGAGTAGCAGCAAAGCTCTGCTTATACTTGCATAAGGCTAGGAATAAACCTCTCTTAGGAATCCTCAACATGCATGTTCTACATGCGATTCCTACATGCATGTTCTACATGCGAGTTCTACATGCAAGTCCTACATGCAACTCTACATGCAAGTCCTACATGCGATTCCTACATGCATGTTCTACATGCGAGATCTACATGCAAGTCCTACATGCAAGTTCTACATGCAACTCCTACATGCAACATGCAACATGCGAGTTCTAAATTGTAACATGCAACTTCTATATGCAAGTTCTACATGTAGAGAGAGAATCTCTTACAATTCCTACATGCAGAGAGAAGCTCTCCAACTTGTATAAATACCCCATAATAGAATGAAGCCCACACTCTTTGGGGCATTGTGTTGAGTTCTACTTTGGTATTCCAAGCAATTGTCTCAAGTGTCCATGCTTCCTTGCACTCCATGTCCAAAAGCATGTCCTAACCTTGCAACTCCTCCTCCCCTCTCCTCCAACCTTGCAACCCATCCTCTCCCTCTCCTCCTCCCTCCTCCTCCTCCTTTCTCCTCCTCCTCCTCCCTCCTCCTCCCTTCTCCTCCTCCCTCCTCCTCCTCCTCCTGCTTCCTTCTCCTCCTCCCTCCTCTCTCTTCTTTGCCCCATGCTCTTACACCTTCTTCCTCTCCCACTCCTATGCTCCCCTTAAACCGTTAGTTCCTCAACCCTTAACCTCCATGATTCATGAGGGAGACAAGTTTTCCAACATGTACTCTACCCTGAACCATGGATCCTCCTTCAAGATTTGTACTCTACCTTGAACCTTGGATCCTCCTTCTAATCTTGGAATCTCTTCTAAACCTTGGAACCTCCTTCTAAACTCTAGAACCTTCTTCTAAACCTTGGAACCTCCTTCTAAACTCTGGAACCTCCTTCTAAACCTTGGAACCTCCTTCTAAACTTGGAACATCCTTCTAAACCTTGGAATCTCCTTCTAACCCTTAAACTCCTCCTAAACCCTACACCCCCCAATGAAGGCGAAAGCCTTCATTACCTCAACCATGATGATCCATGCTCCTTTCACACTTATGATTGCTTACCACACTTAAGCCTACGCCTCTCACCAGAATACGGCTCAAGGTCCTAAGCTACACATATACTACAACGACAACCCCGATATATCTATAGGTGACAAAAATCCTTGGAACCCTACATACTGAGAATACCGTGCTCTTCCCTGTGGAAGCCATGGGAAAGAGCCAACGTTTGGTGCCGCTGTCGAGCAGACTAGCATCTCAAGATAAAATAAACATGTGCAAGCATGTGTGCATGACAAACAGACTATTACTTCAAACCACTCAAGGGCTAGGAGAGCTAAAATTTTTCCAACTCCAGTATTTAAAAAAAAATAAAAATTCCTAGCTAAAACTATTCGTTACCGATTTAGGAAAATGCATGTTTTTTGAAAAAACAGCACCTTAAGGAATAAATCAGACCATGTGATGGTTGTCAGAGTGTAGAGCTTGAAATTTTAAACATTTCTCCTTTTTATGGAAGCACATTCTGACACAACCACCAAAAGTTATGGGCAATCAATGATTAAAGGTTCTAAATGCCATAACTCAAAAGAAAAATTGAAACCACCTCCCTACTCAAACGTGGACAAATTCAAAGCTACACATGTATTTGACTACTCAAACATGGACAAATTCAAAGGTGCACATGTGTTTGACTAAATCCACAGCTCCCCCTCGTTCCCTATAAAAGTGCACCCATCCCTCTCATACTTTTTCTTTCACATCTTGCCTCCATCCTCTTTCGCATTCCAAGCCCTACACAAGACACTCCTCCCTCTCCATCGACCACCACCCTACTCCCATCCTCACATGGTGAGTTACTTCGAGCCCATCTCGCACGATAACCTAGCCATCTACGCACCGTCCATTCGTCCTCAACAATCCCATTACATCGAGTTGTAAGGATAATTTGGGGGACTTTAATGAATCACATGATTCATGAAAGATTGATAGGATGAGGATCTCAAGCATACTCAAGATCTAGGCTTGTATTATTTATTAAATCTCAAAGCCTCTGTCGATAGGATATGGAAACACAGCGCACAAAAAATGATGCATATTTGCAAAAAATGTTACATCAATTTCCTCCACTCTTCTCGTTATTCAAAATGAGGATGATCATTTTGAATCAAGGCATTGCATGAATCCAGTGTTCAAGAATGGTTAATAAGATAAACAGTTGCATTGGTGGCATGAAAGGAAAATATGAACTTTTCGCGTAAGTGTTGCATCTATTGCGAACATTCTAGTATTTCTTGAAAACTCAAGAACCAAGACATTGCACTAATAATAAGACTTATGAATCATTGTCAGGATGAGTTTCATAGATACATTATGATAATTATGCATGAAAATATAATGTATTCACTTCTAAGATATTGTCAAGTCTTTGACACATATTTTGATGAAAAATACGTTGGACATTTATTTGTTGGTAAGGAAAACGTTTATATGTCTGTCGAAAATAAACCATCGGGTCTTGACAAAATTCAACAATATTTGACAGCATCAGCATGGCTGTTAGGCCCTTATAGTGATTTAAAAAATGTGAAGCAAAATGGGCTTGTTTCAACCCCTTTTTTTCCCACTACATATATTTTATTACAACGTCATTCAAAATGAATGCATATCATCCAAGCTACAAAATTGCAAAAAAATGTCATATCATGTATTGTTACAGAATTTCCCTTCCAAAGACTAGTACAAAAATGAATAAGGTGTACAAAATGGCAAAATCCCAAAGGGTGGTGCTAAATTGTCGATCCTCCTCCTCCTCCTCCTGATCATGTCAATCTTTGGTCTAGCCTCCTCCCTCGCCTCTAAGTAGCTCTAGTTTTGTTGATATCCTCGTGGATGTCCTCGTTTGGGTCAGTCGTGCCCTAGTAATGTTGCTTTAAATAATTTAGAAAATATAATTAAAGCTTGATTGTAAAAATGGAAAGATCAAGAAAGTTTGAGAACAAGGAGGATTGGAGACTTACATGGCAACTCATCGCTACCATCCGGTTGATGGGTACAGCATCGCACTCCAACTTTTTGAATAGAGCCCGCCCACCATGCTCATATGCTATATGTGCTCCTTCTCTATATGGATTCGATCAATACCGGTATACTTTTGAACCCAAATCAAAAACGTTAGATGAACTGCTATGAACAAAACAATGTATTTAAACCAAATCAAAAATCACAAAAGAAGTATGTAGCACGCATATACTTACCACCCAGCCTCCATTTGTTTCTTGCCACCACTCTCAAGGTGTGAAGCACCTCTGCTCCGCGTACATACTCGTGATGCCTTCAGCTAGTTGTCCCACCACTCTAGTTTCGTCTTGAATCCTCATGCCTCTTTCAATCTAGCTTATTCACATGAGGAGGCCTTGGTCTACCGTCCCTCACTGTATCACAGATCTTTGATCAGTGATGTTTGAGTACATCGCCCATGCGTCTAAGCATGCATCAAGTATCAAACCCACAACCAACTGGTATTGGGTACTCTTGCTTGAGTATCGCTATGACATAGTCTTTTTTCCTCTGGTCTTGCCTGGGCCATGGATCTAATCTATTTGAATCAAATGTCATGGCCATAAGCTTCCTCATGCGAGCTATGACACCAACCCCTTTGTCATTCCTTTAACTTATTGACATTATATTTTAGGTCTTCATCTAGAGGAAGCCACAAAGGGTGTGGATAGACCTAGGGTGGCAGATGTAGGGTTGTGTATGTGTGTGTGTGTGTGTGTAACTAGTAAGTTAATTAGCTTATTAATTATCTATATATTTGTTGATTAACGTATCTATATATTTGTGATTGATATAAAATATATATTTTTAATTTTTGAAATGTAAATGCTTACTTATATGATACCCAATTTAAGGCTCAATCTCAAGTTTAAACATGCACACACATGTGTGTGTGTGTGTGTGTGTGTGTGTGTGTGTGTGTGTGTGTATAAATATATATATATGCATAACATTTATACACACACACACACACACACACACACACACACATACATACATGTGTGTGTGTGTGCATGCGTGTATGTGTGTACTTCTCACTTTTTAAAAAAAAGTGTGTGTGTGTGTGTGTATCTAACTATTTTTTCTTTTCTTAACATGGACCTTCTGAAAATTATTTTTTCTCCCCTACCTAATTTATTTACTTGTCACTCTTTTCCTAATTCTAACGTTAATTTCCTCCCTTTTATTATTTATTCCGCCTTATCTTAATTATAAAGCTTCAAAATTTTT
Organism: Dipteris shenzhenensis; assembly: GCF_047967505.1. Taxonomy (NCBI): domain Eukaryota; kingdom Viridiplantae; phylum Streptophyta; class Polypodiopsida; order Gleicheniales; family Dipteridaceae; genus Dipteris; species Dipteris shenzhenensis. The sequence goes on along the minus strand of NC_141605.1, from coordinate 2,687,209 downwards.
AGATTTAATTCCATTTGTAAACAGTAAACCAACCCCCCACATGTCCTGCAGCCTTTTGCGCCTCTAACTACTTCGCCTACCTATATAAGAGGCCTCTCCTATGATTACCGATGGACCGTGATACCCCGGGGGCCATCTAATCCCACTGAGCTTTGCCCGACCCGTTGTCCCCGCTCTGCGCTGCCACGTCGCTTGTCCCTCGCGCTTCTCTGACTGCGCCATCCTCTGGCTACTCTACTAGCACCATCCATGCCATGTACTCCAAACATCATCTGCACTTCTCTATGCCGCCTTCAAAGACACGCGTCCCTCTCATACACTCATAGCTTCTTAGTTCTTTAAAAAACCCTACCTTCTAATTTACTACTTTTAAACCTCCCCCCTCCCCCTCTCTTCTCTATATCATTTTTTAGGATTTACCCCTCTAATTAATATTCTCTCCCTTCTCTATACACCCCCCCCTCCCCTTCTCTCTATATCTTTATTCCCCCTCTTATTTATGGAACATAACCGCACTTTCAAATTAACACTCTAAGGTTATTTTTTACTTCTTTAGCCCATTTTCATTATCTTTATTTTTTGTCTTTAGCTTACCTTTACTCAGATTTTTTCTTTTCAAGCACTTGTAACCCCCTCGTTTAAATTTTTTTCTGCCTATTTACCCATACAACTACACTCCCATCTTCATTAGTTCAAATTCCCTCCACGTCTTTCACACTAACCCCCCCCCTTCCTTTCCCCCCCAATATTTTACATTAAATTCCCTGCCCCCCCCCTCAATTTGGCTTGGTTGTTTAATAACTAAAACTTCTAGCATCACTATACCTCCTCCACATCGTCATTTTATAAATATTTAGACATCATTATTGCATTGACCTGTGATACAAAAGGCTCTTTCATTTCTATTGTTTTTAATGCATTTGGTATTGAATCTTTAACCTTGTGAGAGAAGGTACGCTTGCAAAAACAAGCCTACTACCACCTAGATTGGTGTGTTGTCTCGAGCTCTTTTTATTGCAAGAAAAGAATAACATACGATGTCATGCAATGTTTTGAATTGTTCATATATGATTCCATGGCATTCATGCTAACCCTTGATTGATGATAATTGTATCTATTATAGTTAAAATTTTTCTTTTGAAATACAGTCTCATTACGGCATGTATCATTTTATTAATATGGATATTGCAACAACAATTCATATGTATGACATCTGGTATCAGTGATTATGAATTATCATCTTATGAAGATGTTACACCCATCATTTGATTCAAGAATGTGGTAGAATGAAGGTTTACATTGGTACTAGACAACATGAAAAAATAATTTAGTTGATTTCTATGTTAATCCTTCCATCCTTGTAAGGATAATTTGGGGGACTTTAATGAATCACATGATTCATGAAAGATTGATAGGATGAGGTTTTAAAGCATACTCAAGATCTAGGCATGTATCCTTTATTGAATCTCAAAGCCTTTGTTGATAGGATATGAGAACACAGCGCTTAAAAAATGATACATATTTGTAAAGATGTTACATCAATTTCCTCCACTCTTCTCGTTATTCAAAACAAGGATGATCATTCTGAATCAAGGCATTGCACGAATCAAGCATTCAAGAATGGTTAATAAGATGAACAATTCCATTGGGGGCATGAAAGGAAAATATGAACTTTTCGCGTAAGTGTTGCATCTATTGCGAACATTCTAGTATTTCTTGAAAACTCAAGAACCAAGACATTGCACTAATAATAAGACTTATGAATGATTTTCAGGATGAGTTTCATAGATATATTACGATAATTATGCATGAAAATATAATGTATTCACTTCTAAGGTATTGTCAAGTCTTTGACGCATATTTTGATGAAAAATATGTTGGACATTTATTTGTTGGTAGGAAAAACGTCTATATGTCTTTCCAAAATAAACCATCGGGTCTTGACAAAATTTGACAATATTTGACAGCATCAGCATGGCTGTCAGGCCCTTATAGTGATTTAAAAAATGTGAAGCAAAATGGGCTTGTTTCAACCCCTTTTTTTCCCACTACATATATTTTATTACGTCATACAAAATGAATGCATATCATCCAAGCTACAAAATTGCAAAAAAATGTCATATCATGTATTATTACAAAATTTCCCTTCCAAAGACTAGTACAAAAATGAATAAGGTGTACAAAATGGCAAAATCCCAAAGGGTGGCGCTAAATTGTCGATCCTCCTCCTCCTCCTGATCATGTCAATCTTCTAGCCTCCTCCCTCGCCTCTAAGTAGCTCTAGTCTTGTCAATATCCTCATGTATGTCCTCGTTCAGGTCAGTCGTGGCCTAGTAATGTTGCTTTAAATAATTTAGAAAATATAATTAAAGCTTGATTGTAAAAATGGAAAGATCAAGAAAGTTTGAGAACAAGGAAGATTGGAGACTTACATGGCAACTCGTCACTACAATCCGATTGACAGGTACAGCATCGCACTCCAACTTTTTGAATAGAGCCCGCCCACCATGCTCATATGCTATATGTGCTCCTTCTCTATATGGATTCGATCAATCCTAGTATACTTTTGAACCCAAATCAAAAACGTTAGATGAACTGCTATGAACAAAATAATGTATTTAAACCAAATCAAAAATTACAAAAGAAGTATGTAGCACGCATATACTTACCACCCAGCCTCGATTTGTTTCTTGCCACCACTCTCAAGGTGTGAAGCGCCTCGTCTGCATACATTCATTATATAGACAATTGGAAGGAAAACCACACTTGTATATTGAAGAAATCTATTACAACAAAGATGCCGCGGCTTGCAGTGCCAACTCAATTGTAAACTTCTAACCTAGCAAGCCAGGTGAGAGGGAAAGCATGAAGTACAGTCACTCTCTGTTCCGTAATCCCCGTTACAATGCTTTTTCTAAGTCTACTAAAGAACCGCCACCTTTTGTAGTTGCCATGCTTGTCTAGTTGGTTTACTACTCATCGTTGGTCTATTGCCCTTAATTTATGGTTGCCTTTACCTCAAATGCGATGCCACCTCTTCTTGGTGGCACTACTCATGATCTAGGACTTAACGGCTCCCCTGCTTGCTGTGGTGCTACACTTTCTAATTGTTTAAGAACTTGGTTCCCTGTTATCACACAATTTCCCCTTCAATAGCAACCCCGATATCTGAGTAAACTTTTTGGCATCTGTTTCGTCACCCTCAAGCACGTGCAATCATCACTTAAGTATTGTAAGGGAGAGCATCTTCACTCGAGCACTGCACATGGTGGGTATATGTTCACGAGCACCAAGCACCCATGAGTTAACATATCGAGAGTGAGCTAACAAGATCATCATTCGATGATGGAGTGGTCAATTGAATTTGTGAGTTGATGTGCTAGTAGTTAGAAAAATTTGAGTGGATTGAGTTTAGCAAGCCTTGAATTGAGTGGTTCATGCTGACCACTGAATGGATGTAGTTGTTAGGTATTGGAGCTATTACAAGAGATTTCTCTCAGTAACTACGGACGAGTGGCACAATCTCGTGTTGTGTTTGAAATTCATAGTGTAAAATACAGGAAGTATTCGGACAACTAATCAGTTACTCTCATAGTGGCTGATACATGCTAGAAAAGATGACGAGGATACGTGGCCAGGTGCAAAGAGTTCCTGAGCCAAAGAAATTGGTTGCATCCTACCATGAAAGCTGGTGCGGTCTTAGACCTAGAGTTCAATGCCCAAAGGAGGTTGGTGAAGCATCGACTGTCCAATAGGAGTGTACATTATTATGTAGAGCCAGAAGGACGAACTATTGTTAATGGGTTGAGGAATTCTAGAAGAATGGCAGATGAAGGTCCATCATGGCAAGTGGAGTCTTGTTGTCTCTGTGCCAACATGAACTTAGGTAGTACAGAATGTGTGTGTAGAGTAGCAGCAAAGCTCTGCTTATACTTGCATAAGGCTAGGAATAAACCTCTCTTAGGAATCCTCAACATGCATGTTCTACATGCGATTCCTACATGCATGTTCTACATGCGAGTTCTACATGCAAGTCCTACATGCAACTCTACATGCAAGTCCTACATGCGATTCCTACATGCATGTTCTACATGCGAGTTCTACATGCAAGTCCTACATGCAAGTTCTACATGCGAGTTCTACATGCAACTCCCACATGCAACATGCAACATGCGAGTTCTACATTGTAACATGCAACTTCTATATGCAAGTTCTACATGTAGAGAGAGAATCTCGTACAATTCCTACATGCAGAGAGAAGCTCTCCAACTTGTATAAATACCCCATAATAGAATGAAGCCCACACTCTTTGGGGCATTGTGTTGAGTTCTACTTTGGTATTCCAAGCAATTGTCTCAAGTGTCCATGCTTCCTTGCACTCCACGTCCAAAAGCATGTCCTAACCTTGCAACTCCTCCTCCCCTCTCCTCCAACCTTGCAACCCATCCTCTCCCTCTCCTCCTCCCTCCTCCTCCTCCTTTCTCCTCCTCCTCCTCCCTCCTCCTCCCTTCTCCTCCTCCCTCCTCCTCCTCCTCCTGCTTCCTCCTCCTCCTCCCTCCTCTCTCTTCTTTGCCCCATGCTCTTACACCTTCTTCCTCTCCCACTCCTATGCTTCCCCTAAACCGTTAGTTCCTCAACCCTTAACCTCCATGATTCATGAGGGAGACAAGTTTTCCAACATGTACTCTACCCTGAACCTTGGATCCTCCTTCAGGATTTGTACTCTACCTTGAACCTTGGATCCTCCTTCTAATCTTGCAACCTCTTCTAAACCTTGGAACCTCCTTTTAAACTCTAGAACCTTCTTCTAAACCTTGGAACCTCCTTCTAAACTCTGGAACCTCCTTCTAAACTTGGAACATCCTTCTAAACCTTGGAATCTCCTTCTAACCCTTAAACTCCTCCTAAATCCTACACCCCCCAATGAAGGCGAAAGCCTTCATTACCTCAACCATGATGATCCATGCTCCTTTCACACATGCATGCACTATGATTGCTTACCACACTTAAGCCTACGTCTCTCACCAAAATACGGCTCAAGGTCCTAAGCTACACATATACTACAATGACAACCCCGATATATCTATAGGTGACAAAAATCCTTGGAACCCTACATACTGAGAATACCGTGCTCTTCCCTGTGGAAGCCATGGGAAAGAGCCAATGTTTGGTGCCGCTATCGAGCAGACTAGCATCTCAAGATAAAATAAACATGTGCAAGCATGTGTGCATGACAAACAGACTATTACTTCAAACCACTCAAGGGCTAGGAGAGCTAAAATTTTTCCAACTCCAGTATTTAAAAAAAAAATAAAAATTCCTAGCTAAAACTATTCGTTACCGATTTAGGAAAATGCATGTTTTTTGAAAAAATAGCACCTTAAGGAATAAATCAGACCATGTGATGGTTGTCAGAGTGTAGAGCTTGAAATTTTAAACATTTCTCCTTTTTATGGAAGCACATTCTGACACAACCACCAAAAGTTATGGGCAATCAATGATTAAAGGTTCTAAATGCCATAACCCAAAAGAAAAATTGAAACCACCTCCCTACTCAAACGTGGACAAATTCAAAGCTACACATGTATTTGACTATTGAAACATGAACAAATTCAAAGGTGCACATGTGTTTGACTAAATCCACAGCTTCCCCTCGTTCCCTATAAAAGTGCACCCATCCCTCTCATACTTTTTCTTTCACATCTTGCCTCCATCCTCTTCCCCATTCCAAGCCCTACACAAGACACTCCTCCCTCTCCATCGACCACCACCCTACTCCCATCCTCACATGGTGAGTTACTTCAAGCCCATCTCGCATGATAACCTAGCCATCTACGCACCATCCATTCATCCTCAACAATCCCGTTACATCGAGTTGTAAGGATAATTTGGGGGACTTTAATGAATCACATGATTCATGAAAGATTGATAGGGTGAGGTTCTCAAGCATACTCAAGATTTAGGCATGTATTATTTATTGAATCTCAAAGCCTCTGTCGATAGGATATGAAAACACAGCGCACAAAAAATGATGCATATTTGCAAAAGATGTTACATCAATTTCCTCCACTCTTCTCGTTATTCAAAATGAGGATGATCATTCTGAATCAAGGCATTGCACGAATCAAGCGTTCAAGAATGGTTAATAAGATGAACAGTTGCATTGGTGGCATGAAAGGAAAATATGAACTTTTTGCGTAAGTGTTGCATCTATTGTGAACATTCTAGTATTTCTTGAAAACTCAAGAACCAAGACATTGCACTAATAATAAGACTTATGAATGATTGATAGGATGAGTTTCATAGATACATTATGATAATTATGCATCAAAATATAATGTATTCACTTCTAAGGTATTGTCAAGTCTTTGACACATATTTCGATGAGAAATACGTTGGATATTTATTTGTTGGTAGGGAAAACGTTGTGTGGATAAAAATGGAAAAATATTTTTCACTTGTTGCATGTTGTTGGGTGAGTGCATAGCTATGTACATAGCTAGTTGGTTGTGGAAATGAGCTGTGGATACCCTCATGACGGACTCCACACTGATGACATATTGTCTTGAGATGGAAGACGCTTCTACAAGGACTTCTGGGAGATAATGAAGTGCAGTGTAGGATCACCAGACAATCCAGAGCAGTGTGACGGGGTTTTGTTGTGGGATGACATGTACTCTTCATAGTTGTGTGATAGTCTGTGGGGAACTGAGTACTACATGCTGGTTAGCAGGATATGTGCAAAGGTGGAGTGCCTAAGGTTGAGTATAGGCATTAATTGCCTTGGTATAATTTGAAGGAAAGAGTGGGAGAGTGGTGAAAAAATAAAAGCTGACGTGGTTATAATCAAAAAAGTATCCATGCAGGTGGCTACGTGAGGACGAGGCGAGGAGGTTCTAGATGATGGCGAGGTGGCGACTGCAAGTAGCAGGCTACAAGGAGAGGGGGGCTCGTAGTGTGGAGGGAGTCACAATTGCAAGGTGGGAGACTCTTGGAGGAGAAGCGTCGCCAATATACAAGCTGGAGAACGGGAGTAGGGGAGGATACGTGAGCTGGGTAAGCTCTGTGAACGAGAGGAGGAGAGCTCTGAAGGGGAGAGCTTTTGAAGTTCGGGGCTCGAGAGCTTGAATGTGGCCTGGGAAGGATGGCGCAAGGAGATGCGAGGTCAGGGGAGTTCTGGATTTGGGTGATGGGGGCTTCGTGAACAGGGGAGAGGACCGTGAAAGCGGATCAACTAGGCTGCGGTCGCTAGGATCTAAAAAGGAGGTTGCATGTTACGTGTGTGGTGAGCTTCTGGGAGCTGGAGGGCTACGAGACATTAGAGAGACTGTGAGCAAGAGAAGTGGGTGTGGAAGGAAGGACGTGTGAGCTGAGAAGAAGCTGCTGCTCGTCGAGGGGGTCGCAATGACTACAGGAGAGAGCCTGTGAGTTCGTAAGGGTGGTGGACAGCCGGAGGATCTCAGACGACAGAGAGAGAGGCTTGCTGATGGACTACATCATAGAAGAGCTCCTTGGCTACTAGTAGATGAAAACACGAGACTGTGAGATAAGGAGGAGCGGCTGCTAGTGTAGAGGATTGCGCACAGAGAGGACACCGGCGAGTTTCTGAGAGCGGAAGGAATAAAGTGCATATTCACGAGCCAGGAGTTTTTGCAGTATATGAGTTCTGTGAGCAGTTGAGGACGATTTAGAGGTGATGAGCAGACTATGGAGTTTGGGCGCCAGAGCAAGATAAGCTACAGTAGGCCTTTGATCATGAGCTGAGTTACCAGAGTCGTCGCTATTGATGAAGGCTTAGGGGATTTAGTCAAGGATGCTATGCAGGATGAAAGAGATGGGCAACAGAGGCGTTATGAACTCCATATGCAAGAGATGAATTTAGTGCTTGGGTTATTATGGGAAGGGATCAAGATGGAGAGTTTATTAAATTGGAAGGGTAGTTCTTAGAAGAGGAAGAAGAGAACAATAGGAGAAGCTGCAGCCGGTGTAAGGAGCTTCTGTGGTGATGACAGAGGGTGTTGAACGAGAGCACAGGCTAGACAATCGTGTATAGAAGCTGGAGTACCTTGGTTTGAGAAAGCATGAGCTGCAACGAGAATGTGGTTGGGCTTGCATGAGATTAAAGAGGCTGAAGTCTTTGCTTGAGGTGTCTTTTGTGTGGGTTTGTATATGGTTGACTATGAGCTATTGCTTAGTAAATGGCAGGCTGCATCATTTATGGTACTTGATGTTGATCTTGGGAAGACATGATAAGATGTCTGACTTCTGACCGTGGCCATTTTGTGGGTTGGATGCATTTGAAGCTGAATGCTTTCAGAGTTATTGAAGGAAGGAGTCCGCTTGTGATGGGCTGTGTGGTCCACTGCATTTTTGTTTGAGGTTGTCTGGCTCTGGAGAAAATGTATCCAAGAGTGAGTTGTCTCAGGAGATCTATAGAGAGGAAAATGTTGATTGAATGCCTTTTGCCTTGTGATTGTGTTGTTCGGGTGTTTTGAACATGGATGAGTGTGGCTGTGAAGGCGGGTTATGCTCTACTACTTTTGTCCATCCACGTTTTGGTGCCTCCACGGAGGAAGTTCACTTCAGTTTACAAGATTGGAGGAGCAGGTGTTCTGAGATGTGTTGCAAGCAATGGGGAGAAATCCACACATGAGAGTGATACAGTGTGAGTGGTGTGGAAAATGTGGTCACAGGAAGGACAGATGTATTGAAGTCCAGCTACGTGTGATCCGACTCCGAGCTAGAGTGCAGAGAGCCTTGAAAGTGCTTGCCCGTAGGAAAAAGAATGCTCTTCAGATGCAGAGTGAGCTTCTTCAGTAGTGTATTTGTTTTGTTGCCTTCGAGTTTTGTTGTGGTTGAGAAAGCCAGGGTGTGTGACAGTTGAAAGATTGTGAGGATGGCAGAGGACTTTCCAGAGTTTTGGGGGATGCCATATGAGAATGCAGTGAGATTCTTGGAAAAGATGGAATTCACAGCACTTATGAAGGATAGGGCAACCCCTCAGATTTTGTTTCAGATCATGAATTATTGTTTGCAGGGAGATGCAAAGGCATGGTTGCAGACTCAAGTGGCTGCCTTCAGGACTGCTCATCCTCAGCAGCAAAATCCGGAGTATACAGTGGTGAGAGCAGCTTTTCTTGCACGGTTTGCACAAAGCAGGAGCCCTAATGAAGTATGGAAGGAGTTGTGCAAAATTCAGCAAAGGGATGGTCAGGATGTGGATCAGTATCTGATAGAGTTTGGTAGACTGTGGAGTCTATGGTGTGAGGCTTTGATTCCTGAAATACCCCCGCAGATGATAAAGAGAGACCGGTTTGTGGCTGGTCTAGAACCTTCACTCCGTCTAAAGGTGGAGCTGAAGAATATTGATAGTTTTGAGGATGCAGTCAGAGTGGCTAGAGAGAAAGAATGGAAGGTCAAGAGACTGAGGCAGCTTGGTATGCAAGAGGAGCCTAAAAACCTGGTCAGTAGGCCAGAAATGATCAAGGCATATGTAGAGAGAGAGCCGGTGTCTATTCCTATGCGGGATGATTCCCTAAAAAAGGAATTGCATGAAGCTGTGGAGCTGATGAAAACACTCAGCCTAAATTGGATGGAGATTGCAGGAAGAAGCAGAGGTCAAAATAACAGCGGAGATGCTATGGATGGAGGAGAAGGAAGTTCAGCTGATGCAAGGAGAGTACCGAATTATGTGATGAGCTGTCGACTGGAATTGGAAGAGGAACTTGAGGAGACAGTCACAGATGAAGAGATAGATTTTTTGAGTGAGACAGAGGAAGAGAGCATCTCATCAGAGGAAGAGAGTCAGTTGTCTTCACTGTTGAAGGAACCTGATGCATATAGAGTTGATGATGTAAGGGAGCTGGATATCATTACACTTATGAGTGGAGGCTTGTCAGTTGCTATGGAGGAGGGTGTTGCTCAGCTAGTTCTGTGTGAGGTGGTAGAAGAGAGCCCAAGAGTAGGGGTTGCTACCATAGATGGCAGAAATGTTGAGAGCCCATTAATGGCAGCTAAGGATAAGTCTGTGTGTGTAGATGATGATCATGCTCCAGTGTTGTGTGGTGATGATGTGCATATGATGGCTGAATGCAATCAATTTGTGGTTGACACTGTGATTGTGCATACTGAAGAAGCTAAGATTTCAGGTTCAGCAAGTGAGGAAGAAAAAGGTGAAACTAGTGAAGATGAGAGCTCGATCATGTGTGACAGTGATGAAGCTGATGTGGCTATTACTGATAAAGTAAAAGACCTACAGACAGCAAGTGTTGATTGTGTGCATGCAAATTGTGATGAGTATGATGAGGTTAAGATTCAGTGTTTACAAGATGATGGTGATTCTGAGAATGAGATGGATTGTGTTCTTGATGATGCACTGAATGATATGTTAGCATTGATCTCTTCGAAAGAGAATGAAAACACCAGTATGCATGTTGAGAAGGACAGCAGTGATAGTGTGATTGATGATCAACTAGATGCTTTGCTTGATGATATCCTCGTGGATTTTGCATGTGTGGTTGCTGATGATAAGATGTGTGTTTCTTATCATGCCCAAGAGAATGAGTCAGATGTTAGTGAGGACAGAATGCCTGTAAGATCTGTGTGTGAGGTTGTAACCTCAAAAGATGTGGCTGATGTGAAGCTGAGAAAGACTCATGATACAAGTGTGACGGCTGATAGCCAGTGGAGTTGTGTAATATCTTGGCAAGATAAGATATGGGATCCTGGAGGCTTATATGGAAGGAGCTGGTGGCTACATCAAATTGCTGTATTGTTGATTCCATTTGATCCAGGAGGATGGTGGATTATGCATATCTGGCAGTGGAGGGTTCAAAGTTATCCTTTTGATCCGGGAGGAGAAAAGACAGAGGCATAGAGCACAAGTTTGCTTTGTTTTTGATCCAGGTGGTTTGCTGATGTTTTTTTCTTTAGCTGCTGGACATGAATGTCACAGCAGAAGAGAAGGGGTTGCTAGAGATGTGTGGATAAAAATGGAAAAATATTTTTCACTTGTTGCATGTTGTTGGGTGAGTGCATAGCTATCTACATAGCTAGTTGGTTGTGGAAATGAGCTGTGGATACCCTCATGACGGACTCCACACTGATGACATATTGTCTTGAGATGGAAGACGCTTCTACAAGGACTTCTGGGAGATAATGAAGTGCAGTGTAGGATCACCAGACAATCCAGAGCAGTGTGACGGGGTTTTGTTGTGGGATGACATGTACTCTTCATAGTTGTGTGATAGTCTGTGGGGAACTGAGTACTACATGCTGGTTAGCAGGATATGTGCAAAGGTGGAGTGCCTAAGGTTGAGTATAGGCACTAATTGCCTTGGTATAATTTGAAGGAAAGAGTGGGAGAGTGGTGAAAAAATAAAAGCTGACGTGGTTATAATCAAAAAAGTATCCATGCAGGTGGCTACGTGAGGACGAGGCGAGGAGGTTCTAGATGGCGAGGTGGCGACTGCAAGTAGCAGGCTACAAGGAGAGGGGGGCTCGTAGTGTGGAGGGAGTCACAATTGCAAGGTGGGAGACTCTTGGAGGAGAAGCGTCGCCAATATACAAGCTGGAGAACGGGAGTAGGGGAGGATACGTGAGCTGGGTAAGCTCTGTGAACGAGAGGAGGAGAGCTCTGAAGGGGAGAGCTTTTGAAGTTCGGGGCTCGAGAGCTTGAATGTGGCCTGGGAAGGATGGCGCAAGGAGATGCGAGGTCAGGGGAGTTCTGGATTTGGGTGATGGGGGCTTCGTGAACAGGGGAGAGGACCGTGAAAGCGGATCAACTGGGCTGCGGTCGCTAGGATCTAAAAAGGAGGTTGCATGTTACGTGTGTGGTGAGCTTCTGGGAGCTGGAGGGCTACGAGACATTAGAGAGACTGTGAGCAAGAGAAGTGGGTGTGGAAGGAAGGACGTGTGAGCTGAGAAGCTGCTGCTGCTCGTCGAGGGGGTCGCAATGACTACAGGAGAGAGCCTGTGAGTTCGTAAGGGTGGTGGACAGCCGGAGGATCTCAGACGACAGAGAGAGAGGCTTGCTGATGGACTACATCGTAGAAGAGCTCCTTGGCTACTAGTAGATGAAAACACGAGACTGTGAGATAAGGAGGAGCGGCTGCTAGTGTAGAGGATTGCGCACAGAGAGGACACCGGCGAGTTTCTGAGAGCGGAAGGAATAAAGTGCATATTCACGAGCCAGGAGTTTTTGCAGTATATGAGTTCTGTGAGCAGTTGAGGACGATTTAGAGGTGATGAGCAGACTATGGAGTTTGGGCGCCAGAGCAAGATAAGCTACAGTAGGCCTTTGATCATGAGCTGAGTTACCAGAGTCGTCGCTATTGATGAAGGCTTAGGGGATTTAGTCAAGGATGCTATACAGGATGAAAGAGATGGGCAACAGAGGCGTTATGAACTCCATATGCAAGAGATGAATTCAGTGCTTGGGTTATTATGGGAAGGGATCAAGATGGAGAGTTTATTAAATTGGAAGGGTAGTTCTTAGAAGAGGAAGAAGAGAACAATAGGAGAAGCTGCAGCCGGTGTAAGGAGCTTCTGTGGTGATGACAGAGGGTGCTGAACGAGAGCACAGGCTAGACAATCGTGTATAGAAGCTGGAGTACCTTGGTTTGAGAAAGCATGAGCTGCAACAAGAATGTGGTTGGGCTTGCATGAGATTAAAGAGGCTGAAGTCTTTGCTTGAGGTGTCTTTTGTGTGGGTTTGTATATGGTTGACTATGAGCTATTGCTTAGTAAATGGCAGGCTGCATCATTTATGGTACTTGATGTTGATCTTGGGAAGACATGATAAGATGTCTGACTTCTGACCGTGGCCATTTTGTGGGTTGGATGCATTTGAAGCTGAATGCTTTCAGAGTTATTGAAGGAAGGAGTCCGCTTGTGATGAGCTGTGTGGTCCACTGCATTTTTGTTTGAGGTTGTCTGGCTCTGGAGAAAATGTATCCAAGAGTGAGTTGTCTCAGGAGATCTATAGAGAGGAAAATGTTGATTGAATGCCTTTTGCCTTGTGATTGTGTTGTTCGGGTGTTTTGAACATGGATGAGTGTGGCTGTGAAGGCGGGTTATGCTCTACTACTTTTGTCCATCCAACGTCTATATGTCTGTCGAAAATAAACCATCGGGTCTTGACAAAATTCGACAATATTTGACAGCATCAGCATGGCTGAACTAGTGATTTAAAAAATGTGAAGCAAAATGGGCTTGTTTCAACCCCTTTTTTTCCCACTACATTTATTTTATTACAATGTCATACAAAATGAATGCATATCATCCAAGCTGCAAAATTGCAAAAAAATTTCATATCATGTATTGTTACAAAATTTCCCCTCCAAAGACTAGTACAAAAATGAATAAGGTGTACAAAATGGCAAAATCCCAAAGGGTGGCGCTAAATTATCGATCCTCCTGCTCCTCCTCCTGATCATGTCAATCTTTGGTCTAGCCTCCTCCCTCGCCTCTAAGTAGCTCTAGTCTTGTCGATATCCTCGTGTATTCCTGGTTCGGGTCAGTCGTGCCCTAGTAATGTTGCTTTAAATAATTTAGAAAATATAATTAAAGCTTGATTGTAAAAATGGAAAGATCAAGAAAGTTTGAGAACAAGGAGGATTGGAGACATACATGGCAACTCGTCACTACCATCTGATTGACGGGTATAGCATCGCACTCCAACTTTTTGAATAGAGCCCACCTGCCATGCTCATATGCTATATGTGCTCCTTCTCTATATGGATTCGATCAATCCCAGTATACTTTTGAACCCAAATTAAAAACGTTAAATGAACTGCTATGAACAAAACAATGTATTTAAACCAAATCAAAAAGTACAAAAGAAGTATGTAGCATGCATATACTTACCACCCAGCCTCGATTTATTTCTTGCCACCACTCTCAAGGTGTGAAGCACCTCTGGTCCACGTACATACTCGTGATGCCTTCAGCTAGTTGTCCCACCACTCTAGTTTTTTCTTGAATCTTTGCCTCATGCCTCTTTCAATCTAGCTTATTCACATGAGGAGGCCTTGGTCTACCGTCCCTCACTGTATCACAGATCTTTGATCAGTGATGTTTGAGTACATCGCCTATGTGTCTAAGCATGCAGCAAGTATCAAACCCACAACCAACTGGTATTGGGTACTCTTGCTTGAGTATCTCTATGACATAGTCTTTTTTCCTTTGGTTTTGCCTTGGCCATGGATCTAATCTATTTGAATCAAATGTCCTGGCCATAAGCTTCCTCATGCGAGCTATGACACCAACCCCTTTGTCATCCTCAATGATCTCCTTTAACTTATTGACATTATATTTTAGGTCTTCATCTAGAGGAAGCCACAAAGGGCGTGGATAGACCTAGGGTGGCAAATGTAGGGGTGTGTGTGTGTGCTATGTGTGTGTGTGTGTGTAACTAGTAAGTTAATTAGCTTATTAATTATCTATATATTAGTTGATTAACGTATCTATATATTTGCGATTGATATAAAACATATATTTTTAAGGTTTGAAATGTAAATGCTAAATTATATGATAGCCAATTGAAGGCTCAATCTCAAGTTTAAACACACACACACACACACGTGTGTGTGTGTGTGTGTCTGTGTATGTTATGTGTGTGTCTGTGTGTATAAATATATATATATGCATATATATATATATATGTTATGCATATATATATTTATACACACACACACACACACACACATAACACACACACACACACACACACACACATACATGTGTGTGTGTGTGTGTGTGTGCGTGTGTGTGTGTACTTCTCACTTTTTATATATATATTTATATATATATATATGTTATGCATATATATATTTATACACACACACACACACACACACACATAACATACACACACACATACATACATGTGTGTATGTGTGTGTGTGTGTGTATCTAACTATTTTTTCTTTTCTAAACATGGATCTTCTGAAAATTATTTTTTCTCCCCTACCTAATTTATTTACTTGTCACTCTTTTGCTAATTCTAACGTTAATTTCCTCCCTTTTATTATTTATTCTGCCTTATCCTAATTATAAAGCTTTAAAATTTTTTGATTTAATTCCATTTGTAAACACTAAACCAACCCCCCACGTGTCCCACTGCCTTTAGCCTCTAACTACGCCTCTACTAGCACCTCGATGCACAGTATGTGCCTCCCTATGTGTAGCTCGCTGCCTCGATTGGTGGGTCCATGTCTGTACTTTGCCTCCTCGACTCTCCCGTCTGTACTTCGCCTACCTATATAAGAGGCCTCTCCTATGATTACCGATAGACCATGATACCCCGCCATTTAATCCCACTGAGCTTTGCCCAACCCGTTGTCCCCGCTTTGCACTACCACGTCGCTCGTCCCTCGAGCTTCTCTGACTGTGCCATCCTCTGGCTACTCTACTAGCACCATCCACGCCATGTACTCTGAACATCGTCTGCACTTCTCTATGATGCCTTCAAAGACATGCATCCCTCTCATACAATCATAGCTTCTTAGTTCTTTTAAACACCCTACCTTCTAATTTACTAGTTTTAAACCTCCCCCCTCCCCCTCTCTTCTCTATATCATTTTAAGGATTTACCCCTCTAATTAATGTTCTCTCCCTTCTCTATACGCCCCCCCCCCCCCTTCTCTGTATATCTTTATTCCCCCTCTTATTTATGGAACATAAACCCACTTTCAAATTAATACTCTAAGGTTATTTTTTACTTTTTTAGCCCCTTTTTAATTATCTTTATTTTTTCTCTTTAGTAAAACCTTTACTCAGATTTTTGCTTTTCAAGCACTTGTAACCCGCTCGTTTAAATTTTTTTCTGCCTATTTACCCATACAACTACACCCTCATCTTCATTAGTTCAAATTCCACGTCTCTCACACTAACCCCACCCTACCTTTCCCCCCCATTATTTTACATTAAATTCCCTGCCCCCCCCCCCCCTCAATTTGGCTTGGTTGTTTAATAACTACAACTTCTAGCATCACTATATCTCTCCACATCGTCATTTTATAAATATCTAGACATCATTATTGCATTGACCTATGATACAAAAGGCTCTTTCATTTCTATTGTTTTTAATGCATTTGATATTGAATCTTTAACCTTGTGAGTGAAGGTATGCTTGCAAAAACAAGCCTACTACCACCTAGATTGGTGTGTTGTCTTGAGCTCTTTTTATTGCAAGAAAAGAATAACATACGATGTCATGCAATGTTTTGAATTGATCATATATGATTCCATGGCATTCATGCTAACCCTTGATAGATGATAATTGTATCTATTATAGTTAAAATCACCTACCTATATAAGAGGCCATCTAGTCCCACTGAGCTTTGCCCGACCCCTTGTCCCCGCTCTGCACTACCACGTTGTTCGTCCCTCGAGCTTCTCCGACTGCGCCATCCTCTGGCTACTCTACTAGCACCATCCATGCCATGTACTCCGAACATCATCTCTCAAGGTGTCAAGCACCTCTAGTCCACGTACATACTCGTGATGCCTTCAGCTAGTTGTCCCACCACTCTAGTTTCATCTTGAATCTTTGCCTCGTGCCTCTCTCAATGTAGCTTATTCACATGAGGAGGCCTTGGTCTACCGTCCCTCATTGTATCACGGATCTTCGATCAGTGATGTTTGAGTACATCGCCCATGCGTCTAAGCATGCAGCAAGTATCAAATCCACAACCAACTGGTATTGGGTACTCTTGCTTGAGTATCTCTATGACATAGTCTTTTTTCCTTTGGTTTTGCCTTGGCCATGGATCTAATCTATTTGAATCAAATGTCATGGCCATAAGCTTCCTCATGCGAGCTATGACACCAACCCCTTTGTCATCCTCAATGATCTCCTTCAACTTATTGACATTATATTTTAGGTCTTCATCTAGAGGAAGCCACAAAGGGTGTGGATAGACCTAGGGTGGCAAATGTAGGGGTGTGTGTGTGTGCTATGTGTGTGTGTGTGTGTGTGTGTAACTAGTAAGGTAATTAGCTTATTAATTATCTATATATTAGTTGATTAACGTATCTATAAATTTGTGATTGATATAAAAGATATATTTTTAATGTTTGAAATGTAAATGCTGACTTATATGATAGCCAATTTAAGGCTCAATCTCAAGTTTAAACACACACACACACACATGTGTGTGTGTGTGTGTGTGTGTGTGTGTGTGTGTGTGTATGTTATGTGTGTGTGTGTGTATAAATATATATATGCATAACATATATATATGTTATGCATATATATATTTATACACACACACACACATAACATATATGTTATGCATATATATGTTTATACACACACACACATAACACACACACACACACACACACACACACACACACATACATACATGTGTGTGTGTGTGTGTGTGTGCGCATGTGTGTGTACTTCTCACTTTTTATATATATATGTTATGCATATATATATTTATACACACACACACACATAACATACACACACACACACACACACACACATACATACATGTGTGTGTGTGTGTGCGTGTGTGTGTATACTTCTCACTTTTTTAAAAAAAGTGTGTGTGTGTGTGTGTGTGTGTGTGTGTATCTAACTATTTTTTCTTTTCTAAACATGGACCTTCTGAAAATTATTTTTTCTCCTCTACCTAATTTATTTACTTGTCACTCTTTTCCTAATTCTAACGTTAATTTCCTCCCTCTTATTAGTTATTCTGTCTTATCCTAATTATAAAGCTTCAAATTTTTTTGATTTAATTCCATTTGTAAACACTAAACCAACCCCCCACGTGTCCCATCGCCTTTTGCACCTCTGACTACGCCTCTACTAGCACCTCGATGCACGTTATGTGCCTCCCTATGCGTAGCTTGTTGCCTCGATTGGTGGATCCATGTCTGTACTTTGCCCCCTAGACTCTCCCGTCTGTACTTCGCCTACCTATATAAGAGGCCTCTCCTATGATTATCGATGGACCGTGATACCCCGCCATCTAATCCCACTGAGCTTTGCCCGACCCGTTGTCCCTGCTCTGCACTGCCACGTCGCTCGTCCTTTGAGCTTCTCTGACTGCGCCATCCTCTGGCTACTCTACTAGCACCATCCATGCCATGTACTTCGAACATCGTCTGCACTTCTCTATGCCGCCTTCAAAGACATGCGTCCCTCTCATACAATCATAGCTTCTTAGTTCTTCTAAAAACCCTACCTTCTAATTTACTAGATTTAAACCCCCCCCCTCCCCCTCTCTTCTCTATATCATTTTTTAGGATTTACCCCTCTAATTAATATTCTTTCCTTTCTCTATATGCCCCCCCCCCCCCCTTCTCTCTATATCTTTATTCCCCCTCTTATTTATGGAACATAACCCCACTTTCAAATTAACACTCTAAGGTTATTTTTTACTTCTTTAGCCCATTTTAGTTATCTGTATTTTTTCTCTTTAGCTTACCTTTACTCAGATTTTTGCTTTTCAAGCACTTGTAACCCCCTCGTTTAAATTTTTTTTGCCTATTTACCCATACAACTACACTCCCATCTTCATTAGTTCAAATTCCCTCCATGTCTTTCACACTAAACCCCCCCCTTCCTTTCCCCCCCATTATTTTACATTAAATTCCCTGCCCCCCCCCTCAATTTGGCTTGGTAGTTTAATAACTACAACTTCTAGCATCACTATACCTCCTCCACATCGTCGTTTTATAAATATCTAGACATCATTATTGCATTGACCTATGATACAAAAGGCTCTTTAATTTCTATTGTTTTTAATGCATTTGGTATTGAATCTTTAACCTTGTGAGCAAAGGTACGCTTGCAAAAACAAGCCTACTACCACCTAGATTGGTGTGTTGTCTCGAGCTCTTTTTATTGCAAGAAAAGAATAACATACGATGTCATGCAATGTTTTGTATTGTTCATATATGATTCCATGGCATTCATGCTAACCCTTGATAGATGATAATTGTATCTATTATAGGTATAAATTTTCCTTTGAAATAGAGTCTCATTATGGCATGTATCGTTTTATTAATATGGATATTGCAACAACAATTCATATGTATGAAGTCTACTATCACTGATTATGAATTATCATCTTATGAAAATGTTACACCCATCATTTGATTCAAGAATGTGGTAGAATGGAGGTTTATGTTGGTACTAGACAACATGAAAAAGTAATTTAGTTGATTTTAATGTCAATCCTTCCATCCTTGTAAAGATAATTTGGGGGATTTTAATGAATCACATGATTCATGAAAGATTGATAGGATGAGGTTCTCAAGCATACTCAAGATCTAGGTATGTATTATTTATTGAATCTCAAAGCCTCTGTCGATAGGATATAAAAACACAGCACACAAAAAATGATGCATATTTGCAAAAAATGTTACATCAATTTCCTCCACTCTTCTCGTTATTCAAAATGGGGATGATCATTCTGAATCAAGGCATTGCACGAATCAAGCGTTCAAGAATGGTTAATAAGATGAACGGTTGCATTGGTGGCATGAAAGGAAAATATAAACCTTTTCGGGTAAGTGTTGCATCTATTGCGAACATTCTAGTATTTCTTGAAAACTCAAGAACCAAGACATTGCACTAATAATAAGACTTATGAATGATTGATAGGATGAGTTTCATAGCTACATTATGATAATTATGCATGAAAATATAATGTATTCACTTCTAAGGCATTGTCAAGCCTTTGATGCCTATTTCAATGAAAAATATGTTGGACATTTATTTGTTGGTAGGGAAAACGTCTATATGTCTACCGAAAATAAACCATCAGATCTTGACAAAATTCGACAATATTTGACATCATTAGCATGGCTGTCAGGCCCTTATAGTGATTTAAAAAATGTGAAGCAAAATGGGCTTGTTTCAACCCCTTTTTTTCCCACTACATATAATAAGATGAACAATTGCATTGATGGCATGAAAGGAAAATATGAACTTTTCACGTAAGTGTTGCATCTATTGCGAACATTCTAGTATTTCTTGAAAACTCAAGAATCAAGACATTGCGCTAATAATAAGACTTATGAATGATTGATAGGATGAGTTTCATAGATACATTATGATAATTATGCATCAAAATATAATGTATTCACTTCTAAGGTATTGTCAAGCCTTTGACGCCTATTTCAATGAAAAATATGTTGGACATTTATTTGTTGGTACGGAAAACGTCTATATGTTTGTCGAAAATAAACCATCAGGTCTTGACAAAATTCGACAATATTTGACAGCATCAGCATGGTTGTCAGGCCCTTATAGTGAATTAAAAAATGTGAAGCAAAATGGGCTTGTTTCAACCCCTTTTTTTCCCACTACATATATTTTATTACAACGTCATACAAAATGAATGCATATCATCCAAGCTACAAAATTGCAAAAAAATGTCATATCATGTATTGTTACAAAATTTCCTTTCCAAAGACTAGTACAAAAATGAATAAGGTGTACAAAATGGCAAAATCCCAAAGGGTGGTGCTAAATTGTCGATCCTCCTCCTCCTCATCCTGATCATGTCAAACTTTGGTCTGGCCTCCTCCCTCGCCTCTAACTAGCTCTAGTCTTGTCGATATCCTCGTGTATGTCCTCGTTCGGGTCAATCATGCCCTAGTAATGTTGCTTTAAATATTTTAGAAAATATAATTAAAGCTTGATTGTAAAAATGGAAAGATCACGAAAGTTTGAGAACAAGGAGGATTGGAGACTTGCATGGCAACTCATCACTACCATCCGATTGACGGGTACAGCATCGCACTCCAACTTTTTGAATAGAGCCCCCCTGCCATGCTCATATGCTATATGTGCTCCTTCTCTATATGGATTCGATCAATCCCGGTATACTTTTGAACCCAAATTAAAAACGTTAGATGAACTGCTATGAACAAAACAATGTATTTAAACCAAATCAAAAATTACAAAAGAAGTATGTAGCACACATATACTTACCACCCAGCCTCGATTTGTTTCTTGCCACCAACTTCAAGGTGTGAAGCACCTTTGGTCCGCGTACATACTCATGATGCCTTCAGCCAGTTGGACCGTGATACCCCGTTATCTAATGCCACTGAGCTTTGCCCGACCCGTTGTCCCCGCTCTGCGTTGCCACGTCGCTCGTCCCTCGACCTTCTCTGACTGTGCCATTCTCTGGCTACTCTACTAGCACCATCCATGCCATGCACGTGTCCCTCTCATACAATTATAGCTTCTTAGTTCTTTTAAAAACCCTACCTTCTAATTTACTAGTTTAAAAACCCCCCCCTCCCCCTCTCTTCTCTATATCATTTTAAGGATTTACCCCTCTAATTAATGTTCTCTCCCTTCTCTATATGCCCCCCCCCCCTCCCCTTCTCTCTATATCTTTATTCCCCCTCTTATTTATGGAACATAATCCCACTTTCAAATTAACACTCTAAGGTTATTTTTTACTTCTCTAGCCCCTTTTTAATTATCTTTATTTTTTCTCTTTAGTAAGACCTTTACTCAGATTTTTGCTTTTCAAGCACTTGTAACCCCCTCGTTTAAATTTTTTTCTGCCTATTTACCCATACAGCTACACTCTCATCTTCATTAGTTCAAATTACCTCCACGTATTTCACACTAACCCCCCCCTTCCTTCCCCCCCCATTATTTTACATTAAATTCCCTGCCCCCTCCCCCCAATTTGGATTGGTTGTTTAATAACTACAACTTCTAGCATCACTATATCTCCTCCACATCGTCATTTTATAAATATTTAGACATCATTATTGCATTGACATAGAATACAAAAGGCTCTTTCATTTCTATTGTTTTTAATGCATTTGGTATTGAATCTTTAACCTTGTGAGCGAAGGTACACTTGCAAAAACAAGCCTACTACCACCTAGATTCGTGGATTCGATCAATCCCGGTATACTTTTGAACCCAAATTAAAAACGTTAGATGAACTGCTATGAACAAAACAATGTATTTAAACCAAATCAAAAATTACAAAAGAAGAATGTAGCACACATATACTTACCACCCAGCCTCGATTTGTTTCTTGCCACCACTGTCAAGGTGTGAAGCACCTTTGGTCCGCGTACATACTCATGATGCCTTCAGCTAGTTGGACCGTGATACCCCGCCATCTAATCCCACTAAGCTTTGCCCGACTCGTTGTCCCCGCTCTGCACTGCCACGTCGCTCGTCCCTCGACCTTCTCTGACTGTGCCATCCTCTGGCTACTCTCTTAGCACCATCCACGCCATGTACTTCGAACATCGTCTGCACTTCTCTATGCGGCCTTCAAAGACACGCGTCCCTCTCATTCAATCATAGCTTCTTAGTTCTTTTAAAAACCCTACCTTCTAATTTACTAGTTTTAAAACCCCCCCCTCCCCCTCTCTTCTCTATATCATTTTAAGGATTTTCCCCTCTAATTAATGTTCTCTCCCTTCTCTATACGCCCCCCCCCCCCCTCCCCTTCTCTCTATATCTTTATTCCCCCTCTTATTTATGGAACATAACCCCACTTTCAAATTAACACTCAGGTTATTTTTTACTTCTTTAGCCCCTTTTTAATTATCTTTATTTTTTCTCTTTAGTAAGACCTTTACTCAGATTTTTGCTTTTCAAGCACTTGTAACCCCCTCGTTTAAATTTTTTTCTACCTATTTACCCATACAGCTACCTACACTCTCATCTTCATCAGTTCAAATTACCTCCACGTATTTCACACTAACCCCCTCCTTCCTTCCCCCCCCATTATTTTACATTAAATTCCCTGCCCCCTCCCCCCAATTTGGATTGGTTGTTTAATAACTACAACTTCTAGCATCACTATATCTCCTCCACATCGTCATTTTATAAATATTTAGACATCATTATTGCATTGACATAGGATACAAAAGGCTCTTTAATTTCTATTGTTTTTAATGCATTTGGTATTGAATCTTTAACCTTGTGAGCGAAGATACGTTTGCAAAAACAAGCCTACTACCACCTCGATTGGTGTGTTGTCTTGAGCTCTGTTTATTGCAAGAAAAGAATAACGTACGATGTCATGCAATGTTTTGAATTGTTCATATATGATTCCATGGCATTCATGCTAACCCTTGATAGATGATAATTGTATCTATTATAGTTAAAATGTTTCCTTTGAAATACAGTCTCATTACGGCATGTATCGTTTTATTAATATGGATATTGCAACAACAATTCATATGTATGAAGTCTAGTATCACTGATTATGAATTATCATCTTATGAAGATGTTACACCCATCATTTGATTCAAGAATGTGGTAGAATGGAGGTTTATGTTGGTACTAGACAACATGAAAATGTAATTTAGTTGATTTTTATGTCAATCCTTCCATCCTTGTAAGGATAATTTGGGGGACTTTAATGAATCACATGATTCAAGAAAGATTGATAGGATGAGATTCTCAAGCATACTCAAGATCTAGGTATGTATTATTTATTGAATCTCAAAGCCTCTGTCAATAGGATATAAAAACACAGCGCACAAAAAATGATGCATATGTTACATCAATTTCCTCCACTCTTCTCGTTATTCAAAATGGGGATGATCATTCTGAATCAAGGCATTGCACGAATCAAGCATTCAAGAATGGTTAATAAGATGAACAGTTGCATTGGTGGCATGAAAGGAAAATATGAACTTTTCGCGTAAGTGTTGCATCTATTGCGAACATTCTAGTATTTCTTGAAAACTCAAGAATCAAGACATTGCACTAATAATAAGACTTATGAATGATTGATAGGATGAGTCTCATAGATACATTATGATAATTATGCATCAAAATATAATGTATTCACTTCTAAGGTATTGTCAAGCCTTTGACGCCTATTTCGATGAAAAATATGTTGGACATTTATTTGTTGGTAGGGAAAACATCTATATGTCTGTCGAAAATAAACCGTCGGGTCTTGACAAAATTCGACAATATTTGACAGCATCAGCATGGCTGTCAGGCCCTTATAGTGATTTAAAAAATGTGAAGCAAAATGGGCTTGTTTCAACCCCTTTTTTTCCCACTACATATATTTTATTACAACATCATACAAAATGAATGCATATCATCCAAGCTACAAAATTGCAAAAAAATGTCATATCATGTATTGTTACAAAATTTCCTTTCCAAAGACTAGTACAAAAATGAATAAGGTGTACAAAATGGCAAAATCCCAAAAGGGTGGCGCTGAATTGTCGATCCTCCTCCTCCTCATCCTGATCATGTCAATCTTTGGTCTGGCCACCTCCCGCGCCTCTAACTAGCTCTAGTCTTGTCGATATCCTCGTGTATGTCCTCGTTCGGGTCAGTCATGCCCTAGTAATGTTGCTTTAAATAATTTAGAAAATATAATTAAAGCTTGATTGTAAAAATGGAAAGATCAAGAAAGTTTGAGCACAAGGAGGATTGGAGACTTACATGGCAACTCGTCACTACCATCCGATTGACGGGTACAACATCGCACTCCAACTTTTTGAATAGAGCCTGCCTGCCATGCTGATATTCTATATGTGCTCCTTCTCTATATGGATTCGATCAATCCCGGTATACTTTTGAACCCAAATTAAAAACGTTAGATGAACTGCTATGAACAAAACAATGTATTTAAACCAAATCAAAAATTACAAAAGAAGTATGTAGCACGCATATACTTACCACCCAGCCTCGATTTGTTTCTTGCCACCAAGTTCAAGGTGTAGAGCACCTTTGGTCCGTGTACATACTCATGATGCCTTCAGCTAGTTGGACCGTGATACCCCGCCATCTAATCCCACTGAGCTTTGCCCGACCCGTTGTCCCCCCTCTGCACTGCCACGTCGCTCGTCCCTCGACCTTCTCTGACTGTGCCATCCTCTGGCTACTCTACTTGCACCATCCACGCCATGCACGTGTCCCTCTCATACAATCATAGCTTCTTAGTTCTTTTAAAAACCCTACCTTCTAATTTACTAGTTTTAACCCCCCCCTCCCCCTCTCTTCTCTATATCATTTTAAGGATTTTCCCCTCTAATTAATGCTCTCTCCCTTCTCTATACGCCCCCCCCCCCCCTCGCCTTCTCTCTATATCTTTATTCCCCCTCTTATTTATGGAACATAACCCCACTTTCAAATTAACACTCAGGTTATTTTTTACTTCTTTAGCCCTTTTTAATTATCTTTATTTTTTCTCTTTAGTAAGACCTTTACTCAGATTTTTGCTTTTCAAGCACTTGTAACCCCCTCGTTTAAATTTTTTTCTGCCTATTTACCCATACAGCTACACTCTCATCTTCATCAGTTCAAATTACCTCCACGTATTTCACACTAACCCCCCCCTTCCTTCCCCCCCCATTAGTTTACATTAAATTCCCTGTCCCCTCCCCCCAATATGGATTGGTTGTTTAATAACTACAACTTCTAGCATCACTATATCTCCTCCACATCGTCATTTTATAAATATTTAGACATCATTATTGCATTGACATAGGATACAAAAGGCTCTTTCATTTCTATTGTTTTTAATGCATTTGGTATTGAATCTTTAACCTTGTAAGCGATGGTACGCTTGCAAAAACAAGCCTACTACCACCTAGATTGGTGTGTTGTCTCGAGCTCTTTTTATTGCAAGAAAAGAATAACATACGATGTCATGCAATGTTTTGAATTGTTCATATATGATTCCATGGCATTCATGCTAACCCTTGATAGATGATAATTGTATCTATTATATTTAAAATGTTTCCTTTGAAATACAGTCTCATTACGGCATGTATCGTTTTATTAATATGGATATTGCAACAACAATTCATATGTATGAAGTCTACTATCACTGATTATGAATTATCATCTTATGAAGATGTTACACCCATCATTTTATTCAAGAATGTGGTAGAATGGAGGTTTATGTTGGTACTAGACATTATGAAAAAGTAATTTAGTTGATTTTTATGTCAATCCTTCCATCCTTGTAAGGATAATTTGGGGGACTTTAATGAATCACATGATTCATGAAAGATTGATAGGATGAGGTTCTCAAGCATACTCAAGATCTAGGTATGTATTATTTATTGAATTTCAAAGCCTTTGCCGATAGGATATAAAAACACAGCGCACAAAAAATGATGCATATTTGCAAAAAATGTTACATCAATTTCCTCCACTCTTCTCGTTATTCAGAATGGGGATGATCATTCTGAATCAAGGCATTGCACGAATCAAGCATTCAAGAATGGTTAATAAGATGAACGGTTGCATTGGTGGCATGAAAGGAAAATATGAACTTTTCGCGTAAGTGTTGCATCTATTGCGAACATTCTAGTATTTCTTGAAAACTCAAGAATCAAGACATTGCACTAATAATAAGACTTATGAATGATTGATAGGATGAGTCTCATAGATACATTATGATAATTATGCATGAAAATATAATGTATTCACTTCTAAGGTATTGTCAAGCCTTTGACGCCTATTTCGATGAAAAATATGTTGGACATTTATTTGTTGGTAGGTTAAACGTCTATATGTCTGTCGAAAATAAACCGTCGGGTCTTGACAAAATTCGACAATATTTGACAGCATCAGCATGGCTGTCAGGCCCTTATAGTGATTTAAAAAATGTGAAGCAAAATGGGCTTGTTTCAACCCCTTTTTTTCCCACTACATATATTTTATTACAACGTCATACAAAATGAATGCATATCATCCAAGCTACAAAATTGCAAAAAAATGTCATATCATGTATTGTTACAAAATTTCCTTTCCAAAGACTCGTACAAAAATGAATAAGGTGTAAAAAATGGCAAAATCCCAAAGGGTGGCGCTAAATTGTCGATCCTCCTCCTCCTCAACCTGATCATGTCAATCTTTGGTCTGGCCTCCTCCCTCGCCTCTAAGTAGCACTGGTCTTGTCGATATCCACGTGTATGTCCTCGTTCGGGTCAGTCGTGCCCTAGTAATGTTGCTTTAAATAATTTAGAAAATATAATTAAAGCTTGATTGTAAAAATGGAAAGATCACGAAAGTTTGAGAACAAGGAGGATTGGAGACTTGCATGGCAACTCGTCACTACCATCCGATTGACGGGTACAGCATCGCACTCCAACTTTTTGAATAGAACCCGCCTACCATGCTCATATGCTATATGTGCTCTTTCTCTATACTTTTGAACCCAAATTAAAAACGTTAGATGAACTGCTATGAACAAAACAATGTATTTAAACCAAATCAAAAATTACAAAAGAAGTATGTAGCACGCATATACTTACCACCTAACCTCAATTTGTTTCTTGCCACCACTGTCAAGGTGTGAAGCACCTTTGGTCCGCGTACATACTCATGATGCCTTCAGCTAGTTGGACCGTGATACCCCGCCATCTAATCCCACTAAGCTTTTCCCGACTCGTTGTCCCCGCTCTGCACTGCCACGTCGCTCGTCCCTCGACCTTCTCTGACTGTGCCATCCTCTGGCTACTCTACTAGCACCATCCGCGCCATGTACTTGGAACATCGTCTGCACTTCTCTTTGCGGCCTTCAAAGACACGCGTCCCTCTCATACAATCATAGCTTCTTAGTTCTTTTAAAAACCCTACCTTCTAATCTACTGGTTTTAAAACCCCCCCCTCCCCCTCTCTTCTCTATATCATTTTAAGGATTTACCCCTCTAATTAATGTTCTCTCCCTTCTCTATACGCCCCCCCCCCCCTCCCCTTCTCTCTATATCTTTATTCCTTCTCTTATTTATGGAACATAACCCCACTTTCAAATTAACACTCTAAGGTTATTTTTTACTTCTTTAGCCCTTTTTAATTATCTTTATTTTTTCTCTTTAGTAAGACCTTTACTCAGATTTTTGCTTTTCAAGCACTTGTAACCCCCTCGTTTAAATTTTTTTCTGCCTATTTACCCATACAGCTACACTCTCATCTTCATCAGTTCAAATTACCTCCACGTATTTCACACTAACCCCCCCCTTCCTTCCCCCCCCATTATTTTACATTAAATTCCCTGCCCCCTCCCCCCAATTTGGATTGGTTGTTTAATAACTACAACTTCTAGCATCACTATATCTCCTCCACATCGTCATTTTATAAATATTTAGACATCATTATTGCATTGACATAGGATACAAAAGGCTCTTTCATTTCTATTGTTTTTAATGCATTTGGTATTGAATCTTTAACCTTGTGAGCGAAGGTATGCTTGCAAAAACAAGCCTACTACCACCTATATTCATGTGTTGTCTCGAGCTCTTTTTATTGCAAGAAAAGAATAACATACAATGTCATGCAATGTTTTGAATTGTTCATATATGATTCCATGGCATTCATGCTAACCCTTGATAGATGATAATTGTATCTATTATAGTTAAACTGTTTCCTTTGAAATACAGTCTCATTACGGCATGTATCGTTTTATTAATATGGATATTGCAACAACAATTCATATGTATGAAGTCTAGTATCATTGATTATGAATTATCATCTTATGAAGATGTTACACTCATCATTTGATTCAAGAATGTGGTAGAATGGAGGTTTATGTTGGTACTAGACAACATGAAAAAGTAATTTAGTTGATTTTTATGTCAATCCTTCCATCCTTGTAAGGATAATTTGGGGGACTTTAATGAATCACATGATTGTTGAAAGATTGATAGGATGAGGTTCTCAAGCATACTCAAGATCTAGGTATGTATTATTTATTGAATCTCAAAGCCTCTGCCGATAGGATATAAAAACACAGCGCACAAAAAATGATGCATATTTGCAAAAAATGTTCATCAATTTCCTCCACTCTTCTCGTTATTCAGAATGGGCATGATCATCCTAAATCAAGGCATTGCACGAATCAAGCATTCAAGAATGGTTAATAAGATGAACGGTTGCATTGGTGGCATGAAAGGAAAATATGAACTTTTCGCGTAAGTGTTGCATCTATTGGGAACATTTTAGTAATTCTTGAAAACTCAAGAATCAAGACATTGCACTAATAATAAGACTTATGAATGATTGATAGGATGAGTCTCATAGATACATTATGATAATTATGCATGAAAATATAATGTATTCACTTCTAAGATATTGTCAAGCCTTTGACGCCTATTTCGATGAAAAATATGTTGGACATTTATTTGTTGGTAGGTTAAACGTCTATATGTCTATTGAAAATAAACCGTCGGGTCTTGACAAAATTCAACAATATTTGACAGCATCAGCATGGCTGTCAGGCCCTTATAGTGATTTAAAAAATGTGAAGCAAAATGGGCTTGTTTCAACCCCTTTTTTTCCCACTACATATATTTTATTACAACATCATACAAAATGAATGCATATCATCCAAGCTACAAAATTGCAAAAAAATGTCATATCATGTATTGTTACAAAATTTCCTTTCCAAAGACTAGTACAAAAATGAATAAGGTGTACAAAATGGCAAAATCCCAAAGGGTGGCGCTAAATTGTCGATCCTCCTCCTCCTCATCCTGATCATGTCAATCTTTGGTCTGGCCACCTCCCGCGCCTCTAACTAGCTCTCGTCTTGTCGATATCCTCGTGTATGTCCTCGTTCGGGTCAGTCATGCCCTAGTAATGTTGCTTTAAATAATTTAGAAAATATAATTAAAGCTTGATTGTAAAAATGGAAAGATCAAGAAAGTTTGAGAACAAGGAGGATTGGAGACTTACATGGCAACTCGTCACTACCATCCGATTGACGGGTACAACATCGCACTCCAACTTTTTGAATAGAGCCTGCCTGCCATGCTGATATTCTATATGTGCTCCTTCTCTATATGGATTCGATCAATCCCGGTATACTTTTGAACCCAAATTAAAAACGTTAGATGAACTGCTATGAACAAAACAATGTATTTAAACCAAATCAAAAATTACAAAAGAAGTATGTAGCACGCATATACTTACCACCCAGCCTCGATTTGTTTCTTGCCACCAACTTCAAGGTGTAGAGCACCTTTGGTCCGTGTACATAGTCATGATGCCTTCAGCTAGTTGGACCGTGATACCCCGCCATCTAATCCCACTGAGCTTTGCCCGACCCGTTGTCCCCGCTCTGCACTGCCACATCGCTCGTCCCTCGACCTTCTCTGACTGTGCCATCCTCTGGCTACTCTACTAGCACCATCCACGCCATGCACGTGTCCCTCTCATACAATCATAGCTTCTTAGTTCTTTTAAAAACCCTACCTTCTAATTTACTAGTTTTAACCCCCCCCTCCCCCTCTCTTCTCTATATCATTTTAAGGATTTTCCCCTCTAATTAATGCTCTCTCCCTTCTCTATACGCCCCCCCCCCCTCGCCTTCTCTCTATATCTTTATTCCCCCTCTTATTTATGGAACATAACCCCACTTTCAAATTAACACTCTAAGGTTATTTTTTACTTCTTTAGCCCTTTTTAATTATCTTTATTTTTTCTCTTTAGTAAGACCTTTACTCAGATTTTTGCTTTTCAAGCACTTGTAACCCCCTCGTTTAAATTTTTTTCTGCCTATTTACCCATACAGCTACACTCTCATCTTCATCAGTTCAAATTACCTCCACGTATTTCACACTAACCCCCCCCTTCCTTCCCCCCCCATTATTTTACATTAAATTCCCTGCCCCCTCCCCCCAATTTGGATTGGTTGTTTAATAACTACAACTTCTAGCATCACTATATCTCCTCCACACCGTCATTTTATAAATATTTAGACATCATTATTGCATTGACATAGGATACAAAAGGCTCTTTCATTTCTATTGTTTTTAATGCATTTGGTATTGAATCTTTAACCTTGTAAGCGAAGGTACGCTTGCAAAAACAAGCCTACTACCACCTAGATTCGTGTGTTGTCTCGAGCTCTTTTTATTGCAAGAAAAGAATAACATACGATGTCATGCAATGTTTTGAATTGTTCATATATGATTCCATGGCATTCATGCTAACCCTTGATAGATGATAATTGTATCTATTATAGTTAAAATGTGTCCTTTGAAATACAGTCTCATTACGGCATGTATCGTTTTATTAATATGGATATTGCAACAACAATTCATATGTATGAAGTCTACTATCACTGATTATGAATTATCATCTTATGAATATGTTACACCCATCATTTGATTCAAGAATGTGGTAGAATGGAGGTTTATGTTGGTACTAGACAACATGAAAAAGTAATTTAGTTGATTTTTATGTCAATCCTTCCATCCTTGTAAGGATAATTTGGGGGACTTTAATGAATCACATGATTCATGAAAGATTGATAGGATGAGGTTCTCAAGCATACTCAAGATCTAGGTATGTATTATTTATTGAATTTCAAAGCCTTTGCCGATAGGATATAAAAACACAGCGCACAAAAAATGATGCATATTTGCAAAAAATGTTACATCAATTTCCTCCACTCTTCTCGTTATTCAGAATGGGGATGATCATTCTGAATCAAGGCATTGCACGAATCAAGCATTCAAGAATGGTTAATAAGATGAACGGTTGCATTGGTGGCATGAAAGGAAAATATGAACTTTTCGCGTAAGTGTTGCATCTATTGCGAACATTCTAGTATTTCTTGAAAACTCAAGAATCAAGACATTGCACTAATAATAAAACTTATGAATGATTGATAGGATGAGTCTCATAGATACATTATGATAATTATGCATGAAAATATAATGTATTCACTTCTAAGGTATTGTCAAGCCTTTGACGCCTATTTCGATGAAAAATATGTTGGACATTTATTTGTTGGTAGGTTAAACGTCTATATGTCTGTCGAAAATAAACCGTCGGGTCTTGACAAAATTCGACAATATTTGACAGCATCAGCATGGCTGTCAGGCCCTTATAGTGATTTAAAAAATGTGAAGCAAAATGGGCTTGTTTCAACCCCTTTTTTTCCCACTACATATATTTTATTACAACGTCATACAAAATGAATGCATATCATCCAAGCTACAAAATTGCAAAAAAATGTCATATCATGTATTGTTACAAAATTTCCCTTCCAAAGACTAGTACAAAAATGAATAAGGTGTAAAAAATGGCAAAATCCCAAAGGGTGGCGCTAAATTGTCGATCCTCCTCCTCCTCATCCTGATCATGTCAATCTTTGGTCTGGCCTCCTCCCTCGCCTCTAAGTAGCACTGGTCTTGTCGATATCCACGTGTATGTCCTCGTTCGGGTCAGTCGTGCCCTAGTAATGTTGCTTTAAATAATTTAGAAAATATAATTAAAGCTTGATTGTAAAATGGAAAGATCACGAAAGTTTGAGAACAAGGAGGATTGGAGACTTGCATGGCAACTCGTCACTACCATCCGATTGACGGGTACAGCATCGCACTCCAACTTTTTGAATAGAACCCACCTACCATGCTCATATGCTATATGTGCTCTTTCTCTATACTTTTGAACCCAAATTAAAAACGTTAGATGAACTGCTATGAACAAAACAATGTATTTAAACCAAATCAAAAATTACAAAAGAAGTATGTAGCACGCATATACTTACCACCTAACCTCGATTTGTTTCTTGCCACCACTGTCAAGGTGTGAAGCACCTTTGGTCCGCGTACATACTCATGATGCCTTCAGCTAGTTGGACCGTGATACCCCGCCATCTAATCCCACTAAGCTTTGCCCGACTCGTTGTCCCCGCTCTGCACTGCCACGTCGCTCGTCCCTCGACCTTCTCTGACTGTGCCATCCTCTGGCTACTCTACTAGCACCATCCGCGCCATGTACTTCGAACATCGTCTGCACTTCTCTATGCGGCCTTCAAAGACACGCGTCCCTCTCATACAATCATAGCTTCTTAGTTCTTTTAAAAACCCTGCCTTCTAATCTACTAGTTTTAAAACCCCCCCTCCCCCTCTCTTCTCTATATCATTTTAAGGATTTACCCCTCTAATTAATGTTCTCTCCCTTCTCTATACACCCCCCCCCCCCTCCCCTTCTCTCTATATCTTTATTCCCCCTCTTATTTATGGAACATAACCCCACTTTCAAATTAACACTCTAAGGTTATTTTTTACTTCTTTAGCCCCTTTTTAATTATCTTTATTTTTTCTCTTTAGTAAGACCTTTACTCAGATTTTTGCTTTTCAAGCACTTGTAACCCCCTCGTTTAAATTTTTTTCTGCCTATTTACCCATACAGCTACACTCTCATCTTCATCAGTTCAAATTACCTCCACGTATTTCACACTAACCCCCCCCTTCCTTCCCCCCCCATTATTTTACATTAAATTCCCTGCCCCCTCCCCCCAATTTGGATTGGTTGTTTAATAACTACAACTTCTAGCATCACTATATCTCCTCCACATCGTCATTTTATAAATATTTAGACATCATTATTGCATTGACATAGGATACAAAAGGCTCTTTCATTTCTATTGTTTTTAATGCATTTGGTATTGAATCTTTAACCTTGTGAGCGAAGGTACGCTTGCAAAAACAAGCCTACTACCACCTAGATTCGTGTGTTGTCTCGAGCTCTTTTTATTGCAAGAAAAGAATAACATACAATGTCATGCAATGTTTTGAATTGTTCATATATGATTCCATGGCATTCATGCTAACCCTTGATAGATGATAATTGTATCTATTATAGTTAAAATGTTTCCTTTGAAATACAGTCTCATTACGGCATGTATCGTTTTATTAATATGGATATTGCAACAACAATTCATATGTATGAAGT
The DNA here is from genome assembly GCF_047967505.1 of Dipteris shenzhenensis. Lineage (NCBI taxonomy): Eukaryota > Viridiplantae > Streptophyta > Polypodiopsida > Gleicheniales > Dipteridaceae > Dipteris > Dipteris shenzhenensis. The sequence continues at coordinate 2,653,521 of NC_141605.1, read as the reverse complement.
CTAGTATCATTGATTATGAATTATCATCTTATGAAGATGTTACACTCATCATTTGATTCAAGAATGTGGTAGAATGGAGGTTTATGTTGGTACTAGACAACATGAAAAAGTAATTTAGTTGATTTTTATGTCAATCCTTCCATCCTTGTAAGGATAATTTGGGGGACTTTAATGAATCACATGATTCATGAAAGATTGATAGGATGAGGTTCTCAAGCATACTCAAGATCTAGGTATGTATTATTTATTGAATCTCAAAGCCTCTGCCGATAGGATATAAAAACACAGCGCACAAAAAATGATGCATATTTGCAAAAAATGTTACATCAATTTCCTCCACTCTTCTCGTTATTCAGAATGGGCATGATCATCCTAAATCAAGGCATTGCACGAATCAAGCATTCAAGAATGGTTAATAAGATGAACGGTTGCATTGGTGGCATGAAAGGAAAATATGAACTTTTCGCGTAAGTGTTGCATCTATTGGGAACATTCTAGTAATTCTTGAAAACTCAAGAATCAAGACATTGCACTAATAATAAGACTTATGAATGATTGATAGGATGAGTCTCATAGATACATTATGATAATTATGCATGAAAATATAATGTATTCACTTCTAAGATATTGTCAAGCCTTTGACGCCTATTTCGATGAAAAATATGTTGGACATTTATTTGTTGGTAGGTTAAACGTCTATATGTCTGTCGAAAATAAACCGTCGGGTCTTGACAAAATTCAACAATATTTGACAGCATCAGCATGGCTGTCAGGCCCTTATAGTGATTTAAAAAATGTGAAGCAAAATGGGCTTGTTTCAACACCTTTTTTTCCCACTACATATATTTTATTACAACATCATACAAAATGAATGCATATCATCCAAGCTACAAAATTGCAAAAAAATGTCATATCATGTATTGTTACAAAATTTCCTTTCCAAAGACTAGTACAAAAATGAATAAGGTGTACAAAATGGCAAAATCCCAAAGGGTGGCACTAAATTGTCGATCCTCCTCCTCCTCATCCAGATCATGTCAATCTTTGGTCTGGCCACCTCCCTCGCCTCTAAGTAGCTCTGGTCTTGTCGATATCCTCGTGTATGTCGTCGTTCGGGTCAGTCATGCCCTAGTAATGTTGCTTTAAATAATTTAGAAAATATAATTAAAGCTTGATTGTAAAAATGGAAAGATCACGAAAGTTTGAGAACAAGGAGGATTGGAGACTTGCATGGCAACTCATCACTACCATCCGATTGACGGGTACAGCATCGCACTCCAACTTTTTGATTAGAGCCCCCCTGCCATGCTCATATGCTATATGTGCTCCTTCTCTATATGGATTCGATCAATCCCGGTATACTTTTGAACCCAAATTAAAAACGTTAGATGAACTGCTATGAACAAAACAATGTATTTAAACCAAATCAAAAATTACAAAAGAAGTATGTAGCACGCATATACTTACCACCCAGCCTCGATTTGTTTCTTGCCACCACTGTCAAGGTGTGAAGCACCTTTGGTCCGCGTACATACTCATGATGCCTTCAGCTAGTTGGACTGTGATACCCTCCCATCTAATCCCACTGAGCTTTGCGCGACCCGTTGTCCCCGCTCTGCATTGCCACGTCGCTCGTCCCTCAAGCTTCTCTGACTGTGCCATCCTCTGGCTACTCTACTAGCACCATCCACGCCATGTACTTCGAACATCCTCTGCACTTCTCTATGCGGCCTTCAAAGACACGCGTCCGTCTCATAGAATCATAGCTTCTTAGTTCTTTTAAAAACGCTACATTCTAATTTACTAGTTTTAACCCCCCCCCCTCCCCCTCTGTTCTCTATATCATTTTAAGGATTTACCCCTCTAATTAATGTTCTCTCCCTTCTCTATACGGCCCCCCCCCCCTCCCCTTCTCTCTATATCTTTATTCCCCCTTTTATTTATGGAACATAACCCCACTTTCAAATTAACACTCTAAGGTTATTTTTTACTTCTTTAGACCCTTTTTAATTATCTTTATTTTTTCTCTTTAGTAAGACCTTTACTCAGTATTTTGCTTTTCAAGCACTTGTAACCTCCTCGTTTAAATTTTTTTCTGCCTATTTACCCATACAGCTACACTCTCATCTTCATCAGTTCAAATTCCCTCCACGTATTTCACACTAACCCCCCCCTTCCTTCCCCCCCCATTATTTTACATTAAATTCCCTGCCCCCTCCCCCCAATTTGGATTGGTTGTTTAATAACTACAACTTCTAGCATAGCTATATCTCCTCCACATCGTCATTTTATAAATATTTAGACATCATTATTGCATTGACATAGGATACAAAAGGCTCTTTCATTTCAATTGTTTTTAATGCATTTGGTATTGAATCTTTAACCTTGTGAGTGAAGGTACGCTTGCAAAAACAAGCCTACTACCACCTAGATTGGTGTGTTGTCTCGAGCTCTTTTTATTGCAAGAAAAGAATAACATACGATGTCATGCAATGTTTTGAATTGTTCATATATGATTCCATGGCATTCATGCTAACCCTTGATAGATGATAATTGTATCTATTATAGTTAAAATGTTTCCTTTGAAATACAGTCTCATTACGGCATGTATCGTTTTATTAATATGGATATTGCAACAACAATTCATATGTATGAAGTCTAGTATCACTGATTATGAATTATCATCTTATGAAGATGTTACACCCATCATTTGATTCAAGAATGTGGTAGAATGGAGGTTTATGTTGGTACTAGACAACATGAAAAAGTAATTTAGTTGATTTTTATGTCAATCCTTCCATCCTTGTAAGGATAATTTGGGGGACTTTAATGAATCACATGATTCATGAAAGATTGATAGGATGAGGTTCTCAAGCATACTCAAGATCTAGGTATGTATTATTTATTGAATCTCAAAGCCTCTACCGATAGGATATAAAACTACAGCGCACAAAAAATGATGCATATTTGCAAAAAATGTTACATTAATTTCCTCCACTCTTCTCGTTATTTAGAATGGGGATGATCATTTTGAATCAAGGCATTGCACGAATCAAGCATTCAAGAATGGTTAATAAGGTGAACAGTTGCATTGGTGGCATGAAAGGAAAATATGAACTTTTCGCGTAAGTGTTGCATCTATTGCGAACATTCCAAGAATCAAGACATTGCACTAATAATAAGACTTATGAATGATTGAAGGATGAGTCTCATAGATACATTATGATAATTATGCATGAAAATATAATGTATTCACTTCTAAGGTATTGTCAAGCCTTTGACGCCTATTTCGATGAAAAATATGTTGGACATTTATTTGTTGGTAGGGAAAACGTCTATATGTCTGTCGAAAATAAACCGTCGGGTCTTGACAAAATTCGACAATATTTGACAGCATCAGCATGGCTGTCAGGCCCTTATAGTCATTAAAAAATGTGAAGCAAAATGGGCTTGTTTCAACCCCTTTTTTTCCCACTACATATATTTTATTACAACGTCATACAAAATGAATGCATATCATCCAAGCTACAAAATTGCAAAAAAATGTCATATCATGTACTGTTACAAAATTTCCCTTCCAAAGACTAGTACAAAAATGAATAAGGTGTACAAAATGGCAAAATCCCAAAGGGTGGCGCTAAATTGTCGATCCTCCTCCTCCTCATCCTGATCATGTCAATCTTTGGTCTGGCCTCCTCCCTCGCCTCTAAGTAGCTCTGGTCTTGTCGATATCCTCGTGTATGTCCTCGTTCGGGTCAGTCGTTCCCTAGTAATGTTGCTTTAAATAATTTAGAAAATATAATTAAAGCTTGATTGTAAAAATGGAAAGATCATGAAAGTTTGAGAACAAGGAGGATTGGAGACTTGCATGGCAACTCGTCACTACCATCCGATTGAAGGGTACAACATCGCACTCCAACTTTTTCAATAGAGCCCGCCTGCCATGCTCATATGCTATATGTGCTCCTTCTCTATATGGATTCGATCAATCCCGGTATACTTTTGAACCCAAATTAAAAACGTTAGATAAACTGCTATGAACAAACAATGTATTTAAACCAAATCAAAAATTACAAAAGAAGTATGTAGCACGCATATACTTACCACCCAACCTCGATTTGTTTCTTGCCACCACTGTCAAGGTGTGAAGCATCTTTGGTCCGCGTACATACTCATGATGCCTTCAGCTAGTTGGACCGTGATACCCCGCCATCTAATCCCACTGAGCTTTGCCCGACCCGTTGTCCCCGCTCTGCACTACCACGTCGCTCGTCCTTCGACCTTCTCTGACTGTGCCATCCTCTGGCTACTCTACTAGCACCATCCACGCCATGTACTTCGAACATCGTCTGCACTTCTCTATGCGGCCTTCAAAGACACGCGTCCCTCTCATACAATCATAGCTTCTTAGTTCTTTTAAAAACCCTACCTTCTAATTTACTAGTTTTAAACCCCCCCTCCCCCTCTGTTCTCTATATCATTTTAAGGATTTACCCCTCTAATTAATGTTCTCTCCCTTCTCTATACGCCCCCCCCCCTCCCCTTCTCTCTATATCTTTATTCCTTCTCTTATTTATGGAGCATAACCCCACTTTCAAATTAACACTCTAACGTCATTTTTTACTTTTTTAGCCCCTTTTTAATTATCTTTATTTTTTCTCTTTAGTAAGACCTTTACTCAGATTTTTGCTTTTCAAGCACTTGTAACCCCCTCGTTTAAATTTTTTTCTGCCTATTTACCCATACAGCTACACTCTCATCTTCATCAGTTCAAATTACCTCCACGTATTTCACACTAACCCCCCCCTTCCTTCCCCCCCCATTATTTTACATTAAATTCCCTGCCCCCTCCCCCCAATTTGGATTGGTTGTTTAATAACTACAACTTCTAGCATCACTATATCTCCTCCACATCGTCATTTTATAAATATTTAGACATCATTATTGCATTGACATAGGATACAAAAGGCTCTTTCATTTCTATTGTTTTTAATGCATTTGGTATTGAATCTTTAACCTTGGGAGCGAAGGTACGCTTGCAAAAACAAGCCTACTACCACCTAGATTGGTGTGTTGTCACGAGCTCTTTTTATTGCAAGAAAAGAATAACATACGATGTCATGCAATGTTTTGAATTGTTCATATATGATTCCATGGCATTCATGCTAACCCTTGATAGATGATAATTGTATCTATTATAGTTAAAATGTTTCCTTTGAAATACAATCTCATTACGGCATGTATCGTTTTATTATTATGGATATTGCAACAACAATTCATATGTATGAAGTCTAGTATCACTGATTATGAATTATCATCTTATGAAGATGTTACACCCATCATTTGATTCAAGAATGTGGTAGAATGGAGGTTTATGTTGGTACTAGACAACATGAAAAAGTAATTTAGTTGATTTTTATGTCAATCCTTCCATCCTTGGAAGGATAATTTGGGGGACTTTAATGAATCACATGATTCATGAAAGATTGATAGGATGAGGTTCTCAAGCATACTCAACATCTAAGTATGTATTATTTATTGAATCTCAAAGCCTCTACCGATAGGATATAAAAACACAGCGCACAAAAAATAATGCATATTTGCAAAAAATGTTACATCAATTTCCTCCACTCTTCTCGTTATTCAGAATGGGGATGATCATTTTGAATCAAGGCATTGCACGAATCAAGCATTCAAGAATGGTTAATAAGATGAACGGTTGCATTGGTGGCATGAAAGGAAAATATGAACTTTTCGCGTAAGTGTTGCATCTATTGGGAACATTCTAGTAATTCTTGAAAACTCAAGAATCAAGACATTGCACTAATAATAAGACTTATGAATGATTGATAGGATGAGTCTCATAGATACATTATGATAATTATGCATGAAAATATAATGTATTCACTTCTAAGATATTGTCAAGCCTTTGACGCCTATTTCGATGAAAAATATGTTGGACATTTATTTGTTGGTAGGTTAAACGTCTATATGTCTGTCGAAAATAAACCGTCGGGTCTTGACAAAATTCAACAATATTTGACAGCATCAGCTTGGCTGTCAGGCCCTTATAGTGATTTAAAAAATGTGAAGCAAAATGGGCTTGTTTCAATCCCTTTTTTTCCCACTACATATATTTTATTACAATGTCAAACAAAATGAATGCATATCATCCAAGCTACAAAATTGCAAAAAAATGTCATATCATATATTGTTACAAAATTTCCTTTCCAAAGACTAGTACAAAAATAAATAAGGTGTACACAATGGCAAAATCCCAAAGGGTGGCGCTAATTTGTCGATCCTCCTCCTCCTCATCCTGATCATGTCAATCTCTGGTCTGGCCTCCTCCCTCGCCTCTAAGTAGCTCTAGTCTTGTCCATATCCTCGTGTATGTCCTCGTTCGGGTCAGTCGTGCCCTAGTAATGTTGCTTTAAATAATTTAGAAAATATAATTAAAGCTTGATTGTAAAAATGGAAAGATCACCAAAGTTTGAGAACAAGGAGGATTGGAGACTTGCATGGCAACTCGTCACTACCATCCGATTGACGGGTACAGCATCGCACTCCAACTTTTTGATTAGAGCCCGCCTGCCATGCTCATATGCTATATGTGCTCCTTCTCTATCTGAATTCGATCAATCCCGGTATACTTTTGAACCCAAATTAAAAACGTTAGATGAACTGCTATGAATAAACAATGTATTTAAACCAAATCAAAAATTACAAAAGAAATATGTAGCACGCATATAGTTACCACCCAGCCTCGATTTGTTTCTTGCCACCACTGTCAAGGTGTGAAGCAGCTTTGGTCCGCGTACATACTCATGATGCCTTCAGCTAGTTGGACCGTGATACCCCGCCATCTAATCCCACTAAGCTTTGCCTGACTTGTTGTCCCCGCTCTGCACTGCCACGTCGCTTGTCCCTCGACCTTCTCTGTTTGTGCCATCCTCTGGCTACTCTACTAGCACCATCCACGCCATGTACTTCGAACATCGTCTGCACTTCTCTATGCCGCCTTCAAAGACACGCGTCCCTCTCATACAATCATAGCTTCTTAGTTCTTTTAAAAATCCTACCTTCTAATTTACTAGTTTTAAAACCCCCCCCTCCCCCTCTCTTCTCTATATCATTTTAAGGATTTACCCCTATATTTAATGTTCTCTCCCTTCTCTATACGCCCCCCCCCCTCCCCTTCTCTCTATATCTTTATTCCCCCTCTTATTTATGGAACATAACGCCACTTTCAAATCAACACTCTAAGGTTATTTTTTACTTCTTTAGCCCCTTTTTAATTATCTTTATTTTTTCTCTTTAGTAAGACCTTTACTCAGATTTGTGCTTTTCAAGCACTTGTAACCCCCTCGTTTAAATTTTTTTCTGCCTATTTACCCATACAGCTACACTCTCATCTTAATCAGTTCAAATTCCCTCCACGTATTTCACACTAACCCCCCCTTCCTTCCCCCCCCATTATTTTACATTAAATTCCCTGCCCCCTCCCCCCAATTTGGATTGGTTGTTTAATAACTACAACTTCTAGCATCACTATATCTCCTCCACATCGTCTTTTTATAAATATTTAGACATCATTATTGCATTGACCTACGATACAAAAGGCTCTTTCATTTCTATTGTTTTTAATGCATTTGGTATTGAATCTTTAACCTTGTGAGCGAAGGTACGCTTGCAAAAACAAGCCTACTACCACCTAGATTGGTGTGTTGTCTCGAGCTCTTTTTATTGCAAGAAAAGAATAACATACGATGTCATGCAATGTTTTGAATTGTTCATATATGATTCCATGGCATTCATGCTAACTCTTGATAGATGATAATTGTATCTATTATAGTTAAAATGCTTCCTTTAAAATACAGTCTCATTATGGCATGTATCGTTTTATTAATATGGGTATTGCAACAACAATTCAGATGTATTAAGTCTAGTATCACTGATTATGAATTATCATCTTATGAAGATGTTACACCCATCATTTGATTCAAGAATGTGGTAGAATGGAGGTTTATGTTGGTACTAGACAACATGAAAAAGTAATTTAGTTGATTTTTATGTCAATCCTTCCATCCTTGCAAGGATAAGTTGGGGGACTTTAACGAATCACATGATTCATGAAAGATTGATAGGATGAGGTTTTCAAGCATACTCAAGATCTAGGTATGTATTATTTATTGAATCTCAAAGCCTCTGTCGATAGGATATAAAAACACAGCGCACAAAAAATGATGCATATTTGCAAAAAATGTTACATCAATTTCCTCCACTCTTCTCGTTATTCAAAAGGGGGATGATCATTCTGAATCAAGGCATTGCACGAATCAAGCATTTAAGAATAGTTAATAAGATGAGCAGTTGCATTGGTGGCATGAAAGGAAAATATGAACTTTTCGCGTAAGTGTTGCATCTATTGCAAACATTCTAGTATTTCAACCCCTTTTTTTCCCACTACATATATTTTTTTACAACGTCATACAAAATGAATGCATATCATCCAAGCTAAAAAATTGCAAAAAAATTTCATATCATGTATTGTTACAAAATTTCCTTTCCAAAGACTAGTACAAAAATGAATAAGGTGTACAAAATGGCAAAATCCCAAAGGGTGGCGCTAAATTGTCGATCCTCCTCCTCCTCATCCTGATCATGTCAATCTTTGGTCTAGCCTCCTCCCTCTCCTCTAAGTAGCTCTAGTCTTGTCGATATCCTGGTGTATGTCCTGATTCGGGTCAGTCGTGCCCTAGTAATGTTGCTTTAAATAATTTAGAAAATATAATTAAAGCTTGATCGTAAAAATGGAAAGATCAAGAAAGTTTGAGAACAAGGAGGATTGGAGACTTACATGGCAACTCGTCACTACCATCCGATTGATGGGTACAGCACCGCACTCCAACTTTTTGAATAGAGCCCGCGTGCCATGCTCATATGCTATATGTGCTCCTTCTCTATATGGATTCAATCAATCCCAATATACTTTTGAACACAAATTAAAAACGTTAGATGAACTGCTATGAACAAAACAATGTATTTAAACCAAATCAAAAATTACAAAAGAAGTATGTAGCACGCATATACTTACCACCCAGCCTCGATTTGTTTCTTGCCACCACTGTCAAGGTGTGAAGCGCCTTTGGTCCGCGTACATACTCATGATGCCTTCAGCTAGTTGGACCATGATACCCTGCCATCTAATCCCACTGAGCTTTGCCCGACCCGTTGTCCGCGCTCTGCACTGCCACGTCGCTCGTCCCTCGAGCTTCTCTGACTATGCCATCCTCTGGCTACTCTACTAGCACCATCCATGCCATGTACTTCAAACATCGTCTGCACTTCTCTATGTCGCCTTCAAAGACACGCGTCCCTCTCATACAATCATAGCTTCTTAGTTCTTTTAAAAACTCTACCTTCTAATTTACTAGTTGTAAGCCCCCCCCTCCCCCTCTTTTCTCTATATCATTTTAAGGATTCACCCCTCTAATTAATATTCTCTCCCTTCTCTATACACCCCCCCCCTCCCCTTCTCTCTATATCTTTATTCCCCCTCTTATTTATGGAACATAACCCCACTTTCAAATCAACACTCTAAGGTTATTTTTTACTTCTTTAGCCCCTTTTTAATTATCTTTATTTTTTCTCTCTAGTAAGACCTTTACTCAGATTTTTGCTTTTCAAGCACTTGTAACCCCCTCGTTTAAATTTTATCCTGCCTATTTACCCATACAACTACACTCTCATCTTCATCAGTTCAAATTCCCTCCATGTCGTTCACACTAACCCCCCCCCCTTCCTTTCCCCCCCATTATTTTACGTTAAATTCCCTGCCCCCTCCCCCCAATTTGGCTTGGTTGTTTAATAACTACAACTTCTAGCATCACTATATCTCCTCCACATCGTCTTTTTATAAATATTTAGACATCATTATTGCATTGACCTACGATACAAAAGGCTCTTTCATTTCTATTGTTTTTAATGCATTTGGTATTGAATCTTTAACCTTGTGAGCGAAGGTACGCTTGCAAAAACAAGCCTACTACCACCTAGATTGGTGTGTTGTCTCGAGCTCTTTTTATTGCAAGAAAATAATAACATACGATGTCATGCAATGTTTTGAATTGTTCATATATGATTCCATGGCATTCATGCTAACCCTTGATAGATGATAATTGTATCTATTATAGTTAAAATGTTTCCTTTAAAATACAGTCTCATTACGGCATGTATCGTTTTATTAATATGGGTATTGCAACAACAATTCAGATGTATTAAGTCGAGTATCACTGATTATGAATTATCATCTTATGAAGATGTTACACCCATCATTTGATTCAAGAATGTGGTAGAATGGAGGTTTATGTTGGTACTAGACAACATGAAAAAGTAATTTAGTTGATTTTTATGTCAATCCTTCCATCCTTGCAAGGATAAGTTGGGGGACTTTAATGAATCACATGATTCATGAATGATTGATAGGATGAGTTTCATAGATACATTATGATAATTATGCATGAAAATATAATGTATTCACTTCTAAGGTATTATCAAGCCTTTGACGCCTATTTCGATGAAAAATATGTTGGACATTTATTTGTTGGTAGGGAAAACGTCTATATGTCTGTCGAAAATAAACCATTGGGTCTTGACAAAATTCGACAATATTTGACAGCATCAGCATGGCTGTCAGGCCCTTATAGTGATTTAAAAAATCGGAAGCAAAATGGGCTTGTTTCAACCCCTTTTTTTTCCCACTACATATATTTTATTACAACGTCATACAAAATGAATGCATATCATCCAAGCTACAAAATTGCAAAAAAATGTCAATTCATGTATTGTTACAAAATTTCCCTTCCAAAGACTAGTACAAAAATGAATAAGGTGTACAAAATGGCAAAATCCCAAAGGGTGGCGCTAAATTGTCGATCCTCCTCCTCCTCATCCTGATCATGTCAATCTTTGGTCTAGCCTCCTCCCTCGCCTCTAAGTAGCTCTAGTCTTGTCGATATCCTCGTGTATGTCCTCGTTCGGGTCAGTCGTGCCCTAGTAATGTTGCTTTACATAATTTAGAAAATATAATTAAAGCTTGATTGTAAAAATGGAAAGATCAAGAAAGTTTGAGAACAAGGAGGATTGGAGACTTACATGGCAACTCATCACTACCATCCGATTGATGGGTACAGCATCGCACTCCAACTTTTTGAATAGAGCCCGCCTGCCATGCTCATATGCTATATGTGCTCCTTCTCTATATGGATTCAATCAATCCCGGTATACTTTTGAACACAAATTAAAAACGTTAGATGAACTGCTATGAACAAAACAATGTATTTAAACCAATTACAAAAGAAGTATGTAGCACGCATATACTTACCACCCAGCCTCGATTTGTTTCTTGCCACCACTGTCAAGGTGTGAAGCGCCTTTGGTCCGCGTACATACTCATGATGCCTTCAGCTAGTTGGACCATGATACCCTGCCATCTAATCCCACTGAGCTTTGCCCGACCCGTTGTCCCCGCTCTGCACTGCCAAAACAAGGTACGCTTTAACCTTGTGAGCGAAGGTACGCTTGCAAAAACAAGCCTACTACCACCTAGATTGGTGTGTTGTCTCGAGCTCTTTTTATTGCAAGAAAATAATAACATACGATGTCATGCAATGTTTTGAATTGTTCATATATGATTCCATGGCATTCATGCTAACCCTTGATAGATGATAATTGTATCTATTATAGTTAAAATGCTTCCTTTAAAATACAGTCTCATTACGGCATGTATTGTTTTATTAATATGGGTATTGCAACAACAATTCAGATGTATTAAGTCGAGTATCACTGATTATGAATTATCATCTTATGAAGATGTTACACCCATCATTTGATTCAAGAATGTGGTAGAATGGAGGTTTATGTTGGTACTAGACAACATGAAAAAGTAATTTAGTTGATTTTTATGTCAATCCTTCCATCCTTGCAAGCATAAGTTGGGGGACTTTAATGAATCACATGATTCATGAAAGATTGATAGGATGAGGTTTTCAAGCATACTCAAGATCTAGGTATGTATTATTTATTGAATCTCAAAGCCTCTGTCGATAGGGTATAAAAACACAGCGCACAAAAAATGATGCATATTTGCAAAAAATGTTACATCAATTTCCTCCACTCTTCTCGTTATTCAAAATGGGGATGATCATTCTGAATCAAGGAATTGCACAAATCAAGCATTCAAGAATAGTTAATAAGATGAACAGTTGCATTGGTGGCATGAAAGGAAAATATGAACTTTTCGCGTAAGTGTTGCATCTATTGCAAACATTCTAGTATTTCTTGAAAACTCAAGAATCAAGACATTGCACTAATAATAAGACTTATGAATGATTGATAGGATGAGTTTCATGGATACATTATGATAATTATTGAAAATATAATGTATTCACTTCTAAGGTATTGTCAAGCCTTTGACGCCTATTTCGATGAAAAATATGTTGGACATTTATTTGTTGGTAGGGAAAACGTCTATATGTCTGTCGAAAATAAACCGTCGGGTCTTGACAAAATTCGACAATATTTGACAACATCAGCATGGCTGTCAGGCCCTTATAGTGATTTAAAAAATGTGAAGCAAAATGGGCTTATTTCAACCCCTTTTTTTCCCACTACATGTATTTTCTTACAACGTCATACAAAATGAATGCATATCATCCAAGCTACAAAATTGCAAAAAAATGTCATATCATGTATTGTTACAAAATTTCCTTTCCAAAGACTAGTACAAAAATGAATAAGGTGTACAAAATGGCAAAATCCCAAAGGGTGGCGCTAAATTGTCGAACCTCCTCCTCCTCATCCTGATCATGTCAATCTTTGGTCTAGCCTCCTCCCTCGCCTCTAAGTAGCTCTAGTCTTGTCGATATCCTCGTGTATGTCCTCGTTCGGGTCAGTCGTGCCTTAGTAATGTTGCTTTAAATAATTTAGAAAATATAATTAAAGTTTGATTGTAAAAATGGAAAGATCAAGAAAGTTTGAGAACAAGCATTCAAGAATAGTTAGTAAGATGAGCAGTTGCATTGGTGGCATGAAAGGAAAATATGAACTTTTCGCGTAAGTGTTGCATCTATTGCGAACATTCTAGTATTTCAACCCCTTTTTTTCCCACTACATATATTTTTTTACAACGTCATACAAAATGAATGCATATCATCCAAGCTACAAAATTGCAAAAAAATTTCATATCATGTATTGTTACAAAATTTCCCTTCCAAAGACTAGTACAAAAATGAATAAGGTGTACAAAATGGCAAAATCCCAAAGGGTGGCGCTAAATTGTCAATCCTCCTCCTCCTCATCCTGATCATGTCAATCTTTGGTCTAGCCTCCTCCCTGTCCTCTAAGTAGCTCTAGTCTTGTCGATATCCTCGTGTATGTCCTCGTTCGGGTCAGTCGTGCCCTAGTAATGTTGCTTTAAATAATTTAGAAAATATAATTAAAGCTTGATTGTAAAAATGGAAAGATCAAGAAAGTTTGAGAACAAGGAGGATTGGAGACTTACATGGCAACTCGTCACTACCATCCGATTGATGGGTACAGCACCGCACTCCAACTTTTTGAATAGAGCCCGCGTGCCATGCTCATATGCTATATGTGCTCCTTCTCTATATGATTTCAATCAATCCCGGTATACTTTTGAACACAAATTAAAAACGTTAGATGAACTGCTATGAACAAAACAATGTATTTAAACCAAATCAAAAATTACAAAAGAAGTATGTAGCACGCATATACTTACCACCCAGCCTAGATTTGTTTCTTGCCACCACTGTCAAGGTGTGAAGCGCCTTTGGTCCGCGGACATACTCATGATGCCTTCAGCTAGTTGGACCATGATACCCTGCCATCTAATCCCACTGAGCTTTGCCCGACCCGTTGTCTGCGCTCTGCACTGCCACGTCGCTCCTCCCTCGAGCTTCTCTGACTGTGTCATCCTCTGGCTACTCTACTAGCACCATCCACGCCATGTACTTCGAACATCGTCTGCACTTCTCTATGTCGCCTTCAAAGACACGCGTCCCTCTCATACAATCATAGCTTCTTAGTTCTTTTAAAAACTCTACCTTCTAATTTACTAGTTTTAAGCCCCCCCCTCCCCCTCTTTTCTCTATATCGTTTTAAGGATTTACCCCTCTAATTAATGTTCTCTCCCTTCTCTATACACCCCCCCCCTCCCCTTCTCTCTATATCTTTATTCCCCCTCTTATTTATGGAACATAACCCCACTTTCAAATCATCACTCTAAGGTTATTTTTTACTTCTTTAGCCCCTTTTTAATTATCTTTATTTTTTCTCTCTAGTAAGACCTTTACTCATATTTTTGCTTTTCAAGCACTTGTAACCCCCTCGTTTAAATTTTCTCCTGCCTATTTACCCATACAACTACACTCTCATCTTCATCAGGTTCAAATTCCCTCCATGTCTTTCACACTAACCCCCCCCTTCCTTTCCCCCCCATTATTTTACATTAAATTCCCTGCCCCCTCCCCCCAATTTGGCTTGGTTGTTTAATAACTACAACTTCTAGCATCACTATATCTCCTCCACATCGTCTTTTTATAAATATTTAGACATCATTATTGCATTGACCTACGATACAAAAGGCTCTTTCATTTCTATTGTTTTTAATGCATTTGGTATTGAATCTTTAACCTTGTGAGCGAAGGTACGCTTGCAAAAACAAGCCTACTACCACCTAGATTGGTGTGTTGTCTCGAGCTCTTTTTATTGCAAGAAAATAATAACATACGATGTCATGCAATGTTTTGAATTGTTCATATATGATTCCATGGCATTCATGCTAACCCTTGATAGATGATAATTGTATCTATTATAGTTAAAATGCTTCCTTTGAAATACAGTCTCATTACGGCATGTATCGTTTTATTAATATGGGTATTGCAACAACAATTCAGATGTATTAAGTCTAGTATCACTGATTATGAATTATCATCTTATGAAGATGTTACACCCATCATTTGATTCAAGAATGTGGTAGAATGGAGGTTTATGTTGGTACTAGACAACATGAAAAAGTAATTTAGTTGATTTTTATGTCAATCCTTCCATCCTTGCAAGGATAAGTTGGGGGACTTTAATGAATCACATGATTCAAGAATGATTGATAGGATGAGTTTCATAGATACATTATGATAATTATGCATGAAAATATAATGTATTCACTTCTAAGGTATTATCAAGCCTTTGACGCCTATTTCGATGAAAAATATGTTGGACATTTATTTGTTGGTAGGGAAAACGTCTATATGTCTGTCGAAAATAAACCGTCGGGTCTTGACAAAATTCGACAATATTTGACAGCATCAGCATGGCTGTCAGGCCCTTATAGTGATTTTAAAAATGTGAAGCAAAATGGGCTTGTTTCAACCCCTTTTTTTTCCCACTACATATATTTTATTACAACGTCATACAAAATGAATGCATATCATCCAAGCTACAAAATTGCAAAAAAATGTCAATTCATGTATTGTTACAAAATTTCCCTTCCAAAGACTAGTACAAAAATGAATAAGGTGTACAAAATGGCAAAATCCCAAAGGGTGGCGCTAAATTGTCGATCCTCCTCCTCCTCATCCTGGTCATGTCAATCTTTGGTCTAGCCTCCTCCCTCGCCTCTAAGTAGGTCTAGTCTTGTCGATATCGTCGTGTATGTCCTCGTTCGGGTCAGTCGTGCCCTAGTAATGTTGCTTTAAATAATTTAGAAAATATAATTAAAGCTTGATTGTAAAAATGGAAAGATCAAGAAAGTTTGAGAACAAGGAGGATTGGAGACTTACATGGCAACTCGTCACTACCATCCGATTGATGGGTACAGCATCGCACTCCAACTTTTTGAATAGAGCCTGCCTGCCATGCTCATATGCTATATGTGCTCCTTCTCTATATGGATTCAATCAATCCCGGTATACTTTTGAACACAAATTAAAAACGTTAGATGAACTGCTATGAACAAAACAATGTATTTAAACCAATTACAAAAGAAGTATGTAGCACGCATATACTTACCACCCAGCCTCGATTTGTTTCTTGCCACCACTGTCAAGGTGTGAAGCACCTTTGGTCCGCGTACATACTCATGATGCCTTCAGCTAGTTGGACCATGATACCCTGCCATCTAATCCCACTGAGCTTTGCCCGACCCGTTGTCCCCGCTCTGCACTGCCACGTCGCTCGTCCCTCGAGCTTCTCTGACTGTGCCATCCTCTGGCTACTCTACTAGCACCATCCACGCCATGTACTTCGAACATCGTCTGCACTTCTCTATGTCGCCTTCAAAGACACGCGTCCCTCTCATACAATCATAGCTTCTTAGTTCTTTTAAAAACTCTACCTTCTAATTTACTAGTTTTAAACCCCCCCCTCCCCCTCTTTTCTCTATATCATTTTAAGGATTTACCCCTCTAATTAATGTTCTCTCCCTTCTCTATACGCCCCCCCCTCCCCTTCTCTCTATATCTTTATTCCCCCTCTTATTTATGGAACATAACCCCACTTTCAAATCAACACTCTAAGGTTATTTTTTACTTCTTTAGCCCCTTTTTAATTATCTTTATTTTTTCTCTCTAGTAAGACCTTTACTCAGATTTTTGCTTTTCAAGCACTTGTAACCCCCTCGTTTAAATTTTCTCCTGCCTATTTACCCATACAACTACACTCTCATCTTCATCAGTTCAAATTCCCTCCATGTCTTTCACACTAACCCCCCCCTTCCTTTCCCCCCCATTATTTTACGTTAAATTCCCTGCCCCCTCCCCCCAATTTGGCTTGGTTGTTTAATAACTACAACTTCTAGCATCACTATATCTCCTCCACATCTTCTTTTTATAAATATTTAGACATCATTATTGCATTGACCTACGATACAAAAGGCTCTTTCATTTCTATTGTTTTTAATGCATTTGGTATTGAATCTTTAACCTTGTGAGCGAAGGTACGCTTGCAAAAACAAGCCTACTACCACCTAGATTGGTGTGTTGTCTCGAGCTCTTTTTATTGCAAGAAAAGAATAACATACGATGTCATGCAATGTTTTGAATTGTTCATATATGATTCCATGGCATTCATGCTAACCCTTGATAGATGATAATTGTATCTATTATAGTTAAAATGCTTCCTTTAAAATACAGTCTCATTACGGCATGTATCGTTTTATTAATATGGGTATTGCAACAACAATTCAGATGTATTAAGTCTAGTATCACTGATTATGAATTATCATCTTATGAAGATGTTACACCCATCATTTGATTCAAGAATGTGGTAGAATGGAGGTTTATGTTGGTACTAGACAACATGAAAAAGTAATCTAGTTGATTTTTATGTCAATCCTTCCATCCTTGCAAGGATAAGTTGGGGGACTTTAACGAATCACATGATTCATGAAAGATTGATAGGATGAGGTTTTCAAGCATACTCAAGATCTAGGTATGTATTATTTATTGAATCTCAAAGCCTCTGTCGATAGGATATAAAAACACAGCGCACAAAAAATGATGCATATTTGCAAAAAATGTGACATCAATTTCCTCCACTCTTCTCGTTATTCAAAAGGGGGATGATCATTCTGAATCAAGGCATTGCACGAATCAAGCATTTAAGAATAGTTAATAAGATGAGCAGTTGCATTGGTGGCATGAAAGGAAAATATGAACTTTTCGCGTAAGTGTTGCATCTATTGCGAACATTCTAGTATTTCAACCCCTTTTTTTCCCACTACATGTATTTTTTTACAACGTCATACAAAATGAATGCATATCATCCAAGCTAAAAAATTGCAAAAAAATTTCATATCATGTATTGTTACAAAATTTCCTTTCCAAAGACTAGTACAAAAATGAATAAGGTGTACAAAATGGCAAAATCCCAAAGGGTGGCGCTAAATTGTCGATCCTCCTCCTCCTCATCCTGATCATGTCAATCTTTGGTCTAGCCTCCTCCCTCTCCTCTAAGTAGCTCTAGTCTTGTCGATATCCTGGTGTATGTCCTGATTCGGGTCAGTCGTGCCCTAGTAATGTTGCTTTAAATAATTTAGAAAATATAATTAAAGCTTGATCGTAAAAATGGAAAGATCAAGAAAGTTTGAGAACAAGGAGGATTGGAGACTTACATGGCAACTCGTCACTACCATCCGATTGATGGGTACAGCACCGCACTCCAACTTTTTGAATAGAGCCCGCGTGCCATGCTCATATGCTATATGTGCTCCTTCTCTATATGGATTCAATCAATCCCAATATACTTTTGAACACAAATTAAAAACGTTAGATGAACTGCTATGAACAAAACAATGTATTTAAACCAAATCAAAAATTACAAAAGAAGTATGTAGCACGCATATACTTACCACCCAGCCTCGATTTGTTTCTTGCCACCACTGTCAAGGTGTGAAGCGCCTTTGGTCCGCGTACATACTCATGATGCCTTCAGCTAGTTGGACCATGATACCCTGCCATCTAATCCCACTGAGCTTTGCCCGACCCGTTGTCCGCGCTCTGCACTGCCACGTCGCTCGTCCCTCGAGCTTCTCTGACTGTGCCATCCTCTGGCTACTCTACTAGCACCATCCATGCCATGTACTTCAAACATCGTCTGCACTTCTCTATGTCGCCTTCAAAGACACGCGTCCCTCTCATACAATCATAGCTTCTTAGTTCTTTTAAAAACTCTACCTTCTAATTTACTAGTTTTAAGCCCCCCCCTCCCCTTCTTTTCTCTATATCATTTTAAGGATTTACCCCTCTAATTAATGTTCTCTCCCTTCTCTATACACCCCCCCCCCTCCCCTTCTCTCTATATCTTTATTCCCCCTCTTATTTATGGAACATAACCCCACTTTCAAATCAACACTCTAAGGTTATTTTTTACTTCTTTAGCCCCTTTTTAATTATCTTTATTTTTTCTCTCTAGTAAGACCTTTACTCATATTTTTGCTTTTCAAGCACTTGTAACCCCCTCGTTTAACCTTTTTCCTGCCTATTTACCCATACAACTACACTCTCATCTTCATCAGTTCAAATTCCCTCCATGTCTTTCACACTAACCCCCCCCCTTCCTTTCCCCCCCATTATTTTATGTTAAATTCCCTGCCCCCTCCCCCCAATTTGGCTTGGTTGTTTAATAACTACAACTTCTAGCATCACTATATCTCCTCCACATCGTCTTTTTATAAATATTTAGACATCATTATTGCATTGACCTACGATACAAAAGGCTCTTTCATTTCTATTGTTTTTAATGCATTTGGTATTGAATCTTTAACCTTGTGAGCGAAGGTACGCTTGCAAAAACAAGCCTACTACCACCTAGATTGGTGTGTTGTCTCGAGCTCTTTTTATTGCAAGAAAAGAATAACTTACGATGTCATGCAATGTTTTGAATTGTTCATATATGATTCCATGGCATTCATGCTAACCCTTGATAGATGATAATTGTATCTATTATAGTTAAAATGTTTCCTTTAAAATACAGTCTCATCACGGCATGTATCGTTTTATTAATATGGGTATTGCAACAACAATTCAGATGTATTAAGTCGAGTATCACTGATTATGAATTATCATCTTATGAAGATGTTACACCCATCATTTGATTCAAGAATGTGGTAGAATGGAGGTTTATGTTGGTACTAGACAACATGAAAAAGTAATTTAGTTGATTTTTATGTCAATCCTTCCATCCTTGCAAGGATAAGTTGGGGGACTTTAATGAATCACATGATTCATGAAAGATTGATAGGATGAGGTTTTCAAGCATACTCAAGATCTAGGTATGTATTATTTATTGAATCTCAAAGCCTCTGTCGATAGGATATAAAAACACAGCGCACAAAAAATGATGCATATTTGCAAAAAATGTTACATCAATTTCCTCCACTCTTCTCGTTATTCAAAATGGGGATGATCATTCTGAATCAAGGCATTGCACGAATCAAGCATTCAAGAATGGTTAATAAGATGAACAGTTGCAATGGTGGCATGAAAGGAAAATATGAACTTTTCGCGTAAGTGTTGCATCTATTGCGAACATTCTAGTATTTCTTGAAAACTCAAGAATCAAGACATTGCACTAATAATAAGACTTATGAATGATTGATAGGATGAGTTTCATAGATACATTATGATAATTATGCATGAAAATATAATGTATTCACTTCTAAGGTATTGTCAAGCCTTTGACGCCTATTTCGATGAAAAATATGTTGGACATTTATTTGTTGGTAGGGAAAACGTCTATATGTCTGTCGAAAATAAACCGTCGGGTCTTGACAAAATTCGACAATATTTGACAACATCAGCATGGCTGTCAGGCCCTTATAGTGATTTCAAAAATGTGAAGCAAAATGGGCTTGTTTCAACCCCTTTTTTTCCCTCTACATATATTTTCTTACAACGTCATACAAAATGAATGCATATCATCCAAGCTACAAAATTGCAAAAAAATGTCATATCATGTATTGTTACAAAATTTCCATTCCAAAGACTAGTACAAAAATGAATAAGGTGTACAAAATGGCAAAATCCCAAAGGGTGGCGCTAAATTGTCGATCCTCCTCCTCCTCATCCTGATCATGTCAATCTTTGGTCTAGCCTCCTCCCTCGCCTCTAAGTAGCTCTAGTCTTGTCGATATCCTCGTGTATGTCCTCGTTCGGGTCAGTCGTGCCCTAGTAATGTTGCTTTAAATAATTTAGAAAATATAATTAAAGCTTGATTGTAAAAATGGAAAGATCAAGAAAGTTTGAGAACAAGGAGGATTGGAGACTTACATGGCAACTCGTCACTACCATCCGATTCATGGGTACAGCATCGCACTCCAACTTTTTGAATAGAGCCCGCCTGCCATGCTCATATGGTATATGTGCTCCTTCTCTATATGGATTCAATCAATCCCGGTATACTTTTGAACACAAATTAAAAACGTTAGATGAACTGCTATGAACAAAACAATGTATTTAAACCAATTACAAAAGAAGTATGTAGCACGCATATACTTACCACCCAGCCTCGATTTGTTTCTTGCCACCACTGTCAAGGTGTGAAGCGCCTTTGGTCCGCGTACATACTCATGATGCCTTCAGCTAGTTGGACCATGATACCCTGCCATCTAATCCCACTGAGCTTTGCCCGACCCGTTGTCCCCGCTCTGCACTGCCAAAACAAGGTACGCTTTAACCTTGTGAGCGAAGGTACGCTTGCAAAAACAAGCCTACTACCACCTAGATTGGTGTGTTGTCTCGAGCTCTTTTTATTGCAAGAAAATAATAACATACGATGTCATGCAATGTTTTGAATTGTTCATATATGATTCCATGGCATTCATGCTAACCCTTGATAGATGATAATTGTATCTATTATAGTTAAAATGCTTCCTTTAAAATACAGTCTCATTACGGCATGTATCGTTTTATTAATATGGGTATTGCAACAACAATTCAGATGTATTAAGTCGAGTATCACTGATTATGAATTATCATCTTATGAAGATGTTACACCCATCATTTGATTCAAGAATGTGGTAGAATGGAGGTTTATGTTGGTACTAGACAACATTAAAAAGTAATTTAGTTGATTTTTATGTCAATCCTTCCATCCTTGCAAGCATAAGTTGGGGGACTTTAATGAATCACATGATTCATGAAAGATTGATAGGATGAGGTTTTCAAGCATACTCAAGATCTAGGTATGTATTATTTATTGAATCTCAAAGCCTCTGTCGATAGGGTATAAAAACACGGCGCACAAAAAATGATGCATATTTGCAAAAAATGTTACATCAATTTCCTCCACTCTTCTCGTTATTCAAAATGGGGATGATCATTCTGAATCAAGGCATTGCACGAATCAAGCATTCAAGAATAGTTAATAAGATGAACAGTTGCATTGGTGGCATGAAAGGAAAATATGAACTTTTCGCGTAAGTGTTGCATCTATTGCGAACATTCTAGTATTTCTTGAAAACTCAAGAATAAAGCATTGCACTAATAATAAGACTTATGAATGATTGATAGGATGAGTTTCATAGATACATTATGATAATTATGCATGAAAATATAATGTATTCACTTCTAAGGTATTGTCAAGCCTTTGACGCCTATTTCGATGAAAAATATGTTGGACATTTATTTGTTGGTAGGGAAAACGTCTATATGTCTGTCGAAAATAAACCGTCGGGTCTTGACAAAATTCGACAATATTTGACAACATCAGCATGGCTGTCAGGCCCTTATAGTGATTTAAAAAATGTGAAGCAAAATGGGCTTATTTCAACCCCTTTTTTTCCCTCTACATATATTTTATTACAACGTCATACAAAATGAATGCATATCATCCAAGCTACAAAATTGCAAAAAAATGTCATATCATGTATTGTTACAAAATTTCCCTTCCAAAGACTAGTACAAAAATGAATAAGGTGTACAAAATGGCAAAATCCCAAAGGGTGGCGCTAAATTGTCGATCCTCCTCCTCCTCATCCTGATCATGTCAATCTTTGGTCTAGCCTCCTCCCTCGCCTCTAAGTAGCTCTAGTCTTGTCGATATCCTCGTGTATGTCCTCGTTCGGGTCAGTCGTGCCTTAGTAATGTTGCTTTAAATAATTTAGAAAATATAATTAAAGCTTGATTGTAAAAATGGAAAGATCAAGAAAGTTTGAGAACAAGGAGGATTGGAGACTTACATGGCAACTCGTCACTACCATCCGATTGATGGGTACAGCATCGCACTCCAACTTTTTGAATAGAGCCCTCCTGCCATGCTCATATGCTATATGTGCTCCTTCTCTATATGGATTCAATCAATCCCGGTATACTTTTGAACACAAATTAAAAACGTTAGATGAACTGCTATGAACAAAACAATGTATTTAAACCAATTACAAAAGAAGTATGTAGCACGCATATACTTACCACCCAGCCTCGATTTGTTTCTTGCCACCACTGTCAAGGTGTGAAGCGCCTTTGGTCCGTGTACATACTCATGATGCCTTCAGCTAGTTGGACCATGATACCCTGCCATCTAATCCCACTGAGCTTTGCCCGACCCGCTGTCCCCGCTCTGCACTGCCACGTCGCTCATCCCTCGAGCTTCTCTGACTGTGCCATCCTCTGGCTACTCTACTAGCACCATCCACGCCATGTACTTCGAACATCGTCTGCACTTCTCTATGTCACCTTCAAAGACACGCGTCCCTCTCATACAATCATAGCTTCTTAGTTCTTTTAAAAACTCTACCTTCTAATTTACTAGTTTTAAACCCCCCCCTCCCCCTCTTTTCTCTATATCATTTTAAGGATTTACCCCTCTAATTAATGTTCTCTCCCTTCTCTATACGCCCCCCCCCTCCCCTTCTCTCTATATCTTTATTCCCCCTCTTATTTATGGAACATAACCCCACTTTCAAATCAACACTCTAAGGTTATTTTTTACTTCTTTAGCCCCTTTTTAATTATCTTTATTTTTTCTCTCTAGTAAGACCTTTACTCATATTTTTGCTTTTCAAGCACTTGTAACCCCCTCGTTTAAATTTTCTCCTGCCTATTTACCCATACAACTACACTCTCATCTTCATCAGGTTCAAATTCCCTCCATGTCTTTCACACTAACCCCCCCCTTCCTTTCCCCCCCATTATTTTACATTAAATTCCCTGCCCCTCCCCCCAATTTGGCTTGGTTGTTTAATAACTACAACTTCTAGCATCACTATATCTCCTCCACATCGTCTTTTTATAAATATTTAGACATCATTATTGCATTGACCTACGATACAAAAGGCTCTTTCATTTCTATTGTTTTTAATGCATTTGGTATTGAATCTTTAACCTTGTGAGCGAAGGTACGCTTGCAAAAACAAGCCTACTACCACCTAGATTGGTGTGTTGTCTCGAGCTCTTTTTATTGCAAGAAAATAATAACATACGATGTCATGCAATGTTTTGAATTGTTCATATATGATTCCATGGCATTCATGCTAACCCTTGATAGATGATAATTGTATCTATTATAGTTAAAATGCTTCCTTTGAAATACAGTCTCATTACAGCATGTATCGTTTTATTAATATGGGTATTGCAACAACAATTCAGATGTATTAAGTCTAGTATCACTGATTATGAATTATCATCTTATGAAGATGTTACACCCATCATTTGATTCAAGAATGTGGTAGAATGGAGGTTTATGTTGGTACTAGACAACATGAAAAAGTAATTTAGTTGATTTTTATGTCAATCCTTCCATCCTTGCAAGGATAAGTTGGGGGACTTTAATGAATCACATGATTCAAGAATCATTGATAGGATGAGTTTCATAGATACATTATGATAATTATGCATGAAAATATAATGTATTCACTTCTAAGGTATTATCAAGCCTTTGACGCCTATTTCGATGAAAAATATGTTGGACATTTATTTGTTGGTAGGGAAAACGTCTATATGTCTGTCGGAAATAAACCGTCGGGTCTTGACAAAATTCGACAATATTTGACAGCATCAGCATGGCTGTCAGGCCCTTATAGTGATTTAAAAAATGTGAAGCAAAATGGGCTTGTTTCAACCCCTTTTTTTTCCCACTACATATATTTTATTACAACGTCATACAAAATGAATGCATATCATCCAAGCTACAAAATTGCAAAAAAATGTCAATTCATGTATTGTTACAAAATTTCCCTTCCAAAGACTAGTACAAAAATGAATAAGGTGTCAGTCGTGCCTTAGTAATGTTGCTTTAAATAATTTAGAAAATATAATTAAAGCTTGATTGTAAAAATGGAAAGATCAAGAAAGTTTGAGAACAAGGAGGATTGGAGACTTACATGGCAACTCGTCACTACCATCCGATTGATGGGTACAGCATCGCACTCCAACTTTTTGAATAGAGCCTGCCTGCCATGCTCATATGCTATATGTGCTCCTTCTCTATATGGATTCAATCAATCCCGGTATACTTTTGAACACAAATTAAAAACGTTAGATGAACTGCTATGAACAAAACAATGTATTTAAACCAATTACAAAAGAAGTATGTAGCACGCATATACTTACCACCCAGCCTCGATTTGTTTCTTGCCACCACTGTCAAGGTGTGAAGCACCTTTGGTCCGCGTACATACTCATGATGCCTTCAGCTAGTTGGACCATGATACCCTGCCATCTAATCCCACTGAGCTTTGCCCGACCCGTTGTCCCCGCTCTGCACTGCCACGTCGCTCGTCCCTCGAGCTTCTCTGACTGTGCCATCCTCTGGCTACTCTACTAGCACCATCCACGCCATGTACTTCGAACATCGTCTGCACTTCTCTATGTCGCCTTCAAAGACACGCGTCCCTCTCATACAATCATAGCTTCTTAGTTCTTTTAAAAACTCTACCTTCTAATTTACTAGTTTTAAACCCCCCCCTCCCCCTCTTTTCTCTATATCATTTTAAGGATTTACCCCTCTAATTAATGTTCTCTCCCTTCTTTATACGCCCCCCCCTCCCCTTCTCTCTATATCTTTATTCCCCCTCTTATTTATGGAACATAACCCCACTTTCAAATCAACACTCTAAGGTTATTTTTTACTTCTTTAGCCCCTTTTTAATTATCTTTATTTTTTCTCTCTAGTAAGACCTTTACTCAGATTTTTGCTTTTCAAGCACTTGTAACCCCCTCGTTTAAATTTTCTCCTGCCTATTTACCCATACAACTACACTCTCATCTTCATCAGTTCAAATTCCCTCCATGTCTTTCACACTAACCCCCCCCTTCCTTTCCCCCCCATTATTTTACGTTAAATTCCCTGCCCCCTCCCCCCAATTTGGCTTGGTTGTTTAATAACTACAACTTCTAGCATCACTATATCTCCTCCACATCTTCTTTTTATAAATATTTAGACATCATTATTGCATTGACCTACGATACAAAAGGCTCTTTCATTTCTATTGTTTTTAATGCATTTGGTATTGAATCTTTAACCTTGTGAGCGAAGGTACGCTTGCAAAAACAAGCCTACTACCACCTAGATTGGTGTGTTGTCTCGAGCTCTTTTTATTGCAAGAAAAGAATAACATACGATGTCATGCAATGTTTTGAATTGTTCATATATGATTCCATGGCATTCATGCTAACCCTTGATAGATGATAATTGTATCTATTATAGTTAAAATGCTTCCTTTAAAATACAGTCTCATTACGGCATGTATCGTTTTATTAATATGGGTATTGCAACAACAATTCAGATGTATTAAGTCTAGTATCACTGATTATGAATTATCATCTTATGAAGATGTTACACCCATCATTTGATTCAAGAATGTGGTAGAATGGAGGTTTATGTTGGTACTAGACAACATGAAAAAGTAATCTAGTTGATTTTTATGTCAATCCTTCCATCCTTGCAAGGATAAGTTGGGGGACTTTAACGAATCACATGATTCATGAAAGATTGATAGGATGAGGTTTTCAAGCATACTCAAGATCTAGGTATGTATTATTTATTGAATCTCAAAGCCTCTGTCGATAGGATATAAAAACACAGCGCACAAAAAATGATGCATATTTGCAAAAAATGTGACATCAATTTCCTCCACTCTTCTCGTTATTCAAAAGGGGGATGATCATTCTGAATCAAGGCATTGCACGAATCAAGCATTTAAGAATAGTTAATAAGATGAGCAGTTGCATTGGTGGCATGAAAGGAAAATATGAACTTTTCGCGTAAGTGTTGCATCTATTGCGAACATTCTAGTATTTCAACCCCTTTTTTTCCCACTACATGTATTTTTTTACAACGTCATACAAAATGAATGCATATCATCCAAGCTAAAAAATTGCAAAAAAATTTCATATCATGTATTGTTACAAAATTTCCTTTCCAAAGACTAGTACAAAAATGAATAAGGTGTACAAAATGGCAAAATCCCAAAGGGTGGCGCTAAATTGTCGATCCTCCTCCTCCTCATCCTGATCATGTCAATCTTTGGTCTAGCCTCCTCCCTCTCCTCTAAGTAGCTCTAGTCTTGTCGATATCCTGGTGTATGTCCTGATTCGGGTCAGTCGTGCCCTAGTAATGTTGCTTTAAATAATTTAGAAAATATAATTAAAGCTTGATCGTAAAAATGGAAAGATCAAGAAAGTTTGAGAACAAGGAGGATTGGAGACTTACATGGCAACTCGTCACTACCATCCGATTGATGGGTACAGCACCGCACTCCAACTTTTTGAATAGAGCCCGCGTGCCATGCTCATATGCTATATGTGCTCCTTCTCTATATGGATTCAATCAATCCCAATATACTTTTGAACACAAATTAAAAACGTTAGATGAACTGCTATGAACAAAACAATGTATTTAAACCAAATCAAAAATTACAAAAGAAGTATGTAGCACGCATATACTTACCACCCAGCCTCGATTTGTTTCTTGCCACCACTGTCAAGGTGTGAAGCGCCTTTGGTCCGCGTACATACTCATGATGCCTTCAGCTAGTTGGACCATGATACCCTGCCATCTAATCCCACTGAGCTTTGCCCGACCCGTTGTCCGCGCTCTGCACTGCCACGTCGCTCGTCCCTCGAGCTTCTCTGACTGTGCCATCCTCTGGCTACTCTACTAGCACCATCCATGCCATGTACTTCAAACATCGTCTGCACTTCTCTATGTCGCCTTCAAAGACACGCGTCCCTCTCATACAATCATAGCTTCTTAGTTCTTTTAAAAACTCTACCTTCTAATTTACTAGTTTTAAGCCCCCCCCTCCCCTTCTTTTCTCTATATCATTTTAAGGATTTACCCCTCTAATTAATGTTCTCTCTCCCTTCTCTATACACCCCCCCCCCTCCCCTTCTCTCTATATCTTTATTCCCCCTCTTATTTATGGAACATAACCCCACTTTCAAATCAACACTCTAAGGTTATTTTTTACTTCTTTAGCCCCTTTTTAATTATCTTTATTTTTTCTCTCTAGTAAGACCTTTACTCATATTTTTGCTTTTCAAGCACTTGTAACCCCCTCGTTTAACCTTTTTCCTGCCTATTTACCCATACAACTACACTCTCATCTTCATCAGTTCAAATTCCCTCCATGTCTTTCACACTAACCCCCCCCTTCCTTTCCCCCCCATTATTTTATGTTAAATTCCCTGCCTCCTCCCCCCAATTTGGCTTGGTTGTTTAATAACTACAACTTCTAGCATCACTATATCTCCTCCACATCGTCTTTTTATAAATATTTAGACATCATTATTGCATTGACCTACGATACAAAAGCCTCTTTCATTTCTATTGTTTTTAATGCATTTGGTATTGAATCTTTAACCTTGTGAGCGAAGGTACGCTTGCAAAAACAAGCCTACTACCACCTAGATTGGTGTGTTGTCTCGAGCTCTTTTTATTGCAAGAAAAGAATAACATACGATGTCATGCAATGTTTTGAATTGTTCATATATGATTCCATGGCATTCATGCTAACCCTTGATAGATGATAATTGTATCTATTATAGTTAAAATGTTTCCTTTAAAATACAGTCTCATCACGGCATGTATCGTTTTATTAATATGGGTATTGCAACAACAATTCAGATGTATTAAGTCGAGTATCACTGATTATGAATTATCATCTTATGAAGATGTTACACCCATCATTTGATTCAAGAATGTGGTAGAATGGAGGTTTATGTTGGTACTAGACAACATGAAAAAGTAATTTAGTTGATTTTTATGTCAATCCTTCCATCCTTGCAAGGATAAGTTGGGGGACTTTAATGAATCACATGATTCATGAAAGATTGATAGGATGAGGTTTTCAAGCATACTCAAGATCTAGGTATGTATTATTTATTGAATCTCAAAGCCTCTGTCGATAGGATATAAAAACACAGCGCACAAAAAATGATGCATATTTGCAAAAAATGTTACATCAATTTCCTCCACTCTTCTCGTTATTCAAAATGGGGATGATCATTCTGAATCAAGGCATTGCACGAATCAAGCATTCAAGAATGGTTAATAAGATGAACAGTTGCAATGGTGGCATGAAAGGAAAATATGAACTTTTCGCGTAAGTGTTGCATCTATTGCGAACATTCTAGTATTTCTTGAAAACTCAAGAATCAAGACATTGCACTAATAATAAGACTTATGAATGATTGATAGGATGAGTTTCATAGATACATTATGATAATTATGCATGAAAATATAATGTATTCACTTCTAAGGTATTGTCAAGCCTTTGACGCCTATTTCGATGAAAAATATGTTGGACATTTATTTGTTGGTAGGGAAAACGTCTATATGTCTGTCGAAAATAAACCGTCGGGTCTTGACAAAATTCGACAATATTTGTCAACATCAGCATGGCTGTCAGGCCCTTATAGTGATTTAAAAAATGTGAAGCAAAATGGGCTTATTTCAACCCCTTTTTTTCCCTCTACATATATTTTATTACAACGTCATACAAAATGAATGCATATCATCCAAGCTACAAAATTGCAAAAAAATGTCATATCATGTATTGTTACAAAATTTCCATTCCAAAGACTAGTACAAAAATGAATAAGGTGTACAAAATGGCAAAATCCCAAAGGGTGGCGCTAAATTGTCGATCCTCCTCCTCCTCATCCTGATCATGTCAATCTTTGGTCTAGCCTCCTCCCTCGCCTCTAAGTAGCTCTAGTCTTGTCGATATCCTCGTGTATGTCCTCGTTCGGGTCAGTCGTGCCTTAGTAATGTTGCTTTAAATAATTTAGAAAATATAATTAAAGCTTGATTGTAAAAATGGAAAGATCAAGAAAGTTTGAGAACAAGGAGGATTGGAGACTTACATGGCAACTCGTCACTACCATCCGATTGATGGGTACAGCATCGCACTCCAACTTTTTGAATAGAGCCCGCCTGCCATGCTCATATGCTATATGTGCTCCTTCTCTATATGGATTCAATCAATCCCGGTATACTTTTGAACACAAATTAAAAACGTTAGATGAACTGCTATGAACAAAACAATGTATTTAAACCAATTACAAAAGAAGTATGTAGCACGCATATACTTACCACCCAGCCTCGATTTGTTTCTTGCCACCACTGTCAAGGTGTGAAGCGCCTTTGGTCCGTGTACATACTCATGATGCCTTCAGCTAGTTGGACCATGATACCCTGCCATCTAATCCCACTGAGCTTTGCCCGACCCGCTGTCCCCGCTCTGCACTGCCACGTCGCTCATCCCTCGAGCTTCTCTGACTGTGCCATCCTCTGGCTACTCTACTAGCACCATCCACGCCATGTACTTCGAACATCGTCTGCACTTCTCTATGTCACCTTCAAAGACACGCGTCCCTCTCATACAATCATAGCTTCTTAGTTCTTTTAAAAACTCTACCTTCTAATTTACTAGTTTTAAACCCCCCCCTCCCCCTCTTTTCTCTATATCATTTTAAGGATTTACCCCTCTATATAATGTTCTCTCCCTTCTCTATACGCCCCCCCCCTCCCCTTCTCTCTATATCTTTATTCCCCCTCTTATTTATGGAACATAACCCCACTTTCAAATCAACACTCTAAGGTTATTTTTTACTTCTTTAGCCCCTTTTTAATTATCTTTATTTTTTCTCTCTAGTAAGACCTTTACTCATATTTTTGCTTTTCAAGCACTTGTAACCCCCTCGTTTAAATTTTCTCCTGCCTATTTACCCATACAACTACACTCTCATCTTCATCAGTTCAAATTCCCTCCATGTCTTTCACACTAACCCCCCCCTTCCTTTCCCCCCCATTATTTTACGTTAAATTCCCTGCCCCCTCCCCCCAATTTGGCTTGGTTGTTTAATAACTACAACTTCTAGCATCACTATATCTCCTCCACATCGTCTTTTTATAAATATTTAGACATCATTATTGCATTGACCTACGATACAAAAGGCTCTTTCATTTCTATTGTTTTTAATGCATTTGGTATTGAATCTTTAACCTTGTGAGCGAAGGTACGCTTGCAAAAACAAGCCTACTACCACCTAGATTGGTGTGTTGTCTCGAGCTCTTTTTATTGCAAGAAAAGAATAACATACGATGTCATGCAATGTTTTGAATTGTTCATATATGATTCCATGGCATTCATGCTAACCCTTGATAGATGATAATTGTATCTATTATAGTTAAAATGCTTCCTTTAAAATACAGTCTCATTACGGCATGTATCGTTTTATTAATATGCGTATTGCAACAACAATTCAGATGTATTAAGTCGAGTATCACTGATTATGAATTATCATCTTATGAAGATGTTACACCCATCATTTGATTCAAGAATGTGGTAGAATGGAGGTTTATGTTAGTACTAGACAACATGAAAAAGTAATTTAGTTGATTTTTATGTCAATCCTTCCATCCTTGCAAGGATAAGTTGGGGGACTTTAATGAATCACATGATTCATGAAAGATTGATAGGATGAGGTTTTCAAGCATACTCAAGATCTAGGTATGTATTATTTATTGAATCTCAAAGCCTCTGTCGATAGGATATAAAAACACAGCGCACAAAAAATGATGCATATTTGCAAAAAATGTTACATCAATTTCCTCCACTCTTCTCGTTATTCAAAATGGGGATGATCATTCTGAATCAAGGCATTGCACGAATCAAGCATTCAAGAATGGTTAATAAGATGAACAGTTGCAATGGTGGCATGAAAGGAAAATATGAACTTTTCGCGTAAGTGTTGCATCTATTGCGAACATTCTAGTATTTCTTGAAAACTCAAGAATCAAGACATTGCACTAATAATAAGACTTATGAATGATTGATAGGATGAGTTTCATAGATACATTATGATAATTATGCATGAAAATATAATGTATTCACTTCTAAGGTATTGTCAAGCCTTTGACGCCTATTTCGATGAAAAATATGTTGGACATTTATTTGTCGGTAGGGAAAACGTCTATATGTCTGTCGAAAATAAACCGTCGGGTCTTGACAAAATTCGACAATATTTGACAACATCAGCATGGCTGTCAGGCCCTTATAGTGATTTAAAAAATGTGAAGCAAAATGGGCTTGTTTCAACCCCTTTTTTTTCCCTCTACATATATTTTCTTACAACGTCATACAAAATGAATGCATATCATCCAAGCTACAAAATTGCAAAAAAATGTCATATCATGTATTGTTACAAAATTTCCCTTCCAAAGACTAGTACAAAAATGAATAAGGTGTACAAAATGGCAAAATCCCAAAGGGTGGCGCTAAATTGTCGATCCTCCTCCTCCTCATCCTGATCATGTCAATCTTTGGTCTAGCCTCCTCCCTCGCCTCTAAGTAGCTCTAGTCTTGTCGATATCCTCGTGTATGTCCTCGTTCGGGTCAGTCGTGCCCTAGTAATGTTGCTTTAAATAATTTAGAAAATATAATTAAAGCTTGATTGTAAAAATGGAAAGATCAAGAAAGTTTGAGAACAAGGAGGATTGGAGACTTACATGGCAACTCGTCACTACCATCCGATTCATGGGTACAGCATCGCACTCCAACTTTTTGAATAGAGCCCGCCTGCCATGCTCATATGCTATATGTGCTCCTTCTCTATATGGATTCAATCAATCCTGGTATACTTTTGAACACAAATTAAAAACGTTAGATGAACTGCTATGAACAAAACAATGTATTTAAACCAATTACAAAAGAAGTATGTAGCACGCATATACTTACCACCCAGCCTCGATTTGTTTCTTGCCACCATTGTCAAGGTGTGAAGCGCCTTTGGTCCGCGTACATACTCATGATGCCTTCAGCTAGTTGGACCATGATACCCTGCCATCTAATCCCACTGAGCTTTGCCCGACCCGTTGTCCCCGCTCTGCACTGCCAAAACAAGGTACGCTTTAACCTTGTGAGCGAAGGTACGCTTGCAAAAACAAGCCTACTACCACCTAGATTGGTGTGTTGTCTCGAGCTCTTTTTATTGCAAGAAAATAATAACATACGATGTCATGCAATGTTTTGAATTGTTCATATATGATTCCATGGCATTCATGCTAACCCTTGATAGATGATAATTATATCTATTATAGTTAAAATGCTTCCTTTAAAATACAGTCTCATTACGGCATGTATCGTTTTATTAATATGGGTATTGCAACAACAATTCAGATGTATTAAGTCGAGTATCACTGATTATGAATTATCATCTTATGAAGATGTTACACCCATCATTTGATTCAAGAATGTGGTAGAATGGAGGTTTATGTTGGTACTAGACAACATGAAAAAGTAATTTAGTTGATTTTTATGTCAATCCTTCCATCCTTGCAAGCATAAGTTGGGGGACTTTAATGAATCACATGATTCATGAAAGATTGATAGGATGAGGTTTTCAAGCATACTCAAGATCTAGGTATGTATTATTTATTGAATCTCAAAGCCTCTGTCGATAGGGTATAAAAACACAGCGCCCAAAAAATGATGCATATTTGCAAAAAATGTTACATCAATTTCCTCCACTCTTCTCGTTATTCAAAATGGGGATGATCATTCTGAATCAAGGCATTGCACGAATCAAGCATTCAAGAATAGTTAATAAGATGAACAGTTGCATTGGTGGCATGAAAGGAAAATATGAACTTTTCGCGTAAGTGTTGCATCTATTGCGAACATTCTAGTATTTCTTGAAAACTCAAGAATCAAGACATTGCACTAATAATAAGACTTATGAATGATTGATAGGATGAAATTCATAGATACATTATGATAATTATGCATGAAAATATAATGTATTCACTTCTAAGGTATTGTCAAGCCTTTGACGCCTATTTCGATGAAAAATATGTTGGACATTTATTTGTTGGTAGGGAAAACGTCTATATGTCTGTCGAAAATAAACCGTCGGGTCTTGACAAAATTCGACAATATTTGACAACATCAGCATGGCTGTCAGGCCCTTATAGTGATTTAAAAAATGTGAAGCAAAATGGGCTTATTTCAACCCCTTTTTTTCCCTCTACATATATTTTCTTACAACGTCATACAAAATGAATGCATATCATCCAAGCTACAAAATTGCAAAAAAATGTCATATCATGTATTGTTACAAAATTTCCCTTCCAAAGACTAGTACAAAAATGAATAAGGTGTACAAAATGGCAAAATCCCAAAGGGTGGCGCTAAATTGTCGATCCTCCTCCTCCTCATCCTGATCATGTCAATCTTTGGTCTAGCCTCCTCCCTCGCCTCTAAGTAGCTCTAGTCTTGTCCATATCCTCGTGTATGTCCTCGTTCGGGTCAGTCGTGCCTTAGTAATGTTGCTTTAAATAATTTAGAAAATATAATTAAAGCTTGATTGTAAAAATGGAAAGATCAAGAAAGTTTGAGAACAAGGAGGATTGGAGACTTACATGGCAACTCGTCACTACCATCCGATTGATGGGTACAGCATCGCACTCCAACTTTTTGAATAGAGCCCGCCTGCCATGCTCATATGCTATATGTGCTCCTTCTCTAGATTCAATCAATCCCGGTATACTTTTGAACACAAATTAAAAACGTTAGATGAACTGCTATGAACAAAACAATGTATTTAAACCAAATCAAAAATTACAATAGAAGTATGTAGCACGCATATACTTACCACCCAGCCTCGATTTGTTTCTTGCCACCACTGTCAAGGTGTGAAGCACCTTTGGTCCGTGTACATACTCATGATGCCTTCAGCTAGTTGGACCATGATACCCTGCCATCTAATCCCACTGAGCTTTGCCCGACCCGCTGTCCCCGCTCTGCACTGCCACGTCGCTCATCCCTCGAGCTTCTCTGACAGTGCCATCCTCTGGCTACTCTACTAGCACCATCCACGCCATGTACTTCGAACATCGTCTGCACTTCTCTATGTCGCCTTCAAAGACACGCGTCCCTCTCATACAATCATAGCTTCTTAGTTCTTTTAAAAACTCTACCTTCTAATTTACTAGTTTTAAACCCCCCCCCTCCCCCTCTTTTCTCTATATCATTTTAAGGATTTACCCCTCTAATTAATGTTCTCTCCCTTCTCTATATGCCCACCCCTCCCCTTCTCTCTATATCTTTATTCCCCCTCTTATTTATGGAACATAACCCCACTTTCAAATCAACACTCTAAGGTTATTTTTTACTTCTTTAGTCCCTTTTTAATTATCTTTATTTTTTCTCTCTAGTAAGACCTTTACTCAGATTTTTGCTTTTCAAGCACTTGTAACCCCCTCGTTTCAATTTTATCCTGCCTATTTACCCATACAACTACACTCTCATCTTCATCAGTTCAAATTCCCTCCATGTCTCTCACACTAACCCCCCCCCCCCTTCCTTTCCCCCCCATTATTTTACGTTAAATTCCCTGCCCCCTCACCCCAATTTGGCTTGGTTGTTTAATAACTACAACTTCTAGCATCACTATATCTCCTCCACATCGTCTTTTTATAAATATTTAGACATCATTATTGCATTGACCTACAATACAAAAGGCTCTTTCATTTCTATTGTTTTTAATGCATTTGGTATTGAATCTTTAACCTTGTGAGCGAAGGTACGCTTGCAAAAACAAGCCTACTACCACCTACATTGGTGTGTTGTCTCGAGCTCTTTCTATTGCAAGAAAAGAATAACATACGATGTCATGCAATGTTTTGAATTGTTCATATATGATTCCATGGTATTCATGCTAAACCTTAATAGATGATAATTGTATCTATTATAGTTAAAATGCTTTCTTTAAAATACAGTCTCATTACGGCATGTATCGTTTTATTAATATGGGTATTGCAACAACAATTCAGATGTATTAAGTCTA
This sequence comes from Dipteris shenzhenensis, assembly GCF_047967505.1. Classification (NCBI taxonomy): domain Eukaryota; kingdom Viridiplantae; phylum Streptophyta; class Polypodiopsida; order Gleicheniales; family Dipteridaceae; genus Dipteris; species Dipteris shenzhenensis. The sequence goes on along the minus strand of NC_141605.1, from coordinate 2,617,654 downwards.
GTATCACTGATTATGAATTATCATCTTATGAAGATGTTACACCCATCATTTGATTCAAGAATGTGGTAGAATGGAGGTTTATGTTGGTACTAGACAACATGAAAAAGTAATTTAGTTGATTTTTATGTCAATCCTTCCATCCTTGCAAGGATAAGTTGGGGGACTTTAAGGAATCACATGATTCATGAAAGATTGATAGGATGAGGTTTTCAAGCATACTCAAGATCTAGGTATGTATTATTTATTGAATCTCAAAGCTCTGTCGATAGGATATAAAAACACAGCGCACAAAAAATGATGCATATTTGCAAAAAATGTTACATCAATTTCCTCCACTCTTCTCGTTATTCAAAATGGGGATGATCATTCTGAATCAAGGCATTGCACGAATCAAGCATTCAAGAATAGTTAATAAGATGAACAGTTGCATTGGTGGCATGAAAGGAAAATATGAACTTTTCGCGTAAGTGTTGCATCTATTGTGAACATTCTAGTATTTCAACCCCTTTTTTTCCCACTACATATATTTTATTACAAAGTCATACAAAATGAATGCATATCATCCAAGCTACAAAATTGCAAAAAAATGTCATATCATGTATTGTTACAAAATTTCCCTTCCAAAGACTAGTACAAAAATGAATAAGGTGTACAAAATGGCAAAATCCCAAAGGGTGGCGCTAAATTGTCAATCCTCCTCCTCCTCATCCTGATCATGTCAATCTTTGGTCTAGCCTCCTCCCTCGCCTCTAAGTAGCTCTAGTCTTGTCGATATCCTCGTGTATGTCCTCGTTCGGGTCAGTCGTGCCCTAGTAATGTTGCTTTAAATAATTTAGAAAATATAATTAAAGCTTGATTGTAAAAATGGAAAGATCAAGAAAGTTTGAGAACAAGGAGGATTGGAGACTTACATGGCAACTGGTCACTACCATCCGATTGACGGGTACAGCATCGCACTCCAACTTTTTGAATAGAGCCCGCCCGCCATGCTCATATGCTATATGTGCTCCTTCCATGTATACAGATGGGAGAGTCGAGGAGGCAAAGTACATACATCGACCCGCCAATCGAGGCAACGATCTACGCATAGGGAGGCACATAACGCGCATCGAGGTGCAAAAGGCGGTGCAACACATGGGGGGTTGGTTTAGTGTTTACAAATGGAATTAAATCAAAAAATTTTGAAGCTTTCTAATAAGGATAAGGCAGAATAAATAATAAAAGGGAGGAAATTAACGTTAGAATTAGGAAAAGAGTGACAAGTAAATAAATTAGGTAGGGGAGAAAAAATAATTTTCAGAAGGTCCATGTTTAGAAAAGAAAAAATAGTTAGATACACACACACACACACACACACACTTTTTTTTAAAAAGTGAGCACACACACACTCACACACACACACACACATGTATGTGTGTGTGTGTGTGTGTATGTTATGCATATATATATTTATATAAACACACACACACACACACCTGTGTGTGTGTTTAAACTTGAGATAGTCTTAAATTGGCTATCATATAAGTCAGCATTTACATTTCAAACATTAAAAATATATCTTTTATATCAATCACAAATATATAGATACGTTAATCAACTAATATATAGATAATTAATAAGCTAATTAACTTACTAGTTACACACACACACACACACATAGCACACACACACACCCCTACGTCTGCCACCCTAGGTCTATCCACACCCTTTGTCGCTTCCTCCAGATGAAGACCTAAACTATAATGTCAATAAGTTAAAGGAGATCATTGAGGATGACAAAGGGGTTGGTGTCATAGCTCGCATGAGGAAGCTTATGGCTATGACATTTGATTCAAATAGATTAGATCCATGGCCAAGGCAAGACCAAAGGAAAAAAGACTATGTCATAGAGATACTCAAGCAAGAGTACCCAATACCAGTTGGTTGTGGGTTTGATACTTGCTGCATGCTTAGACGCATGGGCGATGTACTCAAACATCACTGATCAAAGATCCGTGATACAGTGAGGGACGGTAGACCAAGGCCTCCTCATGTGAATAAGCTAGATTAAAAGAGGCATGAGGCAAAGATTCAAGATGCAACTAGAGTGGTGGGACAACTAGCTGAAGGCATCACGAGTATGTACGCGGACTAGAGGTGCTTCGCACCTTGAGAGTGGTGGCAAGAAACAAATTGAGGCTGGGTGGTAAGTAAATGCATGCTACATACTTCTTTTGTAATTTTTGATATGGTTTAAATACATTGTTTTGTTCATAGCAGTTCATCTAATGTTTTCAATTTGGGTTCAAAAGTATACCGGGATTGATCGAATCCATATAGAGAAGCAGCACATATAGAATATAAGCATGGTGGGCGGGCTCTATTCAAAAAGTTGGAGTGTGATGCTGTACCCGTCAATCGGATGGTAGTGACGAGTTGCCATGTAAGTCTCCAATCTTCCTTGTTCTCAAACTTTCTTGATGTTTCCATTTTTACAATCAAGCTTTAATTATATTTTCTAAATTATTTAAAGCAACATTACTAGGGCACGACTGACCCAAACGAGGACATACACGAGGATATCGACAAGACTAGAGCTACTTAGAGGCGAGGGAGGAGGCTAGACCAAAGAAGGAGGAGGCTTCACATGATTAGGATGAGGAGGATCGACATGATCAGGATGAGGAGGATCGACAATTTAGCACCACCCTTTGGGATTTTGCCATTTTGTACACCTTATTACTTTTTGTACTAGTCTTTGGAAGGGAAATTTTGTAACAATACATGATATGACATTTTTTTGCAATTTTGTAGCTTGGATGATATGCATTCATTTTGTATTACGTTGTAATAAAATATATGTAGTGGAAAAAAAAGGGTTTAAACAAGCCCATTTTGCTGATGCTGTCAAATATTGTCGAATTTTGTCAAGACCCGATGGTTTATTTTCGACCGACATATAGACGTTTTTCCTACCCAAAAAAAAATGTCCAACATATTTTTCATCGAAATATGCGTCAAAGACTTGATAATACCTTAGAAGTGAATACATTATATTTTCATGCATAATTATCATAATGTAGCTATGAAACTCATCCTATCAATCATTCATAAGTCTTATTATTAGTGCAATGTCTTGGTTCTTGAGTTTTCAAGAAATACTAGAATGTTCGCAATAGATGCAATACTTACGTGAAAAGTTCATATTTTCCTTTCATGCCACCAATGCAACTGTTCATCTTATTAACCAGTCTTGAATGCTTGATTCGTGCAATGCCTTGATTCAGAATGATCATCCTAATTTTGAATAACGAGAAGAGTGGAGGAAATTGATGTAACATTTTTTGCAAATATGCATCATTGTTTGTGCGCTGTATTTTCATATCCTATCGACAGAGGCTTTGAGATTCAATAAATAATACATACCTAGATCTTGAGTATGCTTGAGAACCTCATCCTATCAATCTTTCATGAATCATGTGATTCATTAAAGTCCCCCAAATTATCCTTACAAGGATGGAAGGATTAACATAAAAATCAACTAAATTACTTTTTCATGTTGTCTAGTACCAACATAAACCTCCATTCTACCACATTCTTGAATCAAATGATGGGTGTAACATCTTCATAAGATGATAATTCATAATCAGTGATACTAGACTTCATACATATGAATTGTTGTTGCAATATCCATATTAATAAAACGATACATGCCGTAATGAGACTGTATTTCAAAGGAAAAATTTTAACTATAATTGATACAATTATCATCTATCAAGGGCTAGCATGAATGCCATGGAATCATATATGAACAATTCAAAACATTGCATGATATCGTATGTTATTCTTTTCTTGCAATAGAAAGAGCTTGAGACAACACACCAATCTAGGTGGTAGTAGGCTTGTTTTTGCAAGCGTACCTTCTCTCACAAGGTTAAAGATTCAATACCAAATGCAGAAATGAAAGAGCCTTTTGTATCATAGGTCAATGCAATAATGATGTCTAAATATTTATAAAAAGAGGATGTGGAGGAGGTATAGTAATGCTAGAAGTTGTAGTTATTAAAGAACCAAGCAAAATTGAGGCCGAGGGGGTTACAAGTGCTTGAAAAGCAGAAATCTGAGTAAAGATAAGCTAAAGAGAAAAAATAAAGATAATGAAACTGGGCTAAAGAAGTAAAAAATAACCTTAGAGTGTTAATTTGAAAGTGGGGTTATGTTCCATAAATAAAAGGGGGAATAAAGATATAGAGAGAAGGGGAGGGGGGGGCGTATAGAGAAGGGAGAGAACATTAATTAGAGGGGTAAATCCTTAAAATGATATAGCTGCACCATTGTCTGGCTACTCTACTAGCACCATCCATGCCATGTACTCCGAACATCGTCTGCATTTCTCTATGTTGCCTTCAAAGACACGCATCCCCCTCATACACTCATAGGTTCTTAGTCCTTTTAAAAACCCTACCTTCTTATTTACTAGTTTTAAAACCCCCCCCTCCCCCTCTCTTCTCTATATCATTTTATAGGATTTACCCCTCTAATTAATGTTCTCTCCCTTCTCTATATCCCCCCCCCTCCCCTTCTCTCTAAATCTTTATTCCCCCTCTTATTTATGGAACATAACCCCACTTTCAAATTAACACTCTAAGGTTATTTTTTACTTCTTTAGCCCATTTTAATTATCTTTATTTTTTCTCTTTAGGTTACCTTTATTCAGATTTTTTTCTTTTCAAGCACTTTTAACCCCCTTGTTTAAATTCCTTTCTGCCTACTACACTCCCATCTTCATAAGTTCAAATTCCCTCCACGTCTTTTACACTAACCCCCCCTTTCCTTTCCCCCCATTATTTTACATTAAATTCCTTGCCCCCCCCCCCCCCTCAATTTGGCTTGGTTATTTAATAACTACAACTTCTAGCATCTCTATACCTCCTCCACATCCTCATTTTATAAATATGTAGACATCATTATTGCATTAACCTACGATACAAAGGCTCTTTCATTTCTATTATTTTTAATCCATTTGGTATTGAATCTTTAACCTTGTGAGAGAAGGTACGCTTGCAAAAACAAGCCTACTACCACCTAGATTGGTGTGTTGTCTCGAGCTCTTTTTATTGCAAGAAAAGAATAACATACAATGTCATGAAGTGTTTTGAATTATTCATATATGATTCCATGGCATTCATGCCAACTCCTTGATAGATGATAATTGTATCTATTATAGCTAAAAAACCTAATTTGAAATATAGTCTCATTACAATATCTATCGTTTTATTAATGTGGATATTGCAACAACAATTCATATGTATGAAGTCTAGTATCGTTGTTTATGAATTATCATCTTATGAAGATGTTACACCCATCATTTGATTCAAGAATGTGGTAGAATGAATGTTTATGTTGGTACTAGACAACATGAAAAAATAATGCATAATTTAGTTGATTTTTATGTTAATCTTTCCATCCTTGTAAGGATAATTTGGGGGACTTTAATGAATCACATGATTCATAAAAGATTGATAGGATGACGTTCTCAAGCATACTCAAGATCTAGGCATGTATTATTTATTGAACCTCAAAGCCTCTATTGATAGGATATGAAAAGATAGCACACAAAACATGGTGCATATTTGCAAAAATGTTACATCGATTTCCTCCACTCTTCTAGTCATTCAAATGAGGATGATCATTTTTTGAATCAAGGCGTTGCACGAATCAAGCGTTCAAGAATGGTTAATAAGATGAATAACATTGGTGGCATGAAAGGAAAATATGAACTTTTCGCGTAAGTGTTGCATCTATTGCAACCATTGTAGTATTTTTGAAAACTCAAGATTGAAGAAGTTGCACTAATAATAAGACTTATGAATGATTGATAGGATGAGTTTCATAGATACATTATGATAAGTATTCATGAAAATATAATGTATTCACTTCTAAGGTATTGGCAAGTTTTTGACGCATATTTCAATCAAAAATATGTTGGACATTTATTTGTGGGTAGGAAAAACGTCTATATGTCTCGAAAATAAACCATCGGGTCTTGACAAAACTCAACAATATTTGACAGCATCAGCATGGCTATCAGGCCCTTATAGTGACTTAAAAAATGTGAGGCAAAATGGGCTTGTTTCAACCTCTTTTTTTTCCACTACATATATTTTATTACAATCTAATACAAAATGAATGCATATCATCCAAGCTACAAAATTGTGAAAAAATGTCATATCATGTATTGTTACAAAATTTGCCTTCCAAAGGCTAGTACAAAAATGAATGAGGTGTATAAAATGGCAAAATCCCAAAGGGTGGCGCTAAATTGTCGATCCTCCTCCTCCTCATCCTGATCATGTCAATCTTTGGTCTAGCCTTCTCCCTCGCCTCTAAGTAGGTCTAGTCTTGTCGACATCCTCGTGTATGTAGGGTTTAGGTCAGTCGTGCTTAGTAATGTTGCTTTTAATAATTTAGAAAATATAATTAAAGCTTGATTGTAAAAATGGAAAGATCAAGAAGGTTTGAGAACAAGGAGGATTGGAGAATTACATGACGACTCATCACTACCATCCAATTGATGGGTACAGCATCGCACTCCAACTTCTCAAATAGAGCCCGCCTGCCATGCTCATATGCTATATGTGCTCCTTCTCTGTATGGATTCAATCAATCCCGGTATACTTTTGAACCCAAATTAGAAATATTAGATCTTGAAGTGCTATGAACAAAACAATGTATTTAAACCAAATCAAAAATTACAAAAGCAGTATGTAGCACACATATACTTACCACCCAGCCTCGATTTGTTTCTTGCCACCACTCTCAAGGTGTGAAGCACCTCTGGTCCCCGTACATACTCGTGATGCCTTCAGCTAGTTGTCCCACCACTCTAGTTTTGTCTTGAATCTTTGCCTCATGCCTCTTTCAATCTAACTTATTCACATGAGGAGGCCTTGGTTTACCATCCCTCACTGTATCACGGATCTTTGATCAGTGATGTTTAAGTACGTCGCCCATGCGTCTAAGCATGCAACAAGTATCAAACCCAGAACCAACTGGCATTGGCTGCTTGAGCATGTCTTTTGACATATTCTTTTTTCCTTTGGTCTTGCCTTGGCCATGGATCTAATCTATTTGAATCAAATGTCATGGCCATAAGCTTCCTCATGTGAGCTATGACACCAACCCGTTTGTCATCCTCAATGATCTCCTTTAACTTAATTACATTATATTTTAGGTCTTCATCTGGAGGAAGCCACAAAGAGTGTGGATAAACCTGGGGTGGCAGATGTAGGGGTGTGTGTGTGTGTGTAAATAGTAAGTTAATTAGCTCATTAATTATGTATATATTAGTTGATTAATGTATCTATATATTTGTGATTGATATAAAAGATATATTTTTAATGTTTCATATGTAGATGCTGACTTATATGTTTAAACACACACGTGTGTGTGTGTATGCATAACATACACACACACACACACACACACACATACATACATGTGTGTGTGCATGTACATGTGCATGTGCATGTGCATGTGTGTGTGTGTACTTCTCACTTGTTAAAAAAAAGTGTGTGTGTGTGTGTGTATCTAACTAGTTGGTCAACCAGTTATATATATATATATACATGTGTATGCATGAACGTGCACACACACACACACACAGAGTCTTGTCTCACTTTTCACACACAAGCTTCGGCTAAGATAATGTGTTTTGGTTTTTAAGAAAGGATGGCCTACCCTTAGACACTTGATACCTTTGATGATCAAACTCATTTGGTATATACCTCCAAGGTCCCTTTGGGACCAAACCTTATGCACTCTCCGGTGCTAAGGTATGTTATAGGATTTGCAAAATCCAACCTATCATGTACCACATAGGTAGAGATTTTTTAAATAACTTCCTAATTTTCACTAATTATGTCCTAATTCCTAGCATTATTTTCTAATTCTCTTTACTTTTTAATTTTTTCCTAAATATCTTTCTGAACTTTTCTTTTACCTATATTTTGCTTATGTTTTCAAATTTTTGCTTGTTTCTAAATTTCTAATTCTCCATATTCGTTTATTGTTTTTACTTAAAATTTACCCTTTATTCATAATTTCTTCCCCCTAGGGTAACACACTTTCTCGTCGCCAAGGTCCCTCAGTCCTCGTGCCTCTCGATATTCTCTAGATCTGCTTTTGCTCGACTTCAACTTCCAAATTCCTTCCATACACACACACACACACACATCCTACACTCACCTAGATCCTGCACCTTTTGCTTACTATTTTATCCTCTATTTATAAAAATAAATAAACATCCGTTTATTTTGCAATACATGGCATGATGCCAGAGGAGAGGTATGCTAGTAGGAAACCATATATTTCTCATTTGAAAGTTTTTGTTGCATTGCCTATGTCCATGTGCCAGATGAGTTGAGATCCAAGTTGGATCCAAAAGCTGAGAAGTGCATCTTTATTGGTTATTCTCCATAGCAGAAAGGGTATAGATGCTATAACCCTTCTACTCGTAAGTTTACAGTAAGCAGAGATGTTTTTTATGAGATGAGCAGTTGGTATAAACCAGTAAATGTGATTGATGATGTAGATGCACAAAATGGTAATGCTGCACAAAATTCACAGCATTAGTCACAAAATATTAGTGAACCTGTAGTGTCCTCTAGCAGTGGTGTGAATGTAGGTCACTCTTATGTGGATGGTGAATCTAGTGGCTCAGAACAGAGCCTTGATGATGAGTTGGGTATTCCTTCTGTTGTTACACCTGGAGTAAGGAAGACAAGGGGTGTTTTGAGAGCAACTGGTAGTGAGCCTATTTTGCACAAGTTTACCAGAGCTAGGTATCCTATGGATAGGTTGAAATATGATGGATTTACAGCCATTCACTATGCCTATCTAATCAAAGTGATACATGAACCCACTTCTTTTGAGCAAGCCATGGGAAAAGAAAAATCGGAGAAAGCCATGGATGAAGAAATGGATGCCTTGGAAGCAAATGCTACATGGGAATTGGTGCCTTTGCCTAAAGACAAGAATGCAATTGGTTGCAAGTGGGTTTATAAGGTGAAGCACAATACAGATGGTTATGTGAATAGATACAAGGCAAGATTAGTTGTCAAGGGGTATGCACAGACATATGGCATTGATTATGAAGAAACATTCAGTTCGGTTGCAAGGATGGCAACCGTAAGAGCAATCATTGCTATGGCTGCATCAAAGGGATGGTCTTTACATCAGATGGATGTAAAGAAAGCTTTTTTGCATGGTGATTTGCAAGAAGAGGTCTATATGGAGTAGCCATTAGGTTATGTTCATGCTGTTCATCCTGAGTTTGTTTGTAGGTTGAAGAAAGCCTTGTATGGCTTGAAGCAAGCACCCAGAGCATGGTCTGACAAGATAGGATAGTATCTTGTCACTATTGACTTTCAAATTTCCAAGGCGGACTTCTCACTTTATGTGAGAAAAACAGAGAAAGGCATTATGCTGCTTGTCATTTATGTTGATGATTTGATCATCACAGGTGATAGTGATGAAGATATCCTTCATCTGAAAATGCTATTGAAGCAGAAGTTTGAGATGAAGGATTTGGGAGAGTTGCATTACTTCTTGGGCATTGAGGTGATTAGATCCACAAGTGGGATATGGGTCTTGTAGAGGTAGTATGGATTGGACATGCTGTCCAAATATGGGATGATAGGTTGTAAGCCTATTTCAGTTCCTTTGGAGCAGAATGTGAAGTTGAGCGCAGATGCATGTGAGCTTCTAAAAGACCTTACTATGTACAGACACATAGTAGGAAGTTTGATTTATATGACTATTACCAGGTCAGATTTGAGCTATGCTATTGGGTTGGTAAGTTAGTTTATGCAGGCTCCAAGAAAACCGCATTTGGATGTGGCTACACGTATACTGAGGTATGTGAAGTCCACATTGCAGTATGGACTATTTTATGAGACTGGGGTTCAGATACAATTGCATGGATACACTGATGCTGATTGGGCTGGTAGTATTTCTGATAGACAATCTACCAGTGGATATGTGTTCTCTTTTGGGAGTGCTGCAGTCAATTGGAGCAGCAAGAAATAGCCTACAGTTGCCTTGTCGAGCACAAAGGCTAAGTACAGGGGTGCAACAATGGCTGCATGTGAGGTAGGTTGGTTGCGTAAGCTACTTTATGATATGCATCAGTCTACAGATGGGCCAGTTGTCATTTATTGTGACAACATGAGCAATATACACTTGGCAAATCATCCAGTCTATCATGCTAAAACAAAGCACATTGAGGTGCATTATCACTATGTGCAGGAAAAGGTTCTAGTAGGTTTTATTGCTTCAGAAACCTGCTTGGTGTGCAAGAATTGAGATTGAGCTGGAGGGGGAGTGTTGAGATATCGAGCTCCACTCGTGATATGCCAGGGTGACCGTTGTGCATTTATGTCACCGACTTGTTAGCTACAGATGCGGTTGGTACACTGCCCATGAATAATAGCTGGATGACAGCTATCTTTATGTACTCTAGTTAGTGGCTCAGTTAGTATGCCACCTAGGTTAGCTGAGTTTGGTTTGAGACTCACATATAGGGTTCACTTAATCCTTTTGTACTTAGAGAGAGTTCTTTTGGCTTTCACAACTAAGAAGAGGAAAACTGTTTTCAGCCTCCACCTTTTGTGTGTATTCTCCCATTGTGTATGTTAGAAAGCTACAAGTGACTCCTTACTTCTCTCCCACTCTCTTCACACCCCTTTGTCATCCTCAATGATCTCCTTTAACTTATTGACATTATATTTTAGGTCTTCATTTGTAGGAAGCCACAACGGGTGTGGATAGACCTGGGGTGGTAGATGAAGGGGGGTGTGTGTGTGTGTGTAAGTAGTAAGTTAATTAGCTCATTTATTATCTATATATTAGTTGATTAATGTATGTATATATTTGTGATTGATATAAAAGATATATTTTTAATATTTTAAATGTAGATGCTGACTTATATGATAGACAATTTGAGGCTCAATCTCAAGTTTAAACACACACACACATGTGTGTGTGTGTGTGTGTGTGTGTGTGTGTGTATGTTATGTGTGTATGTGTGTGTGTCTGTATATATATATATATATATGCATAACATACATACACACACACACACACATACATACATCTATGTGTGTGTGTGTGTGTGTGCGTGTGTGTGTGTACTTCTCACTTTTAAAAAAAAAGTGTGTGTGTGTGTATCTAACTAGTTAGTCAACCAGTTATATATATATATACATGTGTATGCATGAAGGTGCACACACACACAAGCTTCAGCTAGATAATGTGTTTTGGTTTCTAAGAAAGGATGGCCTACCCTTAGACACTTGATACCTTTGACGATCAAACTAATTTGGTATATACCTCTAAGGTCCCTTTGGGACCAAGCCTTCTGCACTCTCCCGTGGTAAGGTATGTAATAGGATTTGCAAAATTCAACCTATCATGTACCACATAGGTAGAGATTTTTTTTATAACTTCCTAATTTTCACTAATTATGTCCTAATTGTCCGTATTATTTTCTAATTCTCTTTACTTTTTAATTTTTCCCTAAATAACTTTCTAAACTTTTCTTTTACCTATATTTTGTTTATGTTTTCAAAATTTTCTAATTTTTGCTTGTTTCTAAATTTCTAATTCTCCTTATTTGTTTATTGTTTTTACTTAAAATTTACCCTTTATTCATAATTTCTTCCCCTAGGGTTGTTTTCCCGTTGCCGATGTCCCTCAGTCCTCGTGCCTCTCGATTTTCTCTAGATCTGCTTTTGCTCAACTTCCACTTCCAAGTTCCTTCCATACACACACACACACATCCTACACTCACTAGGTTCCTGCACCTTTTGCTTACTATTTTATCTTCTGTTTATTAAAAAAAATAAACATCCCTTTATTTTATTCTTAACTTTAAATTTCTCTTATTTGTTCTTCTATTTTTCTAAAATTTTTTACTATTTTTTCTTTTCTAAACATGGACCTTCTGAAAATTATTTTTTCTCCCCTACCTAATTTATTTACTTGTCACTCTTTTCCTAATTCTAACGTTAATTTCCTCCCTTTTATTATTTATTCTGCCTGATCCTAATTATAAATCTTCAAAATTTTTTGATTTAATTCCATTTGTAAACACTAAACCAACCCCCCACGTGTCCCACCACCTTTTGCGCCTCTGACTATGCTTCAACTAGCACGTCTATGCGCGTTATGTGCCTCCCTATGCATAGCTCGTCGCCTCGACTGGCGGGTCCATGATTGTACTTTGCCTCCTTGACTCTCTCCTCTGTACTTCGCCTACCTATATAAGAGGCCTCTCCTATGATTACCGATGACTGTGATACCCTGCCATCTAATCCCACTGAGCTTTGCCCGACCCGTTGTCCCTGCTCTGCACTGCCACGTCGCTTGTCCCTGGAGCTTCTTTGACTGCGCCATCGTCTGGCTACTCTACTAGCACCATCCATGCCATGTACTCTGAACATCGTCTGCACTTCTCTATGCCACCTTCAAAGACAAGTGTTCCCCTCATACACTCATAGGTTCTTAGTTCTTTTAAAAACCCAACCTTTGAATTTACTAGTTTTAAACCCCCCCTCCCCCTCTCTTCTCTATATCATTTTTTAGAATTTACCCCTCTAATGAATGTTCTCTCCCTTCTCTATACCCCCCTCCCCTCCCCTTCTCTCTATATCTTTATTCCCCCTCTTATTTATGGAACATAACCCCACTTTCAAATTAACACTCTAAGGTTATTTTTTACTTCTTTAGCCCATTTTAAGTATCTATATTTTTTCACTTTAGCTTACCTTTATTCAAATTTTTTCTTTTCAAGCACTTGTAACCCCCTTGTTTAAATTCGTTTCTGCCTATTTACCCATACAACTACACTCCCATCTTCATTAGTTCAAATTCCCTCCACGTCTTTTACACTAACCCCCCCTTCCTTTCCCCCCCATTATTTTACATTAAATTCCCTGCCCCCCCTCCCCTCAATTTGGCTTGGTTGTTTAATAACTACAACTTCTAGCATCACTATTTCTCCTCCACATCCTCATTTTATAAATATCTAGACATCATTATTGCATTGACCTATGATACAAAAGGCTCTTTCATTTCTATTATTTTTAATGCATTTGGTATTGAATCTTTAACCTTGTGAGAGAAGGTATGCTTGCAAAAACAAGCCTACTACCACCTACATTGGTGTGTTGTCTCGAGCTCTTTTTATTGCAAGAAAAGAATAACATACGATGTCATGCACCAGTGTTTTGAATTGTTCATATATGATTCCATGGCATTCATGTAAGAAAACAATACAACGTCTGTGCTCAACAGATAACAGGATCTCGTATGCAAGAGAGAAAACATATAGTATGGAGAATCAAAAATTTGATTACTGTAGAACTCATACAATAGATGGCGCTGCCTCCCAACCGTGCACTCATGTGAGAGAAGCTTTGATGGCATGCTGGAAACAGTAGAGGACGGAGGCTAGATGCTAAGGAATCAGGGTTGTTGTAGCCAGTGATGAAATGGGCTTCACGGGCTTGCTCTTATATAGCCACTAGTCGTAGTCAGTTAGACCCAATTGGGTGACCGACCCAGTCCGCCCAAAACGGTCGACTGGGGGTCGGTCCCAAAATAGGCCACTGACCACACGATAGAATCGGTGCGCAAAATAGATGGAGCATTTCCCGGGGCAGCCCACTCTCAGGTTACGGGCCTCTTTAGAGCCCCAGATGATCGCGGATGGCTGTGGGCCAGACGAAAACCGTAGTTATCTGGGGCTCCAAACGAGCCCCGCAACCCAAGAGTGGGCTGCCTCGGGAAATGCTCTGTCTACCCTCAATGCGGTCAGTCATGGGATGCCTTCCTGCACTTGCATGTAGCCTAGTTGGCAGTGTGCTAACTCCGTCCAACCATCAGGCCACACATGGCCCCCATCTGGTGTCCAAACCAGGTCCTACCGGATAATTGAGCTACTCAAATGCCTTCTCCTCATATGGGGGGCTTACAAGTAGAGTTAGCTGATTCCCACGTAGTTACATGAGAGTGGAGCATTGATATCTAACAATTCATGCTAACCCCTTGATAGATGATAATTGTATCTATTATAGTTAAAAATTTTCATTTGAAATATAGTCTCATTACAGTATGTATCGTTTTATAAATGTGGATATTGCAACAACAATTCATATGTATGAAGTCTAGTATCACTGATTATGAATTATCATCTTATGAAGATGTTACACCCATCATTTGATTCAAGAATGTGGTAGAATGAAGGTTTATGTTACTACTAGACAACATGAAAAAATAATGCATAATTTAGTTTATTTTTATGTTAATCTTTTCATCCTTGTAAGAATAATTTGGGGGACTTTAATGAATCACATGATTCATGAAAGATTGATAGGATGAGGTTCTCAAGCATACTCAAGATCTAGGCATGTATTATTTATTGAGCCTCAAAGCCTCTATCGATAGGATATGAAAACACAGCGCACAAAAAATGATGCATATTTGCAAAAAATGTTACATCAATTTCCTCCACTCTTCTCATTATTCAAAATGAGGATGATCATTCTGAATCAAGGCATTGCACGAATCAAGCGTTCAAGAATGGTTAATAAGATGAACAATTGCATTGGTGGCATGAAAGGAAAATATGAACTTTTCGCCTAAGTGTTGCATCTATTACGAACATTCTAGTATTTCTTGAAAACTCAAGAACCAAGACATTGCACTAATAATAAGACTTATGAATGATTGATAGGATGAGTTTCATAGATACATTATGATAATTATGCATTAAAATATAATGTATTCATTTCTAAGGTATTGTCAAGTTTTTGACGCATATTTCGATGAAAAATATGTTGGACATTTATTTGTTGGTAGGGAAAACGTCTATATGTCTGTCGAAAATAAACCATCGGGTCTTGACAAAATTTCACAATATTTGACATCATCAGCAAGGCCCTTATAGTGATTTAAAAAATGTGAAGCAAAATGGGCTTGTTTCAACCCCTTTTTTTTCCACTACATATATTTTATTACAACGTAATACAAAATGAATGCATATCATCCAAGCTACAAATTTGCAAAAAAATGTCATATAATGTATTGTTACAGAATTTCCCTTCCAAAGACTAGTACAAAAATGAATAAGGTGTACAAAATGGCAAAATCCCAAAGGGTGGCGCTAAATTGTCAATCCTCCTCCTCCTCATCCTGATCATGTCAATCTTTGGTCTAGCCTCCGCCCTCGCCTCTAAGTAGCTCTAGTCTTGTCGATATCCTCGTGTATGTCCTCGTTCGGGTCAGTCAAATATAATGTATGGGTGGTAGCAAGCTAAGGGTGTCCACTTCCGGACCACTTTCGGGTGAGTGTGACACCCGCTCGAGTGAAAATACAAAGGTTTTGCTTCGGTCTGCAATACCTCGATCGAGGTATTATCTCCAATGAAAATCACACACGAGGACAACCGAGCCAAGCCGATACCTCGATCGAGGTCCTGGACTTTTTTCACCGAACCGAGCCTATACCTCGATTGAGGTCTCCTGGCATGCCACCTATACATGCCACCTATACCTCGTTCGAGGTATCGTGGCAATCCAGCTATACCTCGATTGAGGTATTGTGGCATGTCCACATACCTTGATCTCGATCGTGTCATATACCTCGATCGAGGTATGTGCCATCCGACAAGGCAGTTGACATACCTCGATCGAGGTATGTTGGACCAATGACTTGGCCGCATGTCGAATACATCAATTGAGGTATGTGGCATCCGGCTGGCTGCTGACATATCTCGATTAAGGTATCGTGGCAGGTCCATAACTCGATCGAGGTAGATGGACCGATGTGTATGGGGCATGTCAAATACCTCGATCGAGGTATAGAGGTATGACGGAGTGATGTATATGTGGCATGTAAAACACCTCGATCGAGGTATCATGGCACGTCTATACCTCGATCGAGGTATGATGGATCGATATGTATGTTGCATGTGAAATACCTCGATCGAGGTAGGTAACCCTAAATTTTCGTATATAAAGAGAGGAACCCCCCCTCATTCTTCATACCTTGATCGAGCTCCTCCTCATTGACCGATTTCGGATTTGCAAGAGCTCGATGGAATTATGGCAGCGACGGAGAGACGACGATGGAGATGGACAGAGCGGGAGAGTCCAGGTAAGGTTTTTTTTATGTAGCTTTTTTTTAAACGAAAATTTATTTAAATTTTAGTTTATAGGAATAATTATAAAATATTTCTAAATTTCAAATGCATTTTAAAGCTTTTTTTTTGGAATTACGTAATTTTTTATTTAAAATGTGAAAATGTAAATATTTTGTTTTTTAAAATCATCTTTAAAAAAAAAGAGATTAAAGTTATTTTTTAAATAAGTGCTATTTTTATTTAAATAAAAAAATGTTTAAACTTTATTTTTAAAAATGATCTTTGAAAAAAAAAGAAAATAAGAGTTTAAGATAACTTTTATGTTATGTAAGTTATTTAAGTTAGTGAAGTTTTTATTTAAATGTGAAAAAGTATATAATTTGTTTATTAAAATCATCTATAAAGAAAAAAATATAACTGAAGTTTTGAATTAAATATAATATTTAAATTTTATTTTTTAGAAATCATTTATTAAAAAAAAGAAATAAGAGTTTAAAGTAGCTTTTATAATATTTTAGTTTATAGGAAAATGTAATGTAATTATAAAATATTTCAAAATTTCAAATGCATTTTAATTTTTTTTTTAATTCCGTAATTTTTTATTTAAAATGTGAAAATGTATATATTTTAATCTTTAAATTCATCTATTTAAAAAAAGAGAGATTAAAGTAGGTTTTATGTTATTTTTCAAATTTGTGCTATTTTTATTTAAATAAAAAAACGTTTAAATTTTAGTTTTAAAAATCATCTTTTAAAAAAAAAGAAAATAAGAGTTTAAGATAGCTTTTATGTTATTTAAGTTAGTGAAGTTTTTATTTAAATGTCAGAAAGTATATATTTTGTTTTTTAAAATCATCTATTAAAAAAAAAGAGATTAAAGTAGTTTGCATGTTATTTTTTAAATTAGTGAAGTTTTGAATTAAATATAACGTTTAAATTTTAGTTTATAGGAATAATTATAAAATATTTCTAAATTTGAAATGCATTTTAAAGTTTTTTTAAATTATTTTTGAAATTACGTAATTTTTTATTTAAAATGTGAAAATGTATATATTTTATTTTTTAAAATCATATTTAAAAAAAAAGAGATTAAAGATATTTTTTAAATTAGTGTTATTTTTATTTAAATAAAAAAATATTTAAATTTTATTTTTAAAAATGATCTTTTAAAAAAAAAGAAAATAAGAGTTTAAGGTAGCTTTTATGTTATGTAAGTTATTTAAGTTAGTGAAGTTTTTATTTAAATGTCAAAAAGTATATAATTTGTTTTTAAAAATCATCTATTTAAAAAAAATTATAACTAAAGTTTATAAATTACTGAAGTTTTGAATTAAATATAACAATTAAATTTTATTTTTAGAAATCATATATTAAAAAAAAGAAAATAAGAGTTTAAAGTAGCTTTTATAATATTTTAGTTTATAGGAATATGTAATCTAATTATAAAATATTTCAAAATTTCAAATGCATTTTAAAGTTTTTTTAAATAATTTTTTTTAATTACGTAATTTTTTATTTAAAATGTGAAAATGTATATATTTTGTTTTCTAAATTCATCTATTTAAAAAAAGAGAGATTAAAGTAGGTTTTATGTTATTTTTCAAATTGGTGCTATTTTTATTTAAATAAAAAAACGTTTAAATTTTAGTCTTAAAAATCATCTTTAAAAAAAAAAGAAAATAAGAGTTTAAGGTAGCTTTTATGTTATTTAAGTTAGTGAAGTTTTTATTTAAATGTCAGAAAATATATATTTTATTTTTTGAAATCATCTATTAAAAAAAAAAGATTAAAGTAGTTTGGATGTTATTTTTGAAATTAGTGAAGTTTTGAATTAAATATAACGTTTAAATTTTATTTTTAGAAATCATCTATTAAAAAAAAGAAATAATTGCGGTGTGCGTTTATCTATCTTTATGTGGAATATTATAGATTATATAGTTGGTTAAGAGTTGTTTCATAATTTAGGTAGAGTAAGTAGGTTGTATAAAACACCACATGGGCATTATCCTAAAAATGTATCCCAACATAGCTAATCATGTCCTCATCATCCTTGGAATAAAAGAGCAAGCAATATTCAATGTCATGTGGTATGTGAGTTTCTCCCTTATATTAGCAAAATGATTTTTTCTTTCATGTCTTCAGCAAAGTAACTCGTTCCTTCCCACTTGGCGCCCACCTGCATCCTCTCACTTGAGGCTCACATAATGACGAAAAAGTATCTTCTATTTCTAACCTTAGTATAGCATGGCCCAAAGCATAGTAACTTGGCTTCGTTTACACCATTCACTTAAGGGTCAAATGAAATTGGAAAAGCGTTTTCTACTTTCCAGCCTCAATTGAGCATGGGATGAATGAAGTCTATCCAATGATGCATCATCCGAGGATGATTGCCCACATGCAACACCACCCTACTAAGACATTGTGCTACCCATGTAGAACATCTATTGTTTTGCTTGGCCATATGGCAAAGACCCCAACACTAGAGTGGTTAGATGCATAAGCGTATGGCTAATTGGATCTTCTAAATGCATCAGCGCATGGAAAACACATATGTAAATGATTGTCCAAAGGTCTCCTCTCTCCCCAGGCATGGGAACCAAGTGATGATCTATAGGAATGGCCACTAGTTGAGGTGGATTGCCCAACCAAAATAGATAATATTGAAAAGGCCTAATTATTTTCTCAAAGTTCTCACTTTTGAAGGTCTGTAGTGTCAACCCGCTCTCTTTTTTAATGTGTAGTCCAAGAAATACTAGATGCACCTTGCTTGTGTATCGTTCAAAGTAACGTATTAGATACCCTTCTATCTCCTCCATATCTAGTGTAAACCCAAGGCAGTAAAGCATTCAAAGAAGGTCTTATTAACCAAACCTCTCCACTATCTGTCCTTAGTATAGGGGCCATAAGTGGACAATGTGGTCCTTACACCACATGTGGAAAAGTTTCCAAAGAGCGAGAAAGGCATTTTAAAAAAAACAATTCTCCTTATTTTGGAAAATAAGTTAATCAAGTATAATAATACTTGCCTCAACCATGTGTATTATCTTGGGGAATAAAATATAGAGATTCTCCTCAATACCATCTCTTAAACCTACAGTCTTGTCAGAATCTGTATAGTTAACAAACACAGATCATAATGAGTCTTCTTACTAGGGTCCTCAAAGTACAGATAAATGCAAAGAAATACAAGGTTTACCAAGAGTGTGTTGCATGTGTGTGTGTATGTGTGTGTGTGTGTGTGTGTGTGTGTGTGTGTTTGTGTTGTGTGTGTGTGTGTGTGTTTGTGTGTGTGTGTGAGAGAGAGAGAGAGAGAGAGAAAGAGAGAGATTCCACACACACAAAAAGTGTGTGTGTGCTTAGATTAAAAAGTCCCATCAATAATTGAGCCATACAGTTAATTCCATCAATTGGATAAAAAGTAAAAAAAGGGAAACATATAAGGAAAAAATATTTGAGACATCTAAGTTTAAAAATGCAACAACTAGAGTTTGAAAAAATTTTGATCAAAATTAAGAATTTTTAATAATATTGAGTTTGATAAACATAATATTGAGAAAAGATGTCGAATCCTCAAGTAGTCCAAGTTCCAAGGGTGGGTAGTATAGACAAGGAGAATGAGCTTAAAGAAACCGACTTTCTAAATAATTGTAAATACAAATTGAATTTGTAAATAATTGTAAATACGAATTGAATTTACAACATAACACTATTGTAGGCATAGCCACACATTTGGCCCATCTACCGGTAGGTGCATAGGATGATCCCAATGACATCCTACCTCATCAAGGAGTACGTACAAATAGTTTTCATTACGTAAATAGATTATAAGTCATATTGAATAGAATATTATTTTCATTACCCAAATAGAATATTAATTTCCATGTGTTTTTTTTGTGCATGCACTAGCTAGCGCACAGGTTCTGGCACCACTATTGGTATATAGATAGAGATGCTGAGAGCTGAGATGAGGGCACTGCAGGATGCTAGGGCACCCCCTCACGTGGTTGCGAGTCTAGATTCAGTCATTGAGGCTCTGGGTCGATTGGACACAGTTGAGGATGTTGTGGATAGCTTTCAGGCACAAGCTGAGGCAGAGATCACTGGTCATGGCTTGGATTGGAGAGCCATTCGATAGTTGTTTGAGTGTGAGTCACCTCACAGGCAGGCCTTAGAGGATATGTTTTGGGATGGTCACATTGAGGTGATGCAACCATGATCACGGCTGCCCTTGCATATTTTACATTGTAGGCACCCCGTCATAGCAGCACACATTTATCCGAGATATCTCGTTGCGAAGGGTGGTTGATTGCCTCACAACCGTCAGATAGCCGAGTCATTTGCCATGCAGCTATACGTTGAGTTTGTGCTTGGTCATCGGGTAGACTACCTTAGTACCCATCCAGGATCAAGAGCAAGACATGGTAGGATGGGGCGTCAGGAGCGTCAGACTGCAAGTGTTCGACGTCGACGCGAGGCACCAGAGTTGCACACTATCCCTGCACCGACATTGCGAGCTATTGGAGGACGAATTAGGGGGGATGTTCATTCAGTGGCATCATCCTTGCACGACATGGTCTCTGCCCTATCGAGATCACTTTCGATTCCACCTCCCCCACCTCTCACATCGATGGAGCCTCCCACATCTACACCACCTCCCACATCTACACTGCCTCAGCACAAGTTGGAGACTCGAGACGCACGGATTGCAGAGTTGGAGGCATTGTTGGCCAAGTCTAGGGATGAGGTTAGTTATTCTGATTATTTTAGTTTATTTTTTTGTAGCGTGTTTTGAACTGACGTTTTTTGGTTAATTCTCACCATGTACGCGACATGTTTGCATTGCAGGCACATCTATTGCGATAGGATATGGAGTCTTGTGTACGACTGTTGGAGGCAGATTTGGAGGAGCAGAGGATTCGGACACGCATAGCGTACCATCATGCGGAGCACTATATTTTGCAATTGAGACATATTAGTCGTGATCCATCTCGCCATAGGATCGACCCCAGCGTGGCCCTATATCCCGCTCCTCCCTATAGATGTGCCGACTAGGACACCCATAGACACAGTAGTCATAGCCAGGCTTCCTACCGCCACTTGCGTCCTTTGCCACGAGGAGTTTGACACTGTAGGGTGGTTTGGACTAGGGTGCGGCCACATCGCACATCTCCATTGCATGACCCGCCACATGGTGGCATGATCAGTGTGCCCTGTATGCTTTGCTGACATTGATGTGGCCACATACAGAGGACTAGGCATGGATGATTTGTATCCTGGTCATCGTCAGGCCATTGATCCATTCGCCCACATGGTCTTGACAGAGCACTATAGGGAGGAGGCACAGAGAGCTTTGCTGCAGTAGGAGGGTGCTGATACATCAGTGGTTGCAGCGTGTGTTCTGCGATGCTTCTCATATGGTGATTTCATGCCAAGTGACGAGACACGAGTAGAGGAGGCGTATTGAGCGAGAGGTAGAGCTTCAGACATCATTGTAGCAGTGGGTAGAGCAGTAGCTTGGGCGGGGCTGAGACCAGCATCTTCTACATGTAGAGACGATTACTCGCACTGGATTTAAGGAACGAGTATTCGCAGATGCACGACTTTGGGAGCTGAGACGCGCATACATAGAGGAGGCGAGGGAGGCAGAGATGGCAGCGGTGGCTCGTGCAGCATGCCCTCCTCTTCATCAGGATGAGGCTAGCCCATCTCATGCAGGAGATGAGGCTGGCCCATCTGATCCAGTTTTGCCTGAGGACACACAGTGGATGGTTGGGCAGCGGGTCTTACAGGAGCCACATTAGAGGATGACTAGAGGATCATATGTGGAGTTATCAGATTCTGATTCAGGATGATTGTTTAGGCTTCACACATTTCTTGTTTAGGGATGCACTTTTGCACGATGATGATGATGATGTACACATTCATTTTGGTACTTTCATGATATTGTTCTTACTTTTATGATGTATGAGCATTTTCATACTTTCATGATGTTCTTCTTACTTTGTTTATCTTAGTTTATAGTTTGTTCAAATCTAACATAAACATTTAAAATTAGGAGTATGATTTTGAATTTCAAATATCTCAATTCACACATCTAATACATAAGGTATTTTAAAAAGAATGCCATGTGAAGTAATTGTAAACATTAAGCATTGAAAAAGTGTTCAAGTATAAGGTTTCTCTCTCTCTCTCTCTCTCTCTCTCTCTCTCTCTCTTTCTCGTGCTATGAACTTTATCATTTTGAATATCATATTGAATTTTGTATATATCAATGCTTGCAATTATTACACTAAACCTAAGAGCCGTGCGAAGTTTCGTCCCCATGTGCGTATTTAAAATTAAGAGTATGATTTTGAATTTCACATATCTCAATTCACACATCTAATACATAAGGTATTTTAAAAATAATGCCGTGTGTCGTAATTGTAAACATTAAGCATTGAAAAGGTGTTCAAGTATAAGGTCTCTCTCTCTCTCTCTCTCTCTATCTCTCTCTTTCTAGAGCTCTCTCGTGCTATGAACTTTATCATTTTGAATAATAATACATAAGGTATTTTAAAAATAATGTCGTGTGTCGTAATTGTAAACATTAAGCATTGAAAAGGTGTTCAAGTATAAGGTCTCTCTCTCTCTCTCTCTCTCTCTCTCTCTCTCTCTCTCTATCTCTCTCTTTCTAAAGCTCTCTCGTGCTATGAACTTTATCATTTTGAATATCATATTGAATTTCGTATATATCAATGCTTTCCATTTTTCATACGTAGTCACTAGTAGGGATTATACCTTCCACGTGGCACATACAAAATCAGTTGGAGACCAAATCTTGCGTGGATGTATGCATTATACCTTCCACGTGGCGCATACCAAATCACTTGGAGACCAAATCTTGCATGGATGTACGTCTAGGGTAGCCTAAGAGCCGTGCAAAGTTTAATCCCCAACAGATAAGTCCACATGCGTATTTAGTTAGTACGTGCGCTATTTTTCATACGCAATCACTAGTAGGGAGTGCTTGCAAAAATGTACGCATTATACCTTCCACGTGGCGCATACCAAATCAGTTGGAGACCAAATCTTGCGTGGATGTACGTCTAGGGTAGCCTAAGAGCTGTGTGAAGTTTCATCCCCAACAGGGTTTAGGGTTTAGGGTTTAGGGTTTAGTTCTATTAGTAGGGATTGTAAAAATGTACGCATTATACCTTCCATGTCGCCGCATACCAAATCAGTTGGAGACCAAATCTTGCGTGGATGTACGTCAAGGGTAGCCTAAGAGCCGTGTGAAGTTTCATCCCCAACAAGGTTTAGGGTTTAGGGTTTAGTCGTGCTAGCAGGGATTGTAAAAATGTACGCATTATACCTTCCACGTGGCACATACCAAATCAGTTGAAGACCAAATCTTGCGTGGATGTACGTCTACGGTAGCCTAAGAGCCATGTCAAGTTTCATCCCCAACAGGGTTTAGGGTTTAGTCGTGCTAGTAGGGATTGTAAAAATGTACGCATTATACCTTCCACGTGGCGCATACCAAATCAGTTGGAGACCAAATCTTGCGTGGATGTACGTCTAGGGTAGCCTAAGAGCCATGTGAAGTTTCATCCCCAACAAGGTTTAGGGTTTAGTCGTGCTAGTAGGGATTGTAAAAATGTACATATTATACCTTCCACGTGGTGCATACCAAACCAGTTGGAGACCAAATCTTGCATGGATGTACGTCTAGGGAGCCTAAGAGCCATGTGAAGTTTCATCCCCAATAGATAAGTCCATGTGCGTATTTCATTGGTACGTGCGCCATTTTTCATACGTAGTCGTACTAGTAGGGATTGTAAAAATGTACGCATTATACCTTCCACGTGGCGCATACCAAATCAATTGGACACCAAATCTTGCATGGATGTACGTATAGGGTAGCCTAAGAGCCGTGCAAAGTTTAATCTCCAACAGATAAGTCCACATGCGTATTTCGTTAGTACATGTGCCATTTTTCATATGTAGTCATGCTAGTAGGGGTTGTAAAAATGTACGCATTATACCTTCCATGTGGCGCATACCAAATCAGTTTGAGACCAAATCTTGCGTGGATGTATGTCTAGGGTGGCCTAAGAGTCATGCGAAGTTTCATCCCCAATAGATAAGTCCACACGTGTATTTCATTAGTACGTGCGCCATAGCTTTGCGCAGTCGTGCTAGTAGGGATTGTAAAAACGTACGCATTATACCTTCCACGTGGCGCATACCAAATCAATTTGAGACCAAATCTTGCATGGATGTATGTCTAGGGTGATCTAAGAGTCGTGCAAAGTGTCATCCCCAACAGAAATTTCCACATGCGTACTTTGTTAGTACGTGCACCATTTTTCATACGTAGTCGTGCTAGTAGGGATTGTAAAAATGTACGCATTATACCTTCCACGTGGCGCATACCAAATCAGTTAAATCTTGTGTGGATGTACGTATAGGGTAGCCTAAGAGCCGTGCAAAGTTTAATCTCCAACAGATAAGTCCACATGCATATTTCGTTAGTACGTGTGCCATTTTTCATACGTAGTCATGCTAGTAGGGATTGTAAAAATGTATGCATTATACCTTCCAGGTGGTGCATACCAAATCAGTTGGAAACCAAATCTTGCATGGATGTACGTCTAGGGAGCCTAACAGCCCTGTGAAGTTTCATCCCCAACAGGGTTTAGGGTTTAGGGTTTAGTAGTGTTAGTAGGGATTGTAAAAATGTACGCATTATACCTTTCATGTGGCGCATACCAAATCAGTTGGAGACCAAATCTTGCGTGGATGTACATCTAGGGTAGCCTAAGAGCCGTGTGAAGTTTCATCCCTAGCAAATAAGTCCACGTGCATATTTCATTAGTACGTGCGCCATTTTTCATACGTAGTTGTGCTAGTAGGGATTGTAAAAATGTATGCATTATACCTTCCACGTGGCGCATACCAAATTAGTTGGATACCAAATCTTGCGTGGATGTACGTATAGGGTAGCCTAAGAGCCGTGCAAAGTTTAATCTCCAACAGATAAGTCCACATGCGTATTTCGTTAGTACGTGCGTCATTTTTCATACGTAGTCGTGCTAGTAGGGATTGTAAAAATGTACGCATTATACCTTCCATGTGGCGCATACCAAATCAGTTCGAGACCAAATCTTGTGTGGATGTATGTTTAGGGTGGCCTAAGAGTCATGCGAAGTTTCATCCCCAACAGATAAGTCCACACGCGTATTTCATTAGTACGTGCGCCATAGCTTTGCCGCAGTCGTGCTAGTAGGGATTGTAAAAATGTACGCATTATACCTTCCACGTGGCGCATACCAAATCAGTTGGAGACCAAATCTTGCATGGATGTATGTCTAGGGGGCCTAAGAGTCGTGCAAAGTTTCATCCCCAACAGAAATGTCCACATGTGTATTTCGTTAGTACGTGCGCCATTTTTCATACATAGTCGTGCTAGTAGGGATTGTAAAAATGTATGCATTATACCTTCCACATGGCGCATAGCAAATTAGTTGGACACCAAATCTTGTGTGGATGTACGTATAGGGTAGCCTAAGAGCCGTGCAAAGTTTAATCTCCAATAGATAAGTCCACATGCGTATTTCCTTAGTACGTGCGTCATTTTTCATACGTAGTCATGCTAGTAGGGATTGTAAAAATGTACGTATTATACCTTCCACGTGGTGCATACCAAATCAGTTGGAGACCAAATCTTGCGTGGATGTACGTCTAGGATAGCCTAACAACCGTGTGAAGTTTCATCCCCAACAGGGTTTAGAGTTTAGGGTTTAGGGTTTAGTCGTGTTAGTAGGGATTGTAAAAATGTACACATATTAACCTTCCATGTGGCGCATACCAAATCAGTTGGAGACCAAATCTTGTGTGGATGTACGTCTAGGGTAGCCTAAGAGCCGTGTCAAGTTCCATTCCCAAAAAATAAGTCCACGTGCGTATTTCATTAGTACGTGTGCCATTTTTCATACGTAGTCGTGCTAGTAGGGATTCTAAAAATGTACACATTATACCTTCCACGTGGTGCATACCAAATCAGTTGGACTCCAAATCTTGCATGGATGTACGTATAGGGTAGCCTAAGAGCCGTGCAAAGTTTAATATCAACAGATAAGTCCACATGCGTATTTTGTTAGTACGTGTGCTATTTTTCATACGTAGTCGTGCTAGTAGGGATTGTAAAAATGTACGCAACATACCTTCCACGTGGCGCATACCAAATCAGTTCGAGACCAAATCTTGTGTGGGTGTATGTCTAGGGTGGCCTAAGAGTCGTGCGAAGTTTCATCCCCGACAGATAAGTCCACTTGTGTATTTTGTTAGTACGTGCGCCATAGCTTTGCCGCAGTCGTGCTAGTAGGGATTGTAAAAATGTACGCATTATACCTTCCACGTCGCACATACCAAATCAGTTGGAGACCAAATCTTGCGTGGATGTATGTCTAGGGTGACCAAAGAGTCGTGCAAAGTTTCATCCCCAACAAAAATATCCACATGCATATTTCGTTAGTACGTGCACCATTTTTCATACGTAGTCATGCTAGTAGGGACCAACAGATAAGTTCACACGCATATTTCATTAGTACGTGTGCGAATTTTCTTAGTCACATTTTTAAAATGTCCTAAAGCACAAAACATAATTACAACATTACTACCAATAAACAATTTTTTGTTTTACAAACACAATAAATCCCATTGAGAAGACATCGGACATCATGTATAAAATAGAATCTAATACAATGATGTATATGAACATGTACAGAACCATCAGAGTGAAATAAAAATATGAGTCCATGAAAATTACAATGGTACGGTCACACTGTGAGCCTATACATATCGAATACAAAAATGTGTAATCAACTAGTGATACCCAATAAAAATCAATCTAATCAATTGATGATCCAAAAAAATATGATATGTAATGTGCTACTCCTCAGGATCAGCTCTCATGCCAATAGTTGCAAGTATGCTCTCGTGATCCGCCACTGCAAGGCGCCATCGTGGAGTGGATGTCGCCTTGTGAGTGCGAACACGACTCAAAGTAATCTTGATCACAACAACAAGATGAGAATACATGTATGCCTCCTGATTCGCCATGTACTCCTGGGACTCAATATAGCGACCATGCCTCTGTATCTGCTGAAAATAGTGGCCACCTACAATCATGCTGAGCATTGAAGTGCATCCCATGCCCACCCATTGTATCCTCATTCAGCACACTCTTCAGCATAGAGCATCGCAACAAGTAATAATCCACACCCTCCTCATTGCCCTCCGAAGCAATAACCACGAAGATATCACCAATACGCAAAATATCTGTAAGCTGGTCATAATCTCTAGAGGAACTGAATCCCACATCTTGATCATCATGTACCTCCTCCCAAGAGGGGAAGGGAGAAAGCACTCGCCGTACCCATGGATCGGCCCATGGTATAATGGAGCACCCTCCCCAATGATCATCAATGCATGCAGAGCAAAAACATGCAAACCGTCGAGAAAAGATCACGGGGTGAGACTCACCTATGCTCTTGATGGAATGGAAATCAAGAGTGCCAGACACTGAACGACAATCAAAAGGCCTAGACCAATCAAGACTCCCAATGTCCATGCACCAAAAATACCGGCTCACCACCCTATCATCACGCGACTGAAACGAGGAGATAGCACTAGTGGATAAGTGCTGGCTGCACCACTGCACCACATCATGTGCATTCTTGAAGCGATCGGCACTGTGATGCAAGTGGTATCGATGCAAAGCACGCTTCACGCAAGCACCTGCACCATTGTGCTCTCCCTTACCGTGCCTTGTCTTGAAGTAGCTCCATGTGATCGAAATGCTTGTCTCACGGTGCCATCTACAGAACCAATAAAACTGTCTAGCGGATTTGAACTGACCACCACAACCGTCTGACTAGATCTAGTGCCGCTGCCATGTGAAACCATGATCCCTCAAGAAACTATCATGCAAAGTGAAGCAATGCTGCACAAAATGGGCATCATGCGATCGATCATCACTAATGTAGAAGTGATACTCTTGCACAATGATGCGTGAGTCCATGGTGCTATCAATGCCATCCACATGAGCCTTTCATGACGATAGCTAATGTGCACAAATATAGCAACCTGCAATATGGCATTGAAAAAAAATATGACTATTGAAATAATTCAATATAATGAGGCGGGAAAAAAATCAATACTCAATCACTCGTCACCTGTTCGGAGAAATAACACTCCAATTGGATCTCATGCTGTGGTGCAAAGGTGTAATTCTCCGCAAAGTCCACCACTGAGACAACCACCCCTGTAGGAAATGTCCTCAAACATGCACAGAACTGACGATCCTCCCATTTCGCAGTGTGCGAGTGGCACATGTAGCGGTACAGCTTCCCTCGAAAACTGTCAATGAATACAACACGTGGTGTCTCCTTCCCCACAAGCTGCAACCTCCTTGACCGTGTACCACCATCTAATGTCAAGGTACTGTACTCATACTACTGCCAACGAACCATCTGCACATCACAGGTATCTAGTGCAACTTGTGGCACTCTAGCAAAGTCACCACACAAAGTACACCTACCTTCCACACAATCAAGGGAGTGGAATAAAGCATCACCATCTCGTGTACACAATATGGAATGAATGAAGTCGCGACGGCTAGTAGGAACCACTCCCCTATGACCATCAAGGGAACGGAATACGTCATACATCAATCCAAAATCCACATGGTAGCGACAACAGCATGTGTCACGCTCTTGAGAGCATCGCACAAACCATGGCCTGCATCGCTCAAATGACCTCTGCCCAATCCTGAACTCTGGGTGCACCTCTACAAACTGAGTGTACAACTCAGTCTGGGTACACTCCAAAAAACATGCACCATGCTCAATGTACACACCGTGTGACACCCTCTTCCACAATGCCTTCTTGAACACCGGGATGCTCTGCAATGCTCCTCCCAAATTGTTGTATGAAGGACCTAGTGGAATCATCCAACAATCGATCACTGCGAGGTGCACGACCACTGGAAGCCCAAAGAGCATCAGTCTCACTATCCTCTAGACTCTGCCTCCTAATCATGCCTGCTCGCAATGTGCATGGTGCAATCTAAAGAAGACGTGAAGCGGTACGCACATGACCTATCATATGAGGTCTACTAATGGCAGCCACAATAGCACGACGTGCTACCAAGGCATCACTGGAGTTCCTATGCTTAATAGAACCATAGGAACGTCGAACACTACTAAGGACCTCACTACATACAACCCTATCTCTACGTGCACCAAGACCAGCAAGCCTCCTACACTCTATGAAGTCAGGGTGATCAATCAAGGACGTGAGAAGAGAAGACTGCGAAGCTGGTGTGAGGTCACAAAAAAAAGACTGCACAATCTTGCTAGTACGACGACGGATAGTGGACTTCGGCAAGTCACGTCGTGAAGCAACACTGCTGCTGCAAGGTGGGGCAAGGGGATCAATGAGAGATGGTAGGGTGGAGGGGGGAAGGGAAGCGCCAAGGGGAACAGGGGGAGAGGGAAGGGTGGAGGGGAAAGAGGTAGAGGTGGAGGCCAAAATGTAGGTGGCTAGGGGAAGGGCGGAGGCTGGAGGTAGGGAAGCACTGAGAAAAAGGCCCTGTTTTTGCTGTGCGACCACTGCTCTGCAGGTCGGTGAAAAGTTATCGCAGAAATTGCATCGTATGCCTGTGCACAGAGATATTAGGAGTTACAGAATCATCCTTATTGCCTGTTCATGCAAAATCGTCACTAGGAAGTGACTGTGTGGTCAAATACCACTTTCTCAATTTTGCAGATTTGCCCTTGTGAGGCAAAAGCTATGTTTTTTGCAGTGACAAAATATTTTGCAGTGTTCTGTAATGGCGTCTGATTCTCTTTCACAGATTGTCACTGAAAAGCTTGACAAGAACAACTTCTAAGCATGGAAGTTTAGAATGACGAATTTCCTTATGGGAAAAGGCTATTATTGGGAGTTCATTACAGGAAATGAAGAAGAACCAGTTCTTTCTAATGTTCCCAATCAACAGGAAATGTAGGCATTTAAAGGATGGCATGAGAGAGCCAAAAAAGTTATGTACTGGTTGTCTATCAGTATTTCAAATTCTATGATTGTGCATATTCAGGATGCAAGTACGCCAAAGGACGCATGGGATACTTTTGCAAAAATGTACAACACAAATACGCAAGCCAGGAAAATGCAGCTCAAGTAGGAGTTGCACAATGTACAGAGAGAAAATATGAGCATCAATGACTACCACATGAAGGTGAAGAAAATTGCAGATGCACTTGCTTCCATTGGGTCACCAGTGGAAGATGATGATTTAGTTTCTGTGACCTTGAATGGTCTAGGAAAGGATTATGCACAGTTCCGGACATCCATTGCCGTCCGTGAAAAATTTTTTGATTTTGAGGAGTTGTTTGCTCTTCTAATTTCTGAAGAGCAGAGAAATGGTGGTGCATCTTCTTCAGGAGGAACTTCAAAAGAAACTATCTTCTACTCAAATGCTGGAAGAGGTAGAGGCAGAGGTAGAGCAGACTGATCTGGAGGCCATGGTAGAAATCAGAATATGGAGCAAACTCAAGAAAACCAGTCCTATAGAGGAGGACGTGATAACTCTAGAGGCAGGGGGAGCGAAAGAGGTCGTGGTGGATGGCAGAGAGGCCAAAATGCAAATAGCAATGTTGAATGCTACTACTGTGGTAAAATGGGTCATATGGCTAAAGACTGCTAATAAAAGTAGAATGACATCATGAATGAAAAATTGCAGCAAGGGAATTATGCATCTTCTAGTAGACAGGGTGATGACAGAAATGAGCATCTGTTTATGGTGCAGCACATGACCAATTCTATGACAAGTGTAGAAGAAAGCAATGATGTGTGGTATGTTGACTTAGGTGCATCAAACCACATGACAAGTCATGCAAAATGGATGCAAGATGTAAGGAAAATGGAAAGACCAGGATTTATGGAGACTGGTGATGATACTGCACATCCTATTGTGCAGATTGGTAAAATTCCTTTGTCTATGTAGGATGGGAAAAAAAAAACCTGTCTGATGTATTTCATGTCCCAAATATCACCAAGAACCTGGTTTCTGTTGGTTAAATGGTTGAGCAGGGCTTGCAGGTCAGATTTAATTCTCATGGATGCTTTGTTGAGGATCTAAAAAATAATGATCGCTTGATAGCAAAAGGAAAGAAGAAGGGCAAGATGTTTACGTTGGATGCGGACATGCCTGAATTGAGTGTAGCAATGTTTGCACATGGGACTGGTGTAGTTGCAGATATTGATATCTGGCATAAACGCATTGTTCATGTTAATGTACAGGGACTTAAATCAATGCAGGCCCAAAATATATTGCAAGATTGCCTAAATTCAAGGTTGCAGAAATGCATAAGGTATGTGAAGCCTGTCAATTTGGAAAACAGGCAAGGAAACCATTCCCTAGACATGTTCAAGAGAGTAAGAAGTCATTAGAATTAATCCACTCTAATGTGTGGACTACTAAAGCTGCATCTATTGGAGGCTATCATTATTTTGTCACTTTTATTGATGACTACAGCGGAAAAGTTTGGGTGTATTTTATGAAAAAGAAAAGTGAAGTATTTGGGCATTTCAAAGCTTTTAAAGCTATGGTTGAAAAAGAAATAGGCCTGCAAATAAAATGCCTAAGGTTAGATGGAAGGGGAGAGTACCTCTCAAATGAGTTTGCAAGGTTCTTGCAGGAGCATGGCATAAAGCAGCAATATTCATGCAGTCATACCCCAGCAAAATGAACTTGCAGAGAAAGGAAAAACAGGCATATTGGAGAGGTATCTCGGGCCATGCTAAATGAAAAAGACCTACCAGATTATTATTGGGCTGAAGCAGTTGCTACAGCAGTTTACATAATGAACATGACTCCCACTGTAGCAATACATGGCATGACTCCAGAGGAGATGTATACTGGTAGGAAACTAGATATTTCTCATTTGAAAATTTTTGGTTGCATTGCCTATGTTCATGTGCCAGATGAGTTGAGGTCCAAGTTGGATCCAAAAGTTGAGAAGTGCATCTTTATTGGTTATTCTCTGCAGTAGAAAGGGTATCGATGCTATGACCCTTCTACTCATAAGTTTACAGTGAGCAGAGATGTTGTTTTTTATGAGATGAGCAGCTAGTATAAGGTTAAGCTTGATGCAGCAATGGTGGATTACAGACAGCCGATGTAGATGCACAAAATGGTAATGCGGCACAGAATTCACAGCAGCAATCACAAAATATTAGTGGACCTGCAGTGTCCTCTAGCAATGGTTCACATACTTTGCCATGGACAGGCAGATTGAGATCAGGAGAATCTCCTCAAAGCAATGCAGATAGTGGTATGTAGGTATCACGAAAAGGAAAAGAGAAGGTAGATCAGCCCATGTTTGATGTGAATGCAGGTCATTCTTATGTGGATGGTGAATCCAGTGGCCGAGAACAGAGCATTAATGATGAGTTGGGTATTCCTTCTATTGTTACACATGGAGTAAGGAAGACCAGGGATGTTTTGAGAGCACCTAAAAGTGAGCCTATTTTACGCAGGTCTACCAGAGCTAGGTATCCTGTGGATAGGCTGAAATATGATGGATTTACAGCCATTCACTATGCCTATATGGTCAAAGTGATATAGAAACTAGAACCCGCTTCTTTTGAGCAAGCCATGCAAAAAGAAATATGGGAGAAAGCCATGGATGAAGAAATGGATGCCTTGGAAGCAAATGCTACATGGGAATGGGTGCCTTTGCCTAAAGACAAGAATGCAATTGGCTGTAAATGGGTTTATAAGGTGAAGCACAATGCAGATGGTTCTGTGAACAGATACAAGGCAAGATTAGTTGTCAAGGGGTATGCATAGACATATGGCATTGATTATGAAGAAACATTCAGTCCGGTTACAAGGATGGCAACTGTAAGAGTAGTCATTGCTATGGCTGCATCAAAGGGATGGTCTTTACATCAGATGGATGTAAAGAATGCCTTCTTGCATGGTGATTTGCAAGAAGAGGTCTTTATGGAGCAGCCACCAGGTTATGTTCATGCTGTTCAGTTTGTTTGCAGGTTGAAGAAAGCCTTGTATGGCTCGAAGCAAGCACATAGAGCATGGTCTGACAAGATAGGATAGTATCTTGTCACTATTGGCTTTCGAATTTCCAAGGCAGATTTCTCACTTTATGTGAGAAAAACAGAGAAAGGCATTATGCGGCTTGTCATTTATGTTGATGATTTGATCATCACAAGATGCTATTGAAGCATAAGTTTGAGATGAAGGATTTGGGAGAGCTGCGTTATTTCTTGGGCATTGAGGTGATTAGATCACCAAGTGGGATACGGCTCTTGCAGAGGCAGTATGGATTGGACATGCTATCCAAATATGGGATGACAGGTTGTAAGCCTATTTCAGTTCCTTTGGAGCAGAATGTGAAGCTGAGCGCAGATGCAGGTGAGCTTCTGGAAGACCCTACTATGTACAGACGCATAGTAGGAAGTTTGATTTATATGATTGCGTTATTTCTTGGGCATTGAGGTGATTAGATCACCAAGTGGGATACGGCTCTTGCAGAGGCAGTATGGATTGGACATGCTATCCAAATATGGAATGACAGGTTGTAAGCCTATTTCAGTTCCTTTGGAGCAGAATGTGAAGCTGAGCGCAGATGCAGGTGAGCTTCTAGAAGACCCTACTATGTACAGACGCATAGTAGGAAGTTTGATTTATATGACTATTACCAGGCCAGATTTGAGCTATGTTGTTGGATTGGTAAGTCAGTTTATGCAAGCTCTAAGGAAACCGCATTTGGATGCAGCTAGACGCATACTCAGGTATGTGAAGTCCACATTGTAGTATGGACTATTTTATGAGACTAGGGTTCAGATACAGTTGCATGGATACACTGATGCTGATTGGGTTGGTAGTATTTCTGATAGACGATCTACCAGTGGATATGTGTTCTCTTTTGGGAGTGCTGCAGTCACTTGGAGCAGCTAAAAACAGCCTACAGTTGCCTTGTCGAGCACAGAGGCTGAGTACAGGGGTGCAGCAATGGCTGCATGTGAGGTAGCTTGGTTGCATAAGCTACTTTATGATATGCATCAGTCTATAGATGGGCCAGTTGTCATTTATTGTGACAACATGAGCAGTATAGACTTGGCAAATAACCCAGTCTATCATGCTAGAAAAAAGCACATTGAGGTGCATTATCACTATGTGTGGGAGAAGGTTTTACTAGGTTTTATTGATCTAGTTTATGTCAGCACAAAGGATCAGGTAGCTGACATATTCACGAAGGCATTGGGTGCAGAGAAGCTGCACAAGTTCAGAGACCTGTTTGGTGTGCAGGAATTAGGATTGAGCTCAAGAGGGAGTGTTGAGATATCGAGCTCCACTCGTGATATGCCAAGGTGACCGTTGTGCATTTATGTCACCGACTTGTTAGCTGCAGATGCGGTTGGTACACTGCCCATGAATAATAGCTAGATGATAGCTATCCTTATGTACTCTAATTTGTGGCTCGGTAAGTATGCCACCTTAGTTAGCTGAGACCCACATATAGGGTTCTTCTATTTCTTTGTACTAGAGTTCTTTTG
Organism: Dipteris shenzhenensis; assembly: GCF_047967505.1. Taxonomy (NCBI): domain Eukaryota; kingdom Viridiplantae; phylum Streptophyta; class Polypodiopsida; order Gleicheniales; family Dipteridaceae; genus Dipteris; species Dipteris shenzhenensis. Next base: position 2,582,840 of record NC_141605.1, on the reverse strand, counting down.
GCTTTCACAACAAAGAAAAAAAAATTAATTTCAGCCTCCACCTTTGTGTGTATTTCCCCATTGTGTATGTGAAAAAGCCGCAAGTGAGACTCCTTTCTTCTCTCCCACTATCTTCACACTCTATACGCCCCCTGCCTCCCCTTCTCTCTATATCTTTATTCCCCCTCTTATTTATGAAACATAACCCCACTTTCAAATTAACACTCTAAGGTCATTTTTTACTTCTTTAGCCCATTTTAATTATCTTTATTACTTCTCTTTAGCTTACCTTTACTCAGATTTTTGCTTTTCAAGCACTTGTAACCCCCTCGTTTAGATTTTTTTATGCCTATTTACCCATACAACTACACTCCCATCTTCATTACTTCAAATTCCCTTCATGTCTTTTACACTAACCCACCCCTTCCTTTCCCCCCCATTATTTTCCATTAAATTCCTTGGCCCACCCCCTCAATTTGGCTTGGTTGTTTCATAACTACAACTTCTAGCATCACTATACCTCCTCCCCATGGTCATTTTATAAATATCTAGACATCATTATTGCATTGACCTACGATACAAAAGGCTCTTTCATTTCTATTGTTTTTAATGCATTTGGTATTGAATCTTTAACCTTGTGAGAGAAGGTACGCTTGCAAAAATAGGCCTACTACCACCTAAATTGGTGTGTTGTCTTGCGCTCTTTTTATTGCAAGAAAATAATAACATACGATGTCATGCAATGTTTTGAATTGTTCATATATGATTCCATGGCATTCATGCTAACCCTTGATAGATGATAATTGTATCTATTATAGTTAAAAATTTTCATTTGAAATATAGTCTCATTACGACATGTATCGTTTTATTAATATGGATATTGCAACAGCAATTCATATGTATGAAGTCTAGTATCACTGATTATGAATTATCATCTTATGAAGATGTTACACCCATCATTTGATTCAAGAATGTGGTAGAATGAAGGTTTATGTTGGTACTCTATAGACAACATGAAAAACAATGCATAATTTAGTTGATTTTTATGTTAATCCTTCCATCCTTGTAAGGATAATTTGGGGGACTTTAATGAAATATCACATGATTCGTGAAAGATTGATAGGATGAGGTTCTCAAGCATACTCAAGATCTAGGCTTGTATTGATTATTGAATCTCAAAGCCTATCGATAAGATATGAAAACACAGTGCACAAAAAATGATGCATATTTGCAAAAGATGTTACATCAATTTCCTCCACTCTTCTCGTTATTCAAAATGAGGATGATCATTCTGAATCAAGGCATTACACGAATCAAGCGTTCAAGAATGGTTAATAAGATGAACAGTTGCATTGGTGGCATGAAAGGAAAATATGAACTTTTCGCGTAAGTGTTGCATCTATTGCGAACATTCTAGTATTTCTTGAAAACTCAAGAACCAAGACATTGCACTAATAATAAGACTTATGAATGATTGATAGGATGAGCTCATTTCATAGATACATTATGATAATAATGCATGAAAATATAATGTATTTACTTCTAAGGTATTGTCAAGTTTTTGACGCATATTTCGATGAAAAATATGTTGGACATTTATTTGTTGGTAGGGAAAACGTCTATATGTCTGTCAAAAATAAGCCATCGGGTCTTGACAAAATTCAACAATGTTTGACAGCATCAGCATGGCTGTCAAGCCCTTATAGTGATTTAAAAAGTGTGAACCAAAATGGGCTTGTTTCAACCCCTTTTTTTCCCACTACATATATTTTATTACAACGTAATACAAAATGAATGCATATTATCCATGCTACAAAATTGCAAAAAAATGTCATATCATGTATTGTTACAAAATTTCCCTTCCAAAGACTAGTACAAAGATGAATAAGGTGTACGAAATGGCAAAATCCCAAAGAGTGGTGCTAAATTGTCGATCCTCCTCCTCCTCATCCTGATCATGTCAATCTTTGGTCTAGCCTCCTCCCTCGCCTCTAAGTAGCTCTAGTCTTGTCGATATCCTCGCGTATGTCCTCGTTCGGGTCAGTCATGCCCTAGTAATGTTGCTTTCAATAATTTAGAAAATATAATTAAAGCTTGATTGTAAAAATGGAAAGATCAAGGAAGTTTGAGAACAAGGAGGATTGGAGACTTACATGGCAACTCGTCACTACCATCCGATTGATGGGTACAGCATCGCACTCCAACTTTTTGAATAGAGCCCGCCCGCCATGCTCATATGCTATATGTGCTCCTTCTCTATATGGATTCGATCAATCCCGGTATACTTTTGAACCCAAATTAAAAAGGTTAGATGAACTATTGTGAACAAAACAATGTATTGAAACCAAATCAAAAATCACAAAACAAGTATGTAGCACACATATACTTACCACCCAGCCTCGATTTATTTCTTGCCACCACTCTCAAGGTGTGAAGCACCTTTGGTCTGCATACGTACTCGTGATGCCTTCAGCTAGTTGTCCCACCACTCTAGTTTCATCTTGAATCTTTGCCTCATGCCTCTTTCAATCTAACTTATTCACATGAGGAGGCCTTGGTCTCTACCAACCCTCACTGTATCACAAATCTTTGATCAGTGATGTTTGAGTACATCGCCCATGCGTCTAAGCATGCAGCAAGTATCAAACCCACAACCAACTGGTATTGGGTACTCTTGCTTGAGTATCTCTATGACATAGTATTTCTTTCCTTTGGTCTTGCCTTGGCCATGGATCTAATCTATTTGAATCAAATGTCATGGCCATAAGCTTCCTCATGCGAGCTATGACACCAACCTCTTTGTCATCCTCAATGATCACCTTTAACTTATTGACATTATATTTTAGGTCTTCATCTGGACGAAGCCACAAAGGGTGTGGATAGACCTAGGGTGGCTGATGTGGGGGGGGGGGTGTGTAACTAGTAAGTTAATTAGCTTATTAATTATCTATATATTAGTTGATTAATGTATCTATATATTTGTGATTGATATAAAAGATACATTTTTAATGTTTTAAATGTAGATGCTGACTTATATGATAGCCAATTTAAGGCTCAACAATCTCAAGTTTAAACCCTGCTCTAAAATGCCACGTCGCTCGTCCCTCGAGCTTCTCCGACTGTGCCATCCTTTGGCTACTCTACTAGCACCATCCAGGCCATGTACTCCGAACATCGTCTGGGCTTCTCTATGCCGCCTTCAAAGACACGCGTCCCTCTCATACACTCATAGCTTCTTAGTTCTTTTAAAAACCCTACCTTCTAATTTACTAGTTTTAAACCCCCCCCTCCCCCTCTCTTCTCTATATCATTTTTTAGGATTTATCCTCTAATTAATGTTCTCTCTCTTCTCGATACGCCCCCCATCCTCCCCTTCTCTCTATATCTTTATTCCCCCTCTTATTTATGGAACATAACCCCACTTTCAAATCAACACTCTAAGGTTATTTTTTACTTCTTCAGCCCATTTTAATTATCTTTATTATTTCTCTTTAGCTTACCTTTACTCAGATTTTTGCTTTTCAAGCACTTGTAACCCCCTCGTTTAAATTTTTTTTTGCCTATTTACCCATACAATACACTCCCATCTTCATTACTTCAAATTCCCTCCATGTCTTTTACACTAACCCCCCCCCTTCCTTTTCCCCCCCATTATTTTACATTAAATTCCCTGCCCCCCCCCCCCCCCCTCAATTTGGCTTGGTTGTTTAATAACTACAACTTCTAGCATCACTATACCTCCTCCACATCCTCATTTTATAAATATCTAGACATCATTATTGCATTGACCTACGATACAAAAGGCTCTCTCATTTCTATTGTTTTTAATGCATTTGGCATTGAATCTTTAACATTGTGAGAGAAGGTACGCTTGCAAAAACAGGCCCACTACCACCTAAATTAGTGTGTTGTCTCACGCTCTTTTTATTGCAAGAAAAGAATAACATAGGATGTCATGCAATGTTTTGAACTGTTCATATATGATTCCATGGCATTCATGCTAACCCTTGATAGATGATAATTGTATCTATTATAGTTAAAAATTTTCGTTTGAATATAGTCTCATTACGGCATGTATCGTTTTATTCATATGGATATTGCAACAACAATTCATATGTATGAAGTCTAGTATCATTGATTATGAATTATCATTTTATGAAGATGTTACATGCATCATTTGATTCAAGAATGTGGTAGAATGAAGGTTTATGTTGGTTCTCTATAGACAACATGAAAAACAATGCATAGTTTAGTGGATTTTTATGTTAATCCTGCCATCCTTATAAGGATAATTTAGGGGACTTTAATGAAATATCACATGATTCGTGAAAGATTGATAGGATGAGGTTCTCAAGCATACTCAAGATCTAGGCTTGTATTGATTATTGAATCTCAAAGCCTCTATCGATAGGATATGAAAACACAGTGCACAAAAAATGATGCATATTTGCAAAAGATGTTACATCAATTTCTTCCACTCTTCTCGTTATTCAAAATGAGGATGATCATTCTGAATCAAGGCATTGCACGAATCAAGCGTTCAAGAATGGTTAATAAGATGAACAGTTGCATTGGTGGCATGAAAGGAAAATATGAACTTTTCGCGTAAGTGTTGCATCTATTGCGAACATTCTAGTATTTCTTGAAAACTCAAGAACCAAGACATTGCACTAATATAAGACTTATGAATGATTGATACGATGAGCTCATTTCATAGATACATTATGATAATTATGCATGAAAATATAATGTATTCACTTCTAAGGTATTGTCAAGCTTTTTACGCATATTTCGATGAAAAATATGTTGGACATTTATTTGTTGGTACGGAAAACGTCTATATGTCTGTGAAAATAAACCATCGGGTCTTGACAAAATTCGACAATGTTTGACAGCATCAGCATGGCTGTCAGGCCCTTACAGTGATTTAAAAAATGTGAAGCAAAATGGGCTTGTTTCAACCCCTTTTTTTTCCACTACATATATTTTATTACAACGTAATACAAAATGAATGCGTATCACCCACGCTACAAAATTGCAAAAAAATGTCATATCATGTATTGTTACAAAATTTCCCTTCCAAAGACTAGTACAAAAATGAATAAGGTGTACGAAATGGCAAAATCCTCCTCCTCCTCCTCCTCATCCTGATCATGTCAATCTTTGGTCTAGCCTCCTCCCTCGCCTCTAAGTAGCACTAGTCTTATCGATATCCTCGTGTATGTCCTCGTTCGGGTCAGTCGTGCCCTAGTAATGTTACTTTAAATAATTTAGAAAATATAATTAAAGCTTGATTGTAAAAATGGAAAGATCAAGAAAGTTTGAGAACAAGGAGGATTGGAGACTTACATGGCAACTCGTCACTACCATCCGGTTGACGGGTACAGCATCGCACTCCAACTTTTTGAATAGAGCCCGCCCGCCATGCTCAATGCTATATGTGCTCCTTCTCTATATGGATTCGATCAATCCCGGCATACTTTTGAACCCAAATTAAAAAGGTTAGATGAACTGCTGTGAACAAAATAATGTATTTAAACCAAATCAAAAATCACAAAAGAAGTATGTAGCACACATATACTTACCACCCAGCCTCGATTTGTTTCTTGCCACCACTCTCAAGGTGTGAAGCACCTCTGGTCCACATACGTACTCGTGATGCCTTCAGCTAGTTGTCCCACCACTCTAGTTTCGTCTTGAATCTTTGCCTCATGCCTGTTTCAATCTAACTTATTCAAATGAGGAGGCCTTGGTCTCTACCATCCCTCACTGTATCACGAATCTTTGATCAGTGATGTTTGAGTACATCGCCCATGCGTCTAAGCATGCAGTAAGTATCAAACCCACAACCAACTGGTATTGGGTACTCTTGCTTGATTATCTCTATGACATAGTCTTTTTTTCCTTTGGTCTTGCCTTGGCCATGGATCTAATCTATTTGAATCAAATGTCATGGCCATAAGCTTCCTCATGCAAGCTATGACACCAACCCCTTTGTCATCCTCAATGATCTCCTTTAACTTATTGACGTTATATTTTAGGTCTTCATTTGGAGGAAGCCACAAAGGGTGTGGATAGACCTAGGCTGGCTGATGTAAGGGGGGGGGGATGTGTAACTAGTAAGTGAATTAGCTTATTAATTATCTATATATTAGTTGATTAACGTATCTATATATTTGTGATTAATATAAAAGATATTTTTTTAATGTTTTAAATGTAGATGCTGACGTACTCTTGCTTGAGTATCTCTATGACATAGTATTTTTTTCCTTTGGTCTTGCCTTGGCCATAGATCTAATCTATTTGAATCAAATGTCATGGCCATAAGCTTCCTCATGCGAGCTATGACACCAACCCCTTTGTCATCCTCAATGATCTCCTTTAACTTATTGACATTATATTTTAGGTCTTCATGTGGAGGAAGCCACAAAGGGTGTGGATAGACCTAGGGTGGCTGATGTAGGGGGGGGGGGGGGTTGTGTGTGTAACTAGTAAGTTAATTAGCTTATCTATATATTAGTTGGTTAACGTATCTATATATTTGTGATTGATATAAAAGATACATTTTTAATGTTTTAAATGTAGATGCTGACTTATATGATAGCCAATTTAAGGCTCAACAATCTCAAGTTTAAACCCCGCTTTGCACTGCCATGTCACTCATCCCTTCAGCTTCCTCGACTGCGCCATCCTCTAGCTACTCTACTAGCACCATCCAGGCCATGTAGTCCAAACATCGTCTGCATTTCTCTATGCTGCCTTCAAAGACACACGTCCCTTTCATACACTCATAGCTTCTTAGTTCTTTTAAAAACCCTACCTTCTAATTTACTATTTTTAAACCCCCCCTCCCCCTCTAGTTGTCCCACCACTCTAGTTTCGTCTTGAATCCTTGCCTCATTCCTCTTTCAATCTAACTTATTCACATGAGGAGGCCTTGGTATACCGTCCCTCACTGTATCATGAATCTTTGATCAGTGATGTTTGAGTACATCGCCCATGCGTCTAAGCATGCAGCAAGTATCAAACCCACAACCAACTGGTATTGGGTACTCTTGCTTGAGTATCTCTTTGACATGGTCTTTTTTTCATTTGGTCTTGCCTTGGCCATGGATCTAATCTATTTGAATCAAATGTCATGGCCATAAGCTTCCTCATGCGAGCTATGACACCAACCCATTTGTCATCCTCAATGATCTCTTTTAACTTATTGACATTATATTTTAGGTCTTCATTTGGAGGAAGCCACAAAGGGTGTGGATAGACCTAGGGTGGCTGATGTAGGGGGGGGGGGGGGTGTGTAACTAGTAAGTTAATTAGCTTATTAATTATCTATATATTAGTTGATTAACGTATCTATATATTTGTGATTGATATAAAAGATACATTTTTAATGTTTTAAATGTAGATGCTGTCTTATATGATAGCCAATTTAAGGCTCAACAATCTCAAGTTTAAACCCCGCTCTGCGCTGCCACGTCACTCGCCCTTCGAGCTTCTTCGACTGCACCATCCTCTGGCTACTCTACTAGCACCATCCAGGCCATGTACTCCGAACATCGTCTGCACTTCTCTATGCCGCCTTCAAAGACACACGTCCCTTTCATACACTCATAGCTTCTTATTTCTTTTAAAAACCCTACCTTCTAATTTACTAGTTTTAAACCCCCCCCCTCCCCCTCTCTTCTCTATATCATTTTTTAGGATTTATCCTCTAATTAATGTTCTCTCTCTTCTCTATATGCCCCCCCCTTCCCCTTCTCTATATATCTTTATTCCCCCTCTTATTTATGGAACATAACCCCACTTTCAAATTAACACTCTAAGGTTATTTTTTACTTCTTCAGCCCATTTTAATTATCTTTATTATTTCTCTTTAGCTTATTTTTACTCATTTTTTTCCTTTTCAAGCGCTTGTAACCCATTCGTTTAAATTTTTTTCTACCTATTTAGCCATACCACTACACTCCCATCTTCATTACTTCAAATTGCCTCCACGTCTTTTACACTAACCCCCCCCCCCTTCCTTTCCCCCCCATTATTTTACACTAAATTCCTTGCCCCCCCCCACTCAATTTGGCTTGCTTGTTTAATAACTACAACTTCTAGCATCACTGTACCTCCTCCACATCCTCATTTTATAAATATCTAGACATCATTATTGCATTGACCTATGATACAAAAGGCTCTTTCAGTTCTATTGTTTTTAATGCATTTGGTATTGAATCTTTAACCTCGTGAGAGAAGGTACGCTTGCAAAAACAAGCCTACTACCACCTAAATTGGTGTGTTGTCTTGCGCTCTTTTTATTGCAAGAAAAGAATAACATACGATGTCATGCAATGTTTTGAATTGTTCATATATGATTCCATGGCATTCATGCTAACCCTTCATAAATGATAATTGTATCTATTATAGTTAAAAATTTTCATTTGAAATATAGTCTCAATACGGCATGTATCGTTTTATTAATATGGATATTGCAACAACAATTCATATGTATGAAGTCTAGTATCACTGATTATGAATTATCATCTTATGAAGATGTTACACCCATCATTTGATTCAAGAATGTGGTAGATTGAAGGTTTATGTTGGTACTCTATAGACAACATGAAAAACAATGCATAATTTAGTTGATTTTTATGTTAATCCTTCCATCCTTGTAAGGATAATTTGGGGGACTTTAATGAATCACATGATTCCTAAAAGATTGATGGGATGAGGTTCTCAAGCATACTCAAGATCTAGGCTTGTATTATTTATTGAATCTCAAAGCCTCTATCGATAGGATATGAAAACACAGTGCACAAAAAATGATGCATATTTGCAAAAGATGTTAAATCAATTCCCTCCACTCTTCTCGGTATTCAGAATGAGGATGATCATTCTGAATCAAGGCATTGCACGAATCAAGCATTCAAGAATGGTTAATAAGACGAATAGTTGCATTGGTGGCATGAAAGGAAAATATGAACTTTTCGCGTAAGTGTTGCATCTATTGCGAACATTCTAGTATTTCTTGAAAACTCAAGAACCAAGACATTGCACTAATAATAAGACTTATGAATGATTGATAGGATGAGCTCATTTCATAGAGACATTATGATAATTATGCATGAAAATATAATGTATTCACTTCTAAGGTATTGTCAAGTTTTTGACGCATATTTCGATGAAAAATATGTTGGACATTTATTTGTTGGTAGGAAAACGTCTATATGTCTGTCGAAAATAAACCATCGGGTCTTGACAAAATTCGACAATATTTGACAGCATCAGCATGGCTGTCAGGCCCTTACAGTGATTTAAAAAATGTGAAGCAAAATGGGCTTGTTTCAACCCCTTTTTTTCCACTACATATATTTTATTACAACGTAGTACAAAATGAAAACATATCATCCATGCTACGAAATTGCAAAAAAATGTCATATCATGTATTGTTACAAAATTTCCCTTCCAAAGACTAGTACAAAAATGAATAAGGTGTACGAAATGGCAAAATCCCAAAGGGTGGCACTAAATTGTCGATCCTCCTTCTCCTCATCCTGATCATGTCAATCTTTGGTCTAGCCTCCTCCCTCGCCTCTAGGTAGCACTAGTCTTGTTGATATCCTAGTGTATGTCCTCGTTCGGGTCAGTCGTGCCCTAGTAACGTTGCTTTAAATAATTTAGAAAATATAATTAAAGCTTGATTGTAAAAATGGAAAGATCAAGAAAGTTTGAGAACAAGGAGGATTGGAGACTTACATGGCAACTTGTCACTACCATCCAATTGATGGGTACAACATCGCACTCCAACTTTTTGAATAGAACACGCCCACCATTCTCATATGCTATATGTGCTCCTTCTCTATATGGATTCGATCAATCCTGGTATACTTTTGAACCCAAATTAAAAACGTTAGATGAACTGCTGTGAACAAAACAATGTATTTAAACCAAATCAAAAATCACAAAAGAAGTATGTGGCACACATATACTTACCACCCAGCCTCGATTTGTTTCTTGCCACCACTCTCAAGGTGTGAAGCACCTCTGGTCCCACGTACATACTCGTGATGCCTTCAGCTAGTTGTCCCACCACTCTAGTTTCGTCTTGAATCCTTGCCTCATTCCTCTTTCAATCTAACTTATTCACATGACGAGGCCTTGGTATACCGTCCCTCACTGTATCATGAATCTTTGATCAGTGATGTTTGAGTACATCGCCCATGCGTCTAAGCATGCAGCAAGTATCAAACCCACAACCAACTGGTATTGGGTACTCTTGCTTGAGTATCTCTTTGACATAGTCTTTTTTTCCTTTGGTCTTGCCTTGGCCATGGATCTAATCTATTTGAATCAAATGTCATGGCCATAAGCTTCCTCATGCGAGCTATGACACCAACCTATTTGCCATTCTCAATGATCTCCTTTAACTTATTGACATTATATTTTAGGTCTTAGTTCTTTTAAAAACCCTACCTTCTAATTTACTAGTTTTAAACCCCCCCCCCCCCCCCCTCTCTTCCTATATCATTTTTTAGGATTTATCCTCTAATTAATGTTCTCTCTCTTCTCTCTACGCCCCCCCCCTCCCCTTCTCTCTATATCTTTATTCCCCCTCTTATTTATGGAACATAACCCCACTTTCAAATTAACACTCTAAGGTTATTTTTTGCTTCTTCAGCCCATTTTAATTATCTTTATTATTTCTCTTTAGCTTACCTTTACTCAGATTTTTGCTTTTCAAGCACTTGTAACTCCCTTGTTTAAATTTTTTTCTGCCTATTTACCCATACCACTACACTCCCATCTTCATTACTTCAAATTCCCTCCACGTCTTTTACACTAACCCCCCCCTCCCACCCTTCCTTTCCCCCCCATTATTTTACACTAAATTCCGTGGCCCCCCCCCTCAATTTGGCTTGGTTGTTTAATAACTACAACTTCTAGAATCACTATACTTCCTCCACATCCTCATTTTATAAATATCTAGACATCATTATTGCATTGACCTACGATACAAAAGGCTCTTTCATTTCTATTTTTTTTAATGCATTTAGTATTGAATCTTTAACCTTGTGAGAGAAGATACGTTTGCAAAAACAAGCCTACTACCACCTAAATTGGTGTGTTGTCTCGCGCTCTTTTTATTGCAAGAAAAGAATAACATAAGATGTCATGCAATGTTTTGAATTGTTCATATATGATTCCATGGCATTCATGCTAACCCTTGATAGATGATAATTGTATCTATTATAGTTAAACAATTTCATTTGAAATATAGTCTCATTACGGCATGTATCGTTTTATTAATATGGATATTGCAACAACAATTCATATGTATGAAGTCTAGTATCACTGATTATGAATTATCATCTTATGAAGATGTTACACCCATCATTTGATTCAAGAATGTGGTAGATTGAAGGTTTATGTTGGTACTCTATAGACAACATGAAAAACAATGCATAATTTAGTTGATTTTTATGTTAATCCTTCCATCCTTGTAAGGATAATTTGGGGGACTTTAATGAATCACATGATTCCTGAAGGATTGATGGGATGAGGTTCTCAAGCATACTCGAGATCTAGGCTTGTATTATTTCATTGAATCTCAAAGCCTCTATCGATAGGATATAAAAACACAGTGCACAAAAAATGATACATATTTGCAAAAGATGTTACATCAATTCCCTCCACTCTTCTCGTTATTCAAAATGAGGATGATCATTCTGAATCAAGGCATTGCACGAATCAAGCGTTCAAGAATGGTTGATAAGATGAACAGTTGCATTGGTGGCATGAAAGGAAAATATGAACTTTTCACGTAAGTGTTCCATCTATTGCGAACATTCTAGTATTTCTTGAAAACTCAAGAACCAAGACATTGCACTAATAATAAGACTTATGAATGATTGATAGGATGCCATAGATACATTATGATAATTATGCATGAAAATATAATGTATTCACTTCTAAGGTATTGTCAAGTTTTTGACGCATATTTTGATGAAAAATATGTTGGACATTGATTTGTTGGTAGGGAAAACGTCTATATGTCTGTCGAAAATAAACCATCAGGTCTTGACAAAATTTGATAACATTTGATAGCATTAGCATGGCTGTCAGGCCCTTACAGTGATTTAAAAAATGTGAAGCAAAATGGGCTTGTTTCAACCCTTTTTTTTCCACTACATATATTTTATTACAACGTAATACAAAATCAATGCGTATCATCCATGCTACAAAATTGCAAAAAAATGTCATATCATGTATTGTTACAAAATTTTCCTTCCAAAGACTTGTACAAAAATGAATAAGGTGTACGAAATAGCAAAATCCCAAAGGGTAGCGCTAAATTGTCGATCCTCCTCCTCCTCATCCTGATCATATCAATCTTTGGTCTAGCCTCCTCCCTCGCCTCTAAGTAGCTCTAGTCTTGTCGATATCCTCGTGTATGTCCTCGTTTGGGTCAGTCGTGCCCTAGTAATGTTGCTTTAAATAATTTAGAAAATATAAGTAAAGCTTGATTGTAAAAATGGAAAGATCAAGAAAGTTTGAGAACAAGGAGGATTGGAGACTTACATGGCAACTCGTCACTACCATCCAATTGATGGGTACAGCATTGCACTTCAACTTTTTGAATAGAGCACGCCTGCCATGCTCAAATGCTATATGTGCTCCTTCTCTATATGGATTTGATCAATCCTGGTATACCTTTGAACCCACATTAAAAACGTTAGATGAATTGCTGTGAACAAAACAATGTATTTAAACCAAATCAAAAATCACAAAAGAAGTATGTAGCACACATATACTTACCACCTAGCCTCGATTTGTTTCTTGCCACCACTCTCAAGGTGTGAAGCACCTCTGGTCCCACGTACATACTCGTGATGCCTTCAGCTAGTTGTCCCACCACTCTAGTTTCGTCTGGAATCTTCGCCTCATGCCTCTTTCAATCTAACTTATTCACATGAGGAGGCCTTGGTATACGGTCCCTCACTGTATCACGAATCTTTGATCAGTGAAGTTTGAGTACATCGACCATGCGTCCAAGCATGCAACAAGTATCAAACCCACAACCAACTTGTATTGGGTACTTTTGCTTGAGTATCTCTATGACATAGTCTTTTTTTCCTTTGGTCTTGCCTTGGCCATGGATCTAATCTATTTGAATCAAATGTCATGGCCATAAGCTTCTTCATGCGAGCTATGACACCAACCCCTTTGTCATCCTCAATGATCTCCTTTAACTTATTGACATTATATTTTAGGTCTTCATCTGGAGGAAGCCACAAAGGGTGTGGATAGACCTAGGGTGGCTGATGTAGGGGGGGGTATGTGTAACTAGTAAGTTAATTAGCTTATTAATTATCTATATATTAGTTGATCAATGTATCTATATATTTATGATTGATATAAAAGATACATTTTTAATGTTTTAAATGTAGATGCTGACTTATATGATAGCCAATTTAAGGCTCAACAATCTCAAGTTTAAACCCCGCTCTGCATTGCCACGTCGCTCGTCCCTTGAGCTTCTCTGACTGTGCCATCCTGTGGCTACTCTACTAGCACCATCCAGACCATGTACTCCGAACATCGTCTGTACTTCTCTATATTTACTAGTTTTAAAACCCCCCCCCCTTCCCCCTCTCTTCTCTATATCATTTTTTAGGATTTATCCTCGAATTAATGTTCTCTCTCTTCTCTACATGCCCCCCCCCCTCCCCTTCTCTCTATATCTTTATTCCCCCTCTTATTTATGGAACATAACCCCACTTTCAAATTAACACTCTAAGGTTATTTTTTACTTCTTCAGCCCATTTTAATTATCTTTATTATTTCTCTTTAGCTTACCTTTACTCAGATTTTTGTTTTCCAAGCACTTGTAACCCCCTCCTTTACATTGTTTTCTGCCTATTTACCCATACTACTACACTCCCATTTTCATTACTTCAAATTGCCTCCACGTCTTTTACACTAACCCCCCCCCCTTCCTTTTCCCCCCATTATTTTACACTAAATTCCCTGGCCCCCCCCCTCAATTTGGCTTGGTTGTTTAATAACTACAACTTCTAGCATCACTATACCTCCTCCACATCCTCATTTTATAAATATCTAGACATCATTATTGCATTGACCTACGATACAAAAGGCTCTTTCATTTCTATTGTTTTTAATGCATTTGGTATTGAATCTTTAACCTTGTGAGAGAAGGTACGCTTGCAAAAACAAGCCTACTACCACCTAAATTGGTGTGTTGTCTCGCATTCTTTTTATTGCAAGAAAAGAATAACATACGATGTCATGCAATGTTTTGAATTGTTCATATATGATTCCATGGCATTCATGCTAACCCTTCATAAATGATAATTGTATCTATTATAGTTAAAAATTTTCATTTCAAATATAGTCTCAATACGGCATGTATCGTTTTATTAATATGGATATTGCAACAACAATTCATATGTATGAAGTCTAGTATCACTGATTATGAATTATCATCTTATGAAGATGTTACACCCATCATTTGATTCAAGAATGTGGTAGATTGAAGGTTTATGTTGGTACTCTATAGACAACATGAAAAACAATGCATAATTTAGTTGATTTTTATGTTAATCCTTCCATCCTTGTAAGGATAATTTGGGGGACTTTAATGAATCACATGATTCATGAAAGATTGATAGGATGAGGTTCTCAAGCATACTCGAGATCTAGGCTTGTATTATTTATTGAATCTCAAAGCCTCCATCGATAGGATATGAAAACACAGCGCACAAAAAATGATGCATATTTGCAAAAGATGTTACATCAATTCCCTCCACTCTTCTCGTTATTCAAAATGAGGATGATCATTCTGAATCAAGGCATTGCACAAATCAAGCGTTCAAGAATGAATAATAAGATGAACAGTTGCATTGGTGGTATGAAAGGAAAATATGAACTTTTCGCGTAAGTGTTCCATCTATTGCGAACATTCTAGTATTTCTTGAAAACTCAAGAACCAAGACATTGCACTAATAATAAGACTTATGAATGATTGATAGGATGCCATAGATACATTATGATAATTATGCGTGAAAATATAATGTATTCACTTCTAAGGTATTGTCAAGTTCTTAACGCATATTTTGATAAAAAATATGTTGGACATTAATTTGTTGGTAGGGAAAACGTCTATATGTCTGTCGAAAATAAACCATCAGGTCTTGACAAAATTCGACAATATTTGACAGCATCAGCATGGCTGTCAGGCCCTTACAGTGATTTAAAAAATGTGAAGCAAAATGGGCTTGTTTCAACCCCTTTTTCTTCCACTACATATATTTTATTACAACGTAATACAAAATTAATGCGTATCATCCATGCTACAAAATTGCAAAAAAATGTCATATCATGTATTGTTACAAAATTTCCCTTCCAAAGACTAGTACAATAATGAATAAGGTGTACGAAATGGCAAAATCCCAAAGGGTGGCGCTAAATTGTCAATCCTCCTCCTCCTCATCCTGATCATGTCAATCTTTGGTCTAGCCTCCTCCCTCGCCTCTAAGTAGCTCTAGTCTTGTCGATATCCTCGTGTATGTCCTCGTTCGGGTCAGTCGTGCCCTAGTAATGTTGCTTTAAATAATTTAGAAAATATAATTAAAGCTTGATTGTAAAAATGGAGAGATCAAGAAAGTTTGAGAACAGGAGGATTGGAGACTTACATGGCAACTCGTCACTACCATCTAATTGATGGGTACAGCATCGCACTTCAACTTTGTCATAGCTCGCATTATTGCATTGACCTACGATACAAAAGGCTCTTTCATTTCTATTGTTTTTAATGCATTTGGTATTGAATCTTTAACCTTGTGAGAGAAGGTACGGTTGCAAAAACAAGGCTACTACCACCTAAATTGGTGTGTTGTCTCGCGCTCTTTTTATTGCAAGAAAAGAATAACATACGATGTCATGCAATGCTTTGAATTGTTCATATATGATTCCATGGCATCCATGCTAACCCTTCATAGATGATAATTGTATCTATTATAGTTAAAAATTTTTATTTCAAATATAGTCTCATTACAGCATGTATCATTTTATTAATATGGATATTGCAACAACAATTCATATGTATGAAATTCTAGTATCACTGATTATGAATTATCATCTTATGAAGATGTTACACCCATCATTTGATTCAAGAATGTGGTAGAATGAAGGTTTATGTTGGTACTCTATAGACAACATGAAAAACAATGCATAATTTAGTTGATTTTTATGTTAATCCTTCCATCCTTGTAAGGATAATTTGGGGGACTTTAATGAATCACATGATTCATGAAAGATTGATAGGATGAGATTCTGAAGCATACTCAAGATCTAGGCTTGTATTTAGATACAATTATCATCGATCAAGGGGTTAGCATGAATGCCATGGAATCATATATGAAGAATTCAAAACACTGCATGACATCGTATGTTATTCTTTTCTTGAAATAAATAGAGCTCGAGACAACACACCAATCTAGGTGGTAGTAGGCTTGTTTTTGCAAGTGTACCTTCTCTCACAAGGTTAAAGATTCAATACCAAATGCATTAAAAACAATAGAAATGAAAGAGCCTTTTGTATCGTAGGTCAATGCAATAATGAAATGAGGATGTGGAGGAGGATGTAAAATAATGGGGGGGAAAGGAAGGGGGGGTTACTGTAAAAGACATGGAGTGAATTTGAACTAATGAAGATGGGAGTATAGTTGTATGGGTAAATAGGCAGAAAGGAATTTAAACAAGGGGGTTACAAGTACTTGAAAAGAAAAATCTAAATAAAGCTAAGCTAAAGAGAAAAAGTAAAGATAATTAAAATGGGCTAAAGAAGTAGAAAATAACCTTGGAGTGTTAATTTGAAAGTGGGGTTATATTCCATAAATAAGAGGGGGAATAAAGATATAGAGAGAAGGGAGGGGGGGTACAGAGAAGAGAGAGAACATTAATTAGAGGGGTAAATCCTAAAAAATGATATAGAGAAGAGAGGAGGAGGGGGGGTTTAAAACTAGTAAATTAGAAGGTAGGGTTTTTAAAAGAACTAAGAACCTATGAGTGTATGAGGGGGATGCATGTCTTTGAAGGTGGCATAGAGATTTGCAGACGATGTTCGGAGTACATGGCATGGATGGTGCTAGTAGAGTAGCCAGACGATGGCGCAATCAGAGAAGCTCGAGGGACAAGCGACATGGCAGTGCAGCGGGGGGACAATGAGTCAAGCAAAGCTCAGTGGGATTAGATGGCGGGGTATCACAGTCCATTGGTAATCATAGGAGAGGCCTCTTATATATGTAGGCAAAGTACAGAAGGGAGAGTTGAGGAGGTAAAGTATAGTCATGGACCCACCAGTCGAGGCGACGAGCTACACATAGGGAGGCACATAACGTGCATCGAGGTGCTAGTAGAGGCACAAAATGCAAAGGGACACGTGGGGGGGCGTGGGGGGTTGGTTTAGTGTTTACAAATGGAATTAAATCAAAAAATTTTAAAGCTTTATATTTAGGATAAGGCAGAATAAATAATAAAAGGGATGAAATTAACATTAGAATTAGGAAAAGAGTAACAAGTAAATAAATTAGGTAGGGGAGAAAATTTTTTTTTAGAAGATCCATGTTTAGAAAAGAAAAAATAGTAAATTTTTTTAGAAAAATAGAAGAACAAATAAGAGAAATTCAAAGTTAAGAAGAAAATAAAGGGATGTTTATTTATTTTTATAACTAAAAGATAAAATAGTAAGCAAAACATGCGGGATCCAGGTGAGTGTAGGATGTGTGTGTGTGTGTGTATGGAAGGAACTTGGAAGTGGAAGTCAAGCAAAAGCAGATCTAGACAAAATCGAGAGGCACAAGGACTGAGGGACATCGGCAACGGGAAAGTGTGTTACCCTAGGGGGAAGAAATTATGAATAAAGGGTAAATTTTAAGTAAAAACAATAAACAAATAAGGAAACTTAGAAATTTAGAATTAAGCAAAAATTAGGAAATTTTGAAAACATAGACAAAATATAGGTAAAAGAAAAGTTTAGAAAGTTATTTAGGGAAATTTTAGAAAGTAAAGAGAATTAGAAAATAATACGGAGAATTAGGACATAATTAGTGAAAATTAGGAAGTTATTAAAAAAAATCTCTACCTATGTGGTACATGATAGGTTGGATTTTGCAAATCCTATTACATACCTTACCACAGGAGAGTGCATAAGGCTTGGTCCCAAAGGGACCTTGGAGGTATATACCAAATGAATTTGATCGTGAAAGGTATCAAGTGTCTAAGGGTAGGCCATCCTTTCTTAAAAACCAGAACACATTATCTTAGCCGAAGCTTGTGTGTGAAAACTGAGACAAGACTGTGTGTGTGAGTGTTCACGTTCAAGCATACACATGTATATATATATATATATATATATATATAACTGATTGACCAACTAGTTAGATATACACACACACACACACATGTATGTATGTGTGTGTGTATGTATGTTACGCATATATATATATATATATATATACACACACACACACACACACACACACACACATAACATAGACACACACACACACACACACACGTGTGTGTGTGTTTAACCTTGAGATTGAGCCTCAAATTGTCTATCATATAAGTCAGCATCTACATTTAAAACATTAAAAATATATCTTTTATATCAATCACAAATATATAGATACGTTAATCAACTACTATGTAGATAATTAATGAGCTAATTAACTTACTAGTTACACACACACACACACATACACCCCTACATCTTTCACCCTAGGTCTATCGACACCCTTTGTGGCTTCCTCAGATGAAGACCTAAAATATAATGTCAATAAGTTAAAGGAGATCATTGAGGATGATAAAGGGGTTGGTGTCATAGCTCGCATGAGGAAGCTTATGGCCGTGACATTTGATCCAAATAGATTAGATCCATGGCCAAGGCAAGACCAAAGGAAAAAAGACTATGTCATAGAGATACTCAAGCAAGAGAACCCAATACCAGTTGTGTGGGTTTGATACTTGCTGCATGCTTAGACGCATGGGGGACATACTCAAACATCACTGATCAAAGATCGTGGGACAACTAGCTGAAGGCATCATGAGTATCTACGCGGACCAAAGGTGCTTCACACCTTGAGAGTGGTGGTAAGAAACAAATCAAGGCTAGGTGGTAAGTATATGTGTGCTACATACTTCTTTTGTAATTTTTGATTTGGTTTAAATACATTGTTTTGTTCATAGCAGTTCATGTAACGTTTTTAATTTGGGTTCAAAAGTATACCGGGATTGATCGAATCCATACAGAGAAGGAGAACGTTCGTATAGCATATGAGCATGGTGGGCGGGCTCTATTTGAGAAGTTGGAGTGCGATGCTGTACCCATCAATTGGATGGTAGTGACGAGTCGTCATGTAAGTCTCCAATCCTCCTTGTTCTCAAACTTTCTTGATCTTTCCATTTTTACAATCAAGCTTTGATTATATTTTCTAAATTATTTAAAGCAACATTACTAGGGCACGACTGACCCGAACGAGGACATACATGAGGTTAACGACAAGACTAGAGCTACTTAGATGCAAGGGACGAGGTTAGACTAAATATTGACATGATCAGGATGAGGAGGAGGAGGAGGATTGACAATTTAGTGCCATCCTTTGGGATTTTGCCATTTTGTACACCTTATTCATTATTGTACTAGTCTTTGGAAGGGAAATTTTATAACAATACATGATATGACATTTCTTTGCAATTCTATAGGTTGGATGATATGCAATCATTTTGTATTACGTTGTAATAAAATATATGTAGTAGAAAAAAAAGGGGTTGAAACAAGCCCATTTTGCTTCACATTTTTTAAATCACTATAAGGGCCTGATAGCCATCTTGATGCTGTCAAATATTCTCGAATTTTGTCAAGACCCGATGGTTTATTTTCGACAGACATATAGACGTTTTCCCTACCCACAAATAAATGTCCAACATATTTTTCATCAGAATATGTGTCAAAAACTTGCCAATACCTTAGAAGTGAATACATTATATTTTCATGCATAATTATCATAATGTATCTATGAAACTCATCCTGTCAATCATTCATAAGTCTTTTTATTAGTGTAGTGTCTTGGTTCTTGAGTTTTTAAGAAATACTAGAATGTTCGCAATAGATGCAACACTTATGCGAAAAGTTTATATTTTCCTTTCATGCCACCAATGCAACTGTTCATCTTATTAACCATTCTTGAATGCTTGATTCGTGCAATGCCTTGATTCAGAATGATCATCCTCATTTTGAATAACTAGAAGAGTGGAGGAACTTGATGTAACATTTTTGCAAATATGCATCATTTTTTGTGTGCTATGTTTTCATATCCTATCGATAGAGGCTTTGAGGTTCAATAAATAATACATGTCTAGATCTTGAGTATGCTTGAGAACCTCGTCCTATCAATCTTTCATGAATCATGTGATTCATTAAAGTCCTTTAAATTATCCTTACAAGGATGGAAAGATTAACATAAAAATCAACTAAATTATGCATTATTTTTTCATGTTGTCTAGTAGCAACATAAACCTTCATTCTATCACATTCTTGAATCAAATGATGGGTGTAACATCTTCATAAGATGATAATTTGTAAACAGTGATACTAGACTTCATACATATGAATTGTTGTTGCAATATCCACACTAATAAAACAATACATACTGTAATGAGACTATATTTCAAATGAAATTTTTTAACTATAATAGATACAATTATCATCTATCAAGGGGTTAGCATGAATGCCATGGAATCATATATGAACAATTCAAAACACTGCATGACATCATATGTTATTCTTTTCTTGCAATAAAAAGAGCTCGAGACAACACACCAATCAGGGTGTAGGCTTGTTTTTGCAAGCGTACCTTCTCTCACAAGGTTAAAGATTTATTACCAAATGCATTAAAAACAATAGAAATGAAAGAGCCTTTTGTATCGTAGGTCAATGCAATAATGATATCTAGATATTTAGAAAATGAGGATGTGGAGGAGGTATAGTGATGCTAGAAGTTGTAGTTATTAAACAACCAAGCCAAATTGAGGGGGGGGGTAGGGAATTTCATGTAAAATAATGGGGGGGGGGGTAAATAGACAGAAAGCAATTTAAACAACGGAGTTACAAGTGCTTGAAAAGATAAAATGTGAATAAAGGTAAGCTAAATAGAAAAAATAAAGATAATTAAAATGGGCTAAAGAAGTAAAAAATAACCTTAGAGTGTTCATTTGAAAGTGGGGTTATGTTCCATAAATAAGAGGGGAATAAAGATATAGAGAGAAGGGGAGGGGGGGCGGGGGTATAGAGAAGGGAGAGAACATTAATTAGAGGGGTAAATCGTTAAATATGATATAGAGAAGAGAGGGGGAGGGGGGGTTTAAAACTAGTAAATTAGAATGGTAGGGTTTTTAAAAGAACTAAGAACCTATGAGTGTATGGGGGGGACGCGTGTCTTTGAAGGCAGCATAGAGAACTGCAAACGATGTTCGGAGTAGATGGCATGGATGGTGCTAGTAGAGTATCCAAACAATGGCACAGTCAGAGAAGCTCGAGGGACGAGCGACGTGGTAGTGCAGAGCGGGGACAATGGGTCGGGCAAAGCTCAATGGGATTAGATGGCGGGGTATCACAATCCATCGGTATCATAGGAGAGGCCTCTTATATAGGTAGGCGAAGTACATACGGGAGAGTCGAGGGGGCAAAGTACAGTCGTGGACCCACCAGTCGAGGCGGCGAGCTATGCATAAGGAGGCACATAACGCACATCAAGGTGCTAGTAGAGGCATCATCAGAGGTGCAAAAGGTGGTGGGACACGTGGGGGGGTGTGGGTGGTTGGTTTAGTGTTTACAAATGGAATTAAAGCAAAAATTTTTGAAGCTTTATAATTAGGATAAGGCAAAATAAATAATAAAAGGGACAAAATTAACATTAGAATTAGTAAAAGAGTGACAAGTAAATAAATTAGGTAGGGGAGAAAAAATAATTTTCAGAAGATCCATGTTTAGAAAAGGAAAAATAGTAAATTTTTTTAGAAAAATAGAAGAGCAAATAAGAGAAATTCAAAGTTAAGAAGAAAATAAAGGGATGTTTATTTATTTTATAAACCGAAGATAAAATAGTAAGCAAAAGGTGTAGGATCGAGGTGAGTGTAGGATGTGTGTGTGTGTGTATAAAAGGAACCTCGAAGTGGAAATCGAGTAAAACCAGATCTAGAGAAAATTGAGAGGCACAAGGACTGAGGGACATCAGGAACGGGAAAGTGTGTTACCCTTGGGGGAAGAAATTATGAATAAAGGGTAAATTTTAAGTAAAAATAATAAATAAATAAGGAAAAAATTAGAAATTTAGAAACAAGTAAAAATTAGGAAAATTTGAAAAGATAAACAAAATATAGGTAAAAGAAAAGTTTAGAAAATTATTTAGGGAAAAATTAAAAAGTAAAGAAAATTAGAAAATAATACGGAGAGTGCATAAGGCTTGGTCCCAAAGGGACCTTGGAGGTATATACCAAATGAGTTTGATTGTCAAAGATATCAAGTGTCTAAGGGTAGGCCATCCTTTCTTAAAAACCAAAACACATTATCTTAGCCGAACCTTGTTTGTGAAAACTGAGACAAGCCTGTGTGTGTGTGTGTGTGCACATTCATGCATACACATGTATATATATATATATATATATATATATATATATAACTGGTTGACCAACTATTTAGATACACACACACACACTTTTTTTTTTAAGTGAGAAGTGTACACACACACACACACATAACATACACACACACACACACACACTCACACACACACACACACACACACACACACGTGTGTGTGTGTGTGTGTGTTTAAACTTGAGATTGGGCCTCAAATTGTCTATCATATAAGTCAGCATCTACATTTCAAACATTAAAAATATATCTTTTATATCAATCAGAAATATATAGATACATTAATCAACTAATATATTGATAATTAAGGAGCTAATTAACTTACTAGCTACACACACACACACACACACCCCTACATCTGCCACCCCAGGTCTATCCACACCCTTTGTAGCTTCCTCTAGATGAAGATCTAAAATATAATGTCAATAAGTTAAAGGAGATCATTGAGGATGACAAAGGGGTTGGTGTCATAGCTCGCATGAGGAAGCTTATGTCCATGACATTTGATTCAAATAAATTAGATCCATGACCAAGGTAAGACCAAAGGAAAAAATACTATGTCATAGAGATACTCAAGCAAGAGTAACCAATACCAGGTTGTTGTGGGTTTGATACTTGCTGCATGATTAGACGCATGGGCGATGTACTCAAACATCACTGGTCAAAGATCAATGATACAGTGAGGGACGGTAGACCAAGGCCTCCTCATGTAAATAAGTTAGATTGAAAGAGGCATGAGGCAAAGAAACAAAACTAGAGTGGTGGGACAACTAGCTGAAGGCATCACAAGTATGTACGCAGACCAAAGGTGCTTCACACCTTGAGAGTGGTGGCAAGAAACAAATCGAGGCTGGGTGGGAAGTATATGTGTGCTACATACTTCCTTTGTAATTTTTGATTTGGTTTAAATACATTGTTTTGTTCATAGCACTTCATCTAACGTTTTTAATTTGGGTTCAAAAGTATACCGAGATTGATCGAATCCATACAGAGAAGGAGCACATATAGCATATGAGCATGGTAGGCGGGCTCTATTTGAGAAGTTGGAGTGCGATGCTGTACCCGTCAATTGGATGGTAGTGATGAGTCATCATGTAAGTCTCCAATCCTCCTTGTTCTCAAACTTTCTTGATCTTTCCATTTTTACAATCAAGCTTTAATTATATTTCCTAATTTATTTAAAGCAACATTACTAGGGCATGACTAACCCGAACGAGGACATACACGAGGATATCCACAAGACTAGAGCTACTTAGAGGCGAGGGAGAAGGTAGACCAAATATTGACATGATCAGGATGAGGAGGAGGAGGATCAACAATTTAGCGCCACCCTTTGGGATTTTGCCATTTTGTACATCTTATTCATTATTGTACTAGTCTTTGGAAGGGAAATTTTGTACCAATACATGATATGACATTTTTTTACAATTTTGTAGCTTGGATGATATGCAATCATTTTGTATTACGTTGTAATAAAATATATGTAGTGGAAAAAAAAGGGGTTGAAACAAGCCCATTTTGCTTCACATTTTTTAAATCACTATAAGGGCCTGACAGCCATGCTGATGCTGTCAAATATTGTCGAGTTTTGTCAAGACCCAATGGTTTATTTTCGAGAGACATATAGACGTTTTCCCTACCCACAAATAAATGTCCAACATATTTTTCATAGAGATATGCATCAAAAACTTGCCAATACCTTAGAAGTGAATTTATTATATTTTCATGCATAATTATCATAATGTATCTATGAAACTCATCCTGTCAATCATTCATAAGTCTTATTATTAGTGCAATGTCTTGATTCTTGAGTTTTCAAAAATACTACAATGTTTGCAATAGATGCAACCCTTATGCGAAAAGTTCATATTTTCCTTTCATGCCACCAATGCAACTATTCATCTTATTAACCATTCTTGAACGCTTGATTCGTGCAATGCCTTGATTCAGACTGATCATCCTCATTTTGAATAACTAGAACAGTGGAGGAAATCGATGTAACATTTTTGCAAATATGCACCATGTTTTGTGTGCTATCTTTTCATATCCTATCGATAGAGGCTTTGAGGTCCAATAAATAATACATGCCTAGATCTTGAGTATGCTTGAGAACGTCATCCTATCAATCTTTTATGAATCATGTCATTCATTAAAGTCCCCCAAATTATCCTTACAAGGATGGAAAGATTAACATAAAAATCAACTAAATTATGCATTATTTTTTCATGTTGTCTAGTACCAACATAAACATTCATTCTACCACATTCTTGAATCAAATGATGGGTGTAACATCTTCATAAGATGATAATTCATAAACAATGATACTAGACTTCACACATATGAATTGTTGTTGCAATATCCACATTAATAAAACGATAAATACTGTAATGAGACTATATTTCAAATGAAGTTTTTTAGCTATAATAGATACAATTATCATCTATCAAGGGGTTGGCATGAATGCCATGAAATCATATATGAATAATTCAAAACACTTCATGGATCTAGGTGAGTGTAGGATGTGTGTGTATGTGTATGGAAGAAACTTGGAAGTGGAAGTCGAGCAAAAACAAATCTAGAGAAAATCGAGAGGCACGAGGACTGAGGGACCTCGGCAACAGGAAAGTGTGTTACCCTAGGGGGAAGAAATTATGAATAAAGGGTAAAATTTAAGTAAAAACAATAAACAAATACGGAGAAATAGAAATTTAGAAACAAGTAAAAATTAGGAAATTTTGAAAACATAAATAAAATATAGGTAAAAGAAAAGTTTAGAAAGTTATTTAGGGAAAAATTAAAAAGTAAAGAGAATTAGAAAATAATACGGAGAATTAGGACATAATTAGTGAAAATTAGGAAGTTATTAAAAAAATCTCTACCTATGTCGTACATGGTAGGTTGGATTTTGCAAATCCTAATACATACCTTACCACGGGAGAGTGCATAGGGCTTGGTCCCAAAGGGACCTTGGAGGTATATACCAAATGAGTTTGATCGTCAAAGGTATCAAGTGTCTAAGGGTAGGCCATCCTTTCTTAAAAACCAAATCACAATATCTTAGCCGAAGCTTGTGTGTGAAAACTGAGACAAGACTGTGTGTGTGAGTGTTCACGTTCAAGCATACACATGTATATATATATATATATATATATATATATATATATAACTGATTGACCAACTAGTTAGATATACACACACACACACACATGTATGTATGTGTGTGTGTATGTATGTTACACATATATATATATATATATATATACACACACACACACACACACACACACACACACACACACATAACATAGAGACACACACACACACACGTGTGTGTGTGTGTGTTTAACCTTGAGATTGAGCCTCAAATTGTCTATCATATAAGTCAGCATCTACATTTAAAACATTAAAAATATGTCTTTTATATCAATCACAAATATATAGATACGTTAATCAACTACTATGTAGATAATTAATGAGCTAATTAACTTACTAGTTACACACACACACACACATACACCCCTACATCTTTCACCCTAGGTCTATCGACACCCTTTGTGGCTTCCTCAGATGAAGACCTAAAATATAATGTCAATAAGTTAAAGGAGATCATTGAGGATGATAAAGGGGTTGGTGTCATAGCTCGCATGAGGAAGCTTATGGCCGTGACATTTGATCCAAATAGATTAGATCCATGGCCAAGGCAAGACCAAAGGAAAAAAGACTATGTCATAGAGATACTCAAGCAAGAGTACCCAATACCAGTTGTGTGGGTTTGATACTTGCTGCATGCTTAGACGCATGGGGGACATACTCAAACATCACTGATCAAAGATCGTGGGACAACTAGCTGAAGGCATCACGAGTATCTACGCGGACCAAAGGTGCTTCACACCTTGAGAGTGGTGGTAAGAAACAAATCGAGGCTAGGTGGTAAGTATATGTGTGCTACATACTTCTTTTGTAATTTTTGATTTGGTTTAAATACATTGTTTTGTTCATAGCAGTTCATGTAACGTTTTTAATTTGGGTTCAAAAGTATACCGGGATTGATCGAATCCATACAGAGAAGGAGAACGTTCGTATAGCATATGAGCATGGTGGGCGGGCTCTATTTGAGAAGTTGGAGTGCGATGCTATACCCATCAATTGGATGGTAGTGACGAGTCGTCATGTAAGTCTCCAATCCTCCTTGTTCTCAAACTTTCTTGATCTTTCCATTTTTACAATCAAGCTTTGATTATATTTTCTAAATTATTTAAAGCAACATTACTAGGGCACGACTGACCCGAACGAGGACATACATGAGGTTAACGACAAGACTAGAGCTACTTAGATGCAAGGGACGAGGTTAGACTAAATATTGACATGATCAGGATGAGGAGGAGGAGGAGGATTGACAATTTAGTGCCATCCTTTGGGATTTTGCCATTTTGTACACCTTATTCATTATTGTACTAGTCTTTGGAAGGGAAATTTTATAACAATACATGATATGACATTTCTTTGCAATTCTATAGGTTGGATGATATGCAATCATTTTGTATTACGTTGTAATAAAATATATGTAGTAGAAAAAAAAGGGGTTGAAACAAGCCCATTTTGCTTCACATTTTTTAAATCACTATAAGGGCCTGATAGCCATCTTGATGCTGTCAAATATTCTCGAATTTTGTCAAGACCCGATGGTTTATTTTCGACAGACATATAGACGTTTTCCCTACCCACAAATAAATGTCCAACATATTTTTCATCAGAATATGTGTCAAAAACTTGCCAATACCTTAGAAGTGAATACATTATATTTTCATGCATAATTATCATAATGTATCTATGAAACTCATCCTGTCAATCATTCATAAGTCTTTTTATTAGTGTAGTGTCTTGGTTCTTGAGTTTTTAAGAAATACTAGAATGTTCGCAATAGATGCAACACTTATGCGAAAAGTTTATATTTTCCTTTCATGCCACCAATGCGACTGTTCATCTTATTAACCATTCTTGAATGCTTGATTCGTGCAATGCCTTGATTCAGAATGATCATCCTCATTTTGAATAACTAGAAGAGTGGAGGAACTTGATGTAACATTTTTGCAAATATGCATCATTTTTTGTGTGCTATGTTTTCATATCCTATCGATAGAGGCTTTGAGGTTCAATAAATAATACATGTCTAGATCTTGAGTATGCTTGAGAACCTCGTCCTATCAATCTTTCATGAATCATGTGATTCATTAAAGTCCTTCAAATTATCCTTACAAGGATGGAAAGATTAACATAAAAATCAACTAAATTATGCATTATTTTTTCATGTTGTCTAGTAGCAACATAAACCTTCATTCTATCACATTCTTGAATCAAATGATGGGTGTAACATCTTCATAAGATGATAATTTGTAAACAGTGATACTAGACTTCATACATATGAATTGTTGTTGCAATATCCACACTAATAAAACAATACATACTGTAATGAGACTATATTTCAAATGAAATTTTTTAACTATAATAGATACAATTATCATCTATCAAGGGGTTAGCATGAATGCCATGGAATCATGTATGAACAATTCAAAACACTGCATGACATCATATGTTATTCTTTTCTTGCAATAAAAAGAGCTCGAGACAACACACCAATCAGGGTGTAGGCTTGTTTTTGCAAGCGTACCTTCTCTCACAAGGTTAAAGATTTATTACCAAATGCATTAAAAACAATAGAAATGAAAGAGCCTTTTGTATCGTAGGTCAATGCAATAATGATATCTAGATATTTAGAAAATGAGGATGTGGAGGAGGTATAGTGATGCTAGAAGTTGTAGTTATTAAACAACCAAGCCAAATTGAGGGGGGGGGGTAGGGAATTTCATGTAAAATAATGGGGGGGGGGGGTAAATAGGCAGAAAGCAATTTAAACAACGGGGTTACAAGTGCTTGAAAAGATAAAATGTGAATAAAGGTAAGCTAAATAGAAAAAATAAAGATAATTAAAATGGGCTAAAGAAGTAAAAAATAACCTTAGAGTGTTCATTTGAAAGTGGGGTTATGTTCCATAAATAAGAGGGGAATAAAGATATAGAGAGAAGGGGAGGGGGGGCGGGGGTACAGAGAAGGGAGAGAACATTAATTAGAGGGGTAAATCGTTAAATATGATATAGAGAAGAGAGGGGGAGGGGGGGTTTAAAACTAGTAAATTAGAATGGTAGGGTTTTTAAAAGAACTAAGAACCTATGAGTGTATGGGGGGGACGCGTGTCTTTGAAGGCAGCATAGAGAACTGCAAACGATGTTCGGAGTAGATGGCATGGATGGTGCTAGTAGAGTATCCAAACAATGGCACAGTCAGAGAAGCTCGAGGGACGAGCGACGTGGTAGTGCAGAGCGGGGACAATGGGTCGGGCAAAGCTCAATGGGATTAGATGGCGGGGTATCACAGTCCATCGGTATCATAGGAGAGGCCTCTTATATAGGTAGGCGAAGTACATACGGGAGAGTCGAGGGGGCAAAGTACAGTCGTGGACCCACCAGTCGAGGCGGCGAGCTATGCATAAGGAGGAACATAACGCACATCAAGGTGCTAGTAGAGGCATCATCAGAGGTGCAAAAGGTGGTGGGACACGTGGGGGGGTGTGGGTGGTTGGTTTAGTGTTTACAAATGGAATTAAAGCAAAAATTTTTGAAGCTTTATAATTAGGATAAGGCAAAATAAATAATAAAAGGGACAAAATTAACATTAGAATTAGTAAAAGAGTGACAAGTAAATAAATTAGGTAGGGGAGAAAAAATAATTTTCAGAAGATCCATGTTTAGAAAAGGAAAAATAGTAAATTTTTTTAGAAAAATAGAAGAGCAAATAAGAGAAATTCAAAGTTAAGAAGAAAATAAAGGGATGTTTATTTATTTTATAAACCGAAGATAAAATAGTAAGCAAAAGGTGTAGGATCGAGGTGAGTGTAGGATGTGTGTGTGTGTGTATAAAAGGAACCTCGAAGTGGAAATCGAGTAAAACCAGATCTAGAGAAAATTGAGAGGCACAAGGACTGAGGGACATCAGGAACGGGAAAGTGTGTTACCCTTGGGGGAAGAAATTATGAATAAAGGGTAAATTTTAAGTAAAAATAATAAATAAATAAGGAAAAAATTAGAAATTTAGAAACAAGTAAAAATTAGGAAAATTTGAAAAGATAAACAAAATATAGGTAAAAGAAAAGTTTAGAAAATTATTTAGGGAAAAATTAAAAAGTAAAGAAAATTAGAAAATAATACGGAGAGTGCATAAGGCTTGGTCCCAAAGGGACCTTGGAGGTATATACCAAATGAGTTTGATTGTCAAAGATATCAAGTGTCTAAGGGTAGGCCATCCTTTCTTAAAAACCAAAACACATTATCTTAGCCGAACCTTGTTTGTGAAAACTGAGACAAGCCTGTGTGTGTGTGTGTGTGCACATTCATGCATACACATGTATATATATATATATATATATATATATATAACTGGTTGACCAACTATTTAGATACACACACACACACTTTTTTTTTTAAGTGAGAAGTGTACACACACACACACACATAACATACACACACACACACACACACTCACACACACACACACACACACACACACACACGTGTGTGTGTGTGTGTGTGTTTAAACTTGAGATTGGGCCTCAAATTGTCTATCATATAAGTCAGCATCTAATTTCAAACATTAAAAATATATCTTTTATATCAATCAGAAATATATAGATACATTAATCAACTAATATATTGATAATTAAGGAGCTAATTAACTTACTAGCTACACACACACACACACACACCCCTACATCTGCCACCCCAGGTCTATCCACACCCTTTGTAGCTTCCTCTAGATGAAGATCTAAAATATAATGTCAATAAGTTAAAGGAGATCATTGAGGATGACAAAGGGGTTGGTGTCATAGCTCGCATGAGGAAGCTTATGGCCATGACATTTGATTCAAATAAATTAGATCCATGACCAAGGTAAGACCAAAGGAAAAAATACTATGTCATAGAGATACTCAAGCAAGAGTAACCAATACCAGGTTGTTGTGGGTTTGATACTTGCTGCATGATTAGACGCATGGGCGACGTACTCAAACATCACTGGTCAAAGATCAGTGATACAGTGAGGGACGGTAGACCAAGGCCTCCTCATGTAAATAAGTTAGATTGAAAGAGGCATGAGGCAAAGAAACAAAACTAGAGTGGTGGGACAACTAGCTGAAGGCATCACAAGTATGTACGCAGACTAAAGGTGCTTCACACCTTGAGAGTGGTGGCAAGAAACAAATCGAGGCTGGGTGGGAAGTATATGTGTGCTACATACTTCCTTTGTAATTTTTGATTTGGTTTAAATACATTGTTTTGTTCATAGCACTTCATCTAACGTTTTTAATTTGGGTTCAAAAGTATACCGAGATTGATCGAATCCATACAGAGAAGGAGCACATATAGCATATGAGCATGGTAGGCGGGCTCTATTTGAGAAGTTGGAGTGCGATGCTGTACCCGTCAATTGGATGGTAGTGATGAGTCATCATGTAAGTCTCCAATCCTCCTTGTTCTCAAACTTTCTTGATCTTTCCATTTTTACAATCAAGCTTTAATTATATTTCCTAATTTATTTAAAGCAACATTACTAGGGCATGACTAACCCGAACGAGGACATACACGAGGATATCCACAAGACTAGAGCTACTTAGAGGCGAGGGAGAAGGTAGACCAAATATTGACATGATCAGGATGAGGAGGAGGAGGATCAACAATTTAGCGCCACCCTTTGGGATTTTGCCATTTTGTACATCTTATTCATTATTGTACTAGTCTTTGGAAGGGAAATTTTGTACCAATACATGATATGACATTTTTTTACAATTTTGTAGCTTGGATGATATGCAATCATTTTGTATTACGTTGTAATAAAATATATGTAGTGGAAAAAAAAGGGGTTGAAACAAGCCCATTTTGCTTCACATTTTTTAAATCACTATAAGGGCCTGACAGCCATGCTGATGCTGTCAAATATTGTCGAGTTTTGTCAAGACCCAATGGTTTATTTTCGAGAGACATATAGACGTTTTCCCTACCCACAAATAAATGTCCAACATATTTTTCATAGAGATATGCATCAAAAACTTGCCAATACCTTAGAAGTGAATTTATTATATTTTCATGCATAATTATCATAATGTATCTATGAAACTCATCCTGTCAATCATTCATAAGTCTTATTATTAGTGCAATGTCTTGATTCTTGAGTTTTCAAAAATACTACAATGTTTGCAATAGATGCAACCCTTATGCGAAAAGTTCATATTTTCCTTTCATGCCACCAATGCAACTATTCATCTTATTAACCATTCTTGAACGCTTGATTCGTGCAATGCCTTGATTCAGACTGATCATCCTCATTTTGAATAACTAGAACAGTGGAGGAAATCGATGTAACATTTTTGCAAATATGCACCATGTTTTGTGTGCTATCTTTTCATATCCTATCGATAGAGGCTTTGAGGTCCAATAAATAATACATGCCTAGATCTTGAGTATGCTTGAGAACGTCATCCTATCAATCTTTTATGAATCATGTCATTCATTAAAGTCCCCCAAATTATCCTTACAAGGATGGAAAGATTAACATAAAAATCAACTAAATTATGCATTATTTTTTCATGTTGTCTAGTACCAACATAAACATTCATTCTACCACATTCTTGAATCAAATGATGGGTGTAACATCTTCATAAGATGATAATTCATAAACAATGATACTAGACTTCACACATATGAATTGTTGTTGCAATATCCACATTAATAAAACGATAAATACTGTAATGAGACTATATTTCAAATGAAGTTTTTTAGCTATAATAGATACAATTATCATCTATCAAGGGGTTGGCATGAATGCCATGAAATCATATATGAATAATTCAAAACACTTCATGGATCTAGGTGAGTGTAGGATGTGTGTGTATGTGTATGGAAGAAACTTGGAAGTGGAAGTCGAGCAAAAACAAATCTAGAGAAAATCGAGAGGCACGAGGACTGAGGGACCTCGGCAACAGGAAAGTGTGTTACCCTAGGGGGAAGAAATTATGAATAAAGGGTAAAATTTAAGTAAAAACAATAAACAAATACGGAGAAATAGAAATTTAGAAACAAGTAAAAATTAGGAAATTTTGAAAACATAAATAAAATATAGGTAAAAGAAAAGTTTAGAAAGTTATTTAGGGAAAAATTAAAAAGTAAAGAGAATTAGAAAATAATACGGAGAATTAGGACATAATTAGTGAAAATTAGGAAGTTATTAAAAAAATCTCTACCTATGTCGTACATGGTAGGTTGGATTTTGCAAATCCTAATACATACCTTACCACGGGAGAGTGCATAGGGCTTGGTCCCAAAGGGACCTTGGAGGTATATACCAAATGAGTTTGATCGTCAAAGGTATCAAGTGTCTAAGGGTAGGCCATCCTTTCTTAAAAACCAAATCACAATATCTTAGCCGAAGCTTGTGTGTGAAAACTGAGACAAGACTCTGTGTGTGTGTGTGTGTGCACCTTCATACATACACATGTATATATATATATATATGACTGGTTGACCAACTAGTTAGATACACACACACACACACTTTTTTTTAAAAAGTGAGAAGTACACACACACACACACACATGTATGTGTGTGTGTGTGTGTGTGTATGTATGTTATGCATACACACACACACACACACAAACACACACACACACACACATACACATATGTGTGTTTAAACTTGAGATTGAGCCTCAAATTGTCTATCATATAAGTCAGCATCTACATTTAAAACATTAAAAATATATCTTTGATATCAATCACAAATATATAAATACATTAATCAACTAATATATAGATAATTAATGAGCTAAATAACTTAGTAGTTACACACACACACACACACGGTGGGTGTGTGTGCACGTTCATGCATACACATGTATATAAATATATATATATAATTGGTTGACTTACTAGTTAGATACACACACACACTTTTTTTTTTAAAGTGAGAAGTACACACACACACACACACACATGTGTGTGTGTGTGTGTTTTTAAACTTGAGATTGAGCCTCAAATTCTCTATCATATAAGTCAGCATCTACATTTAAAACATTAAAAATATATCTTTTATATCAATCACAAATATATAGATATGTTAATCAACTAATATATAGATAATTAATGAGCTAAATAACTTACTAGTTACACACACACCCCGACATCTGCCACCCCAGGTATAGCTATCCACACCCATTGTGGCTTTCTCCAGATGAAGACCTAAAATATAATGTCAATAAGTTAAAGGAGATCATTGAGGATGACAAAGGGGTTGGTGTCATAGCTCGCATGAGGAAGTTTATGGCCATGACATTTGATTCAAATAGATTAGATCCATGGCCAAGGCAAGACCAAAAGAAAAAGGACTATGTCATAGAGATACTCAAGCAAGAGTACCCAATACCAATTGGTTGTGTGTTTGATACTTGTTGCATGCTTAGACGCATGGGCGACGTACTCAAACATCATTGATCAAAGATCCATGATACAGTGAGGGACAGTAGACCAAGGCCTCCTCATGTGAATAAGTTAGATTGAAAGAGGCATGAGGCAAAGATTCAAGATGAAACTAGAGTGGTGGGACAACTAGCTGAAGGCATCACGAGTACCCATATCGGCTTTGGTACAAAGCCTCTCCACGAACAAAGTCACTCCTTCTAAAGTTCTCAAAAGCATCAAGAAAGTCCACGCGCTTTTGAAATGTGACATCAGGCAATGTAGGATCATCTTCTTGAAGTCTCTGAAAATCCATAGGACGAATAGTGATATTAGTGGCAACTGGAGTTCTTGTTTTCCTCGTATCTTCATACAATTTGCAAGCAAATATCTTATCGACCTTTCTTTGATTTGTGAACAACGAAGCTCGATCAATAAGCATTGTGGCCACGCTGAATTGTGAAAATCCCCAAATGTATCCCTTATCCTCTGGAGGATGTAAGTCTGCCACACTTATAGAAAAGTCTTCGAGACTTGTATCTTCTTTTTGCGGATCCTCCTCTTCATCGCTATCCAATTTTTCGCCTAGTTTTAAATAGCCTGCACTCAAACGATCTTCACGTGGAGTAGGAGTTATTTTTGCTCTCTTTCTAGGAATAGCTATAGAACTTGAATCTGCTCCACGATCACTCCTTCTTGTTCCTGTAGTTGCAGCAGTCGATGGTGTAGGTACAGTTAGAGATACTGTAGTTACACTTGCTGGAGTTATCAGAGTTACCGCTATTGGCGGTACTTGAGGGTTATATATTATAGATGGCGTACTTACTACTGCTGAAGGTACAACACCACCACTTGGAAATGCATCCCACATTTTCAATGCTTCTAAGGCACTAAGTAATTCTTGGGATCCCTCAATTGAATCTGGTAACGGCTTCAAGAAGTGCTTCGGAGTAACTCGTAACTTGTAAACCACCTCGTCATTCTTTCCTTTGCACACAACTTCTATCAAATTGTTTTCTTTAATGTTGATGTTTGAGACCATGCCACCATTTCTTACTGCCTTTGTAGAATATTTCGCGCTTGATATATTCTCTGCAGTGATCACCAAAAATACTTTGATTTGCACTCCATAAAATACCAAGCATGTTCAATGCACTCCATAAAATACCAAGCATGTTCAAGGTATTTGAAAGACACCTTGGACCAAAACTGGAGGCCATGGAAGCCATAGTTTTCTGAAAAACAATCAAAAATAAAAAATGAGAATTACAATGATTTTCAAACTCAAAATATTAAATAAATTTTTAATTAAATATTATTTTAAGTTTTATTTATTTTTAATTTTTAAAATGAAATATATTTTTTTTCTTTTTTAATTATTTTATTGTAATTAATTAGTTTATTTTTATGTTTAAAATTTAATTTAATTTTTTAATTTTTTAAAGTTTTATTTATTTTAACTTTTTTAATTTTGAGGGAACAGGGCGCGAGGAGGTAAAGGAACGAGGGAGGGGACGGGGTGACGGCAGGGGAGGGGGCCCCTGTTGCGTGCGTAACAGGTGGGGTCCCCCACCTGTTGCGCATGCACCTACCCCACCTGTTGCGCACGCAACAGGTGGGGATCCCCCTCCCCTCCCCTCCCCGCCCCGGTCCCTTCCCTCCCCTCCCCACCCCTGGTCCCTTCCCTCACCCCCTATCGCTCCCCCCTGCTCCGCCCCCTTCCCCTCCCCCTTGGCCCCCCCGCCCAACCCCCTTCCCCTCCCCTCCCCTTTTCCCCCTTCCTGTCGAGCCCCCTCCCCCGCA
The DNA here is from genome assembly GCF_047967505.1 of Dipteris shenzhenensis. Classification (NCBI taxonomy): domain Eukaryota; kingdom Viridiplantae; phylum Streptophyta; class Polypodiopsida; order Gleicheniales; family Dipteridaceae; genus Dipteris; species Dipteris shenzhenensis. Next base: position 2,546,774 of record NC_141605.1, on the reverse strand, counting down.
CCCTTCCCCTCCCCCTTCCCCCCACCTGTTGCGTGCGCAATAGGTGGGGGATCCCCCCACCTGTTGTGCATGCAACACGTGAGGGGGGCATCGCCCCCCCTCCCCCTCCCCCTCCCCGCCCCCGTCCCCTCCCCTCGCCCCCTCCCCCTTCCCCTCCCCCTTGCCCCCCTGCCCCGCCCCCTTCCCCTCCCCCTTCCCGTCTGCTCTTCCCCCCCTCCCCGTCAAGCCCCCCTCCCCCGTGCCCGCCCCCTCCCCTTCCCCTCCCGCCCCGCCCCCTTCCCCTCCCCCGCCAACTGCCCCCTTCCCCTCCCCTTTCCACCCCTACCCGTCGAGCCCCCTCCCCCGCGCCCGCCCCCTTCCCCCCCGTCCCCGTCGAAGCCGACGAGGACGGGGGGGAAGGGGAAGGGAAAGGGGGCGGGTGCAGGGAGGGGAAGGGGGCAGGGCGGGCGGGGCGAGCGGGCGGGGGGCAAGGGGGAGGGGAGGGGGAGGGGGCACGGGCAGGGAGGGGGAGGGGGGGCGATGCCCCCCCTCCCCCTCCCCGCCCGCGCCCCCTCCCCGATCCCCCCACCTGTTGTGAGGGGGAGGGGGGGCGATGCCCCCCCTCCCCCTCCCTGCCCGCGCCCCCTCCCCCTCCCCTCCCCCCCTTCCCCTCCTCTCCCCTTGCCCCCTTCCCCTCCCCCTTCCCCTTCCCGCCCCCTTCCCCTCCCCCTCCCCGTCGAACCCCCCGCCGCCCCCTTCCCTGCCTACCCCGCCCCCTTCCCTTCCCCCTTGCCCTTGCGCCCGCCCTGCCCCCTCCCCCGCGCCCGCCCCCTTCCCCTGCCCCTTCCTCCCCCCTCCCCGTCGGCTTGGGGGGGGTGGGAAGGGGCAGGGGAAGGGGGCGGGCACGGGGGAGGGGGCGGGGAGGGGGGGCAAGGGGGAAGGGAAGGGGGCGGGGCGGGCGGAGGGAAGGGGGTGGGGCAAGGGGGAGGGAAAGGCAGCGGGCAGACGGAGGGAAGGGGGGGGCAAGGGGGAGGGGAAGGGGGCGGGGCGGGCGAAGGGAAGGGGGCGGGGCAAGGGGAAGGGGAAGGCAGCGGGACGGGGGAGGGAAAGGGGGCGGGGGGGCGGCAAGGGGGAGGGGAGGAGGGGAGGGGCGGAAGGGAGGGAAGGGATGAATGGCGGGAGGGAGGGGCCTGCGGGGAGAGGAAGGGAGGGGGAAGGGCCCGTGGGGAGGGAGAGGTGGGGAAGGGGGAGGGAAGGCAAGGAGGAGAGGGGAAGGGGGAAGGGAAGGGAGGGGAGAAGCGAGAGGAGAGGGGAAGGGGGGGGAGGGGAGGGCAAGGGAGGGGAGAGAGGAAGCTGGAGAAGAGGGAGGGAGGGAGTACCTGAGTAGAGAGGTGGTGGAGCTCCAGGAAAGTTGTGAGAGAGAATAAGAGAGTTGTGAGACAGAATGAGGAGAAGTAGAGTTTTATAGGAAATGGATAGCTTTTAGGTAAGTCAGCTTTTTTTAGTTTTTAAGGTTTTTTTAGGTCTTTTAGGTTTACTATAAGTAGAACATTCTTCATTCTCTCTTTCATTCAAAGATCATTCGTTTACACTTCACGCTTCTCTCCTCTCATTAACCTGTTGCAGGATTCTGAAAAATTTCAAAATGTTGCAAGAGGTGAGTTCATTTCTAACCTATTGCATACGCAAGAACTTCTAAGAATCAAGTTTTCATAAATTTGAATTTTTTTTCAAATCCGATCCTTTTCTCAAAAACTTGTGTGTACGCAACAACTTAAAAAACCATTTTTGTATTAAATCTTTTTTCCCACAAATTTTCCTCTTTACCTCAAACTCTCACAACCCCTCCCTACCTATTGCGTACGCAACAACTTCAAAACAAAATTTAATCATAAATCTCTCCAAAAAACTCCTTTAAAAAAAAAACAATCTATTACAAATTTCTCTCTCAACCTCAAAACTACTCAAACCCTACCTATTGCGTATGCAACAACTTCAAAACAAAGTTTAATCATAAATCTTTCAAAAAAACTCATCAACAAAAAAAAACAATCTATTACAAATTTCTCTCTTAACCTCAAAGCCACTCAAACCTCCCTACCTATTGCGTATGCAACAACTTCAAAACAAAATTTAATCATAAATCTCTCCAAAAAACTCCTTTTAAAAAAAAAAAACAATATATTACACATTTCTCTCTCAACCTCAAAACCACTCAAACCTCCTACCTATTGCGTACGCAACAACTTCAAAACAAAATTTAATCATAAATCTCTCCAAAAAACTCTTCTCACGACACTTTATTACAAATTTCTCTATTAACCTCAAAACCACTCAAATGTCCCTACCTATTGCGTACGCAACAACTTCAAAACAAAATTTAATCATAAATCTTTCCAAAAAACTCTTCTCGCTATACTTTATTAATATAAGAAATCCATTTATAATATTTTTACTCCATAATATAATAAATTTTTATTAACTAATGTTAAAATATAATTTTGCTAAAAATATATATTATTAATCTATAAATTAATATAAATATTATATAATTATTATATAAATACATTAAATAAAAGAAAAACTTGAAATGGAGGTCTTCTAGCATATGTGCTTTATATAATACTTACTCTTAAAACAATGAAGAATTAGTGAATATATTGCTATTCTATACATTATTAACTTAAAAACTAATATAAATATAAATTAATTATTATATAAATTTAAATAAATATATAAATAATTAATATTATACATTAATAACATTTAAAATTATGTAGATTATATACTAATAATCTTTCAATTTTAAAAAGTAGTCAATAAAAGAATTAAATTAATTTAAAAAATAAGAAAATAGGTAAATTTACACACTTACATTTAGCATGTATGCTTTTATTCCATGTGTATAATACTTGTTAGTTAGTCAAAGAATGAAAAATTAGATAATGTATTTGTAAGGTAGGTATTTAAAACCATAGAATCTAGAAGACTACAGTATCATTGCATCCATATCATTTTTTTACTTTAGCAACCATCAGATATCCATGATTCCATGTGTATAATACTTATTAGTTAGTCAAAGAATGCAAAATTAGAAAATGTATTTGTAAGGTAGGTATTTAAAACCATAGAATCTAGAAGACTATAGTATCATTGCATCCATATCATTTTTTTACTTTAGCAACCACCAGATATCCATGGTATCCATGATATGGAATACATATTTCTTCGAATATTTCTTCACATACTTTTTCATTTCTTCTCATACACCATGCAGCATGAATGTAAGAAAATATGAATCGGTGTGCTTTTAGCCTATGTACTTGTCCCTAATCAGTAGGATACTTTGACTAGGTAGACTTGTAACTACTTAAAGTAAAGCCTTTGCAAAGGATCGTACCTTCTGATACACCATGCAGCATGAATGTAAAAAAATATGAATCGGTGTGCTTTTAGCCTATGTGCTTGTCCCTAATCAGTAGGATACTTTGACTAGGTAGACTTATACTTACTTAAAGTAAGGCCTTTGCAATGTATCATACCTATAAACAAAACACTTTGGAAAGCATATAACATATAGTCTATATATATCTAAACTAAATACTTTAGAATGCATATTTTATATAGTCTATATATCTTAAATCTTATATACTAAATCTTAAATCCTAAAGTTCCATAAATCTTAGGTTATACAATCTAAGCTCTTAAACTTATATAATAGTTATAATCCCTAAACCTTAAACCCTAACCCCTATAACTTAAATTCTAAAACCTAGATTCTACACTCTAAGCTCATGATCTTATATCCTAAACCCTAAAACCTAAATCCTAAACCCTATAATAATAATCATAAACCCTAAATGCTAAACCCTAAACCTTAGATTTTAAATCCTAAACCCTAGATTTTTAACCCTAAACCCTAAACCCTAAATCCTAAACCCTAAACCCTAAAAATATAATCATAAACACGAAACCCTAAACACTAAATCTTAAATCCTAAGCCCTAAATCCTTAACCCTAAATACTAAACCCTAAACTCTAACCCTAAAATACAATCAAAATTTTATGATTTTTTTCAATTTGTGCAATAGGTTTAATATATCCTCCAAACTGTTGCAAGTCGAATAGGTTAATGGTGCACTTACCCTATTGTAAATATCAAGGAATTTTCTTGATTTGTGCAACAGGTTGGATATACCCTTAACTTGTTGCTTGAGCAACACGTTGGGGGGGAATATCCAAACTGTTGCACAAATCGAGAATTTTCTTGATTTGTGCGACAAATTGGATATACTCCCTAACCTGTTGCTTAAGCAACAGGTTGGGGGATATACTCCCAACCTGTTGCTCAAGCAACAGGTTGGGGGGTATATCCAACATGTTGCACAAATCGAGAATTTTCTTGATTTGTGCAACAGATTGGATATACTCCCCAACCTGTTGCTTAAGCAACAGGTTGGGGGATATATTCAACATGTTGCACAAATTGAGAATTTTCTTGATTTGTGCAATCAAGCAACAGGTTGGGGGGTATATCCAATCTGTTGCACAAATCAAGAAAATTCTCGATTTGTGCAACAGGTTGGGAGTATATATCCAACAACAGGCCTCCAGGTTGGGGGGTATATCCAATCTATTGCACAAATCGAGAATTTTCTTGATTTGTGCAACAGATTGGATATACCCCCCAACCTGTTGCTCAAGCAACAGGTTGGGAAATATATCCAACAACAGCCCTCCCAACCTATTGCTCAAGCAATAGGTTGGGAGATATATCCAACAACAGGCCTCCAACTTGTTGCTTGGGGGATATATCCAACTGTTGCTCAACCTTGCACAAATCAAGAAAATTTTTCAGTTGTAGGTTGGATATATTCTCCAATTGTATATCAAATTGTTGCACAAATAAGAAAAATTCTTGATTTGTGCAACAAGTTGGATATATCCCCCAACCTGTTGCTTGATATATCTAACCTGTTGCTCAAGCAACAGGTTGGGGAATATATCCAACCTATTGCACAAATTAAAAAAATTCATTAAATTTTGATTGTATTTTAGGGTTAAGGTTTAGGGTTTAGGATTTAAGATTTAGGGTTTAGGATTTAGAGTTTAGGGTTTAAGGTTTAGGATTTATTGTTTAGGAGTTTAGGATTTAGGGTTTAGGAATAATGTTTAAAGTTTAGGATTTACAATGGTTAAGATGTTTTGGTATTAATTATTTAAAGTTTAGGATGTAGGGTTTAGGTTTAATGCCTTCTCTGCTAGTTTTGATATAGAAGTTATTAAGTAATAATAAGCTCAATGATTATTTATTATGTTCATTTTGAGTTGCTAATCTACTTTTATACATAAAACAAGTATTCACCCTAACAGAGGGTATGGATGTGGTGTTATATAAGAAGAATGAAGTGGTGGCTTTTGGACGAATTCATAGTCTTGATCCTATGAATGTGTGTCATTTCCAAAGTTGTGGTGAGAGAAGATGTGTAGTGATAATCACCAATGTTGTAAATCCTGAAGTACATTTAAAATATCCACATGGAGACTTTGAAACATTAGGAGATATCTTACAATGTGACATATTTGATATGCAAGCACACAGAATACTCTGGGACCAAGACGAAATTGTTCCAAAGACATACTTTCAAGATATCAATATCTTCATGGGAAAAAAGTAGAGATGTTATCTTGCTCCGGAGAAGTTTTAGCAATTGGCAACTTTAAGGGCTATGCTCAGAGTTTTCTCTGTATAGTGGAGATAATTAAGTTGACTAGTGCAGGTGTCATTCAAAATGCAATGGATAGTACTTCACAATTAGACGTCCATAATACTACGTCTCAACTACAAGTTCATAGTACTTGTAAATGGGGGTTAGCTTTCTTGAAATCAAGTTTGCCCAAGACAATTTCCTTCAATGTCATGGAAGACACAACAGAATATTATCAGAAGAAAAAGACTATAACACAAATGGGATCCAAATTGATAAGAAGCTATACTAGTAATCAAGAGTATCATAGTGGCATGCTCACAGGTATTGAGGACATTATAGTAACAGATGATGTAGAAAAGGTTTCTTGTGTTGCAAGTGACTCAAATATACTCACTCGTATAGAAGACTTATCTTGTGTTGCAAGTGACTCGAACAGGCTCTCTGGTATAGAAGACTTGTCATGTGTTGCAAGTGACTCGAACAGGCTCACTGGTATAAAAGACTTGTCCTGTGTTGTAAGTGACTCGAACAGGCTCACTGGTATAGAAGACTTGTCTTGTGCTGCAGGTGACTCAAACATGCTTATTGATATAAAAGACTTGTCTTGTGTTGAGAATAATAAGATGGGACCACAAAGAAAAATACATGCAAAGATCGATGGGATAAGCGAAGCAATAACAGGAATTGATGATATTAGTGACAATGATCATGATGTTACCACTCGAATATAAGGCAAAAGGGGCAGAGAATCTGAGACTTGTCATGTTGTTCATAATATTGTTGCTAGCATGCCAGAGAATATAGATGGGAGAATCTTGAGTTACGAAGGAGAAACAGTTCAACCACAAAATTCAAGAGGCATTGGCAACAAATTGACATCAATGAACATGTCTACCAGATTGCCATTTCCAAGATATTATAAGGTATCAAATAATTCTCAAGCCCACACATCATTTGATTATAAAGATGAAGATTCAAGGGAAATGGATTCGAGGTTTGATGGTCTTACAACTAGAAAATGCAAGACACTATTTACAAAAAGAAAGTATGTGAGTGTGAAGAGGTGAAGAATCATGGCATCAATTCCAGAACTAAAGAGACATGTGATGCTATCCGAGGAGAATATGGAAAGGATGCTTATGCGAGTTTGTTGCAAGAGACTTTGCATTAGAAAAGTTGGGAAAGATGATTGTGCAGCCATACTCCTTGGTATTTGGAGTAAAACAGCGCCTCATAGACATAACTATCTTCTTCAAGAGTTTTCATGCTTTCTTCATCAAGGCACTAATCAAGATTTGAGCACAAGACACTGTAAACCTAGATTGAAACCCATGGTTAATGGGAGACCCATTTGCAATCGAGGATATCAATGGTCAACTGGACTATCACATGGCACATACTGGACCATCTGGGCAGAGGTGAAAGAAAAAGTTATTCATATAATTCATGGAAATACCTACAAGCTTAAATGCCATGGAAGCACTATAAATGCAACCGCAACATTAAAGCAAGTTCTCGAAGACCATGCATTACTGCAGCCTCATCTTCAACAAACAATGCTAGATGGACGTGTCGAATGCCAACAACATCTTCCTTTGGGAATGACAAAGAAGGTCGTCCTAGAAACTGTCAATAAAACTTTACAAGACAGAGACGAGAGCATGATTTCACGATCAACCTTGTACAAAATTTGGCGTAGAGATTTTTGCCATGTCAAGACACCATCAAAGCAAAGGATGTCAAAATGTAAGACATGTGATGAATTAAAAAATGCCATTGAACATAGTAAATGTGAGCAGCAGCGAGGAAGATATATTAAATGGTGATCAATCCATTTACGTCATGTGCAGGATGCTCAAAAGTTGTATGCTTCTTGGAGAGAGGAAGCTATTTCACATGTCGATAAGTCCATGTGCATCACCATTGATGGCATGGACTAGAATACAACCACTTTGCCACGATATAGATGTATCCCACCGGCATTGGAGGGCAAACGTGGACTAAAAACACACTTGTGTGGAGTATTAGTACATGGATACCGAATCTTTTGTGATGTATGGATTGATAGTTTGCATGACCATGATAGTAACCAGGTTGTTACATCAATCATGAAAGCAATAAGAAAGGTCAGAGATGCTCACGGATGTTTTCCTAACACATTGCAAATACAAGCTAATAATTATTGGAGAGAGAACAAGAATAAATATATATTTGCTTTATGCTCTATGCTGGTTGATTTGAAAATATTTGAAGAAGTGGAAGTTGGCTTTCTTCTTGTCGGCCATACACATGAAGACATAGATCAAATCTTCAGTGTTATCTCTGGTGAGTTAAAGGCAATGGATGTTTTGACAATGGAGAATATGCTATTTCGAATTGGGAAAAAAATTGGAGGTTCTCGTAAGGAAGAATCATAAGTGGCTATCTTAGAGAGGATGGTAGATTGGAGAGCATTCATAGAGCCACATTTACAAACAGGAGATGATGCCCTAATAGGACACACAAATCCACACTACTTTCGGTTTCACATGCATAACAATATTCCAGTGATGCAATGGAAGCACTACTCAGTAGATGGAGATCATTTATGGAGTGAGTTATGCTTTATTGCAACGAATAATTCCATTGGAGGAAACTAGATTTGTTCTTGCAAAAAACAAATCACTTGACATAGATGAAATGAAAGGCTTGAAAGCCTTCATTAAACATCTTCAAAGTATGATGCAGAAATATCCTGAGCAATCAACTAAGAATTTGGAGACAATTAAATCAACTGAAGCACTTATCCAATCTTTAGAAAGACAAGAAAACTTAATGAGCATTGAATACTCTGAATCCTTTTGGCCGGAACAAGCTAGGTCACCAAGTTTTCTTTTGGATATAAATATGTTAGTAGATATGGAGGAAGCAGAGGAATGCCTTTTACCTCGAAAATATTGTGGCAGGAAGGGAGACAAACCCTTACCAGAGTTTATATCATCTAATGAGATTGAAGAGGGTCTATTTGTTGTAGTTTGGGCATCTGATCCAAGTTCAGAGTTGGATGACCAAGGTGGCCCAATTTGGGTTGCAAAGGTTGCTAAGATAGAAAGGGATGACAAGGGAACTCCTATAACATTTACAGCTTTATGGTATGAACCAAAGCCATTGAAAAATCTCTTGAGAAGATATACAATAAAACAACTCTATGAGGGATGCTTGCAAAAGAAACATGAATGGGTTCCAAATAATGAGGGATTAACAGAGGTGGAAGTCAGTAGCATTATTCATTGCTAGAAATTGAGGACACGAAGTTTTAAAAAGAAGCATGGATACAATGTTGAAAAATGTATCACAATCCCTTATCCAAGTCGTGTCCATATTAAACATCATTTGGCAAGACTTGACCCATCAAGCTCAAATACATTACATGAATCTGATGACTCTAAACGAGATTCAAATGCATAAGATAATGTTTTGTATGCTTTTTTCCATACAAATGGTGTATCTATACACCACCAATAAGATAATTTATTGTATGGTTTGTTTTTCAAAAAAAGGGTGTATCTATACACCACTTATATATTGAATTCAACAAACTCTTTTCATATGGTGTCATATTTTCACTTCATAGTGTTAAAATTGAACTTGAGTTAAGAGACTACTATTATTATTATTACAATGCTCGAGTTTGGAAAATATAGCTTCACTGAGCCATTTTTTAAAAAATTAGAGGTTAGCACTTGACTTTTTAGCTTAATAAGGCCATATTTGTATATAAGTGACCCATTTAGTGCTAAAAAAAACCCAATTTTTTAGCTCACTAAGTGAAGTTGAGTGGAGAGGATATGCTCCCAAAAAAAGTCCAAACCAAGAGAGAAAGTCCAAAAATTTTGAATAGTGTGTTTAAAAATATATCTTTTATATCAATCACAAATATATAGATACGTTAATCAACTAATATATAGATAATTAATGAGCTAATTAAATTACTAGTTATAGACACACACACACACACACCCCCCTACATCTGCCACCCTAGGTATATCCACACCCTTTGTGGCTTCCTCCAAATAAAGACCTAAAATATAATGTCAATAAGTTAAAGAGGATCATTGAGGATGACAAAGGGGTTGGTGTCATAGCTCGCACGAGGAAGCTTGTGCCCATGACATTTGATCCAAATAGATTAGATCCATGGCCAAGGCAAGACCAAAGGAAAACAGACTATGTCATACAGATACTCAAGCAAGAGTACCCAATACCAGTTGGTTGTGGGTTTTATACTTGCTGCATGCTTAGATGCATGGGCGATGTACTCAAACATCATTGATCAAAGATCCGTGATACAGTGAGGGACGGTAGACCAAGGCCTCCTCATGTGAATAAGTTAGATCGAAAGAGGCATGAGGCAAAGATTCAAGATGAAACTAGAGTGGTGGGACAACTAGCTGAAGGCATCACGAGTATGTATGGGGACCAGAGGTGCTTCACACTTTGAGAGTTATGGCAAGAAACAAATCGAGGCTGGGTGGTAAGTATATGTGTGCTACATACTTCCTTTGTAATTTTTGATTTGGTTTAAATATATTGTTTTGTTCATAGCACTTCAAGATCTAACGTTTTTAATAGTTCAAAAGTATACCGGGATTGATTGAATCCATAGAGAGAAGGAGCACATATAGCATATGAGCATGGCAGGCAGGCTCTATTTGAGAAGTTGGAGTGCGATGCTGTACCTGTCAATTGGATGGTAGTGATGAGTCGTCATGTAATTCTCCAATCCTCCTTGTTCTCAAACTTTCTTGATCTTTCCATTTTTACAATCAAGCTATAATTATATTTTCTAAATTATTTAAAGCAACATTACTAGGCACGACTGACCTGAACCCTACATACACGAGGATATCGATGAAACTAGAGCTACTTAGAGGCGAGGGAGGAGGCTAGACCAAAGATTGACATGATCAAGACGAGGAGGAGGAGGATCGACAATTTAGCACCACCCTTTGGGATTTTGCCATTTTGTACACCTCATTCATTTTTGTACTAGCTTTTGGAAGGAAAATTTTGTAACAATACATGATATGACATTTTTTCACAATTTTGTAGCTTGGATGATATGCATTCATTTTGTATTATGTTGTAATAAAATATATGTAGTGGAAAAAAAAGGGGTTGAAACAAGCCTATTTTGCTTCACATTTTTTAAATCACTATAAGGGCCTGACAACCATATTGATGCTGTCAAATATTGTCGAATTTTGTCAAGACCCGATGGTTTATTTCTGACAGACATATAGACGTTTTCCCTACCAACAAATAAATGTCCAACATATTTTTCATCGGAATATGCATCAAAAACATGCCAATACCTTAGAAGTGAATACATTATATTTTCATGCATAATTATCATAATGTATCTATGAAACTCATTGAATCAATCAATCATAAGTCTTATTATTAGTGCAGTGTCTTGGTTCTTAAGGTTTCAAGAAATACTAGAATGTTCGCGATAGGTGCAACACTTATGCAAAAAGTTCATATTTTCCTTTCATGCCACCAATGCAACTGTTCATCTTATTAACCATTCTTGAACGCTTGATTCGTGTAATGCCTTGATTTAGAATGATCATCCTCATTTTGAATAACTAGAATTTAGAATGATCATCCTCATTTTGAATAACTAGAAGAGTGGAGGAAATTGATATAACATTTTTGCAAATATGCATCATTTTTTGTGTGCTATGTTTTCATATCCTATCGATAGAGGCTTTGAGGTTCAATAAATAATACATAACTAGATCTTGAGTATGCTTGAGAACCTCATCCTATCAATCTTTCATGAATCATCTGCTTCATTAAAGTCCCCCAAATTATCCTTACAAGGATGGAAAGATTAACATAAAAATCAACTAAATTGTGCATTATTTTTTCATGTTGTCTAGTAGCAACATAAACCTTCATTCTACCACATTCCTGGAGCAAATGATGGATGTGACATCTTCATAAGATGATAATTCATAAACAGTGATACTAGACTTCATACATATGAATTGTTGTTGCAATATCCACATTAATAAAACAATACATACTGTAGTGAGACTATATTTCAAATGAAAAATTTTAACTATAATAGATACCCTTATCATCTATCAAGGGGTTAGCATGAATGCCATGCAATCATATATGAACAATTCAAAACATTGCATGACATCGTATGTTATTCTTTTCTTGCAATAAAAAGAGCTCAAGACAACACACCAATCTAGGTTGTATTTGGCTTGTTTTTGCAAGCGTATCTTCTCTCACAAGGTTAAAGATTCAATACAAAATGCATCAAAAACAATAGAAATGAAAGAGCCTTTTGTATCATAGGTCAATGCAATAATGATGTCTAGATATTTATAAAATGAGGATGTGGAGGAGGTATAGTGATGCTAGAGTTGTAGTTATTAAACAACCAAGCAAAATTGAGGGGGGGGGGCCAGGGAATTTAATATAAAATAACGGGGGGGAAAGGAAGGGCGGGTTAGTGTAAAAGACGTGGAGGGAATTTAAACTAATGAAGATGGGAGTGTAGTTGTATGGGTAAATAGGCAGAAAGGAATTTAAACAAGGGGGTTACAAGTGCTTGAAAAGAAAAAATCTCGGTAATCATAGGAGAGGCCTCTTATATAGGTAGGCGAAGTACAGATGAGAGAGTCGAGGAGGTAAAGTACAATCGTGGACCTGCCAGTTAAGACAGGGAGCTATGCATACGGAGGCACATAATGCGCATCAAGGTGCTAGTAGAGGCGTAGTCAAAGGTGCAAAAGGGGGACACGTAGGGGGTTAGTTTATGTTTACAAAAGCAATTAAATCAAAAAATTTTGAAGCTTTATAATTAGGATAAGGCAGAATAAATAATAAAAGGAAGGAAATTAACGTTAGAATTAGTAAAAGAGTGACAAATAAATAAATTAGGTAGGGGAGAAAAAATAATTTTCAGAAGGTCCATGTTTACAAAAGAAAAAAAAGTAAAAAATTTTAGAAAAATAGAAGAACAAATAAGAGAAATTTAAGTTAAGAAGAAAATAAAGGGATATTTATTTATTTTTATAAACAGAAGATCAAAAAGCAAAAGGTGTAGGATCTAGGTGAGTGTAGGATGTGTGTGTGTGTGTATGGAAGAAACTTGGAAGTGGAAGTCGAGCAAAAGCAGATCTAGATAAAATTGAGAGGCACGAGGACTGAGGGACATCGGCAACAGGAAAGTGTGTTATGCTAGGGGGAAGAAATTATGAATAAAGGGTAAAATTTAAGTAAAAACAATAAACAAATACGGAGAAATAGAAATTTAAAAACAAGCAAAAATTAGGAAATCTTGAAAACATAAATAAAATATAGGTAAAAGAAAAGTTTAGAAAGTTATTTAGGGAAAAATTAAAAAGTAAAGAGAATTAGAAAATAATACAAAGAATTAGGACATAATTAGTGAAAATTAGGAAGTTATAAAAAAAATCTCTACCTATGTTGTACATGGTAGGTTGGATTTTGCAAATCCTATTACATACCTTACCATGGGAGAGTGCATAGAGCTTGGTCCCAAAAGGACCTTGGAGGTATATACCAAATGAGTTTGATCATCAAAGGTATCAAGTGTCTAAGGGTAGGCCATCCTTTCTTAAAAACCAAAACACAATATCTTAGCCGAAGCTTGTGTGTGAAAACTGAGACAAGACTGTGTGTGTGTGTGTGTGTGTGTGTGTGTGTGTGTGCACGTTCATGCATACACATGTATATATATATATGATTGGTTGACCAACTAGTTAGATACACACACACACACACTTTTTTTTTTAAAGTGAGAAGTACACACACACACACACATGTATGTATGTATGTGTGTGTGTGTATGTATGTTATGAATACACACACACGCACACACACACACACATACAAATGTGTGTGTTTAAACTTGAGATTGAGCCTCAAATTGTCTATCACATAAGTCAGCATCTACATTTAAAACATTAAAAATATATCTTTTATATCAATCACAAATATATAGATACGTTAATCAACTAATATATAGATAATTAATGAGCTAATTAACTTAGTAGTTACACACACACACATACACAGTGTGTGTGTGTGTGTGTACATTCATGGATACACATGTATATAAAAATATATATATAATTGGTTGACCAACTAGTTAGATACACACACACACTTTTTTTTTTAAAGTGAGAAGTACACACATACACACACGTGCACATACACACACACATGTATGTATGTATGTATGTGTGTGTGTGTGTATGTTATGCATATATAATATATATACATATATATATATATATATAGACACACACACACACACACGTGTGTGTGTGTGTTTAAACTTGAGATTGAGCCTCAAATTCTCTATCATATAAGTCAACATCTACATTTGAAACATTAAAAATATATCGTTTATATCAATCACAAATATATAGATACGTTAATCAACTAATATATAGATAATTAATGAGCTAATTAACTTACTAGTTACACACACACCCCTACATCTACCACCCCAGGTATAGCTATCCACACCCTTTGTGACTTTCTCCAGATGAAGACCTAAAATATAATGTCAATAAGTTAAAGGAGATCATTGAGGATGACAAAGGGGTTAGTGTCATAGCTCGCATGAGGAAGTTTATGGCCATGACATTTGATTCAAATAGATTAGATCCATGGCCAAGGCAAGACCAAAGGAGAAAGGACTATGTCATAGAGATACTCAAGCAAGAGTACCCAATACCAGTTGGTTGTGCGTTTGATACTTGCTGCATGCTTAGACGCATGGGCGATGTACTCAAACATCACTGATCAAAGATCCATGATATAGTGAGGGACGGTAGACCAAGGCCTCCTCATGTGAATAAGTTAGATTGAAAGAGGCATGAGGCAAAGATTCAAGATGAAACTAGAGTGGTGGGACAACTAGCTGAAGGCATCATGAGTATGTACACGGACCAGAGGTGCTTCACACCTTGATGGTGGCAAGAAAAGAATCGAGGCTGCGTGGTAAGTATATGCGTGCTACATACTTCTTTTGTAATTTTTGATTTGGTTTAAATACATTGTTTTGTTCATAGCATGCTGTTCATCTAACGTTTTTAATTTGTGTTCAAAAGTATACCGGGATTGATTGAATCCATATAGAGAAGGAGCACATATAGCATATGAGCATGTGGCAGGCAGGCTCTATTCCAAAAGTTGGAGTGCGATGCTGTACCCATCAATCGGATGGTAGTGACGAGTTGCCATGTAAGTCTCCAATCCTCCTTGTTCTCAAACTTTCTTGATCTTTTCATTTTTACAATCAAGCTTTAATTATATTTTTTGAATTATTTAAAGCAACATTACTAGGGCACGACTGACCCGAATGAAGACATACACGAGGATATCGACAAGACTAGAGCTACTTAGAGGCGAGGGAGGAGGCTAGACCAAAGATTGACATGATCAAGATGAGGATCGACAATTTAGCGCCACCCTTTGGGATTTTGCCATTTTGTACACCTTATTCATTATTGTACTAGTCTTTGGAAGGGAAATGTTGTAACAATACATGATATGACATTTTTCTGCAATTTTGTAGCTTGGATGATATGCATTCATTTTGTATTACGTTGTAATAAAATATATGTAGTGGAAAGAAAAGGGGTTGAAACAAGCCCATTTTGCTTCACATTTTTTAAATCACTATAAGGGCCTGACAGCCATGCTGATGCTGTCAAAGATTGTCGAATTTTGTCAAGACCCGTTTCCCTACCAACAAATAAATGTCCAACATATTTTTCATCGAAATATGCATCAAAAACTTGACAATACCTTAGAAGTGAATACATTATATTTTCATGCATAATTATCATAATGTATCTATGAAACTCATCCTATCAATCATTCACGAGTCTTATTGTTAGTGCAATGTCTTGTTCTTGAGTTTTCAAGAAATACTAGAATGTTCGCAATAGATGCAACACTTACGTGAAAAGTTCATATTTTCCTTTCATGCCACCAATGCAACTGTTCATCTTATTAAACATTTTGGAAGGCTTGATTCGTGCAATGCCTTGATTTAAAATGATCATCCTCATTTCGAATAACTAGAAGAGTGGAGGAAATTGATGTAACATTTTTACAAATATGCATCATTTTTTCTGTGCTATGTTTTCATATCCTATCGATAGAGGCTTTGAGGTTCAATAAATAATACATGCCTAGAACTTGAGTATGCTTAAGAACCTCATCCTATCAATCTTTCATGAATCATGTGATTCATTAAAGTCCCCCAAATTACCCTTATCAGGATGGAAAGATTAACATAAAAATTCAACTAAATTATGCATTATTTTTTCATGTTGTTTAGTAGCAACATAAACCTTCATTTTACCACATTCTTGAATCAAATGATGGGTGTAACATCTTCATAAGATGATAATTCGTATATGAATTGTTGTTGCAATATCCACACTAATAAAACATTACATACTGTAATGAGACTATATTTCAAATGAAATTTTTAACCTATAATAGATACAATTATCATCTATCAAGGGGTTAGCATGAATGCCATGGAATCATATATGAACAATTCAAAACACTGCATGGCATCGTATGTTATTCTTTTCTTGCAATAAAAAGAGCTCGAGACAACACACCAATCTAAGTGGTAGTAGGCTTGTTGTCGCAAGCATACCTTCTCTCACAAGGTTAAAGATTCAATACCAAATGCATTAAAAACAATAGAAATGAAAGAGCCTTTTGTATCGTAGGTCAATGCAATAATGATGTCTAGATATTTATAAATGAGAATGTGGAGGACGTATAGTGATGCTAGAAGTTGTAATTATTAAACAACCAAGCCAAATTGACAGGGGGGGGGGGCAAAAATTTAATGTAAAATAATGGGGGGGAAAGGAAGGGGGGTTAAGTGGAAAAGACGTGTAGGGATTTTGAAGTAATGATGATGGGAGTGTAGTTATATGGGTAATTAGGGAAAAAGGAATTTAAACAAGGGAGTTACAAGTGCTTGAAAAGAAAAAATCTGAATAAAGGTAAGCTAAAGGTAAAAAATAAAGATAATTAAAATGGGCTAAAGAAGTAACAAATAACCTTAGAGTGTTAATTTGAAAGTGGAGTTATGTTCCATAAATAAGAGGGGGAATAAAGATATAGAGAGAAGGGGAGGGAGGGGAGGGTATAGAGAAAAGAGAGAACACTAATTAGAGGGGTAAATCCTAAAAAATGATATAGAGAAGAGAGGGGGACGGGGGGGTTTCAAACTAGTAAATTAGAAGGTAGGGTTTTTAAAAGAACTAAGAACCTATGAGTGTATGAGGGGGATGCGTGTCTTTAAAGGCAGCATAGAGATATGCAAACAATGTTCAGAGTACATGGCGTGGACGGTGCTAGTAGAATAGCTAGACGATGGCGGAGTCAGAGAAGCTCGAGGGACGAGCGACGTGGCAGTGAAGAGCGGGGACAACGGGTCAAGCAAAGCTCATTGGGATTAGATGGTGGGGTATCACAATCCATCGGTAATCATAGGAGAGGCCTCTTATATAGGTAGGTGAAGTACAGATGAGAGAGTCGAGGAGGTAAAGTACAATTGTGGAGCCGCCAGTCGAGGCGGCGAGCTACGCATAGGGAGGCACATAACATGCATCGAGGTGCTAGTAGAGGCATAGTCAGAGGCACAAAAGGCAGTGGGACAGGTGGGGGGGCATGGGGGGTTGGTTTACTGTTTACAAATCGAATTAAATCAAAAAGATTTGAAGCTTTATAATTAAGATAAGGCAAAATAAATAATAAAAGGGACGAAATTAATGCTAGAATTAGGAAAAGAGTGACAACGAAATAAATTAGGTAGGGGAGAAAAAATAATTTTCAGAACATCCATGTTTGGAAAAGAAAAAATAGTGAAAATTTTTAGAAAATAGAACAACAAGTAAGAGAAATTTAAAGTTAAAAAGAAAATAAAGGGATGTTTATTTATTTTTATAAACAGAAGATAAAATAGTAAGCAAAATGTGCAGGATCCAGGTGAGTGTAGGATGTGTGTGTGTGTGTATGGAAGGAACTTGGAAGTGGAAGTCGAGCAAAAGCAGATCTAGAGAAAATCGAGAGGCACGAGGATTGAGGGACATCGGCAAAGGGAAAGTGTGTTACCCTAGGGGGAAGACATTATGAATAAAGGGTAAATTTTAAGTAAAAACAATAAATAAATAAGGAGAATTAGAAATTTAGAAACAAGCAGAAATTAGGAAAATTTGAAAACATAAACAAAATATAGGTAAAAGAAAAGTTTAGAAAGTTATTTAGAGAAAAATTGAAAAGTAAAGAGAATTAGAAAATAATACTGAGAATTAGGACATAATTAGTGAAAATTAGGAAGTTATAAAAAACATCTCTACCTATGTGGTACATGATAGGTTAGATTTTTCAAATCCTATTACATACCTTACCACGGGAGAGTGCATAAGGCTTGGTCCCAAAGGGACCTTGGAGGTATATACCAAATGAGTTTGATCGTCAAAGGTTGATATCAAGTGTCTAAGGGTAGGCTATCCTTTCTTAAAAACCAAAATACATTATCTTAGCCAAAACTTGTGTGTGAAAACTTAGACAAGACTGTGTGTGTGTGTGTGCACGTTCATGCATACACATGTGTATATATATATATATATATATATATATATATATATAAGTAGTTGACCAACTAGTTAGACACACACACACACTTTTTTTTTTAAACTGAGAAATACACACACACACATGTATGTATGTATGTATGTGTGTGTGTATGTATGTTATGCATATATATATATATATGATAGACAATTTGAGGCTCACTCTAAAGTTCAAACACACATGTGTGTGTGTGTGTGTGTGTGTGTGTGTGTGTGTGTGTGTGTGTGTGTATACACACACACACACACACACACACACATGTGTGTGTTTAAACTTTAGAGTGAGCCTCAAATTGTCTATCATATAAGTCAGCATCTACATTTAAAACATTAAAAATATATCTTTTATATCAATCACAAATATATAGATATGTTAATCAACTAATATAGATAATTAATGAGCTAATTAAATCACTAGTTACACACACACACACACACACACACCCCCCTACATCTGCCACCCTAGGTCTATCCACACTCTTTGTGGCTTCCTCCAGATAAAGACCTAAATATAATGTCAATAAGTTAAAGAGGATCATTGAGGATGACAAAGGGGTTGGTGTCATAGCTCGCATGAGGAAGCTTATGCCCATGACATTTGATTCAAATAGATTAGATCAATGGCCAAGGCAAGACCAAAGGAAAATAGACTATGTCATAGAGATACTCAAGCAAGAGTACCCAATACCAGTTGGTTGTGGGTTTTATACTTGTTGCATGCTTAGATGCATGGGCGATGTACTCAAACATCACTAATCAAAGATCTATGATACAATGAGGGACGGTAGACCAAGGCCTCCTCATGTGAATAAGTTAGATTGAAAGAGGCATGAGGCAAAGATTCAAGACAAAACTAGAGTGGTGGCACAACTAGCTGAATGCATCACGAGTATGTATGGGGACCAGAGGTGCTTCACACCTTGAGAGTGGTGGCAAGAAACAAATCGAGGCTGGGTGGTAAGTATATGTGTGCTACATACTTCCTTTGTAATTTTTGATTTACTTTAAATACGTTGTTTTGTTCATAGCACTTCAAGATCGAACGTTTTTAAATTGGGTTCAAAAGTATACCAGGATTGATTGAATCCATACAGAGAAGGAGCACATATAGCATATGAGCATGGCGGGCGGGCTCTATTCGAGAAGTTTGAGTGCGATGCTATACCTGTCAATTGGATGGTAGTGACTAGGCACAACTAACCTGAACCCTACATACACGAGGATATTGACAAGACTAAAGCTACTTAGACGCAAGGGAGGAGGCTAGACCAAAGATTGACATGATCTAGATGAGGAGGAGGAGCATCGAAAATTTAGCACCACCCTTTGGGATTTTGCCATTTTGTACACCTCATTCATTTTTGTACTAGCCTTTGGAAGGAAAATTTTGTAACAATACATGATATGACATTTTTTCACAAATTTGTAGCTTGGGGGGAATTTTGTCAAGACCCGATCATTTATTTTCGACTGACATATAGACGTTTTCCCTACCAACAAATAAATGTCCAACATATTTTTCATCGGAATATGCATCAAAAACTTGCCAATACCTTAGAAGTGAATACATTATATTTTCGTGCATAATTATCATAATGTATCTATGAAACTCATCCTATCAATCAATCATAAGTCTTATTATTAGTGCAATGTCTTGGTTCTTGAGTTTTCAAGAAATACTAGAATGTTCGCGATAGATGCAACACTTATGCAAAAAGATATTTTCCTTTCATGCCACCAATGCAACAGTTCATCTTATTAACCATTCTTGAATGCTTGATTCATGCAATGCCTTGATTCAGAATGATCATCCTTATTTTGAATAACTAGAAGAGTGGAGGAAATTGATTTAAATTTTTTGCAAATATGCATCATTTTTTGTGTGCTATGTTTTCATATCCTATCGATAGAGGCTTTGAGGTTCAATAAATAATACATGCCTAGATCTTGAGTATGCTTGAGAACCTCATCCTATCAATCTTTCATAGTCATCTGATTCATTAAAGTCCCCCAAATTATCCTTACAAGGATTGAAAGATTAACATAAAAATCAACTAAATTGTGCATTATTTTTTCATGTTGTCTAGTAGCACCATAAACCTTCATTCTACCACATTCCTAGATCAAATGATGGATGTAACATCTTCATAAGATGATAATTCATAAATAGTGATACTAGACTTCATACATATAAATTGTTGTTGCAATATCCACATTAATAAAATGATACATACTGTAATGAGACTATATTTCAGATGAAAATTTTTAACTATAATAGATACAATTATCATCTATCAAGGGGTTAGCATGAATGCCATGGAATCAAATATGAACAATTCAAAACATTGCGTGACATCGTATGTTACTCTTTTCTTGCAATAAAAAGAGCTCAAGACAACACACCAATCTAGGTTGTAGTAGGCTTGTTTTTGCAAGTGTACCTTCTCCAACAAGGTTAAAGATTCAATACAAAATGCATTAAAAACAATATAAATGAAAGAGCCTTTTGTATCGTAGGTCGATGCAATAATGATGATTAGATATTTATAAAATGAGGATGGGTAAATAGGCAGAAAGGAATTTAAACAAGGGGGTTACAAGTGCTTGAAAAGAAAAAATCTGAATAAAGATAAGCTAAAGAGAAAAAATAAAGATAATTAAAATCGGCTAAAGAAGTAAAAAATAACCTCAGAGTGTTAATTTGAAAGTGGGGTTATGTTCCATAAATAAGAGGGGGAATAAAGATATAGAGAGAAGGGGAAGGGGGGGTATAGAGAAGGGAGAGAACATTAATTAGAGGGGTAAATCCCAGAAAATGATATAGAGAAGAGAGGGGGAGAGGGGGGGTTTAAAACCAGTAAATTAGAAGGTAGGGTTTTTAAAAGAACTAAGAACCTATGAGTGTATGAGGGGGACACGTGTCTTTAAAGGCGGCATAGAGAAGTGCAGATGATGTTTGGAGTACATGGCGTGGATGGTGCTAGTAGAGTAGCCAAACAATGGCACAATCAAAGAAGCTCAAGGGACGAGCGATGTGGTAGTGCAGAGCGAGGAGAACGGGTCGGGCAAAGCTCAGTGGGATTAGATGGCGGGATATCACAGTCCATAGGTAATCTAGGAGAGGCCGCTTATATAGGTAGGCGAAGTACAAACGAGAGAGTCGAGGAGACAAAGTGCAATCGTGGACCCGTCAGTCGAGGTGGCAAGCTACACATAGGTAGGCACATAACGTGCATCGAGGTGCTAGTAGAGGCGTAGTCAGCGATGCAAAAGGCAGTGGGACACATGGGGGGGCATGGGGGGTTGGTTTAGTGTTTACAAATGGAATTAAATCAAAAAATTTTGAAGCTTTATAATTAGGATAAGGCAGAATAAATAATAAAAGGGAGGAAATTATTGTTAGAATTAGGAAAAGAGTGACAAGTAAATAAATTAGGTAGGGGAGAAAAAGTAATTTTCAGAAGGTCCATGTTTAGAAAAGAAAAAATAGTAAAAAATTTTAGAAAAATAGAAGAGCAAATAAGGGAAATTTAAAGTTAAGAAGAAAATAAAGGGATTTTTATTTATTTTTATAAATAGAAGATAAAATAGTAAGCAAAAGGTGCAAGATCCAGGTGAGTGTAGGATGTGTGTGTGTGTATGGAAGGAACTTGAAAGTGGAAGTCGAGCAAAAGAAGATCTAGAGAAAATCGAGAGGCACGAGGACTGAGGGACATCGACAATAGGAAAGTGTGTTACCCTAGGGGGAAGAAATTATGAATAAAGGGTAAAATTTAAGTAAAAACAATAAACAATTAAGGAGAATTAGAAATTTAGAAACAAGCAAAAATTAGAAAATTTTGAAAACATAAACAAAATATAGGTAAAAGAAAAGTTCAGAAAGTTATTTAGGGAAATTTTAAAAAGTAAAGGGAATTAGAAAATAATAATAAGAATTAGGACATAATTAGTGAAAATTAGGAAGTTATAAAAAAAAATCTCTACCTATGTGGTACATGATAGGTTGTATTTGGCAAATCCTATTACATACCTTACCACAGGAGAGTGCATAAGGCTTGGTCCCAAAGGGACCTTGGAGGTATATACCAAATGAGTTTGATCGTCAAAGGTATCAAGTGTCTAAGGGTAGGCCATCCTTTCTTAAAAACCAAAACACATTATCTTAGTCGAAGCTTAAGTGTGAAAACTGGGACAAGACTGTGTGTGTGTGTGTGCACGTTCATGTATACACATGTATATATATATAACTGGTTGTCTAACTAGTTAGATACACACACACACACACACAAACTTTTTTTTTTTAAGTGAGAAGTACACACACACACGCGCACACACACACACACACACATGTGTGTGTGTGTGTGTATGTATGTTGTGCATATATATATACATACACACAAACACACACATAACACACACACACACACACACACACACACACACACACATGTGTGTGTGTGTGTTTAAACTTGAGATTGAGCCTCAAATTGTCTATCATATAAGTCAACATTTAAAACATTAAAAATATATCTTTTATATCAATCACAAATATATAGATACGTTAATCAACTAATATATAGATAATTAATGAGCTAATTAACTTACTAGTTATATGAGAAGTTGGAGTGTGATGCTATACCTGTCAATTGGATGGTAGTGATGAGTCGTCATGTAAGTCTCCAATCCTCCTTGTTCTTAAACTTTCTTGATCTTTCGATTTTTACAATCAAGCTTTAATTATATTTTCTAAATTATTTAAAGCAACATTACTAGGGCACGACTGACCCAAACGAGGACATACACAAGGATATCAACAAGACTAGAGCTACTTAGAGGCGAGGGAGGAGGCTACATGATTAGGATGAGGAGGAGGAGGATCGACAATTTAGCGCCACCCTTTGGGATTTTGCCATTTTGTACACCTCATTCATTTTTGTACTAGTCTTTGAAAGGGAAATTTTGTAACAATACATGATATGACATTTTTTTGCAATTTTGTAGCTTGGATGATATGCAATCATTTTGTATTACGTTGTAATAAAATATATGTAGTAGAAAAAAAGGGGTTGAAACAAGCCTATTTTGCTTCACATTTTTTAAATCACTATACCTCCTCCACATCCTCATTTTATAAATATCTAGACATCATTATTGCATTGACCTTATATCAATAAATAATACATGCCTAGATCTTGAGTATGCTTGAGAACCTCATCCTATCAATCTTTCATGAATCATGTGATTCATTAAAGTCCCCGAAATTATCCTTAAAAGGATGGAAAGATTAACATAAAAATCAACTAAATTATGCATTATTTTTTCATGTTGTCTAGTAGCAACATAGACGTTCATTCTACCACATTCGTGAATCAAATGATGGGTGTAACATCTTCATAAGATGATAATTTGTAAATAGTCATACTAGACTTCATACATATGAATTGTTGTTGCAATATCCACACTAATAAAACGATACATACTATAATAAGACTATATTTCAAATGAAATTTTTTAGCTATAATAGATACAATTATCATCTATCAAGGGGTTAGCATGAATGCCATGGAATCATATATGAAGAATTCAAAACACTGCATGACATCAGAGGAAAAATAATTTTCAGAAGATCCATGTTTAGAAAAATAGTAAAAGGTTTTAGAAAAATAGAACAAATAAGAGAAATTCAAAGTTAAGAAGAAAATAAAGGGATGTTTATTTATTTTTATAAACAGAAGATAAAATAGTAAGCAAAAGGTGCAGGATCCAGGTGAGTGTAGGATGTGTGTGTGTGTATGGAAGGAACTTGGAAGTGGAAGTCAAGCAAAAGCATCTAGACAAAATCGAGAGGCACGAGGACTGAGGGACATCGGCAACGGGAAAGTGTGTTACCCTAGGGGGAAGAAATTATGAATAAAGGGTAAAATTTAAGTAAAAACAATAAACACATAAGGAGAATTAGAAATTTAGAAACAAGCAAAAATTAGAAAATTTTGAAAACATAAACAAAATATAGGTAAAAGAAAAGTGTAGAAAGTAAAGAGAATTAAAAAAAATACGGAGAATTAGGACATAATTAGTGAAAATTAGGAAGTTATTAAAAAAATCTCTACCTATGTGGTACATGATAGGTTGGATTTTGCAAATCCTATTACATACCTTACCACGAGAGAGTGCATAAGGCTTGGTCCCAAAGGGACCTTGGAGGTATATACCAAATGAGTTTGATCGTCAAAGGTATCAAGTGTCTAAGTGTAGGCCATCCTTTCTTAAAAACCAAAACACATTATCTTAGCCGAAGCTTGTGTGTGAAAACTGAGACAAGACTGTGTGTGTGTGTGTGTGCACATTCATGCATACACATGTATATATATATATATATAACTGGTTGACCAACTAGTTAGAGACACACACACACCTTTTTTTTTTAAAGTGAGAAGTGTACACACACACACGCACACACGCTCACACATGTATGTGTGTGTGTATGTATGTTATGCATACACACACACACACACACACACACACACACACACACATGTGTCTATGTGTTTAAACTTGAGATTGAGCCTCAAATTGTATATCATATAAGTCAGCATCTACATTTAAAACATTAAAAATATATCTTTTATATCAATTAGAAATATATAGATACATTAATCAACTAATATATAGATAATTAAGGAGCTAATTAACTTACTAGCTACACACACACACACACACCCCCCTACATCTGCCACCCTAGGTCTATCCACACCCTTTATGGCGAATCCAGGTGAAGATCTAAAATATAATGTCAATAAGTTAAAGGAGATCATTGAGGATGACAAAGGGGTTGGTGTCATAGCTCGCATGAGGAAGCTTATGCCCATGACATTTGATTCAAATAAATTAGATCCATGGCCAAGGCAAGACCAAAGGCAGAAAGACTATGTCATAGAGATACTCAAGCAAGAGTACCCAATACCACGTTGTTGTGGGTTTGATACTTGCTGCATGCTTAGATGCATGGGCGATGTACTCAAACATCACTGATCAAAGATCTATGATACAGTGAGGGACGGTGACCAAGGCCTCCTCATGTGAATAAGTTAGATTGAAAGAGGCATGAGGCAAAGATTCAAGACGAAAATAGAGTGGTGCAGGGGAGATAACCATTGGAAGGTCTTATGTATCCCTTTGTTTACTTCACACTCTTGGGAACCCTTCCTAGGATGAGATCCTAGCCATAGATTTATCCTTGACCACCATGAGATGGCATGAGAAACTATGAGACTAGATGTATCCTTGACATAGCCTGAGGCGTTCCCTTGAGGGGGGGTTTGATGGGATATCTCAAGGTGTATGCACCAGGCACACTTTGGGTTCTATGTGTGTGTGCTAGAGGCACAGCTAGGTGCCCATAAGCACTGTTACATGGTGGTAGATGCCACATAGGATGATGGAGAGATTCTAGGAGCTGATTGAGGAGATGATTGAGGAGATGATCGTGGAGCTTGGTGCCTCATGTAGAGGTGCCTACATATGGACCTCACCTTTCTTCATTCCATAAGCAAGCAAGCATTCTCATTTCGTGTTCAGCTTCATGCTTTCCTGTCACTTCTCCAACACGTTAGACCAAGACCTCCTCATGTGAATAAGTTAGATTGAAAGAGGCATGAGACAAAGATTCAAGACGAAACTAGAGTGGTGGGAAAACTAGTTGAAGGCATCACGAGTATGTATGCAAACCAGAGGTGCTTCACACCCTGAGAGTGGTGGCAAGAAACAAGGCTGGGTGGTAAGTATATGTGTGCTACATACTTCTTTTGTAATTTTTGATTTGGTTTAAATACATTGTTTTATTCAAAGCACTTCATCTAACGTTTTTAATTTGGGTTCAAAAGTATACCGGGATTGATGGAATCCATACAGAGAAGGAGCACATATAGCATGTGAGCATGGCGGGCGGGCTCTATTCGAGAAGTTGGAGTGCGATGCTGTACCCGTCAATCGGATGGTAGTGACGAGTCGTCACATAAGTCTCCAATCCTCCTTGTTCTCAAATTTTCTTGATCTTTCCATTTTTACAATCAAGCTTTAATTATATTTTCTAAATTATTTAAAGCAACATTACTAGGGCACGACTGACCCGAACGAGGACATACACGAGGATATCGACCGACAAGACTACAGCTACAAAGAGGCGAGGGAGGAGGCTAGACCAAAGATTGACATGATCAGGATGAGGAGGAGAAGGATCGACAATTTAGCGCAACCCTTTGGGATTTTGCCATTTTGTACACCTTATTCATTATTGTACTAGTCTTTGTAAGGGAAATTTTGTAACAATACATGATATGACATTTTTTTGCAATTTTGTAGCTTGGATGATATGCAATCATTTTGTATTACGTCGTAATAAAATATATGTAGTGGAAAAAAAAGAGGTTGAAACAAGACCATTTTGCTTCACATTTTTTAAATCACTATAAGGGTGTGATAGCCATGCTGATGCTTTCAAGTATTATCAAATTTTTTCAAGACCCTCGATGGTTTATTTTCGACAGACATATAGACATTTTCCCTACCAACAAATAAATGTCCAACATATTTTTCATCGGAATATGTGTCAAAAACTTGCCAATACCTTCGAAGTGAATACATTATATTTTCATGCATAATTATCATAATGTATCTATGAAACTCATCCTATCAATCATTCATAAGTTTTATTATTAGTGCAATGTCTTGGTTCTTGAGTTTTTAGGAAATACTAGAATGTTCGCAATAGATGCAACACTTACGCAAAAAGTTCATATTTTCCTTTTATGCCACCAATGCAACTGTTCATCTTATTATCCATTCTTGAATGCTTGATTCGTGCAATGCCTTGATTCAGAATGATCATCCTCATTCTAAATAACTAGAAGAGTGGAAGAAATTGATGTAACATTTTTGCAAATGTGCATCATTTTTTGTGTGCTATCTTTTCATATCCTATCGATAGAGGCTTTGAGGTTCAATAAATAATACATGCCTAGAGTATGCTTGAGAACCTCATCCTATCAATCTTTCATGAATCATGTGATTCATTAAAGTCCCTCAAATTATCCTTACAAGGATGGAAAGATTAACATAAAAATCAACTAGATTATGCATTATTTTTTCATGTTGTCTGATAGCAACATAAACCTTCATTCTACCAAATTCTTGAATCAAATGATGAGTGTAACATCTTCACAAGATGATAATTCATAAATGGTGATACTAGACTTCATACATATGAATCGTTGTTGCAATATCCACATTAATAAAACGATACATACTGTAATGAGACTATATTTCAAATGAAAATTTTTAACTATAATAGATACAATTATCATGTATCAAGGGGTTAGCATGAATGCCATGGAATCATATATGAACAATTCAAAACACTGCACGATATCATATGTTATTCTTTTCTTGCAATAAAAAGAGCTTGAGACAACACACCAATCTAGGTGGTAGTAGGCTTGTTTTTGCAAGCGTACCTTCTCTCACAAGGTTAAAGATTCAATACCAAGTGGATTAAAAACAATAGAAATGAAAGACCCTTTTGAATCATAGGTCAATGCAATAATGATGTCGAGATATTTATAAAATGAGGATGTAGAGAGGTATAGAGATGCTAGAAGTTGTAGTTATTAAACAACCAAGCAAAATTGAGGGGGGGGGGGGCAAGGACTTTAATGTAAAATAATGGGGGGAAAGGAAAGGGGGGGTTAGTGTAAAAGACGTGGAGGGAATTTGAACTAATGAAGATGGGAGTGTAGTTGAATGGGTAAATTAAACAAGGGGGTTAAAAGTGCTTGAAAAGAAAAAATCTAAATAAAGGTAACCTAAAGAGAAAAAATAAAGTGAATTAAAATGGGCTAAAGAAGTAAAAAATAACCTTAGAGTGTTAATTTGAAAGTGGGGTTATGTTCCATAAATAAGAGGGGGAATAAAGATTTAGAGAGAAGGGGAGGGGGGGGGATATAGAGAAGGGAAAGAACATCAATTAGAGGGGTAAATCCGATAAAATGATATAGAGAAGAGAGGGGGAGGGGGGGGTTTTTAAATATTAAATTAGAAGGTACGGTTTTTAAAAGAACTAAGAACCTATGAGTGTATGAGGGGGACGTGTGTCTTTGAAGGCGGCATAGAGAAATGCAGACGATGTTCGAAGTACATGGCATGGATGGTGCTAGTAGAGTAGCCAGACAATGGCACAGCCAGAGAAGCTCCAAGGACGAGCGACGTGGCAGTGCAAAGCAAAAACAACAGGTCAGGCAAAGCTCAGTGGGGCTAGATGGTGGGTATCACAGTCCATCGGTAATCATAGCAGAGGCCTCTTATATAGGTAGGCGAAGTACAGACGGGAGAGTCGAGGAGGCAAAGTACAATCATGGACCTACCAGTCGAGTCAGCTTCATGCTTTCCTTTCACTTCTCCAACATGGTATCAGAGCACTATGATCCTCCTTGAGCCCATTTATGCCATGTCATCTTCTTCTTCTTCTTCACCTTCCTCTCCATTTTGTCCCTTTCTGCCCAAACACTTGGAGGGCTGAGTTCTCTACCTATAAGCAACCATTCCTAAGGTCCTTCTGGCTGGAGAGACCCTTCATATGGGCGACTACGTCATAGGAATTAGACAATGGTGCCCACGAAACCACGCAACAGTCGCCTTCTTCCTGATGCCATTTCGTGCAATTCGACTTGCTGGAGCAGTCATTCCAAAATTCCTCTAAGCCAAGCTTGTACAACAGCATGAGCTAGCTCTTGTTCAAATTTGAAGTGAAATGGTCCACCAGGGAGGGAGAAACAGGCAAAAAACCAGTCGACATTCAAGCTCCCGGCTATGGTGACGTGACGTGGCATTTTGCCTCTCTTCTTCAGTGGCTCTTCTCTGGTATACCAGCTTTATTTCTACCTAGAAAGCCCTCTTTTCTTTGCTTTGAAGAGTGAGATACAAGCCCTCCAAGATCAAGCCTCTGTTTTGGACATTTTTGAAAATGTTGTGAGTCTGGTGCTACATTAGATGCTACTTTAGCATTTTTGATGTTTTAAAGTGTTGAATAGCATCAATACAATTGTAACTACAACTTTCCTTTAGGTTGCTATACCTGGATTTTCTTGGAATACTTTCATTTAGCCACCTCTATGAAGCATGCAAGTTGAAGCATCATTTTCATTATGATTTGTAGTATGGAATTTGGTTACAAGTCTTTGCTACACTAAATGCTTGTACTTTGAAGCTTTTCAACTCTTTCTAGCCTTGTAAGAGAGTAGACACTGCCCATTTTGGGTTACACCCTCTCATGGCTACCTTCTTGAATATGGATAAGTTCAATGGTAAAGGCTTTCACACATGGCATATGAAAATTAAGTTTGCATTGATGAGGGAAAACCTCTGGGGGCTTGTCAAACCTGCTTCAACTTCTTCTTCAATAGCCTCTAATGCTGGAGAATCCTTAGCTCCTACATGCCCGGCACGAGATCCTGCTAGAGAGGAGAAAGCCTATGCCATAAAAACTCAAATGGGAAATTTTCAACCTTGCAAACATTGTGGGAAGACTAATCACCTCTCAAAAGATTGCTTCAAGATCAATCCTTGCAAATATTGTGGCAAAAACAATCACCATGAAAAGTTTTGTAAGGCCAAAAAGGAAGCAACTACAAAACCAGAAATTGCCAATTTACTTTCAGTTGATGTGCCTCCACAAGATGAGGCATCCTATGAAGATTATGCTTTTTGAACCATCTCCATATATGCTCCAGATCTCTCTTTTATGTTGAGTCAAGGTACTCTGCCTGGATAGTCCTCCAAAATGAATGGAATAAACTATTGTGTTCTTTGTAAACACCTCTGGTCACCATATGATGTAAGCCATGTGTATGTGTTTTGCTCCATGGTACCTCCTGCAGACATTGTGTGCATGTACATGCAGGGGAGATAACCATTGGAAGGTCTTATGTATCCCTTTGTTTACTTCACACCCTTGGGAACCCTTCCGAGGATGAGATCCTAGCCATAGATTTATCCTTGACCACCATGAGATGGCATGAGAAACTATGAGACTAGATGTATCCTTGACATAGCCTGAGGCATTCCCTTGAGGGGGGGTACCTCTTGCAGACATTGTGTGCATGTACATGCAGGGGAGATAACCATTGGAAGGTCTTATGTATCCCTTTGTTTACTTCACACCCTTGGGAACCCTTCCTAGGATGAGATCCTAGCCATAGATTTATCCTTGACCACCATGAGATGGCATGAGAAACTATGAGACTAGATGTATCCTTGACATAGCCTGAGGCATTCCCTTGAGGGGGGGTTTGATGAGATATCTCAAGGTGTATGCACCAGGCACACTTTGGGTTCTATGTGTGTGTGCTAGAGGCACAGTTAGGTGCCCATAAGCATTATGACGTGGTGGTAGATGCCACATAGGATGATTGAGAGATTCTAGGAGCTGATTGAGGAGATGATTGTGGAGCTTGGTGCCTACATATGGACCTCACCTTTCTTCATTCCATAAGCAAGCAAGCATTCTCATTTGGTGTTCAGCTTCATGCTTTCCTTTCACTTCTCCAACACGGTAGACCAAGACCTCCTCATGTGAATAAGTTAGATTGAAAGAGGCATGAGACAAAGATTCAAGACGAAATTAGAGTGGTGGGAAAACTAGTTGAAGGCATCACGAGTATGTATGCGGACCAGAGGTGCTCCACACCTTGAGAGTGGTGGCAAGAAACAAGGCTAGGTGGTAAGTATATGTGTGCTATATATATACTTCTTTTCTAATTTTTGATTTGGTTTAAATACATTGTTTTATTCATAGCACTTCATCTGACGTTTTTAATTTGGGTTCAAAAGTATACCGGGATTGATGGAATCCATACAGAGAAGGAGCACATATAGCATATGAGCATGGAAGGCGGGCTCTATTCGAGAAGTTGGAGTGCGATGTTGTACCTATCAATTGGATGGTAGTGACGCGTCGTCACATAAGTCTCCAATCCTCCTTGTTCTCAAACTTTCTTGATCTTTCCATTTTTACAATCAAGCTTTAATTATATTTTCTAAATTATTTAAAGCAACATTACTAGGGCACGACTGACCCAAACGAGGACATACACGAGGATATCGACTGACAAGACTAGAGCTACTTAGAGGCGAGGGAGGAGGCTAGACCAAAGATTGACATGATCAGGATGAGGAGGACGAGGATCGACAATTTAGCGCCACGCTTTGGGATTTTGCCATTTTGTACACCTTATTCATTATTGTACTAGTCTTTGTAAGGGAAATTTTGTAACAATACATGATATGACATTTTTTTGCAATTTTGTAGCTTGGATGATATGCAATCATTTTGTATTACGTCGTAATAAAATATATGTAGTGGAAAAAAAAGAGGTTGAAACAAGACCATTTTGCTTCACATTTTTTAAATCACTATAAGGGCGTGATAGCCATGCTGATGCTTTCAAGTATTATCGAATTTTGTCAAGACCCTCGATGGTTTATTTTCGATAGACATATAGACATTTTCCCTACCAACAAATAAATGTCCAACATATTTTTCATCGGAATATGTGTCAAAAACTTGCCAATACCTTCGAAGTGAATACATTATATTTTCATGCATAATTATCATAATGTATCTATGAAACTCATCCTATCAATCATTCATAAGTTTTATTATTAGTGCAATGTCTTGGTTATTGAGTTTTTAGGAAATACTAGAATGTTCGCAATAGATGCAACACTTACGCAAAAAGTTCATATTTTCCTTTTATGCCACCAATGCAAACTGTTCATCTTATTATCCATTCTTGAATGCTTGATTCATGCAATGCCTTGATTCAGAATGATCATCCTCATTCTGAATAACTAGAAGAGTGGAAGAAATTGATGTAACATTTTTGCAAATATGCATCATTTTTGTGTGCTATCTTTTCATATTCTATCGATAGAGGCTTTGAGGTTCAATAAATAATACATGCCTAGATCTTGAGTATGCTTGAGAACCTCATCCTATCAATCTTTCATGAATCATGTGATTCATTAAAGTCCCTCAAATTATCCTTACAAGGATGGAAAGATTAACATAAAAGTCAACTAGATTGTGCATTATTTTTTGATGTTGTCTAAAAGCAACATAAACCTTCATTCTACCAAATTCTTGAATCAAATGATGAGTGTAACATCTTCACAAGATGATAATCATAAATGGTGATACTAGACTTCATACATATGAATCGTTGTTGCAATATCCACATTAATAAAACGATACATACTGTAATGAGACTATATTTCAAATGAAAATTTTTAACTATAATAGATACAATTATCATGTATCAAGGGGTTAGCATGAATGCCATGGAATCATATATGAACAATTCAAAACACTGCACGATATCATATGTTATTCTTTTCTTGCAATAAAAAGAGCTTGAGACAACACACCAATCTAGGTGGTAGTAGGCTTGTTTTTGCAAGCGTACCTTCTCTCACAAGGTTAAAGATTCAATACCAAGTGGATTAAAAACAATAGAAATGAAAGACCCTTTTGAATCATAGGTCAATGCAATAATGATGTCGAGATATTTATAAAATGAGGATGTAGAGAGGTATAGAGATGCTAGAAGTTGTAGTTATTAAACAACCAAGCAAAATTGAGGGGGGGGGGGGGGGGGGGGGGGGGCAAGGACTTTAATGTAAAATAATGGGGGGAAAGGAAAGGGGGGGTTAGTGTAAAAGACGTGGAGGGAATTTGAACTAATGAAGATGGGAGTGTAGTTGAATGGGTAAATTAAACAAGGGGGTTAAAAGTGCTTGAAAAGAAAAAATCTAAATAAAGGTAACCTAAAGAGAAAAAATAAAGTGAATTAAAATGGGCTAAAGAAGTAAAAAATAACCTTAGAGTGTTAATTTGAAAGTGGGGTTATGTTCCATAAATAAGAGGGGGAATAAAGATTTAGAGAGAAGGGGAGGGGGGGGGATATAGAGAAGGGAAAGAACATCAATTAGAGGGGTAAATCCGATAAAATGATATAGAGAAGAGAGGGGGAGGGGGGGGTTTTTAAATATTAAATTAGAAGGTACGGTTTTTAAAAGAACTAAGAACCTATGAGTGTATGAGGGGGACGTGTGTCTTTGAAGGCGGCATAGAGAAATGCAGACGATGTTCGAAGTACATGGCATGGATGGTGCTAGTAGAGTAGCCAGACAATGGCACAGCCAGAGAAGCTCCAAGGACGAGCGACGTGGCAGTGCAAAGCAAAAACAACAGGTCAGGCAAAGCTCAGTGGGGCTAGATGGTGGGTATCACAGTCCATCGGTAATCATAGCAGAGGCCTCTTATATAGGTAGGCGAAGTACAGACGGGAGAGTCGAGGAGGCAAAGTACAATCATGGACCTACCAGTCGAGTCAGCTTCATGCTTTCCTTTCACTTCTCCAACATGGTATCAGAGCACTATGATCCTCCTTGAGCCCATTTATGCCATGTCATCTTCTTCTTCTTCTTCACCTTCCTCTCCATTTTGTCCCTTTCTGCCCAAACACTTGGAGGGCTGAGTTCTCTACCTATAAGCAACCATTCCTAAGGTCCTTCTGGCTGGAGAGACCCTTCATATGGGCGACTACGTCATAGGAATTAGACAATGGTGCCACGAAACCACGCAACAGTCGCCTTCTTCCTGATGCCATTTCGTGCAATTCGACTTGCTGGAGCAGTCATTCCAAAATTCCTCTAAGCCAAGCTTGTACAACAGCATGAGCTAGCTCTTGTTCAAATTTGAAGTGAAATGGTCCACCAGGGAGGGAGAAACAGGCAAAAAACCAGTCGACATTCAAGCTCCCGGCTATGGTGACGTGACGTGGCATTTTGCCTCTCTTCTTCAGTGGCTCTTCTCTGGTATACCAGCTTTATTTCTACCTAGAAAGCCCTCTTTTCTTTGCTTTGAAGAGTGAGATACAAGCCCTCCAAGATCAAGCCTCTGTTTTGGACATTTTTGAAAATGTTGTGAGTCTGGTGCTACATTAGATGCTACTTTAGCATTTTTGATGTTTTAAAGTGTTGAATAGCATCAATACAATTGTAACTACAACTTTCCTTTAGGTTGCTATACCTGGATTTTCTTGGAATACTTTCATTTAGCCACCTCTATGAAGCATGCAAGTTGAAGCATCATTTTCATTATGATTTGTAGTATGGAATTTGGTTACAAGTCTTTGCTACACTAAATGCTTGTACTTTGAAGCTTTTCAACTCTTTCTAGCCTTGTAAGAGAGTAGACACTGCCCATTTTGGGTTACACCCTCTCATGGCTACCTTCTTGAATATGGATAAGTTCAATGGTAAAGGCTTTCACACATGGCATATGAAAATTAAGTTTGCATTGATGAGGGAAAACCTCTGGGGGCTTGTCAAACCTGCTTCAACTTCTTCTTCAATAGCCTCTAATGCTGGAGAATCCTTAGCTCCTACATGCCCGGCACGAGATCCTGCTAGAGAGGAGAAAGCCTATGCCATAAAAACTCAAATGGGAAATTTTCAACCTTGCAAACATTGTGGGAAGACTAATCACCTCTCAAAAGATTGCTTCAAGATCAATCCTTGCAAATATTGTGGCAAAAACAATCACCATGAAAAGTTTTGTAAGGCCAAAAAGGAAGCAACTACAAAACCAGAAATTGCCAATTTACTTTCAGTTGATGTGCCTCCACAAGATGAGGCATCCTATGAAGATTATGCTTTTTGAACCATCTCCATATATGCTCCAGATCTCTCTTTTATGTTGAGTCAAGGTACTCTGCCTGGATAGTCCTCCAAAATGAATGGAATAAACTATTGTGTTCTTTGTAAACACCTCTGGTCACCATATGATGTAAGCCATGTGTATGTGTTTTGCTCCATGGTACCTCCTGCAGACATTGTGTGCATGTACATGCAGGGGAGATAACCATTGGAAGGTCTTATGTATCCCTTTGTTTACTTCACACCCTTGGGAACCCTTCCGAGGATGAGATCCTAGCCATAGATTTATCCTTGACCACCATGAGATGGCATGAGAAACTATGAGACTAGATGTATCCTTGACATAGCCTGAGGCATTCCCTTGAGGGGGGGTACCTCTTGCAGACATTGTGTGCATGTACATGCAGGGGAGATAACCATTGGAAGGTCTTATGTATCCCTTTGTTTACTTCACACCCTTGGGAACCCTTCCTAGGATGAGATCCTAGCCATAGATTTATCCTTGACCACCATGAGATGGCATGAGAAACTATGAGACTAGATGTATCCTTGACATAGCCTGAGGCATTCCCTTGAGGGGGGGTTTGATGAGATATCTCAAGGTGTATGCACCAGGCACACTTTGGGTTCTATGTGTGTGTGCTAGAGGCACAGTTAGGTGCCCATAAGCATTATGACGTGGTGGTAGATGCCACATAGGATGATTGAGAGATTCTAGGAGCTGATTGAGGAGATGATTGTGGAGCTTGGTGCCTACATATGGACCTCACCTTTCTTCATTCCATAAGCAAGCAAGCATTCTCATTTGGTGTTCAGCTTCATGCTTTCCTTTCACTA